>NC_063047.1:32310981-32970981 GCF_018812025.1 Megalobrama amblycephala
TATATATATTAGGGGGGTTACTAGAAAAACAGCAGTCCGCTAGAGCGTGCGCACGGACTTTGAAAGGTTCGTGCGCGCTGAACTGTGCACGTGATGGAGCGGGACACGGAAAATGAAGTAAGGCCTGGCTATAGTCTATGCGCGACTTAAGACAACTTTTATTTTCTTTCACACACAACACAGAGAAACATCTTTCTAATAAACCGACCAAACTGCCTGTCAAGTGATAGACGAAACGGACAATGATTTTATCTTTTTTAAACAAATGAAAGGCAATGTGGATAAACATTCACAGCCACGATGTACAGAACACTCTCAAAGATATAGAAGAAAATGAATAAAAACATTTTGGATCAATAAACTTTAAAATATATATATTATAACTGCAGAAAGGCCACACTGCAGATAGATATACATTTCATATGTCGGCAAATCAAATTACATCGGCTAAATTGCCTGTGCGAGCTTTAACTAAATCTACAGCGCAACATTGATGCACCAAAAAAAATAAAAATAAATAATAATAATAATAATAATAATAATATATATATATATATATATATATATATATATATTTTTTTTTTTATCAAACATTAATTTACAGAATTGAATTAGAACAGAATATACCGTTCTAATAAATGAAAATAGCCTACTTAAAAAAATGAAATATGATCAAGTCAAACTACAAAATGCCTGAAGTGCAGGGGAACATATATGTGACCAGTCACGGAAAGTAGGGACACAAGTCGGTTTTGGGGCATTTTGAGTTATTCACAGATTCTGAAAGTGCAGTCTCCAAGCTGATAATATTTGGAGAAGTTGTGGCCATTTGAAGATAGGCAATCAAGAAAGCTCAAGAGGAAGAAAAACCCCTTTAAAGTTTGTGCAGTTCTCACCTGTTCTCACCTGCTGGGAGTGACAATAGGGCTCATTTACATCTCATTTAGATAAGCCATACCCCCTGTAAAGCTGCATGGACCGCATACTATTAATAATAAAGGTTAATGTGCATTGTAAATGTCAGTAATTTTTTTTTTTTTACTTTTATAAAAATTATTTAGAGGCTGAAATATGTGACTTTTTTGTCAAAACTCTATTTGAACTTGTGCATTGTAGATAACATGTTGCAAGACACTCCTTTAAAATCTGCCCATCATTTTTAATGTTATTATTTTAATGTTTATGTAAAGAAAAAGTACATATTGATGCTAATTTTATTTTTTATTTGCTGGTTTTCAACATAAAACTTGGTGAATTGACTTTTTGAACAGGATTCTGTGATAACCGTGATCATTTTGGTCACTAATCATGAAATGAAATGTTCTCACCTGAGAAGCCTGTTAAAGAAGAATAGGCAATCCAGGAAATAACTGGACTAACAGAGGCCAGAGATCGCTAACTATAGCTATTCAAAACACTTTTCAAGACAATAAATACACGATTGAGGCGATGAATGCATGTATTGACTGAATTTGCGTCTGAATAGCGCTGGCTCCGTGGGCGTGGCCACATTAGCGGATAATGAGCTGAATCACAGACTTCTGACATGGCTCTCTTTTCATACAGATTACATAAACACAGAAGGTTTGTTTTCGATTTGACTTACACATTTTAAAACTTGACATTTCAACGTTTTTTCAGACATAAGTATAATTTTTTTATGATTAGTATTCACTAAGTTACAGTTCATTTTCTGAGAACTATCAGATTGGACTTCGTTCAGAGGGAGATGAGAGATCACGCATCATGTTAGTTTTCTTTATTTTTCAAAAAGCACAACATTTTGTTTTTACTCTGAGTGTACACAAATAAAAGAAGACAAAAAAAATCTGATACAAACCTAGTGGTTCAGAGTTTTGATAATCAAAGAGGCCGTAGTGGGCATGATCACAGTAAATGTGTGGGACTAGAGGTGGGATTATTGTCAGGGTGTGGGCACAAAAGCATGTGTTGATGCTTATTCTAAGCCACACCATCTGACATTTGCTTCTGGAGCACCATTAATCTTTCAGTGTGTCCAAGAGAGACCCACCCACGATGCAGTATGCATCATACACCACACACACAGCGCACAAACAAACAGACACATGTGAATGCAAGGAGAAGTTCAAGAAGAGCTAAACGTATATTACTTTGCAGATATTGTGCAACATTACAGCCGATGCAACAGTAACACAAATACTATGGTTTTGAATGTGACCATCAATCAATAGGCTATTATGGCAGTAGCTGTAAAGAAAAACACTATGGGTATTAGACTGGAGACTGGAAGTGTGTTTATATAGCGTTCTTGACTGGCTAGTAAGAAATGGCAGATTTAGGCTGGGAGAAAAAAGGTCAGTGCGCATATGATGGTGTTTCTAAGGTTTGGATGTGTATGTGTGTACGTGTATGTGTGCGTGTGTACGTGTATGAGAGAGAGAGAGAGAGAGAGAGAGAGAGAGAGAGAGAGAGAGAGAGAGAGAGAGAGAGAGAGAGAGAGAGAGAGAGAGAGAGAGAGAGAGAGAGAGAGAGAGAGAGAGAGAGAGAGAGAGAGAGAGAGAGAGAGAGAGAGAGAGAGAGAGAGAGAGAGAGAGAGAGAGAGAGAGAGAGAGAGAGAGAGAGAGAGAGAGAGAGAGAGAGAGAGAGAGAGAGAGAGAGAGAGAGAGAGAGAGAGAGAGAGAGCAGGTCCAGGCAGGGAGGAGAGAGGACAGTGTGATTTATTGGGTTCATTTTCCTCTGACTCAGGTCCACACACATCCACACTCAAGGGTGGGACTCTAAGAAAGAAAACCAAACCCTTAGATACAGTTCTCGTAGCCAAGAGATCCAATCAGAACTAGGTTAAACAATACTGTTGTATACTTCAAACCTTAAGAGATCATTTAATGTCTCTTCGTGAGGTGGCAGAACTAAGACGTCACAAAACAGAAATATAACAGGGTACAGAAATCTTGCTAGATTTAGCATCTCATCTGATGCACAAAATTAATATAATAAATTAATATGCAAATGTTTTTGCACAGTTCACAATAATGAACTTTACAAAAACTCTACAACAGGTAATTTACCCACAGAAATCAAATGCCACTCATTCACAAAGTTTAGAAAATAAAAATCTAGTTCATTTTACTGCACTACACTCCTCTCATTTAACAACTGTTTTGCTTCAATATCTGTCATTATTGTATTAAGAATGCAAATCATATGGTGAAATAATATTATATTAAGATGCAACTGTTGTAACTAACAGACAAACAAAACATAAAATCTGCACACCAGGGAATCAAATTAACACTCACTACCAGCCATTGTAGTGGGCAACTCGTAAGAAATCTAGGCAAGAAATGCTTTTGTTGTAAAAATGCACTTAAAGAAGCACATTTGACTATATCTTGGTAAACAAAAGCCATCAACGGCTCAATGCAGTTTCCTTTGGGGTCAGTAAGATTTGTTAATGTTTTTGAAAGAAGTCTCTTATGCTCACCAAGGCAGCATTTATTTGACAGATATGGTAAAATCAGCAATATTGTGAAACATTACTGTTTAAAATAATTTTTCTATTTTAATATATTTTACAATGTAATTTATTACTGTGATGGCAAACCATTACTTCAGTCTGAAGGGTCACATGACGTTGAAAACAGATGTGCCGCTTGTGGAAACCGTGATACATTTTTTCAGGATTCTTTGATGGATAGAAATGGCATTTATTTGAAATAGAAATCTTTTGCAACATTATAAAACTCTTTACTGTCACTTCTGATCAAAACTGAATTAATTCCTCACAAAACGAAAATCGTACTGACCCCAAATTTGTGAACAGTAGTGTATTTTTTTTTTAATGTTGTACCCTACTAATACTACTATCACTACTACTACTACACACAACTTAGGATAGTGCTTGATGGCACTTGATAATTGTTTTTGTTCAGAACAAGTCAGGACAAGTAGCAAACCTGGGCAGTTTGCGGACACGCCTTGAGTTCATACAACAACTCTTTCGTTATTCAAAAAAAACAGCACAACTTAGTTTACAAGAGCAAACTATTCACAGGGCAAAATTAAAGCACAGCTGCCAGGCAGCAGACCACCACAGGAAATCTAAAAATATTTCATGTAGGAGAGAAAAATTATTCTTACAGTCAGAAGCACATCTGACAGGACAAAAGCCGCCCCCTCACACACACACATACACATACACACGTATGAATCAATCTGCCAGTTTTACCCATTCTAATGTAGCCTTCAATTTCCTCTTAATGTACGCAAAGCTGA
Organism: Megalobrama amblycephala; assembly: GCF_018812025.1. Lineage (NCBI taxonomy): Eukaryota > Metazoa > Chordata > Actinopteri > Cypriniformes > Xenocyprididae > Megalobrama > Megalobrama amblycephala. Next base: position 32,315,239 of record NC_063047.1, read on the forward strand.
GTGCATGTTGTGCGTGGGCAAACAGACACTGGAAACCCAAATGAGTAGATGGGGATACAACAGGAATGGCGGGGGGAGGGAGAACAAAACCTACTGTCCTTGTCTCTGGCTCTGTCAAGGTTCTCATTAACATGTGAAACTCATTTCTGCATTCACCTGACTGAGCAGCCCCCTACCCATCACCCACAAGCCCCTGTGCAAGAACCTCACTGATCAACGCACAGAGGGAGACAGCTGGACACACTCACACACCCTAAAAAACACAACCAAACAAACAAGTGAGAGAAAGGAAACTGAAAGAAAACAACAAGAGGGCAGACATGCAGATGGCATAATACTGTCAAACGACAAATAAACTCCAACCAAAACAACACATCTTTTGGATGGGAATATAGGGTGTTCTTAGCCTTGACCTTGAGTTTTTAATTTCCATGCATGCATTTGTCTTAGATTCTTCCATAGCCACACAAGTAAGGTGGAAGTACCCCTTCATCAACATCAAATCTTAAATAATTATATTGGACATCATTTGTATTATTAGTACCATTATTAAAATGTCCATTATTAGAATGATTGACTTCAAAACTTCAAACAACTGTAAGCGATACTGTGAGTGAAAAATAGACACCATTTGTTCTAAATAGACAACTAAACAAATAACATGTTAATTGCTAGGGCTGGGAGAATAAATCGATTCATCTCGATTCGTGGATCGATTCTGAGACTTTCCGAATGCATCGCGATTCTCTCTTGAATCGATTCTGAGCTTAATTTTTAACAGCAGATGGTGCTCTAGGCTAGTTTTTAACCACACGCTTAAATGACGAAGAAGATCGCTCGTGCGTTCGGCCGAGTCGGTGAATATACTTGCACCTTGGCTCAGAATGCTTTTATGACACGAGATTAATGTAAACATCCTACTGCAAACACCCTTGTAATTCGTTTCAACCTTTTCGAACTTTGAATGATTTTGAATGATTATTTTATGGAAGGTTCAAGTGGTGTGTGTAACGAATTGGAAAAGAGCAGAGTACGGCGGTTTCTAAAGCACATAGTGCCATCTGCTGTTAAAAACTAAGCTCAGAATCGATTTGAGAGAGAATCGCAATGGAGTCAGAAAAACTCAGAATCGATCAAGAATCGTTTCTCGATTCACGATTCATTGTCTCAGCCCTATTAAGTGCTGTAGCCAATTTAAAAATATTTAAAGCGGAACTCAGTAAGATTTGCGAAGCTCCCCCTACAGGTTCCTTCAGTGAATCACACTGTCATAAATACTCCAAGCGCAGCTCTGGACTACAACGACTACAACGCTCACCAGCGCAGTAGTTTTGCAAATACAGTACAAGAAAGAGGAGGTGGGTAATTTGCAAATACAGTACACTCGATGGAGGTGGGTAATTTTCGAAATTGTCTTATAAAGTCATAATATATACATTGTTTTTGAATTACCATAAAGCATTTTGTCACTCTCGCTTGAATGTGAACATGAGGCGAGATTGTGTCGGGTCGATGCAGCTCAACTTGCAAGTGCTGTATTCTGGCGTAGACGTGCCAGATGGGGTTATCGCTCGCCTCAAACACACCACTACAAGTCAATTAACCATCGTAAGGACTTAGAAAACTATTTATGAAGGTAAAAAAAGTTCCTTAGTTCTGCTTTAAGTAATCTGAATTACTTAAAAATCATTTTGAATGAATGATTCAAAGACTTCACTTGTTTCACTACAAGTTGTTTGTTTTGAACAAATCTTGAATGAATGTTTTAATGAAAAATACAGGGACTTTGTTAATAGTCACTTGCCGCCAATAGTGGAGTAACGATGTAATTGATACAATCTTTATTTGAAGTGTCAAGTTCTTTCAAAAGGTGATTTACTCTATTTTGATCACTACCATAGACATCAGTGTTTACATTCGAACTATAAACTGATTATCCTATTACTTCTGTGATAATATTTTAAAATAAATTAATTTATTTTTGAAGCTGTATCCTACCTATAGGCTACCTGTATGCTCGGGCTGTAGCAGCACCAACGGAGATCTGAATGTTCACTGTTAACGATTAATCGTGCAGCTCTAATAGACTGACATTCTTTAAACAAATTTCCTCTTTCTAAAAGACATTTCACAGCAACACAAACAATAAAACACCTTTCAGACCAATTGCAACTGCCAAAATGCCTCCTGCCGACTTGAGAAGCAATGAGAAATGAAGTCCATTGGTTGATTTATCAAGTCAGAGTGGCTTCACAAACAGAAGAGCCAAACAACAAACTCCATCATACTATGTGTAGACCATCCCTGATAGACAATCTAAAGTAAGGGATTCAGATTTGGAGGTCACGCTAGTGACACCTATGACATGTAGTTTCAAATACATTTGCAGCAGGGAGTAATAAAGCAGAAAACGTGTGTACTAAATAATGGTAAACCTTATAAAGCCTATGATGTCCATACGATGCCTAAGGTCATGAAAGAGTCAATGTGAAGAGATGCAGTTGCACATAAAACAAGGTGCAAAAATGGTTTAAGTAAGATACGTTTATAGATGTAAAAGCGTTTCCCTTTATAAAACTTGTGCGTAGCTGTGATATATTTAGCTCTCCATAATACAAATACAACAAGCATTGTTTCTGTCCTCACTAAAAGCAACACAGTACAGAGCAAAAAAACAAAAAAACAAAACAACAATCAGAGTATTGCTGACATTTTAATACACAACAAACTTTGCCAAACTGCATCAGCATTAACTATAAAAAAAAAAAAAAAAAAAAAAATTAGACCAATGAAATTTCACTACGAACAGAGAAACTAAGCAATCAAAGCCTGGTTAGGATACGGAGTCCACAGCCACTCTGATGCTCTAATGCCTCAATGATCTTAGACCTATATAGAGGGATGATGGTATTGCTAATAAGTCCTGTAAACCTTTTTACATTCCAGTAACGTTTATGGCCCACTCATGCCACGCCAGAGCAGTCAGGACAAAAGGGCCAACACTGATTACCTTCCAGACACATAATCAATGTACAGGACAATTTTGTATGCATGTCCCCTGTATTCTCTACAGCATCACTTTGAAACAAGAAAAAGGTGAAAAAGTACACGTTTATATGTGCTGATGGGTTTGAGGGGTGCAGGTCATTACAACAATGCTGTTCAGAGGAACGAAGAGAGTATAAAACAGGAATCTGCACTCATAATTCAAAGTTATACATATTGCCCCTGCCTTTGTGCGTGTTTATGAAATATTTTGGGATAATTTGATTATGCTTTCAGCTTCCAATACAAGTGCAGTTCTAGAAGTTCCTATTTAACACATTTAACAACGCTTAAGGGTGCTCCGAGATTACCGATCACAGATTACCAATCACTGGAAGCATTACTGGCCGATACAATTGCCAATGTTTCGGAAAGCTGAAGGAAATGTCGGTTTCCCGATCATGTGCTTGTAGTTTAATTTGTTCTTTTATTATTAATGACCGTTTACTTGTCTTTAATAATCTTTGAAATTTATATTAGTAGTTTTAGCTATGATATAAAAAAATGGAATCGAGAATTTTTAAATTTCACTGGTATCTAAAATATTGGGTGTCATAACCTTATTTATTACAATACAAGGATACATGGGTCAAAAAAATAAAATAAAATATTACTTTATTACTTTTTTGTGGTGGGGCCAGTGAAAATTTAATAACTGAATTAACTGAATCAAATCAAATCGAGAATCAAATTAAGATATAGTGAATAGGAATAAAATCGAATCAGGACATGAATTGATACCCAGCCCTACAGTTACTGTAGTTAAGCAATTTTAGAGCTGCGCACAGAAAAATTGTCTCACGAGTTTTGCATCATCTGATCGACACAAACTATATAAAGATATTATTGGCCAATAACAATCGGTGCCCAATCAATCGGAGCACCCATAACCACGCTTAAAAATATGTGAACAGTTCACACATATAAAGTTTTTTATTTTTAAAAAAAATAGCATTTAGCATTGAATATGGTAAACCCAGAAGTTCACACGTGAGCTTCCATGTTTATTATTAAAGTGCTCCTATTATGGATTTTTGAAAATTACCTTTCATGTAGTGTGTAACTTAGCTCTAAGTGAATGAAAACATCCTGCAAAGTTTTTCATTTGAAAGTGCACCGTATATAAAGTTATTGTCTCTCAAAGTAAGAGTCGACTCTGAGTCAATTAAACGGGTCGTTTGTAAAACGAATCCCAAGCAGTTTCGTTGTGACATCACAACTAAACATCAACATATTGTCCGCCCACTTACTGCATGTGCAGACGCCAGGGAATTCATTTTTTCAACAATATCACAGCAGTACAATCTTTTGTTGTGTTCCCGTCATTTTACTGACAACTGCTTCTCAAACCTCTGGGATTTTAATGCAGGATTCACAAAATGCTTGATCTTAAAATATGGATCAATGCCCAGTTTATTTGGACCAGCTTGCTCCTCTGAATCTCAACCTGCAAGTATGATTAATAATTGATGTTTGTATTTTTTAGCGACCGTCCAAAATTTGTAGTTTTGCATGTTGTGTAATGTACACCAGTCTGTCTCCTGCTAACCGGCTAACTCATGTTTCTGTAGTTCTGCTATTCAGATGTGTGTGTCCAATATTGTCTAAAAATGCAGCTTGTAGGTCCTGTTACTTGGAGTAATGATCAAGGATGGAGCACAATTTTTTTTTTTTTTTTTTTTTTTACACAAAGTGTAATGCATTATCAGCCATTCATGTTTGTGCTCGGCTAACGTGGGAGTTTACAACATACAAAACAAACTTTTTTTTCCTCTGCGTTTTTATTATTATAGTAGAGTGGAGCTCTATCTGTATTCAAATAGGATGTTAAGATGCTAGTCCACACTAACTAGTTGAAGTATTCTCTCTGTAAACAGTAAACACTCATTGTAATGTCAAACAATGATATAACCATTTTTCTTTGTTAATAGTTATGATGAAAAAGTCACACCTGGCCTAAATGTTTATCTTATGTTAGAGGTTTTCAGCTTCGCTTGACATTCTGATACAGTACAGTTCCCACAGGTGCACCTTCATAAAATAGAACAATGACGCTGCTATCACATCTTATAAATAACTAAGATGACACTTACCACATAGAAACGTCGTACTCCAGTCGTGATTGCAAATCAGTTTCTGGTTGATCAACAACTTCAGATGGTTTCATCATTGGACTCGGGCTCGAATTGATGCAGTAAAATTGATGCTATCTTTTCTGTCCATACATTGTATACTAGGGCTGGACGATTATGGCCTAAAATCAAAACCTTGATTAATTGAACATTTTACCTCGATTAGGATTAATGAACGATTATTTTGTTTCTGGGGTTTGTTAATGGCCGTGCGGTGCGCGCAGTAGACCAATCACAAAGGCTTGGGCCATCTGAAAAATCAGGGCAGTGTAGGCTCACGGAAAGGAGGGGTTTAGAGAGACTAATTGATTGAACTGCTTCTAACGAATCGTTTACAAAACATTGAAAACTCGGGTGAAATTAAATGTATATTATGAGAAAACCAAAGTGTTTTTTGACTTTGCAATGCATGTAAACCTGTTGAAGGAGACTCCAAAAACAATATTAGAAACCTTACAAAAAAAAAAAAAAAAAAAGCATAATAGGGGCACTTTAATGAATTAAAAAACACACACACAAAAAAATCTCATTATGTGCATGGTGGAGAAGGACCAAGTCCAAGCCCATTCAAGTCCACCATTGACATAGTATCAAATTTTGCATTTTAATGAACAGAACTTAATTTACCAAGTGTTAGAAGTAATAATTAATTTTAAAAAAAAGGAAAAAAAGTATAATTTAAACTTATTTTGGCTTTGTTTACAGTATTGTGATATCAGTATTGTGTATCGAATCGAATTGTGAATAGAATAGAAATTACTAGAAAGAAACATGTCCAGGTTTTACCAATTAGCTGCCTTCTGATCACCATTTCAGTGGTCCATATACTTACAATATCCTGACTATGAACTGACTGACTATGAACTGTTCACATCCTGAGCGTCATCAGAATTTTCACACGTCCCCAGAATGACCGCCCAAGGAACTTTCCGTCAACCCTGGAGCTTTCAGCTGTGAAAGAGCAACACGAGACTCCCATCCCTCTTACTGCTGACTATTACACAAAACCCTCTCATCAGGACCAGCCCACTTAATGTCCTATATATACACGCTCTCATAATAACCCCCCAAAAGCTATGAGATTTCCCATCTATACCTCCATGCCCCTTGTTTGACTTCAGCCCCCCCCTCACTCCCCATATATGCCCTGGCAATGACCCCCTATTAGAGGAAGAACATGTGAGCGAGTCTGCTTTCATGTTTAAATGGAGGAGTGTGTCATTCGTGTGTTGACTACACAAATCGCTCCTTCATATCGGGGTCACAGCCAGTGCTCACCCATTTGTTTTGCTCCCTTCCTCACTGCACTGAAGCAGAACCCTCTATGAGCTTATATACAGGCTGCATGGGAATAGTCAGCAATATGCGGCTATAAACGGTCAAGCAGGGAACAGCATCACTGAAGGGCACCATATCAGACAAACACACACCTGCTAATGAAAAAAATAAGTGCATTCTTCTAAATTCAACTATTAAATCAAAGTTGAAAACAGCTGTCTCACAACTAATTCAATGAACTAAACTGATAATTGCTGCTATAAAAGTTTAACTTTGAAAGCAAAATAGGGCCAAAGTGTTTTGTTTGCACTAAGGTTGTGACGCTGAGGAAATTTTCCCACCAGTTAATCGATATGTGACAACACCGGTAGTAATACCGGTATCACCGGGATGGGGGGGGTGTTTCCGCTTTTGCACCTCGGTTTTACATCGCTAATTTGAAAGTGAAAGTAAAATGCGCACGGGCATTCATTTTACTTTTGCTTTCAAATTAGTGCCAATTCAGGGGCTGCAATTGCTTGAATGGTGGGTTATTATTCTTAATGAATGACAACTCGAAAAACACAATCCTTTGCAGTTTCCTTATTAGCAATGGGGTTAAATCCAAAATACTGCAAAAATCCAAAAATCTTCCTGCTGAACACTGGTAACACCATCAACACTGACTATCGCAGAAAGACTAGTTTGCACTAAATAAGTTGACGAGAACTTTGTGTGTGAACATGTATGCAGATGAACCTAAAAACACCATAGTCAAGACTGAGTTTGTCGGTCATGTCGACATAAATCTTACATATATTTTGTGGGACTGTCTGTCAAAAACATGCAGGCAGTAATGCTGTCAAAAGTACCGACCGCGATACCAAATCGGTACTGAAATTTTAAAAATGTGACGCTTTGAGCGCTGTTGAGTGGATTCCTAAACACCTCTGATTGGCCTTTGTGTTCACATGCTCATCAGATATTTCTGTGATTGGCTACAACGATCAATGCACGGGAGCGTTTGAAAGCACAAGGAAGTGTTTGAATTTGAAAGCGCTTTGAAAGCGGAAGCGTTTGAAAGCAGGCGTCTATCAGTGGTTGGGCTGCACAATAAATCGACTATTAGGAAAAAGAAAACAAAAAAACATTGAAATCGCGCTTAAATGATTTGGCTTAGTTTGCGATTTGTGATTTTTTTTTTTTATGTGCGGCTTGTCAATGAACTATGGCTCCAAATGCTAATCCACCTGAAAGCACTGCGAGTTTTAATCGCTTATAATGTGCATTTGAAAAAGCAACATGCATCAAACATCTTTCCAGACATGAGAAGCATTTATTAACAACTTGTCCAACAAAATACAACATCTAGTAACATGTTTTTACTCCAAACTCACTTCATAACTCACATCAACTCACAGTTGAGCGTCCTTCTGTGAGATGATGTGGCTTCTTACACAGAATAAGGCAGTCGTGTGTTTATTAGGCATGGGGCGTTTACCGGTATCAAGGTACACCGCGGTTTGAAAACGTCACGGTTTCAAAACCACTACATTTTTCCATAATACCGATCCTACGGTATTAGCTGTTTTTTTATGTCGAGTCAAAGATGCAAAGTGCAGGACGACTCCACCTGTGTGTGTGTGTGTGTGTATAGGATGGCAGAAGGAGATGAACCCCTGGCCTGAAACTTTTTCCCCCATCGAAAAAGATGAAGTGAGGTGACTGGCACTGTCTGATGATTGAAATGGCCTTAACATTTACTTAATAAACTGCAAAATGTTACGTTTTCTAATACCTTTATTTCATTCACGGATTGCTTCTGACAGAGCTGCGCGAGCTCGCAGCGCCATTTGCGGGGCACTTAGCATGATCGTCAAGGTTCAAAGTGCCAAATGAGAGTAAAAATCAGTGCTAAAACGCTTATTCACCAGTTGCCTGGTAACTTATGAATTGAAGCTGCGCATAAAATAAATCGCAGCCTTTGCCAAATTGCGTGCGATAAAATTGCGAGAAATCGTGAAGCCCTAATCAGCGGTTTGCCTGCTTTCAAACACTCCCTTCTGTATCTGTGTAAGTTCACAAAAAAAAACCCTGAAAATGTGGGGCTTTTTTAAAAAAAAAAAAGGCCATTTTAAAAGTTAACATCCATGCATGACAAAGGCTATAAAACAGTTGCAGATAATACTGATGACAAAAACATTGACACAAAAACATCACAGTTGGTAAGAAAAAACAGACCTCTGTAAAAAGCAAAACAGCAGGAGGAAAGAACTTTAGTTCAGGCAAGCTAATGCTAATCATATGTATGTATGCGTGTAATATAATTTTTTATATATATATATATATATAAACAGTTAAATTCAACTAAGGCCACATTTTCTTCTATATTTTCCTGCAACGCTGGATTTACAATAAATGTGAAAACCTGTGCATTAGTGATGCGCAGGTTGCGGTTATATCCGCAGACACTGCAGATAATCCACGTAATGGATGGAGGGTCAAGTAATAAAAAAATAACATGCAATGTTATTTGCATCACTGGCCGGCAGAAGCACACCGCAGTGTTTGTCGTTGTTGTGCAGTAGGACATGAGCTGTTGGCACATGCATCTTACGTTTTTTGGATCATCTTTTACCATTTCAGAGTGCATCCAATTCTACACTTTAGATTTTCTTATCAAAGACATTTTACTTCGATTACGATTAATGAACGATTATTTTCTGTTTTTTGTTTTTTTGGTTTTTTTTGCCCTCATAGTTCACTGACAAGGTTTGTACTGTAAATATGTTTGACTATTAAATATGGGATTTTTTTTCCTATTGAAAGAGTGATCTGACATCATAGCTCACTTTCAGCTAGGGGTGGGCATTTTTGGCAATATTTTATTTCGTTCATCGATAGGTTGAATGTTAAAATATAAATGAATGTTAAAAATAAAAATATGACATGAAACCCTGTCTATGAAAACATGAAAATGTGATTAGAACAGTGTTAGATTATGATGCAGCAATGTTTTTAATAGGCTAAGGAAGCATCTAAAAGGAATCCGCCTGAGGCGAGTGATGCCAATAAACCGAAGCCCATTCTATGACACATCCTATGATATTAATCAGATAACTCAGATACATAACATAGATGTAACGTTACAACTTGTATCGGCACAAAAGGTTGCAAATGCCAGTGAAATTTAAGTTACGCGCTATAGCGAGAGACCGTGCGAGCACATGAGCGCTTTCATGACAGTGTGCTGAATAACGGGTAAGAACAGAATTTACTGTAGATTTCTATAAAGTTCTCATTATAATGCCATGTTTATGGCAGATCTGAGCTTTATTTTAATTAGTGATCGACCGATGTATCTGTTTACCGATATTTTTCCCGATATTTAAGCATTTTTCCATAATCGGGTATCGGTTTTGTAATATCGGATTCGCCGATTTACGGCGCCATCTTGTGGCCGTTTTGAGATTTCCGCCATTGCAGCCCGGGCGTCTGAGGAGATCAGTCAACAACAACTCAGTGCACAGGTAAAGTATATGTTCTACTTGGTTTGCTTTAATTAATCAACTTTATTTAACATAACAGATATGCACAAATGAGATCTGAGACATAAATTCCTGATATAGTTAATTTATGCAGCTTGTTTCTAAACAATTGAGACGAACTCATTGAGTCACGTAGTGTAATTCGTCATGTCCTGCCCCAATAAAGACGTAACTTTACATGAATTAAATAAAACAGACATGAATGAGTGCATGTTGAAAATAAAAGCGCTGAATTTAATTCTCTATCTGTTGTATTTGCTCACCATTAGTCTAGAAGAAAAAGTTCGTTCATATTGCTTAGCAACTGACGGATGATCAGGAGGCTTAAGCACGGCCACTGAATGAAACTTTTGACAAGATTATCTTGTTGTAACACCCTAGATTATATTATCATTTACTACATAATTATTTCGCTAATACACATATAAATATAGCCTACCGCTTTGTGGAAATTAATTATTTATTATCTCCATGCGCGATCGCGGTTGATTAAGTTATAGTCAAACAGCACTTTGTCAGTTGGCATTTCATGATTTAACGTTAGATTAAATTTAGATCATAAAATGCCAACTGACAAGTGCTGTTTAACTTTATATAGTCTCGGAAAAAAATGCAAGGAGGGAGTGATTGTTATAAATACAATGGTTTGTTCAGCTCATTTGTGTTGTAATAATTGTCATAAACAGAAGTATAACAGTAAATAAATATCGGTTCTGCATATCGGTTATCATGTACATAAACATGCAAATAATCGGTATCGGTTATAAAAAAATCAATATCGGTCGATCACTAATTTTAATCACATTATTATTAAAGGTGCCCTCGAATGAAAAATTGAATTTATCTTGGCATAGTTAAATAACAAGAGTTCAGTACATGGAAATGACATACAGTGAGTCTCAAACTCCATTGTTTCCTCCTTCTTATATAAATCTCATTTGTTTAAAAGACCTCCGAAGAACAGGCGAATCTCAACATAACACCGACTGTTACGTAACAGTCGGGGTGTACGCCCCCAATATTTGCATATGCCAGCCCACGTTTCCAACATTATAAAAGGCATTAGACAAGGGCAGCCAGTACGTTGACAGTAACGTCTGGATGTGCACAACCAAATCATCAGACTAGGTAAGCAAGCAAGAACAACAGCGAAAAATGGCAGATGGAGCAATAATAACTGACATGATCCATGATAACATGATATTTTTTGTGATATTTGTAAACTGTCTTTCTAAATGTTTCATTAGCATGTTGCTAATGTACTGTTAAATGTGGTTAAAGTTACCATCGGTTATTACTGTATTCACGGAGACAAGAGAGCCATCGCTATTTTCATTTTTAAACATTTGCAGTCTGTATAATGCATAAACACAACTTCATTCTTTATAAATCTCTCCAACAGTGTAGCATTAGCTGTTAGCCACGGAGCACTATCAAACTCATTCAAAATCAGAAGTAAACAATATAACAGTATACAATACTCACATAATCCGACGCATGCATGCCGCATGCATGACGAACACTTTGTAAAGATCCATTTGAGGGTTATATTAGCTGTGTAAACTTTGTTAAGCACTGTTTAAGGCAAGCGCGAGCTCTGTGGGCGGAGAGCACGGGATTTAAAGGGGCCGCAGCATAAAATCGGCGCGTTTATAATGCTGCCCCAAAATAGGCCGTTAAAAAAATTTATTAAAAAAAATCTATGGGGTATTTTGAGCTGAAACTTCACAGACACATTCAGGGGACACTTTAGACTTATATTACATCTTTTAAAAACATAATCTAGGGCACCTTTAAGTGATTCCATAAATCGCCGGACCATTTTCGAAGCCATGCGAATTATGCCATTGAACAAATATGCTATTATTAAAACATCAGTTTATTTTATTTTATTTTTTTACAGAAACATCTAAAAGCAATATGGATGTCTCAAATAACTCAGTAAATATCGGGCATTGCATTTGAGCATGAAACTAAACACTGACATGCAGCGCATTCAGCATCTTAATAAATGTTGATATCCCGACCCAACGCATCCTACAGTAGATTAATCAGATATAGCTATTACAACTTTCATCTGTGTAACTCTGTTTGTTCTTTAAAAAGTGCAACTAATATTTCAGCAATATTTTGGATTAAATTTGCACTTTCTGAACAACCAAAATGTTATTTTACATTATGAAAATCACTGATGATTATTGCTAAATTAATTACAAATAGAATTAAAAGGATATTTTCAGCACAAGATAAAAGTTTTGCGCTGCACAGCTTGCATTGAACTGTATTTTCATCTATCTTGTCAAAGTGAAACTAGACATCACCATGTGACTTCGAGGACATTCACTCTCTTCTCACGTCTTTTGACGCATGCTATGGAAAGCTAAACAATCAGAGCTCAGTGTGCTGCCCAAAGTGCTACTATAACCGATACAATTCGATCATCGTTTACATGATCGATCATCGCTGTCACGGTCAAGTACTTGGTCGCTGTTGCACATCCATACTTTCAGCAGTTATTTTATCTATAATTTGTAACATTTCTTACAGATTTCTACTCGTTGTAAATCAGATACAAATACATTAGCACAGTATCAGTACATAATGAGAGCGATTGTGTGTGTGAATTAGTCATACCGTCTCTCTATTAATTGTGAAGCTGTGGGTTGTAAATGGTTACTTCAAAAGTAGTAAAATATATGCTATAATAACTTTTGAGTTTCTAAGCTACTTAGAACTAGTTTCTGCGTTCCTCTGTGCACGCGATCTTAACAGCTACTGTTTGTATGTGTGTTCGTGCCACAATGCAGCTGCGCGAGCACGGTAGATCGATATAATAATACACATCCGATCGTCTAATCGCTTGAATGTCCAAACTGGCAAACCGTAAAACACATAACGTTACAACTGACAAAGGTCACCGCTCACGCGCCATCACTGTTGACTTGGCGTTCACTTCTGTGTTGATTCCATGCAGCAGACTGGATGAGGCGGACTCACGCTGTAGTATGTTTTTAAAGGGGAAGTATTAACAGGAATAAAATTTTAAAAAACGAAATAACCGACATGGGACAAATTCACACACCGGAAGCTGAACGGAGTTGGACATAGTGGTGTATTAGAGGTAAAAAATGATATAAATACTGTTCGGTTTCTCACACAAACCGATCGTTTCATGTCTTAAGACATCAATGTGTCGTCACGAGCCGCAGGGTTTAATTTGGATTTGTCTAAGCAAGTTTTATTTACTGTTATAGTTGAAGTTCCTATCCACTGCTATTATTTGACTGACAGATGGCAGCGGTTGCAGTTAAAAATCATAATTTGCGTTCGACTGAAGAAAAAAAGTCACCTACATCTTGGATGCCCTGGGGGTAAGCAGATAAACATCAAATTTTCATTTTTGGGTGAACTATCCCTTTAACAGCTGATCCACACATCTCTACTGTGCATCCTAAAAAAGAAACTTGGCATCACTATGGTGATCCAATCTAAAACAAGCCAAGAGCAAATTCTAAGCCTTTTCTTCAACTGCAGACGTGTGGTCATGTGACTTCAGGCCACTTGTGGAAGCTTTAATTCCTGAGCCAGACACAACACACAGAGAACCTTGGAAGCGTGTAACAACTTCAACATCACGCTCACAAATCAAAACACAGACCTGAACAGCCACAAACAGAGCTCAAATTTAGCATGGCATCATTTTGACAGCCAACACCCCTGCAGTGAACATCATGGATGTGACCCATATCAGATGTGATAGGAGGGGTGGGTGGGTGTGTGTGAATGCATGTGTGTTTAGCCTCTGGGGAGCATAAGGCAGAGCTGCTATTTATCAGGTTACAAAAAAGTGGGTGTGTATTGTGCTGCTTTGTGCCGCCTGTGTGTCTGCGGTTCAGCCTCCATCTCTCTCTCTTCATCCCTCGCTCCCTCGCTCCCTCTTGTGCAGAATGGTATGGAGTGTATCAGTCTGAGCATGTGTGGATCTCCTTTGCCAATGCTACACACTTGGACAAAACCTTCCTTTTCACCTCTGCCACCTAACACATAAACCCTTGTTTTTTTTTTTTTTTACATTTCTAAACAAAACACACGCGCTCTCATTCACTCACATTGTCTCTTTCTCTCCCCACTAACACAAGCCCATCTTGCAGCTGGTAGCCTCGGCAAGAAGCAAAAACTCACGTGACCTCATCCTTGACCATCTCTGCCATGTTTTTTTTCAGTCTATCTGGCTTAAATAAGGTATTTCAGACTGACAACTGCAGTATTTAGAGACTGTCCCCTACCCTGGTTGTATTGAACATGCAATCTTAGGAAAACCTCCTGAAATCCATTAGGATGCCATCTAAACGAATCAAAATCTGGAACAACAAACAAGATCTGCATTTTCATGGGTTGAAATAAAATATTTTTGTTATAAGAGACAATAAAACAAATTTGTTCATCAAAATCACTTTTCCTGGTTAAAAAAAAAAAATATATATATTTATAGTTCACCCCTCACACGTTATGTCCGTCAAAAACTAAGGCTGGCTGTCGGTTAGAAAATTAGAACATCAACATAACACACTCATGGGCATCAATTACTTCACAAAATACTTGCTGGCTAAGAAATAAATAATTATTACTTTACCATCTGTTTTCAAATCCACATCATTTGAATATCATGACATCGATGTCTGTCAAAAAATAATGTACGCAATACACGGTACTATTTACAAGAAGCAGACGTCCAGCGAATACAAGCTTTGCCTGGAAATCCCACACTACTGGATGTTTTGACTATGTTATCGCTTTCTGAGAAGAGAGTTAAAGGGTTAGTTCATCCAAAAATGTCATTCCAAACCTGTAAGACCTTCGTTCATCTTCGGAACACAAATTAAGATATTTTTGATGAAATCTGAGTGCCCTCTGACTCCTCCATAGACAGCAATTTAACCACCACTTTCAAGTTCCAGAAAGGTGCTAAAGACATGTGAGAGTCCATGTGACTGCAGTGGTTCAACCTTAATTTTATGAAGCAATGAGAATACTGTGCATAAAAACAAAAAAATAACGACTTTATGCAACAATTTCTCTTCTTCCATGTCAGTTTCCTACGTTGTTTACATTGTATAGACAGTGCAGCGTTTCCATGTTCTATGTCAGAACGCCGACTCCGTATTGGCCGACGTTATTCACGTGAGCAGTGCGAAGTATGTGTGTGATGTTGACGCAGGTGCCGGCCAATAAGTCAGCGTTCAGACGTAGAACATGGAGGCACTGCACTGTGTTTACTAAGTAAACAGCGTGGGAGACTGACAGGGAAGAGACTGTTTAATAAAGTTGTTATTTTTGTTTTGTTTTTGCACACAAAAAGCATTCTCGTGAATTCATAAAATTAAGGTTGAGCCACTGTAGTCACGCTGACTATTTTAACGATGTCTTTAGTACCTTTCTGGGCCTTGACAGTGGTAATTAAATTGCTGTCTATGGACGAGTCATTTACCTCTCGGATTTCATCAAAAACATCTTAATTTGTGTTCCGAAGATGATATTGTTATATTAAAAATATGCAGGGTTTTTCCTACATTGAAAAATTTGGCGGCCGCCAAAACGAATTTTTGTCCCGCCAAAGCCTTATTTGATCAGTTATAGTGATTTATGAATGACACAGATGACTGCTGCGCTTATGATAGGGTGCATGTTAACTGACGGAGAGAACGAGCAGAGTTCCTCCCTCATGCGCGCGAACTCTCTCTGTCTTAAAACTAAGCACTGTCTTTGCTCTCTCTCTCCCTCGCACATGTTAATCTAAAACAACTGGCACAATGCTAAAAGTTCGGAAGACCGAATTCATGTTTCACGTGGCGCATTCTGAGAATTTTTTTCCTGAATAACCACTGGGTCTGAATAGTGCTCAAAAGAACATCACCTCATCTTCTCTGAAATGCAGCTGACATAAACCACACTTTCAATAGACGAAAAAAAATCCTATCCCGTGGTGGTGTTTTCAGTGTTGACAAATGTTTTGCGATGTCCGCGATACGCACGCAACGCGTCCACGTCCGCTAATGTCCAATTTGCGACCTAACGACTCATTTGAACCGATTCATTTTAATGATAGTTAAAACAACTGATCTGTCCAACACTGAACTCACGAGACGTCACTGTCTAAATCGGTGTATAACGAATCATTTACTCAGAACACCTCTGAAATGAGAACGTAAGTGTGCTTACCCCATTTAGCAAGAGTGGTTAGTACGATTTAGCCTTAATAATCCACAGTATTTTCAGGTTATTTAATTGACAATGTGTAGTAAATTAGGCCTACCTATAAAATCAGTTAGTTTAGACTGGAGTGAGGTGAAACCAGAACAAAGCAAGTTGTTGTTAGTTAGGTGCATTCAATTGTATATGGTACAAAATTAGACTATTAGTTACATTAACTTCACGTGGGTAGGGTACTTTTTACTGTTTGTGTTGATGACCATGTCTGTCAGCCACCACCAAAGACCAATTTTGACCCAGGAAAAACCCTGATATGTTGAAAAACAGCATAGCTGCAAACAGATAGCTTCAACAAAAGCATACCACTGGATTAACAACCTTGGAGCTCACAACAGGTCTGTCTTTAAAGGCAAATTCACCTCGCACAGACAAACATCAACAAACACGTTTGTTGGGTTTTGTCGGATCAGTGTGTTACCCCTGTCGGAGTCTGTTGGCATTGGTCGGGGTTTGTTTTTTACCCGACTGAACATGTTCAATCAGCATTTGTCAGTGTCTGTTGGGTCAGTGTTTCATAAAATTCTAAATTCCAAATCCAACGGCCAACTTGTTTGTTGGTGTTCGTCTGTGCGGTGTGAATTGGCCTTAAAGGTTAATAAGTTATTGTTAAAAATTAGTTTCCCTATGGAGGTGAATGAAGTTTTTGCTTCTGGAAACCGGCTGTTGCACTCTATAGAAAATTTCAGAAATGTAATACTGTGGATGTCTTTGACATGCTCTCAATTATATCTGGACATTTTTAGCAATTGTAAGAAAGCTGTTTGCTTACTCAAATCAGGTCACGGCTGAGAGCCGGTATTCGAAACAGAAGTGAAATATGTAAATACAGGTCATCAGAAAAGGAAACTGAAAGTTTGCTTTGCACACAGCACAGAAAACTTCAAAACAATCAAAAAACTTCAGCTCACCCGATCTTGTTCGTGGGGCAGAAGACGCACCGGAGGCAGAGAATCCAGAGACACACAGCCCGTCCCATCGTTATGAGAACTCCTGCTTACCAACCGGAAGAGTGGTCCTTGTTTTACCACCCGTCCATGAGCGACAGCCCTCTTCAGAGCTAGCCGGAGCTGCTGGTGGAAAAGGCCTGGCCCCATAGAGCCACTGCCCGACAGATAACCCGCAACATCTGCCTGGCATTTCAGAAAGCGTTCAATGCTCTTTAGGGATGATCCACCAGGTTCGTGAAGCCCCTCCAGAGAGCGCTTGATAAGTTTGTTCCAGTCCAGGCCAGGTTTTTTGCTGGAGCTGGAGGTGCTGGAACTGCCTCCACCTCCTCCCGCCCTGGGTTTCGGGAGCGATAAACGTCCAGGGTTATCGGGGTCCTTGTAGGAGTTGAGCCCCTTGTTGGACACCTTGAGTATGGAGCCATCTTTAACACTGAGCTCGAGGTGCTCCAGAACCGTCTTGCGGTCAAGCCCATGGGACATTGACACAGCATTGCAGATGCGCTCTTCTGACGGCCGCTGCTTTTGCTTTTTCACCTTCTTGATGGCTTCCAAGATCCAGGTGGTGTACAACGGGTTGGCCAGCTTCACCATGGCTGCGTTAATAAGGCTGGGCCAAGGCCCAACACGCTCTCACAACCGTTAGGGAGCACCCAGTGGCCTGAGCCCTGGCGCTGCCTCAACGTAGTTGTCCTCCTCCTCCTCTCTCTTCTTCCAGGAGGCTATCCTTTGTCCCGGGGAGGTGCAGTAAGTCTCTCTGTGCCTGAGCAGGAGCTGTTAGTGAGGGAGCTGATCACCATAGCATAGGCTCCCTAAATCCCCCCCCCCAACCTCAAAAAGATTCCCCTAACCCAGTGACCCTTCCTCCTGAAGGGCTGCCACACCAAAGCAAAGAGGTGAGGTATGCAACAGGCGGACACAACAACTACTCCAAAAGAAAAAGTTGCAAGAGCCTGGGGTGTCGTTTTATTTGCCTGTCTCAAAGCAGTCAGTCAAGTAGAATCCTCGATTCAGATGGTTAGTGTTATCCGTTTAGATGGAGCATCTTTGTTAAGAAATGTGACAGCACTTTTGGAGAGTTTCTGTTTCTTCCGTTGGGGAAATGCAAGTGTGAAAATATTGTCCAGCAGTTCGTTCCTTCCTTGTTGATCCTCCTAGCGCTGTTGGAACAAGCGGTCCTGAACAGAACTCTCACTCCAGGAAGCAACGACAGCTGACCATCTTTCTACTGGGTATTCTTCAGAAGCTCCTGCAACCTGCACACAAAAAAAACATGAAAAGGATCAGCATCTGAAAAGCACACAAAACACATTGCAACCAACAAAATTATTGAACACTCATTAATATTAATCATCCAGCACATAAAAAGGGCAGAAAACAGTTCTACAGAAACACACAGCCTCATTAAAGAAGGGTAAATTATCTATGTGCATCTAATGCACAATGATAGCAAACGAACTCCACACTTCACTTCAAAAGGGTCTCACTTTATATAGGAGTCTTTAACTACTATGTCCTTATGTTAAAAAAAAAAATATTGCAACTTATTGCCTTTATGTTTTATTGAAAAACTTTTGCTGCTATTGAGGTGGGATACGGTGAAGGTTAGGGACAGGTGATATAATTTTAAGGGTGGGTCAACAGTGCAATTATATATGTAACTATAGAAATTAATTACAGATGTAATTGCATGCACTCATAAAGGAAATTTTAAATACAAGTACAAAGTGAAAATATCTAGTGCATTGTATCAAATGGTTCATTGAATTGTTAGTACATAGCAGTAAAAGACATTTAATATAAAAGGCATCCAAAGTTTGACACATTTTAAGTCCCGCATTCATAAAAAAAATAGTTAAGAGTCAGTTAAAAAAAAAGTTAAAGCCAATATTAGCAGCAATAATAGGTAACACTTTATTTTACAGCACCCCTGTTACACATGTACTTACTATAGTAATAAGAGTAAAAAACAAAAAAACTAACCCTAAACAAATAGAAACAAACTGTAGTGAAACCAAATATTACTCAGTACTTGTGTAATTACACTGTAACAAGGACACCTTAAAATAAAGTGTAACCCAATAATCTAAACAAAAACAAAACAAAATGCCTTCACAGTTAAAAATACACTATTTTCAGTGACAGATCAGATCAGTGACAAAACGGTAATATTAAAAATATGTCTCACAACCACCAAAGTGCCTGAAAGTTCCTTTTTTAAAAGTTATGACTTGAAGAAATGTTGTAATGCAACGTCTATTATCATAACTTCAAATTGAAGTTAAGCAATTTCACAACACCTATGACAGATGGCCTGTTAGAAATCATCTGTAATGAGGTGCTAATCACACGTCAAACTGCAGCAGAAAGGAAAGCACGTAATAAATGTCAACACATGGCTAATAGTAAACAAAACAGAAACGGGGCTTGGACATTGAGGGGAAAAAACGTAAACAATATTACAAACAGCAGTTTGATAGTGACTAAACACTAGCAAATATACTTTACTGGAGACTATTTAGGTTTATTTTCCATTCCAAACGATGTAAACTTTGAAGTAACGAAGCCAGTGCACTGAGCGGATGTTGTTAGCTCCAAAACACAAGCAACGTGCAGCTGAGAATAAGGACAATGTTTCCTCCGTTCCCCTCAGCGCCTGAGATTTCACACCATAACAATCTGAAAATGACATTTTTCTAGACCTTTCCAGCCTTATATTCCGTTAAGAAACATCGCGGCCTAACTGAAAACACAATGCCCGTAACCAGTGGCTACCGCGGTTAGCGCGCCTCAGCCGTTAAAAAAGAACGCCAAGATTCCTTCCTTCCTTCCCTCGCGCCAACGTTTGACACGGCCGCGCGCGGCCTCAATCTCTGCCTCGGATAAGCGCATGACAAAAAAAATCCTCACGCGAGATGTTCGACTGCTCCTCTGCGCTTCCTCCACCATTTTCTCCTCTACTTCCTTCCCCGCTTACTGTAACCCACCCACCCTCCCTACCCAACCGGAGAGCCTGTGGTGGCAGTGGTGGTGGCGGCGGCGGAGGAGACGAGGCCCGTGAGGGAAGTAGTTAGGCCTCGGCTAGCTCCCCCCACCCTCCCCCTTCATCTCCGCGTACCCCCCGTTCCCTCTACCTTCTCCCGCTCCTTCCCTGAAAGACAGAGCCACGAGTCCAGTTCGGGCTCTCAAGCCGAGAACATTTTGAACGCTGTATGTAATTGTGTGCTACTCACCGGAATTTCGGCTCGAGTGGCCGAGGAGAAGGTGCCAGAAAGCGTTCGAAACACAGACAACAACAAGCCCGAAAAATGCAGCCAGAGAGCAGTAGCTCCAGAGCTGACGCCATCTTTGAGTGAAACAGGAGCTTTGCGGGTGGGGGAGGGGGGAAACAGTCGGCGCTAGGGAGCGTCTGCATAGTGCGAATCCGAGTGGGAGAGGGAGAGGCACTGGATAAGAAAGGGACTGCAGCGGGAGGAGAGAGGGGGGATACGGCTGCACACATCTGAAGGGCGAATGTCCGTTGCTTCTCCGTGAAATGGAAGAAAGGGACAGATGGTAGAGCGGAAAAAAGAAAAGGCGATGTGGCACGCTTAGGGAACGTCTGAATGTTGCAGTCGCGCCTAGGCGGCGACAAAAGAAATCAAAGCGATGGAGTGTGGTTTTAATGTTAGAGGGTATTTAAAGATCAAAGACGGCCCCTCCACACCTCCCATCGGGGTTCTGCGTAGCCATTCTGCTGTTTTCGTCCCCTGTTTCCAAGAGAAATCATAATGCAATAAAAAATACATAAGCGCAAACGCCAGCGCTCATGACAAAGCAAATGTTTTGATTTTGGAGACGGGGACGCACTATATAAACAATGCCAGTGAGAGTCACTACTAGAGAGGATTATGTAAATTTCCCGCAGTGCTGTATGAGCCAGTGATCATGACAGGTGACCCACACACCTTTCCCTTCGGTGCTCCACGCGAGAGATGTTTTCAATTTAACACCCACTCGGGAAATGTGAAGCTGTTGCTTTAGTGCCATCACTAGTCATTAATAGAATATTTATGATATGATGTAGTTGCGTTGTAATTGCTGTAATGTTTGAGCTGCGTGAATATATTAATATTATTATGAATATATAATTACTATTTAGGGCATGCTCGATTTTAAAATTAATGAGAGGAAAAACATTTGTAAGAATTAGTTAAGACTATCATAATTGTTTCAGAATAATTATGTAATAGCCTACATGTACTTTCTTATATGCCATATCTCTGTATTAATCATATCAAATATTATCATGTCAAAGCCACTTCTATTTGTTTGGTGTTTAAAATATAAAATTAATATAAAATAAGCCTGATATTCTTGATTCTCTCAATTTTCTTAATGTGTAAGTAGTATAGCTAATTGTTGACATAGTAGATCACCGTAGCCTATACATAATAATACGGGCTTTTATATAGCTAACTGCAGAAACCAATATATGGTAGGCTATATCAAAGTACTTTTAAGCCAAAAAGTAAGCCTAAGCTAATATTCTGATAAAGCAATGCATTTACCATTAATTCATATAGTTAGCCAGTGGATCAATACATATTCACACAATATATATATATATATATATATATATATATATATATATATATATATATATAGCCTATGTATGTATTATTTCCTGAACAGCACTCTATGTAAAAGTATATACTTTATATATCTTTACAGACAGCAGAAGTCATGAATGTGGCAGTTGTTCCTGTCTTTTCAAGGACAGCTGTCAGATACAGAGGTAGCTGGCAGGTGTGTTATAAGAACAGGAACTACTATAAGGGAAATGAATTCAGAATTTTCAAACAGCATGGTTTTGGTCAAGGCTTGTGTATTTACAATCTTTTTTTATTAAGTAATGGCTCACCTGTTGGACTAAGTTTGATTGCTTTCCCTGCTTTTCCCCTCCACAGTTCTCATATGTATGGGAGAAGATAACTATGCTTTCATTTTATTACTATAACATGAGGAAGAGACCTGGCTGGCTTTGTGAGATTTGAACTTTCCAAAAGGAAGTTATGAGTGTGATAAGTCTTCAACACACTTCTCACATAGGTTATGAAGTTATGAAGAGACTGATTACACCACATTTACTTTGTATGAAATGTATTGAATAATATGATGCCACTGATGTTATAAATATAAATTAATCACACATACTAAAACCACTTTGATGCTTTACAGGTCTGCTTTTTCATCCAAAACACAGTAAGAAATAAAATAAATGTAAATTATTAGATTTATGATTAATTTGTGCCAGCATGACTCAGAGCACTAACCCAACCAAAGCACTATCAGATTAAAGCTGACACTTTATCTCAGTATTTGTTAACCTTTATTGGTTTCTTTCTTATGTTTAAAGTGTTCCTAATAATATGAAGTATTAAAAACAAACTAACTTACTAACATTTCTCCATTTATATATATAATATAGAGATGCTTTGCACCTTTAAAGTAGCATTTCAAAATTCTGATATTCCTTTTGCATGATGAATGTCATCCTAATATTTGAATTTATGCTGGATGAAAAGTGTGAAAACAGCATCATGTCAACATTCTCAATGCATGAGGGGGTTGTCCTGTTTTTGAGTGCTACCAGCACTGTCACTATAGAAACACACACATATAAAAATAAATAAAGCCGTACTATGAGGAGGTAGCAATGGCATCTGATAGACTTTCATAACACTATGTGGGCGAGCTGTAGTTGCCCTGCAGCACAGACTTCATCAAATAAAGATCATCACAGTTTAATTAAAACATTTAGTTTAACTGTTGGGTCATTTCCTTTTTGGTAAACACTAAGTGTTAACAAGGATCAAAGCATGTTTAATTGGTAAATGAAAAGAAGAACAAGCATAAAATTTGTAATGGAATAAAACAGCAGCTCAAATAAACTTTTAGAGAAGATCTTCATTTTGGGGTCATCTGTATTGTTGAGCTCCAAACCATTCATAGACAAATTGCAAGCATAATTCAGGTTAGAAAAAACTTCCTCTGACCTATGCCAGTGTGAACTTGAGCTTTAAAAAGGTCCATAATCTTCCGCCAAACATTGGTTTCTCTAATATGGTGTTGTGGATAATGATCAGGACTGGTGAAAGTAGGTTGTAAGGGCAAGCTTTGTACTATCATCAGTGTGCCCTTGAGCAGGACTCTTAACCTCAGGATGCTCCAGGGGGAATGCAGAGCATGTGCCATGCATCATTGTAAATTGTGGAAATAAATTCCACCAGAAACAAGCATTCTATTCTATTCTATTCTATTCTATTCTATTCTATTCTATTCTATTCTATTAGCATTTTTGTGTACAAATTGCTTAAAGCTTACCCAAAAATGAGAATTCTGCCATATAATTTTCTCACCCTCAAGTTGTTCCAAAGCTGTATGACTTTCTTTCTTATACGAAACACAAATTAACATATTTTGAAGAATTCTGGGGTCTAAATAACATTTAAATTCCATTCACTTTCATGGACAAAAACACAGAATTTTTTTCTTTTTAAAAAAAAAAAAAAAAAGTAGTGAATTCTTACTTCAAAAAGAACACAGTGATCCCAAAATAAAGGTTGAAAAAGGCATTTTAGCAGCAATGCCATATAGAAGAACTATTTTTGCTTATTAAAATAACTTTTTTCTTAGTGTGAAGAACATTTTAATAATCTAAAGAACGTTTTTCCCACTATAAAGAACTTTTTGTGCAATGGAAAGGTTCCATGGATGGTAAAGCTTCTTCATGGAGCCATCAATGCCAATAAACAACCTTCATTTTTAAGAGTGCAAAAAGTATTTGGACACTTAAACCACACTTAAATTTAATGTATTGCAGTAAGTAACAAATTATCACAATAAGTGGCACCTGTGAACACTTTTCAGAATGAACGTCATCGTTCTGAGCCTTTTTTTGCAATTACCATTTGATCTCATGGATGTATGAAGTAATTTTACTTCAAGTTCACAGGTAACAGGTGTAATTCATCACATTAACTATGAACACATTCCACAAACATTTGATAGACAGTAGCTAATTTAAAACTCTGCAAACCTCTTTTGCTTGAGAAACATGCTTGTGCTTTTTCAAAATAAATATCACTTTGATCATTTAATGCAATAACATTCAGTGTCCATATACTTCTTGAAGCCATCATAACAACAGTAGTGGGTATTTAAAGTGCTTTCTCACAAGTTACAACTTAATTCATGTCTACAGTAGGCCAGATTTTGGCTTTGAAGAAAAAGAGACACTGTTGAAGGGGGTTGGGGTGGATGATGACAGTCATGTCCACCACAGACATCCTTGGAACTAGTCATTACTGCTTTTGTCCGTGTGAACCAGCAGGCTTCCTGCTGAGGCTGGCTCATGGCCAACTCTCAAAACCCAACTCCAGTCCCAAACCACTGCTCTCTATTTCTCCATAACACACGCACACCCCTCCCATCCTGGAGCAGACTGAGGCATACAACGGAAATTTCCAGGCATATGTAACTGAGAGACCAGGCCCCCCACCCACTTTAACTAATCTATTTGTTGGTTCCCACTTTAAAGTCAACATGAATTCAAAACTGACCATATTTACTTTTCTTTATACGCTGGGGGTCACACTGTACATGACTGAACAGTACCTGTTACTCCAAAGTTTGAAAAAAAAAAAAAAAAAAAGAACGATACCCTATACCGATATGAAAATACCCTGATGCACCCATTTGTTTTTTCATTCAATATTACCTTTCAGTAAAAAATATTACATTATGGATGTTAAATGTGGACATTTACCTCCAATCTAGTGCTCTTGAAACTGAAGTTTGGCCTGCTTGAGAGT
This sequence comes from Megalobrama amblycephala, assembly GCF_018812025.1. Classification (NCBI taxonomy): domain Eukaryota; kingdom Metazoa; phylum Chordata; class Actinopteri; order Cypriniformes; family Xenocyprididae; genus Megalobrama; species Megalobrama amblycephala. The sequence continues at coordinate 32,340,291 of NC_063047.1, forward strand.
CCCTATCCTCCTCCACCTCACTTTCAACTCAATTGAAACACCTCTACCTCATCCAATCCACTACAGACGTTTTTCAGCCCAAAGCCTCTAAGCAGAGAGCAACTTCAGCATGATCTTTCTTGTCACTATACTTTAGTTCTGTTTTTCCTTCTCAATCCCTCAAGTGCACAGAAGTGCACTCCTCATTGAAGTAGAAGTGTACTTCTGCCGGCCTGTAGGACCGGTGTTCATGTCTGCATCTGAAGAAACTATTGAAATTCTGGATGTGAAGCATACAGTGATTTTAAAAGCAAATAGTATGGTACAGTGTCCTGTGGTTTTAAATTCAACATGAAATTATGTTCATAGCTTATTTATTTTACTTTTGTAATATGACATATTTCAGAGTAAAATCTATTTAATAGGAAAAAGGGTGATATAAGGCGACTTTTTTCCTTAGGGAATTGACTGGATCCAGACTTGAATGCTACTACTCCCCTTCCTAAACACTGGATCTGTTGTCATTTAAGTAGTATTGATGATTTCAACTGAAAAGGAAGAAGGCGAAGCAAGTTATGCCTATAAGCCTACTGTATCATATTTGATATGCAAATTTCTAAGGCCTCTAAATTGTCAACATGATTAAAACTTGAAAAATCTGTTGTACACAATCTTCTGCCTTCTGTCATCTGATTGATAGTTTTTTTTTGTTTTGTTTTTTAGAAAGTAAAAGGCCTTTTAGTATAACTCTAAAAATGTCCACCTCCAGGTTGAGGTGGGCTATGCATGTCTTTTGCTGAGAAATCTTTATTGATTTTTAGTAATGGTAAGAATAACTATTATTTTGTTAGTAATATTTCAAGATGAATGACTGAAGCAATTTAGGATTACTTGACTTAGAAAAATCATGTTAAAATGTGAGTATCAAATGATACATCAGGCTTTTGAGGATTATTGAGATTTATTTATTTGTCCATCTCTCATTTATTTGTCCAGATTTACTTTATTTTCATGTGTCTTGCACTGAGGAGAGGCTTCCGTCGGGCCACTCTGCCATAAAGCCCCGACTGGTGGAGGGCTGCAGTGATGGTTGACTTTCTACAACTTTCTCCCATCTCCCGACTGCATCTCTGGAGCTCAGCCACAGTGATCTTTGGGTTCTTCTTTACCTCTTCTCCCCTGATAGCTCAGTTTGGCCGGACGGCCAGCTCTAGGAAGGGTTCTGGTCGTCCCAAACGTCTTCCATTTAAGGATTATGGAGGCCACTGTGCTCTTAGGAACCTTAAGTGCAGCAGAATTTTTTTTTGTAACCTTGGCCAGATCTGTGCCTTTCCACAATTCTGTCTCTGAGCTCTTCAGGCAGTTCCTTTGACCTCATGATTCTCATTTGCTCTGACATGCACTGTGAGCTGTAAGGTCTTATATAGACAGGTGTGTGGCTTTCCTAATCAAGTCCAATCAGTATAATCAAACACAGCTGGACTCAAATGAAGGTGTAGAACCATCTCAAGGATGATCAGAAGAAATGGACAGCACCTGAGTTAAATATATGAATGTCACAGCAAAGGGTCTGAATACTTAGGACCATGTGATATTTCAGTTTTTCTTTTTTAATAAATCTGCAAAAATGTCAACAATTCTGTGTTTTTCTGTCAATATGGGGTGCTGTGTGTACATTAATGAGGAAAAAAAAATTTACTTAAATGATTTTAGCAAATGGCTGCAATATAACAAAGAGTGAAAAATTTAAGGGGGTCTGAATACTTTCTGTACCCACTCTATCTATCTATCTATCTATCTATCTATCTATCTATCTATCTATCTATCTATCTATCTATCTATCAAAAGTTTGCATTATATTTACAATAGGTGGATGAAAACAGACATAAACTACATGTTCTTCAAAGGGTCATGTGACACAGTCCATAGCTGGAGTGTCGTGTATATTTACAGGGCAGGATACACTGCAGACAACAATGCAACCTAAGACCTTTGTGAGTTCCTGCAGAGGCTGTTGGTGGGTATTTCTTCTTTTGAGCCTAGCAGACAATGTATGCCTCTCTCATTCTCACTCTTCCTCCTCCCTCTCTCCTGTTTTGGCAGTGAGTGGAGGACACCCCCTCCTCCTTTCTGCCTTCTCTCACCCCAGCAGCACACACCCCTTCACATAGTCCTCCAGAGTTGGTGCTCTTACTATACGTTCCCTTTAAGAGCTCATCAGCATGCATCTGTCTTTTGTTTTTCAGTGGAAATTGATGCCGATTTCGACCCCTGAGGTCACATAATGCCAGACTCTATCCCCAAAACACAAGTCAAAACTTTATGCACTTCACCTTGAATGTGAAATGAGTTTGTGTCATTATTGCTCAATTGATTTAGTGTGTAATTTCAAAGCCATGCATGTCAAAATTACTGAATTAACCTTTCATGCTATTTTGTTGAAAGTCAAAATTAAATTTAAAATAAAAATTTATTTTCTTAATAGTTGTTCTAGGACTTATTGTGAATGATTCAAGTGCCACCCTAATTGAAAATATAAATATCATAAAATACTATAATGTTTATAAATATATTTGATAAAATTGCACTTTACAATAAGTTACTCTATTTAACAATAAATACACTATTACAGACTATCTATGAAGGGGAGAAATCCCATATATTTGCAGTGAAAGAGTACCTAGACAAATCTAGAGGCCAGAGCTTTTTTTTTCTTTGACTTGGGCCAGTAAGCATTAAACTAGCAACCACTAAGAACACCTTAGCAACGGCATAGCAACACCCTGGAAACCATCTACAACTAACTAAAACTGTGTCTGTAACTTTTACATGCGGGTGAGCATGACTCACATTTAATTTATTTAAAAGTCTGATTTAATGATTTGTGTCTATTTTGAAAAGGGTTTGTCCATAGTCCTCCAGGATGAACTTAACTTGATTTGTTTAGATTATTCTTCATTTTTTTGTAGTTTAAGTGTAGCAGTCAGATTCATGTTACCCCCAATACTGCTTTATACTGCTCATTATATCAGCTCTGGCACTCTGATATAAGAGCCTGTCAGTCTAATGAGACTAATCGCTATGAAATTGAAGTTAAGAGTCAGTGAGAAGTGTCTTTAATTCAATAGTACAAATCCAAATATGATTAGATCCTGACAGAAATAGCTGAAATGCATTACAACGGCTGGCTGATTGTAGTTATTTATCATTCCAGCTCTGTGAGTAAACAAAAAAGCTGTAAAATACAAGGGCAATGTCTCAAATTAAATAAAATCAGCTTCGACAGTACATGGAAAATGAATTACTGTTATTGAATTATGTCCAGTTTCCAGGACACACAAAGACAGCTTTCCTGTTCCCTGAACTGTCTTGATAAATTGTCATTTAACGTTGCAGTTTTTATTCATACACTGATATTTAATTTACACAACATCTCTCTCTCTAATAATGTGGGCATTCTTGTCACAATAGAATGTTTTTATTGTCATAATTGACATGCAGTCTGTGGGCGGCTGCTCTGGCTTGTGTTTTGATAGTTAATCTTCAGATCTCCTCACAGAACAGACCCTCTGGCCCGGGACAGCGTGACCCCTGACCTCTGATAATCACTAATCTAATACATCAGTCCGCCTCTGCCCATCGCAAGCTGTTACAAACTCATGACATCACTGCTTAATTTTCTCCAGAGTGTGTGCTCAACTAATTCTACTGTAATCAGATACACTTTTAAAGTTCTGTCAAAATCAACTAAAAAAAAAAACAAAAAAACTTTTAAATGACCTCATTACAACCAAGCTTCTGGAATAGAATCTATCCTAAACCAATAAACCAGATACTTAAGGTTTCTTAAAAGGAATATTCGGGGTCGAATCCAAGTTCATCTGAATAAACAGCATTTGTGCTGATTTCCACAAAAATAATTCTGACCTGAAAGTAGAAAAAGAAAGTAAAAGAGTAGCAAAAGAAAGTATCAGAAATCAAGGTTACAGGGAAGAACTTGTTAAGTGAAACTTATTATAAAAAGGACTTGCATTAATTATGTTTGTATTGTTCAAACTGTAAAGCTGTTTAAATAACCATTTCTATAGTTATTTAGCATACAACAAAGTTGTAAACTTGATATTACTTTATACTGAAAAAGTTAGTAAGCAATTTTTCACATTAAACACATGTAAACTTACGTCTTGTTCTCTGTACCAATTTTGGTACCAGAGCAAAAACTTTTGAATTAATTCAAATTCTCCTTGTTCTGTTATGTCTGTTGATTATTACTGTCAATCATTGCAATTTCCAATGCAATCGTGCATTTAAATACGATTGTCAATACAGAAACTTTGCAGTGTACTAAGCAGCATGAAAAACGAAGGGTACATGTACACGACAACGATGTACTAAAAATGGCAAAACGATCCCCATTCACACAGGTCTGTGAAAACGATTAAAACCGCTGTATTATACTGCCGGGCCAGTAGTTGGCGATGTCACTTTGTAAAGAAAAACTACACACCTACATGTAACACATATGCGCATGACATCACCATTTTCACACGTTCGCGTTTCTGCAGTTTACACAGAGACAATAAAGGTGTCATTTACAAAAACTTGAACATTGAAATCTGTTTTCAAAAGTTTGCGTTTTTCGTTCTCCGAGTTGTAAAGGACACCTAATTAATGTCATTTATATATAAAAGATCACCGTCCAAATCCTTAGTGAGCTGTAAGAATATCTTAGATTTCCAAAAACCTGCAGTAGCCTAATCTGACCGGGAAAAGTGCGTAGCCTACATTAGCACACGCTCAACAGATATGATTGTGATTGGCTACAATGCTCAACGCTTGTAAAAACGTGATGTAGGCCTAAATAAAAACCTTTGATGCTCAAAGAGAGCTCAAACAAACACGAACAAGTGTTTGAAAGCAGCGTCTATCAGATGCTATCGGTACTGCAGAAATGCGCGTAATGTCAACTTTTTTTTAGTAACAACTAGGGGTGAGAGATTAAAATCGATCCATCGCGATTCTCTCTCCAACGATTCTGGATCGATTCTGAGCTTAGTTTTTATTCAGATGCGCGATGACGCCGTGTGTGCTTTCGAAACACCCATATTCTGCTTGCTTCCAATTCCTCACACACATACACCACTCGAACCTTGCGTAAAATAATCTTACACAAAGTTCGGAAAGGTTAAAGCGAATTACAACGACATTCGCGGGCTTCACTGCACAGGATGCGGACGCGCTGTGAAAGACTTTGTTTGATGTTGCAGTGCGCGGTCTCGCCCGTCGTATTTTCCTTACAAATGCTCTAAGAAGGCATGCCGCTTGGAATGCAGTGGACTTATATATTTAATATATGACTCCGTGTAAGTGGTTTAATGTACTTGCGTCTCAAAATGGTTTTATGACGTAAAAGTAATGTAAACGCAGCCAGTTTTGTCTTAAGGGATTAAATGGACAGGACAAACTACTTAGGCCTATTATATTTCAAAAGAGATGTGCATGAATGCAGATTATTAGATCTCCTGCTGTCATGATGTAACAATCTAACGACAGTAAACATGTGAAAGAAAATGTTCAGACAATCCAATACTGAAAGCACTCTTTGTTTATTGCTTGAAATATGTTTCGTTGCTCCTCTTTATTATTTGCTACTTGCTTGTATGTTTTGAAGTTACATTATTTAAAATTATTAACATACAATTGTTTTAATTCAATTTTTTTCAATTTGTAATTATTTTAAAAAGTAGGCTTACTTATAATTACTTATGTAAGGACATGTAAATGTAGGGATTGTAAGAGTTTTAAGTCAGTAAACTAATTAATTAATTAATTAATTAATAAGAAAAAAGTAGATCAAGAATCGTTTTGGAATCGGATTGTGACTCCCAGAATCGGAATCGGATCGGATCGTGAGGTGACTACGATTCCCACCCCTATACCAGCTGATACTGATACTACAAACCCGATTCCAAAAAAGTTGGGACACTGTACAAATTGTGAATAAAAAAGGAATGCAATAATTTACAAATCTCATAAACTTATATTTTATTCACAATAGAATATAGATAACATATCACATGTTGAAAGTGAGACGTTTTGAAATGTCATGCCAAATATTGGCTCATTTTGGATTTCATGAGAGCTACACATTCCAAAAAAGTTGGGACAGGTAGCAATAAGAGGCCGGAAAAGTAAAATGTACATATAAGGAACAGCTGGAGGACCAATTTGCAACTTATTAGGTCAATTGGCAACATGATTGGGTATAAAAAGAGCCTCTCAGAGTGGCAGTGTCTCTCAGAAGTCAAGATGGGCAGAGGATCACCAATTCCCCCAATGCTGCGGTGAAAAATAGTGGAGCAATATCAGAAAGGAGTTTCTCAGAGAAAAATTGCAAAGAGTTTGAAGTTATCATCATCTACAGTGCATAATATCATCCAAAGATTCAGAGAATCTGGAACAATATCTGTGTTTAAGGGTCAAGGCCGGAAAACCATACTGGATGCCCGTGATCTTCGGGCCCTTAGACGGCACTGCATCACATACAGGAATGCTACTGTAATGGAAATCACAACATGGGCTCAGGAATACTTCCAGAAAACATTGTCGGTGAACACAATCCACCGTGCCATTCGCCGTTGCTGGCTAAAAGTCTATAGGTCAAAAAAGAAGCCATATCTAAACATGATCCAGAAGCGCAGGCGTTTTCTCTGGGCCAAGGCTCATTTAAAATGGACTGTGGCAAAGTGGAAAACTGTCCTGTGGTCAGACGAATCAAAATTTTGAGTTCTTTTTGGAAAACTGAGACGCCATGTCATCCGGACTAAAGAGGACAAGGACAACCCAAGTTGTTATCAGCGCTCAGTTCAGAAGCCTGCATCTCTGATGGTATGGGGTTGCATGAGTGCGTGTGGCATGGGCAGCTTACACATCTGGAAAGGCACCATCAATGCTGAAAGGTATATCCAAGTTCTAGAACAACATATGCTCCCATCCACACGTCGTCTCTTTCAGGGAAGACCTTGCATTTTCCAACATGACAATGCCAGACCACACACTGCATCAATTACAACATCATGGCTGCGTAGAAGAAGGATCCGGGTACTGAAATGGCCAGCCTGCAGTCCAGATCTTTCACCCATAGAAAACATTTGCCGCATCATAAAGAGGAAGATGCGACAAAGAAGACCTAAGACAGTTGAGCAACATGGCCTTATCCCAACTTTTTTGAGACTTGTTTTTCCCTTAAAATGATACAATTTCTCAGTTTAAACATTTGATATGTCATCTATGTTGTATTCTGAATAAAATATTGAAATTTGAAACTTCCACATCATTGCATTCTGTTTTTATTCACAATTTGTACAGTGTCCCAACTTTTTTGGAATCGGGTTTGTAGTATCGTTAAGTTTGACAACTCTACTGGCCATACTAAGAGGTTTTTTTTTTTTTTTTTTTAAATATATATTTACTAATTGGCTACTCAGTGTAACCCAGATTTTTTTTAAAAGGAGGGCCTAGTGGAAATCTATTTTGGGGGCAATCAACATTATGCCATAAAATGCTGTCAGTTGAACTTAAAGGGTTCACCCAAAAATGAGAATTCTGTCATTTATTACTCACCCTCATGCCATTCCACACCCGTTAGACCTTTGTTAATCTTCAGAACGCAAATTAAGACATTTTTGTTGAAATCCGATGGCTCAGTGTGGCCTCCATAGGAAATGTCAATACTGGCTATGCAGGCCTCACTGAGCCATCGGATTTCAACAAAAATATCTTAATTTGTGTTCCGAAGATTAATGAAGGTCTTACGGGTGTGGAACGCCATGAGGGTGAGTAATAAATGACATTATTTTCATTTTTGGGTGAACTAACCCTTTAACTTGTAATGAACCTTGAATAATTCATTATTTACTTACCCTTGTGTTGAATGAACTGCATAAATAGAAGAGTAACTCATTATTTATTTGAAAACAAATCTAATTTAAAAAAAAATCTAGTTAAAAATTAACTTGTTTACTCATTACTTTAAACAAAGTACAGAATCTGCTTATGGAATGCTTGCAATGGAATACCACCAACATCATCTGCAACATTTCCATGTCTCCCCCCAACAATTTCCTGTCCACTTTCTACTGTATTTATAAAGTGTCAAATTCCCTCCCAAAAACCATCAAGTATAGGCAACAGGCAGGTTTTGTTTGCTGGTGCAGTACCAGCAAACAAAACCACTCATATGGAGACATCGCTTGCAGCAGCTGTAGAGCTTGCACAGTTCTTACATTGTCATCTTTCAGCAGCAGACAGAGTGTGCTGAGGACTCAACAGTTCATTAATAATGGAGCAGCAGGCATGGGTTCCACATCCCTCTACTGAAGTCCGTCCCAATGGAGATGCGGCGAGCACATCCTCCTTCTCACGTCTCAGGTACTCGCTCACAGGCCAAGGGATATGACTTGACATAAAGAGAGCACATTTCAAAGAGATAAACAGAGCAAAGACTGGCAGCCCTGCTGTTTGGATCCTTTGGGCTACTGGGAAACTAATGATCCATGATCTGGGCTGCAAACACTAACTTTGTAGGTTCCTTTCCAAAGTAGGGGAGCTCGATCACCTGGAGAGTTGTTCAGAGTCTGTCTCTTGTTGTAGCACCAATGTGGCTTCTAGAAAGACAATTGACCCCATACTGTGGAGTGGGCCTGCTAAGGTTAAAAAAAACATCAGGTAAATGTGAAATAAGGCAAGAAATACTCTACAAGTACATTAATATTATCCATTAATATTACATTATTTTAAATACTAGGCATCACTGCATTATAAATAAAAGTGTGATGTTATTTTTTTTTTTAATTAAAAATAATTAAATAATAAAAGATTAAAAGGGATTTGCAAGTTGCTAAAAGGGACTACAAAACCGATTCCAAAAAAGTTGGGACACTGTACAAATTGTGAATAAAAAAGGAATGCAATAATTTACAAATCTCATAAACTTTATTCACAATAGAATATAGATAACATATCAAATGTTGAAAGTGAGACATTTTGAAATGTCATGCCAAATATTGGCTCATTTTGGATTTCATGAGAGCTACACATTCCAAAAACGTTGGGACAGGTAGCAATAAGAGGCCGGAAAAGTTAAATGTACATATAAGGAACAGCTGGAGGACCAATTAGGTCAACTGGCAACATGATTGGGTATAAAAAGAGCCTCTCAGAGTGGCAGTGTCTCTCAGAAGTCAAGATGGGCAGAGGATCACCAATTCCCCCAGTGCTGCGGCGAAAAATAGTGGAGCAATATCAGAAAGGAGTTTCTCAGAGAAAAATTGCAAAGAGTTTGAAGTTATCATCATATACAATGCATAATATCATCCAAAGATTCAGAGAATCTGGAACAATCTCTGTGCGTAAGGGTCAAGGCCGGAAAACCATACTGGATGCCCGTGATCTTCGGGCCCTTAGACGGCACTGCATCACATACAGGAATGCTACTGTAATGGAAATCACAACATGGGCTCAGGAATACTTCCAGAAATCGGTGAACACAATCCACCGTGCCATTCGCCGTTGCCGGCTAAAACTCTATAGGTCAAAAAAGAAGCCATATCTAAACATGATCCAGAAGCGCAGGCGTTTTCTCGGGGCCAAGGCTCATTTAAAATAGACTGTGGCAAAGTGGAAAACTTCTGTGGTCAGACGAATCAAAATTTGAAGTTTTTTTTGGAAAACTGGGACGCCATGTCATCCGGACTAAAGAGGACAAGACAACCCAAGTTGTTGTCAGCGCTCAGTTCAGAAGCCTGCATCTCTGATGGTATGGGGTTGCATGAGTGCGTGTGGCATGGGCAGCTTACACATCTGAAAAGGCACCATCAATGCTGAAAGGTATATCCAAGTTCTAGAACAACATATGCTCCCATCCAGATGTCATCTCTTTCAGGGAAGACCTTGCATTTTCCAACATGACAATGCCAGACCACATACTGCATCAATTACAACATCATGGCTGCGTAGAAGGAGGATCCGGGTACTGAAATGGCCAGCCTGCAGTCCAGATCTTTCACCCATAGAAAACATTTGGCACATCATAAAGAGGAAGATGCGACAAAGAAGACCTAAGACAACTAGAAGCCTGTATTAGACAAGAATGGGACAACATTCCTATTCCTAAACTTGAGCAACTTGTCTCCTCAGTCCCCAGACATTTGCAGACTGTTATAAAAAGAAGAGGGGATGCCACACAGTGGTAAACATGGCCTCGTCCCAACTTTTTTGAGATGTGTTGATGCTATGAAATTTAAAATCAACTTATTTTTCCCTTAAAATGATACATTTTCTCAGTTTAAACATTTGATATGTCATCTGTGTTGTATTCTGAATAAAATATTGAAATTTGAAACTTCCACATCATTGCATTCTGTTTTTATTCACAATTTGTACAGTGTCCCAACTTTTTTGGAATCAGGATTGAACTTCCTTTGGCGGGGACTTTAGATGGCATCATGACAAACAGGACATTTGGACAGCATTTCTCATTAAAAAGTGGATAAGTATTCATACACAACGCAGATCATAATCAGCGAGCATGTTTTTAAATAAAGTTGTTTTTTAAATACGTGTAAGTGTCTGTGACGAGCAGGGCGGGCGAGAGCCGTGAGGGAACGGCGCGAGGCCGGTGACGCGAGTGATAATGAGCGTCACCTGCGAGGCGTGCCGGCCTCGAGTCTCTCACGGAGGAGCTCCGGAGGCATAAAAGGAGGAGCGACATCAGTGAAGGACGAGAGAGGACCAGGCCTGGACTTTATTTTACGTTTTATTATGTTTGTGTGGCCGGCAGACGTCCGCGAGGGTCTGCCGGCATTACTTTCGTTTTGTTCTTTGTTTATTTTATATTAAAGTTTTGTTGAACGTTCGCCGGTTCCCGCCTCCTTCTTCCCACATCTATGAACCGTGTTACAGTGTCATAACCCTTTGTTAAACACAGAGCTTATTTTGCTTTGCGATGTTCCAAAAGTCTATGGGAAAAATGCTCTCAATCGAGGGAACCCGTGCACCGCTAACCTGGCCTACAAAAACATGTCTTCTCTGAGGTACTCTATTCCCAGTCTTCTTCTGTGAACAGTAAGCCCCGCCTTCTTTGATTTTATTGGCCAGCTCACTCATTATGATAATGATGAGCATTCTGCTGAGGCAGATCAGCCTAAAAATATAACTTTTAAAACTTTTTTTCTCATCCTAACAACAAACAGAGCTGTGCATAGTGGAGTAGCAGCATCAATAATATCAGATATATTTGGGGGGACAATTTAGCCATTTCTAATTATTGGAGGGGACTTGTCCCCCTCAATGTCTATGGTATTTACAGCCCTGCTAGTTATAATTTAGGTAGCTAGCTATAAACATTCTGACAGTGTAATTAACTTTAACTTGCTTAACAACTGTTGCTCAACCATGACAGCAGCAGAGCTGAAAGAGAAAATTGTAAATCATATATATGCTAATCCCTCCATAGCGCCCCTTCTGACAACATTGAGAATGAACGCTGCATTGAAAGCGACAGTTATGAGCAACAGAACAAACTAAAACAAACTTTACACATTGTGAATAATTCAGCAACGCAGCAGATGACACTTGGAAAACGTAAATACTCAGCCCACCAGCTCAAACGTTTGACCTCAGACCACTTTAATCTAATCGTGGTATGAGACACTCATCATCAATTTTGCATGAGTCTTTCTGTTAAGGATCTAGTTAAAGCATCACTCTGGATGGAATAGATGATAGGCGATAAGGGATCTGAAATGTATGCATTATTAACAAATAAAGGAGGACAGGCGCTCGACGCTTAGCACGGGCGTAGGCGAGAAAATAATGGGGCAGAACAAAGTGGAGAGTTCTGAAGCTCAATGAGATGGACTCTCTCTCCAGCTGTCAGCTCGTACGTTGTCTGGTGGGGGGGACTGGGGGGTTGCCACGGTGACAAGAGGCCACATGTCTTAAGGGCCTCAATTTGGTCAAAGGACCCCATTGTTCTGGTGCTAAGCTGCCTTCACTGGGCCTGCAGGATGGGGGAGAGGGGTTTCCCTCCTTCACACGCCAAAGAAAAAACACTTAGCACAATCATTTTAACCCCAACACTGGCATACACATACGCAAACAACACATCATCACCACGAGTGCTTCACGTCAGACGTTGAAGGGAATATGTTAACTCAGAAGGTCAAAAAGAGTCCATAAATAAATACATTAAATGTCTAATCACTATCAATTGACTGATTTATTGTAGTCGGCAATCAGGTTAAGAGCAAATAATAAATGAAACGTATGGTTTGGACATTATAAACTCATGTAAAGTGAATCCAGTTATTCCAAATTTTGGGAAAAGTAATACTATGTTATCAAAGCATTCTTTCTCTAAACAAAAGTTTTTGTCCAGTAGACAAACACAATGTGTGAATGGCCTGTATAACCTTTCTTATTGCCTCCACTAGATGGCAGTGTTCTATTACTGCAATAAAACTGTATAGCCAGACCCAGTATGAATAGCCATTTTAAGCCCTTCCACCTAAATAACAATAAAATAAAAAATCTTAAGCTGCATTGGGATAAGAACGATTTGTGATAAGCTATTGATCACGTACAGTAGAGGTGTGAGTCCATGTTCAATAATACCTCTGAAGCTGAAACTGGAGACTGAATACAGGACATAAATATTTAAACGTCGTTGCAGTGCTATTTCTCCCATGGATACACTACAGCAGCACTGCTGAGGATTGATTCACATAAAACATAATGTGAGTCCTAGTAAACAAACACAGCTGAATCGAGAGTGATGCAGATGGCTAGAGTAATTATTTCCAGGTTGTATTGACAGTTTTGTGGGACACTGAAAACGTTAAAATAACTGTTGTAAATAAATAATTCCGTTGAAGCACTATTGTGTTCTATTCACTCATAAGTTCCCCTCTGAATTTTCCATTAGGTTTAAACACAGTTGGCTCTTTTTGCAGCACGAACTACAATTTCAGGTGCAGTGCCATTTTAAACCTCACTATTGACTTGCGTTTCAAAGGATTGTGGGAGTGTTGCTCTCATTCCAATTTTTTTTTTTTTTTTTTTTAGAAATGATTGACTGCAATTTTAGAGTATATGTGCTTCCTATGTTGAATCAAATGTTAAGAACATGTCTGGACCATATTGCTTCCCCAAAAAAATGAAATGCCAGACCGCCTTACGTATTCTACTCACGAAGAAAGTGTAAAACTCTTGTAGTTCAAAATGCTTATGCTACGTCCTACGCGTTCCCTATTCAACTTACGGAAAAAGCTTAACTGATGCGACGCCACTTCCGTTTTTTCGTAATTTTAATACAGACAGCAGTCTGGTGGAAGCTAGATATTTTACTTCATAACTTGTTAAATATGCAATTTTTTTTTTTTTTTTTAACACAAATGCATCGCTTTGCTTCAAAAGGCCTTTATTAAACCCCTAGAGCCGTGTGGAATATGTTTGTGATGGATGGATGTGGATGGAGAGATTTTCTTCAGCTCATACTTGTTGATCATGCTCACTGCCATTATAAAGCTCGGATGCGTCAGAATATTAATATTTCTCCGATTGTGTTCATCAGAAAGAAGAAAGTCATATACACCTAGGATGGCTTGAGGGTGAGTAAAGCTTGGGCTAATTTTCATTTGAAAGTGAACTAATCCTTTAACTGTCATGAAAATAAATACCACAAAATCCAAAGAAAAATATGATCCAGACATGTTTTCATAACATTCATCCATGTAATATTTAAAGCAGGCCCCATAACTTGTTGCTAAAGTGCTGTGAATGACAAATGTGAATAACAATGGTGCCAATGGAAAACAAGCTTGAAGGTTTGGATGCAAATATTGTATTGTACTACTGAATTGTGAAGCAGGCAATTTTACAGTAAAAGAAAAAAAAAAAAAAAACAAGCAAACTGGGATTGCCATTTATGTAAAACAAAATGATTACCATTGTAAAATCACATTCAAACAGGATCATTCATCTCTAAGTGAAGATTTAAGAAGCAGAAGTAATCTAACAATTATACAATCTTCTTAACAAGAGGCAATTTTCACTAAAAAACCCAATAAATTTAAAACAATACATATAAGAGAAGAGTAACATTTTATAAATGTTCATTTGACAGTAATTAAACCGCTAACTGACACAAACAATTAAAGTCAGTTACTCTCCCAAGTTTGGTGTCAGTTCCTCAGAGGCCTGAAAGACGAGTGGTTCAGATACACCGCTGAGTCTTCCACGCGTCCTTCTCCGACCCGCTTTACTCAGCTCCGGGGAGGTGTGGTCTACCCAGGTCAGGCCCACAGCCTGCAGGTCCACACTCCTCCGATTCCTCAGGCTGCGTCGCACAGAACCTCGACTCTTCGCCACAGGTTTCAAGATGTCGTCGATGTTGAAGTCAGGCTTCTGCCAGGGGGCCAAACTAGGCTCTGTGGGTGCAGTGTTGCTCTCTGATGCATCAACAGTATTTCGCTCCGATTGACCACTCTCATCTACTTCCTCTACCACAACATCGATCTTTACACAAGGACTTTTCAGAGCCTTTTGGACACGTCCACGTCTTTTATTACCTGGTGTCTTTTGCTCTAACCTCTCAGTGGTCACTGAGTTTTCATTTTGTACCACACAGCTGTTTAAAACCTCAATTTTCTTGTTTTCAGAGCATTCAGCTTCATGCACTGGCCTATCAGAACTGTCTTGGTACATTGGGCTCAAACCTGCAGATTCAGTTGGCTTTTGGCTCTCAGTATCCTGTTCCCCAGTTTCACAATCTGATTCAGTAGTAGTAAAGTTAATAGCTATATTGCCAAGCTCCTTTCTCTTGGCTCCGCCTGAGCTACGACGTTGGCGCTCAGGCCGCCCTGAGTCAAGTTTGGCCTTGGAAGTCTTTGTCCCTGAGCTTATTCTTCCCGCTGGACGCCGCGTGCCGACTGAGGGTTCCAAACAAGTCGAGTTCATATCCGATTGGTTGTCAGTGGTGTTTGTCACAGTGGAGCACAATGCTTGCTCGTTCTCATTTGTCCGTGTGCAGGAAGTACCCAGAATTACCATGGGACAAACGGTCTTGCTATGGGGAACGTTGGGTGTCTGATTGCTGTCTTGCTCTCCATCTGTGTTGAAAGAGAGTAATACTTTTACATTAATGGTTCAAAATGCCAACATAAGATAGTTCTGTGCTACCAAAGCTGCATTTTCTTACTCTGGATTGTAAAGTTGATTCAGAATATCTATTTCAGAGGGCTTAAAGGTGCTAAAGAGGATCTTTTCGTCGACTGAGAAACCAAAGACTGTTACTGAGTTTTTGAAATAAGCGCATGTGTAAGAATTTCGAGGGAACGCCTCCCAAAACTCGTACACGAGTATTGGAACACGAGTGTTTACCACCGGCATTTGCTGTGTCGTGTTAGTGGATTCATTATGTCGGACTCACCGCAGGTAACTCATAATCTGCAGTTGTTACTCCTGTCTCCTGACAAAAACATTGCATGTGGCACCTGTGGAGTGTGGAAAGTTACTGGAGCGCGCAGCTGCGCTCGTCTCTCACAAGGAACGTCACGGCAGTGATTGACAAGCCAGAGGGCCGATCATCGCGTAAACGATTGGCTGATGTTTTTAAGGCCCTACCTCGTGCACAGATGATGTATATTAATATCATTCCTTTCAGTGCACCTAATAAATAGTCTTTTATCAGTTAGTAAAGACAGTTTCAAGTAATATTGCAAAAATGTATAAAACAAAACATCCTCTTTAGCACCTTTAAAGGGACAGTTCATCCAACAAAATTTAAATTCTGTCATCATTTATTTCTCCCTTCATATCATTCCAAATCCATTTTCCAACCTCTAGGTCCATGGAACATGAATGGAGATATTTTTCCATTTTTTTATATACACTATATTGCCAAAAGTATTGGGACACCCCTCCAAATCATTTTAATTCCAATCACTTCCATGGCCACAGGTGTATAAAATCAAGCACCTAGGCATGCAGACTGCTTCTACAAACATTTGTGAAAGAGTGGGTCGCTCTCAGGAGCTCAGTGAATTCAAGCGTGGTGCCGTGATAGGTTGCCACCTGTGCAATAAGTCCATTCGTGAAATTTCCTCACTACTAAATATTCCACGGTCAACTGTTAGTGCTATCATAACAAAGTGGAAGCAATTGGAAACAACAGCAACTCAGCCATGAAGTTGTAGGCCACGTAAAAAAACAGAGCGGGGTCAGTGCATGCTGAGGGGCACAGTGCGCAGAAGTCGCCAACTTTCTGCAGAGTCAATAGCTACAGACCTCCAAACTTCGTGTGGCCTTCAGATTAGCTCAAGAACAGTGCCTAGAGAGCTTCATGGAATGGGTTTCCATGGCCGAGCAGCTGCATCCAAACCTTACATCACCAAGTGCAATGCAAAGCGTCGGATGCAGTGGTGTAAAGCACGCCGCCACTGGACTCTAGAGCAGTGGAGACGTGTTCTCTGGAGTGACGAATCACGCTTCTCTGTCTGGCAATCCAATGGACGAATCAGGGTTTGGCGGTTGCCAGAAGAAAGGTACTTGCCTGACTGCATTCTGCCAAGTGTAAAGTTTGGTGGAGGGGGGATTATGGTCTGGGGTTGTTCTTCAGGGGTTGGGCTTGGCCCCTTAGTTCCAGTGAAAGGAACTCTTAATGCTTCAGCATACCAAGACATTTTGGACAATTTCATTCTCCCAACTTTGTGGGAACAGTTTGGGGATGGCCCCTTCCTGTTCCAACATGACTGTGAACCAGTTCACAAAGCAAGGTCCATAAAGACATGGATGAGTGAGTTTGGTGTGGATGAACTTGTGCACGAAAAACTTCTGCCAGTCGCGCCAAATTACAGCACTGAATAATGCATTTTGATGGAAATAGAAAATGCATCTAAAAATAGTGGAGAAAACAGTGATCTGCTGCAGGAAAGGTATGTGTGTGTTCCTGCTAAACATTCCTCTTATCTGTTAACACTGAGTTTTTGTTTTTCTTTATTATCTTTATTATATTTTTTTCTTATATATTCATTTTTATGTAGGGATTTAAAGTCCCTGTAAAGCCATATTAAAGTATGTGTTCTGAGTTTGTCACACCACAGAAAAATGTGTTATTAACCACCCAGCCAAATTTGCAAAAAATGCTGAGTAAATGAAATCAAAATCATGAAAAAATGAGCAGTATTCTCTGCACTCAAACGCTGGGGGCGTGTCCGCTGTCTGCGCTGAAACCACACCCACTCGCAACTTACTTGTCTAATGAGTCAAATACTGATGCATATAAACAAAAGAATCACGTTAGAGGGTTTCAAAATTTAGTTACTGTGGACTACCTACTAATTATAACATAAGCTTATGCACACAAGGCAACATACACTCATTGGTGGGCACGTACTGCCAACTGTTGTCGACAGATGTCGGCGCCGCGAGACGGGAGGATGAAGGCCGGGACGGGAGAGATTCTGTCCGGCCGATCACTAATAGAGTACCTCAGGGATGACGCATTTTTGTAATCAGCGAGCATGTTTTTAAATAACGTTTTTTAAATACAGTTTGAGGAAGCTTGGTGGTGACGACGTTGATCCGCGACCATGGTGTGCTGTAGTCCGTTTATAGCCTACTGTTAGCTTTTTATATCTGACCACTTTATTTAGGCTTCAAAAATCTATAAATTTTGTTTTAACTTGTAAAGATTATCTTGATAGACAAAACGTGTAAGTGTCATAACCCTTTGGTTAAACACAGAGCTTATTTTCTGCGATTTTCCAAAAGTCTATGGGAAAAATGCATAGGCTTTCAACCGAGGGAACCTGTGCGCCGATAACTTCCGGGTTGGCCTACAAAAACGCGTCATCCCTGAGGTACTCTATAACAGCGGATTATCAGTGAATCCCAGTCATCTCTGATGAAAGTTTGTAAAACTATCCACTGTAAAATGATCACTGCAGAGACTAAATTAATCCACCCCTTCTTCATATCATAATTTTTAAGAAATTTAAATAAGGAGACCGAGCTGTTCTGTGTATTATCGCAACCAGGTAATATGCATTTGCCTGACGAAGGCATTACTAGCTAGCAAAATGTAGGCTGTATAACTAATGGTAATGAAACTTGAGATTGAGCGGGCGAGCAGTTTTAGATCTGCCCAAAAAAATCCTGAACACAGAATTGGTGAAAAACTCTTTAAAGCTCTAACTTCACAATTCAGTAATATAGCTGCGAGCAGCGATGGCGGGCCCAAGCCCGGTGGCACCGCCACCCCGGTGGCTTCAGGGCAACTGTGCACAGCGGGCAATAGGCACTTAAAACGGTTAAACATCAAAGGACTATGTCAAATTCACTCCACATTTACTGCACTACAAGGTGCCACTATAGAGCCCCTCCTCCCTGCCCATTTTCAAAGGATTACATGTGCCAAGTTTTAACATTATTCTGATGAATTTTGAAGCAAATCAGGTAAAAATAAGAGGGTGATCTCAATGTATGCTGAAAGTGACACATTTTCTGCTTCCAGTTGGTGGCGCTATGACTTTGAATCACAATAGTCACATCCATGTGATCAGCCTTGTACAACGAAGACTAAGCCGAAGTTTCATCAAAATCAATTAATGTATGCAGAAGTTATAACACTTTGTTTCCCTTTTCTTGCCATAAATTCGTTGCCTCGCCACGGCCAAACCGTTTGAGATATCCAAAATCCGTTTGCAATTAAACAACTTCAATGTGTTAGCAACAAGTTAAAAAAAGCTTGGTGTAAATTGGATAAACCCTGTAGGAGCAGTAGTATAAAATTCATAGCCTGTTTTTTCAAAAAATTAACATTCAAACCAAAATAGCTGACTTCCTGTTGGTCGGAGCTAATGAATGTAAATTAGAAAATTGTCCGGCTTGATGAGAACAATATGTGTACCGAGTTTGGTGACTGTAGGAAAAACTAACCCCCCCACTTTTGTCAAAAGGTGGCGCTACTGAGCCCCTCCACCAGACCCATTTCTATGGCTTTGTCCATGTCTACTGGTTGACAATATTGATGTGTGTGTCGAGTTTCATGCAATTTGAAGCATGTTAAGAGCCTAAAAAACACTCAAGAATATTATTACAGTTTGACCTGTTGCCATGGCAACAATATTTCAAATATCAAAAATCCTGTCATATGTCTACATCTGCTGTGTATTGACATTACACTGATGAAGTTTGAAGCAAATCAGGTAAAAATAAGAGGGTGATCTCAAAGCAATTCAAAAAGTGATACACTTCCTGCTGCCAGTTGGTGGCGCTATAACTTTGACTCACAATAGTCACATCCATGTGATCGGACTACTACAAGCAACACACTCGTGAAGTTTCATAAAGATCAATATATGTATGCAGACGTTATAACACATTTCCTGTTTCCTTTTTCTCGCCATAAATTCGCTGCCTCGCCACGGCCAAACCGTTCGAGATATCAAAATCCGCTGGCAATTTTTAATCATCAATGTCTTGACTTCATGCTGACCGAGTTTAGTGGCAATCGGATTAATCGTCTAGGAGGAGTATATCAAATTCCAGAGCATGCGTTTTTCAAACAACCCTTAATAGCTGACTTCCTGTTGGCGTGGCGTTTAACTTAGAGCACGAAAATTGTTCGGCCCGATGAGGTCTATATGTGTACCGAGTTTCATACTAATACGTGCAAGTTTGTTCAATATATGGACAAAGTTTTCAGACTTTTTTCAAGGGGGCGCTGTCGAGCCCCCCTGCCACGCCCGGGTACCAGCCTCTCCGGCGTCCTAATGGCCGCGGATTCCAATGTGTGTGCCAATTTTCAAGAGTTTTTGAGCATGTTAAGGCCCCCAAAAAGCCCCGGAAGACGGAAAAAAAATAAAAAAAAAAAAATAAAAAAAAAAATATAGCTGCGAGCAGCGATGGCGGGCCCAAGCCCGGTGGCACCGCCACCCCGGTGGCTTCAGGGCAACTGTGCACAGCGGGCAATAGGCACTTAAAACGGTTAAACATCAAAGGACTATGTCAAATTCACTCCACATTTACTGCACTACAAGGTGCCACTATAGAGCCCCTCCTCCCTGCCCATTTTCAAAGGATTACATGTGCCAAGTTTTAACATTATTCTGATGAATTTTGAAGCAAATCAGGTAAAAATAAGAGGGTGATCTCAATGTATGCTGAAAGTGACACATTTTCTGCTTCCAGTTGGTGGCGCTATTACTTTGAATCACAATAGTCACATCCATGTGATCAGCCTTGTACAACGAAGACTAAGCCGAAGTTTCATCAAAATCAATTAATGTATGCAGAAGTTATAACACTTTGTTTCCCTTTTCTTGCCATAAATTCGTTGCCTCGCCACGGCCAAACCGTTTGAGATATCCAAAATCCGTTTGCAATTAAACAACTTCAATGTGTTAGCAACAAGTTAAAAAAAGTTTGGTGTAAATTGGATAAACCCTGTAGGAGCAGTAGTATAAAATTCATAGCCTGTTTTTTCAAAAAATTAACATTCAAACCAAAATAGCTGACTTCCTGTTGGTCGGAGCTAATGAATGTAAATTAGAAAATTGTCCGGCTTGATGAGAACAATATGTGTACCAAGTTTGGTGATTGTAGGAAAAACTAACCCCCCACTTTTGTCAAAAGGTGGCGCTACTGAGCCCCTCCACCACGCCCATTTCTATGGCTTTGTCCATGTCTACTGGTTGACAATATTGATGTGTGTGTCGAGTTTCATGCAATTTGAAGCATGTTAAGAGCCTCAAAAACACTCAAGAATATTATTACAGTTTGACCTGTTGCCATGGCAACAATATTTCAAATATCAAAAATCCTGTCATAGGTCTACATCTGCTGTGTATTGACATTACACTGATGAAGTTTGAAGCAAATCAGGTAAAAATAAGAGGGTGATCTCAAAACATTTCAAAAAGTGATACACTTCCTGCTGCCAGTTGGTGGCGCTATAACTTTGACTCACAATAGTCACATCCATGTGATCAGACTCCTATAACGAACACACTCGTGAAGTTTCATAAAGATCAATATATGTATGCAGACGTTATAACACATTTCCTGTTTCCTTTTTCTCGCCATAAATTCGTTGCCTCGCCACGGCCAAACCGTTCGAGATATCAAAAATCCCCTGGCAATTTTTAATCATCAGTGTCTTGACTTCATGCTGACCGAGTTTGGTGGCGATCGGATTAATCGTCTAGGAGGAGTATATCAAATTCCAGAGCATGCGTTTTTCAAACAACCCTTAATAGCTGACTTCCTGTTGGCGTGGTGTTTAACTTAGAGCACGAAAGTTGTTCGGCCCGATGAGGTCTATATGTGTACTGAGTTTCATACTAATACGTGCAAGCGTGTTTAATATATGGACCAAATTTTCAGACTTTTTTCAAGGGGGCGCTGTCGAGCCCCCCTGCCACGCCCGGGTACCAGCCTCTCCGGCGTCCTAATGGCCGCGGATTCCAATGTGTGTGCCAATTTTCAAGAGTTTTTGAGCATGTTAAGGCCCCCAAAAAGCCCCGGAAGACGGAAAAAAAAAAAAAAAAAAAAAAAAAAAAAAAAAATAATAATAATCCTTAGAAGAACAAGAGGGCCCTGCGCGAATTTTCGCTTGGGCCCTAAAAAAAAAATAATAATAATCCTTAGAAAAACAAGAGGGCCCTGCGCGAATTTTCGCTTGGGCCCTAATAATCCTTAGAAGAACAAGAGGGCCCTGCGCGCTTAATTCGCTTGGGCCCTAACTAGAGAGCTCACAGTTTTTATAATGTGTTTCAGCAATACATTTGTAACATTTATAATATGTTTAGAAACAATTCTCAGAACAGACTTTACAGGGACTTTAAACTGTCCTTTTGCTTCATAGCTCTTTTGCACATAGCATATATATCGATATATTCACTATACTGTATGTGTTTTCATAGCATTCAGTTGGCATGATTGTTTGAAGGACAGTATTAGGCAGGATGTGGAACAGTGTTTATTTTTTTTTTGTCAAAATTAAAAAGGGGGCTTTTTGTCCGATTAATCGAAGAAATAATCAACCAACTAATCGATTATCAAAATAATAGTTAGTTGCAGCCCTAGTGTTGATCATCAATGATATCAAACCTGGTGCAAGGCATCCTCATGGAGTATTTTGAAAATATGCAAACACATGAGATTTGAGCGAAGGGGAAGATTTTTTTTTTTTTTTTTCAAAGAATGACTTGAATAATGAATATAGCATACTAGTCCTGCAAATTACTTTAACAGTGCTTTTTCTTTTTTAAGCTTATCCTGGTCACAATATCCTTTCGTATGACAAAGAGTAGCCTGAAAATGTTAAAAAATATCTATGTGTTCCACAAGGAAAAAAGTCATACACATGAAGGTGATGTAGATGATAACAGAAATTATATTTTTGTGCAATGAACTCATCAGCCCTACTCTGCAGAAGATTCATCTAATTTAGATTAATAGGTCCATTCAAGCGAAGCATGAATGAATGATTTGGCTGAATTATAAATGAAACACTTGAACAAGATTACCTGTTAGTTTTCCTGATTGTGTTTGCGTTGGTGTGTTGTTAAGACTGGTAGACATCATCTCAAATATGGGGCTGAGCAGAGGGTTTTTTGAAGCATAGTCTCTTTTCCCGTACAGAGAACGATCAACCTCCTTATTGCCAAATCGTCTTTTTACTCCTGGCGTCTTCTGGAAAAAAAAAAAAAAAAAAAAAAAAAAAAAAAAAGCTGCAGTGAGAAACATGGATAGAGTTCACACAAATGTGCTCAAAGGCTCTAGACGTATGAAATCATGCATCATGCTATTTATATACCAAATGCTAAGACCAAGTCACATTAGTGTTATTATTTCAGGCTCAGTGTCAGTTTGATGCCAACGTTAATAATCAGAGCTTAAAAAGCCCCCGTTCACCGAGATTCATCACATGTCAGCTTATAAATCCACTTTTTAAGCTTCATACCTTCATCTTTCCAGAAGCAGAAGCTGCAGCTGTACGCGAGCTTCTCCTTTTCTCAGGCTCACTCTCCCCTGGTTGCTGAAACAGAGGAACAGAACAGAGCTGGATGAATTATATCTTTTTAAGCCTTCTGTTCTGATGTTATTCAATATAAAGCATGAAAGCAGATTGAAAATCTGGGATTTTCTAACCTAGAAATAAAGTTTCAGGATTCTGTAAAATGAAAGAATATAAAGTAAAAAAAAATAAATAAAAAAAATAGAGATTCTACCAATATACAAATATATAGATATTACAAAATACATTTTGTCACATTTTACATGTCTTACATTTTACTATTACAAACTCTTTTGAATGATAAATAGCTGAATCTGTGCTTTGATTTGCAATTTGCAGATATGAGACCTCACCTTTCTTTTCCTACAGCGAGAGCGAGCTGGTTCAGTGCTGGAGTTGGATGAAGACTCTGAATCCTGGTCAACCACTACTGCCGACAAGAAACATGAGTCATAAACTACTAAATAAATATATATTGATGCGCTCTTCTGTTCTGATATACATTTAATTAGTACATAAGAGTCTAACAGCTAAAGGTAATACTGTATTTAAACAATACAGTTCTGCTCATAAGTTTACATGAACCCTGGTCACAGTAGGCAATCTGGAGCACAACAGAAATTTTCAAAAAACGCATTGTTGAAGCTGGATTATTTTTGTTTAAAAGCCTAAATTAATTCTGTTCATCATATAAAGTGATCGAGTCTCTTCAGAAAATTTGGACTAAACAGCTCAATTAATATGGATTAGTTTTACGATCTCTTTATGAACTTTTTGAAGCGTCAAAGTTTCAGTTGTGTAGCTGTCTATAGTGGGACAGAAAGCTCTCAGATTTCATCAAAAAGATGTTAATTTATGTTCCAATGATGAATGAAAGTCTTACGGGTTTGGAATGACATGAGGGTGAGTAATTAATGACAGAATTTTCATTACTGGTGAGCTATCCCTTTAGTCTCTAAATTCAGTACTTGTAAAGCACCACCACTAAAAATATTAAAGAAATATTTAGAGCAAAAACTGGAGAAAATTAGACAAACAGATAAAAAAAAAATAAAATAAAAAAATAGTCAAGAAAAAGTGAATTATATTTCTGCATTGAACTCTCATAATCCTCATCCTATTTTGCTTAAAGGTGCCCTAGAATTGAATATTGAATTTACCTCAGCATAGTTAAATAATTAGAGTTCTGTACATGGAAATGACATACAGTGAGTCTCAAACACCATTGCATCCTCCTTTTTATGTAAATTTGATTTGTGCAAAAGACCACTGAAAAACAGGCAAATCTCAACATAACACCGACTGTGACGCAACAGTCAGGATCATTAATATGTACGCCCCCAAATTTTGCATATGCCAGCCAATGTTCAAGGCATTAGACGAGCCAGTATTAACGTCTGGATCTGTGCACAGCTGAATCATCAGACTTTATGCAGGTAAGCAAGCAAGAACAATAGCGAAAAATGGCAGATGGAGCAATAATAACTGACATGATCCATGATATCATGATATTTTTAGTGATATTTGTAAATTGTCTTTCTAAATGTTTCGTTAGCATGTTGCTAATGTACTGTTAAATGTGGTTAAAGTTACCATTGTTTCTTACTGTATTCACGGAGATAAGAGCCGTCGTTATTTTCATTATTAAACACTTGCAGTCTGTATAATTCATAAACACAACTTCATTCTTTATAAATCTCTCCAACAGTGTGTAATGTTAGTTTTAGCCACGGAACACAGCCTCAAACTCAATTCAGAATCAAATGTAAACATCCAAATAAACACCATACTTACATGATCTGATATGCCGCATGATGAACACTTTGTAAAGATCCATTTTGAGGGGATGTATATTATATTAGCTGTGTGAACTTTGTTTATGCAATGTATTATAGAGTTGCAAGCTTGGGGGTGGGGAGCGCAAGCATTTAAAGGGGACGCACGCTGAATCAGCGCATTTGTAATTAGGCCCCAAAATAGGCAGTTAAAAAAATTGAGTAATAAATCTATGGGGTATTTTGAGCTGAAACTTCATAGACACATTCAGGGGACACCTTAGACTTACATTACATCTTGTGAAAAAGGGTTCTAGGGCACTTTTAATGTTTTCAGCACAGAGAAGTAGAAACTTGTATGAATTTATTAAGAGCGAGAAAGAGAGCATGCTTTAAAAAAAAAAAAAAAAAAAAAAGTGGAAGAAAGTTTAACTCACTGGAGAGAGCCAGTGGCTGATCACCAGTGGGATATGGCAGTTTTTCCTCTGTCTGTGAATTGGATGGTTCATCCTCTTCCTCTTGAAAAGCAGCGTTCATAACTTCAGCATCTTCAGCCTGGGGCTGCCCTGGGTCCTCAGCAGAGAGTGCATCTACAATTTTAGATACATGATTAGAATACAGACTGAAAAGAAACTTTCCTTCTCTTCAAAATCCTTCCATAACTCACCTTTGCAGTTCTCTGAAGGCTTGTGTGAGGGAGACTCTTCCTCCATACTGGGAAAACTGATCTGAGAAGACAGAATGGAGAAAGGAACAAAAACTCATCAATACAAAACTTTATAGAGGAAGGAGCCTGTGTGCAATAACGGAATAAACCCACAAGCCACTGATATGATTAATCTACAATCAGATAAGTTAGTTTAGAGAAGCTGGCAAGTGTCACACCTTTTTGATCTCTTCAAATACTTCATCACTGTACAACAGGCCAGAACTGTGTCTGTCAATAACCAGGACAGGAGAGGCTCCATTGTTTTGGGGACTGTTGAAGTCAGGTTGGGGTAGAGGGGCCTCACATCGTTGAGGGGTCTTCAGCAGAGAGCGTTTAGGTCCCGTAGATGATGGAAGACACATTGGGGTGCCTCCTTTCTGCAGCGGGGTACTGGGAGGGAGGGTTTTGTCGAAGAACTCTGGAGAAAGCGGTGCCCCAAAACGAACACGCTTCTTTTTGTGTATAGCGGAGCCCATGTTTTCATCTATAATGTAAAAAAAAAAAAAAAAAAAAAAAAAAAAAAAATATTTTAAGAGTTCGAGACACAAACTTGTAAACAATATGGAAAGACCTCAGGAAAGTTATCCAACGTTTACAGTTTGCTGGTTAGCTATATATATATATATATATATATATATATATATATATATATATATATATATATATATATATATATATATATACACACACAGTACAGTCCAAAAGTTTGGAACCACTAAGATTTTTAATGTTTTTAAAAGAAGTTTCGTCTGCTCACCAAGGCTACATTTATTTAATTAAAAATACAGTAAAAAAAACAGTAATATTGTGAAATATTATTACAATTTAAAATAACTGTGTACTATTTAAATATATTTGACAAAGTAATTTATTCCTGTGATGCAAAGCTGAATTTTCAGCATCGTTACTCCAGTCTTCAGTGTCAAATCAATCAAAAGTGGCAGTAAAGACATTTATAATGTTACAAAAGATTAGATTTCAGATAAACACTGTTCTTTTGAACTTTCTATTCATCAAATAATCCTGAAAAAAAATATTGTACTCAAATATTTTGTACAATTGTACACATTAAATGTTTCTTGAGCAGCAGATCAGCATATTAGAATGATTTCTGAAGGATCATGTGACACTGAAGACTGGAGTAATGATGCTGAAAATTCAGCTTTGCCATCACAGGAATAAATTACTTTGTGAAACATATTCAAATAGAAAACAGTTATTTTAAATTGTAATAATATTTCACAATATTACCCTTTTTACTGTATTTTTAGTTAAATAAATGTAGCCTTGGTGAGCAGATGAAACTTCTTTTAAAAACATTAAAAATCTTAGTGGTTCCAAACTTTTGGACTGTACTGATATATATATATATATATATAAAATAAATAAATAACAGAGAGGAGCTTATTTACTGTTGATGATATATGTATGTTTGAATAAATTTGCCATGAAGACAAGAGTTCATGAAAACTACCTTGTACAAGTGAGTTGACCAGAGATTTCAGTTTTTATTTGTCTAATGATTATGTCTAAAATTAAATAGCAGTTCAATAAAATAGTGTGGTCTCTGTTGGTAATTTTAACCTCTAATATTATATTTATATATTAGAGGTTAAAATACATATATAAAATGTCAAATAAATGCTGTTCTTTTAACTATTTATCAAAGAATCCTGAAAAAAATTATCATAGTCTCCACTGTTTGCTACATAGCTAACAGTAAGAAATGTTTCTTGAGTACCAAATTAGTATATTAAAATGATTTCTGAAGGATCATGTGACACTGAAGACTGGAGTAATGATGCTGAAAATTCAACTTTGTCATCACAGGAATACATTAAATAAAAAAATATATATTAAAATAGAAAATATGTATTTTAAATTATAATTATATTTCACAATATTAGTTTTTACTGTATTTTTGATCAATTAAACGCCACCGTGGTGAAGTTCACTTACCTGCTGGCTTAACATCTGGTTTTGACAGCATGGGTAAAGACAAAAGCTCATTCTTTGCATCTGAATCCACACCTGATAGAGGCCTCTGGGTTTGAGACTCAGAGCATTTCACCTATAATCACAACAAACAAACAAACAAACAAACAAAAAAAAAAAACGCTGACTACAGGAACACTAGCAGACTAATAATGTTGACTGCAAAGTCTGTTCGAATTAGTGTAGCATCCATTGTTTGCATTGTCAGCACTTTACCTGTGCCACTTTATCTGCTAATGGCAATTTAACAGATGATAATGTGTATATCGAATATCAAACATGGTTCCATTAAACGCTGATATGTTTACCCCTTGCTCCTGTTGCGTTGTGAAAGTGGGGTAGGGGAGTGGCGTCTTCGTAATCTTGTCTTTACACTCCCCCGGTGGGGCCCAGCAGCGTTTCTTAGAGGGAGGCGGTGTCATGGAAGTGAATGGACTTTGCATAGACAGCTTTCCTGCAAGGTCAGACAGTAGCAGAAAGAGATTTCCTCATCGAGAAGATGACATTTAGCAAATACAGGTCAAGCTACATAAGAACATAATTCATCTGTGCTCATCTTAAAATTGCAGTGAATTAGCAATTGCTAATTATTCTCAATAGTAGCTGACTAAAAATATATGAAAGCCACAGAGAAAGAAAAACTCTGCAGAACTAAGAATTGCTTCTAATGATTTGAATCTTATTACTGGTACCAGTTAAAGAACAGCATGCAAGACAGAAACCTGCTGCTAACATATAAATCAAATGAAAAACAGTTGCTTATAAACTTTAAAATAAATGTGTTCATATTTCAAAGGGGTTTTAGCGTTATTAAAAATTAAATGGCATCCAGCCTTCCGGGTTGACATTAAGAATTTATTAAAAGGACTGCACTGATATCCCTCAAATGTCTTGTTTACATTAGAATAAAACTTACATATTCATAGTGTCGTGATCAGAGATTATTCAGACTGGATATGCTTTTTCAATCTTTTTATTAACACTGAAAGCCCTCTGAAATGTAAACATATTTATTTTAAGGCTCATAAGCTTCATTTGATTTATTCTGCACATCATCCTGCTGTGCTCTAACTAGGATCAATGGAAGAAATCAAATTGCATCAAATTTATTATGGTGCCTATTCTGAATAAGTTCTATTAGCTGGAAGTAGCCAGCAATGACAGTATGACATTCTCTTAATAACTTCAGAATTTCATCTGGTCCTACAAGCCTATATCTGAAAGTTTGAGAAGAGACTGACCGTTCTCAGAATCTTTAGCCAAGGTACTTTTCGCACTCTCATTCTCCTCATTTTTCTTCTGTTCATCCTCTTCGTCGTCCTCCTCCATCAGACACTGGAAAGCAGCCATCTTCTTCTTCAGAGAGTCACAGCGTGAAAGAAACGGACTCCCCTGCAAAAGCTTTATAAGGACAGGACAAAAAGTTACAGCTGACAAAAGAACTTTCTTCATTATCATCATAATCATGATAAACAATGTGACCCACTCTTTTGTTGTCTTACACCAAAGGTTCTTAATTGGTGGAACTTGTCTCAAAAATGGATCGCAAGTCTGTCCTGATAGGTTTGTAGACATTGAGGGAAAAAGTGATGCTTAATGCAAATAATGCATTTTGGATAGCAAATTAAAGGATGTCTTTCTTTCTTCAGTCGAAAAGAAATTAAGGTTTTTGATGAAAAGCTTACGATGTACGTCATACGCCTTCCCTATTCTACTTACGGAACGAACGCAGCGCCAGTTCCATTTTTTCCGTAAAAAGGAAATACAGCGTAAGCTTTTTGAAGAATACAAAAGTGCGGTTTTGGCGGAACCACTTACAAAGGTGATCATTTGTTTATATAAAGCATATACAATAAATTTTTTTTTAGAAAATGACCGATCGTTTCGCTAGATAAGACCCTTATTCCTTGTCTGGTATCGTTTAAAGCCCTTTCAAGCTGCACTGAAACTGTAATTTTGACCTTCAACCGTTTGGAGGCCATTGAAGTCCACTATAAGGAGAATAATCCTGCAATGTTTTCATCAAAAACCTTCATTTCTTTTCAAATGAAGAAAGACAGACATGAACATCTTGGATGACATGGGGGTGAGTAAATTATCAGGAAAATTTTATTTGAAAGTGGACTAATATCCTTTGTTGATGATGTCAAAGGCTGTTTCTATAATAAAACTATATGGTATTCTGTCACAAATTTGTCTGTCACTTGATTATTTGACTTACTATACTTACACAGTATTTGCTCAGTGTTGTTTATTCAAAATTTTAGGCTAGAAAATCACTTTTGCATTCATAAAATTCAAGTGAAAGTGGACAATTCTTTGGAATATTGCAGTATTTATTATAATATATATGCATATCCTTTTTTTCTTTTCATTCATTTACTCTAATAATCTTTAAATCAAAATAACTTCCCCTCCCTCTTGCAATGACAACTCTTCTCTGATGATACTGGCATGAGGGCAGGACAACCTGTCACTCACATGAGATCACAGCAAACAACAACGGTCCAATCAATTCATGATCAACAAAATCAAGTCCCTATATTTTTTCTTGTTCAAGTAGCCAGTTCACTTGGATCGATGTCACAATAGAGAAGAAAAGATGATCACAACTTCTCTCTCATGCCAACTTTAATGATTAAATCAATTGCGCTTACTTTTGTTAGATAAACACTTTGGTACTGTGCTGGGTCACCACTTGATGCTCAATGTAAAATCTGGGTCCTAAAGCAAAAACAGCCATGTTACACCATGCATCTACCTGTGGTGTTCGCGGAGGTGTTTTTGCAGCTTGTCTGGCTCTGAAGCAGATGAGAGAGTTTGTTTCTGGAGATCCCCGGACCCCAATCGTGGATCTCCTCCTCGCCTTCAGTTGAGCCACCCTGGACTTATCTGAGGAGATAATTCATTATGAAAAGTTCAATTTTAAAGGGTTAGTTCACCCAAAAATGAAAATTCTGTCATTTATTATTTACCCTCATGCTTTTCCACACCTGTAAGACCTTCGTTAATATTCAGAACACAAATTAAGATATTTTTGTTGAAATCCGATGGCTCCGTGAGGCCTGCGTAGGGAGCAATGACATTTCCTCTCTTAAGATCCATTAATATACTAAAAACATATTTAAATCAGTTCATGCGAGTACAGTGGTTCAATATTAATATTATAGAGGCCTGTAGACACCGGGATGAATATAGCACGCGCTTATCGTCAGCGTTTTGACACGTTTATTGTGTTCATACCCAAGCGATTTTCACTGGCGATGCGCAGAGTGAACGTGCAAATTCACTCCCTGCCAGTATAGAGTAGTCAGAAACGGTAGTGCAAATAAGTCACAATGACAGTAAGTGCAAGTGAACGGTAGTGCAAATAAACTTATTTATGAAATAGACATTCTCAACTATATTTCTTGAATGTAACAGAAAGGAAAAAAGGAAAAATACAGAAATAATACACATCTATTGGTGTGGCCAAGAACTGGGAGCCCATAGCAAGAACTGTACCCATAGCGTGCGTCTCAATCAGCTCCCTAGTTCAGTAGTCAGGGCACTGATCAGGGAGTCGGCAACATTCATTTACATGGTATACTGATACACGACCTAGGAAGCTAGGGAGCTGTTTGAGACGCAGGGATAGTTTGTAGGGGTCTTCCTCGTCGTCTTGGTATCAATGTGTGCTCGGCAAGACCGTTTTGTGCTTGAGCGCCACCAAGTCATGTTTTACTGTAATTTCAGCATCTCCAGGCATGTGAATAAAAGCGGCAATCTCATTGGTCTGCCAGTTTTTAACGCGGCGCGTCAAACTAAAAAAACGAACCAGAGGCATTTTTTAAAATATGACGCTTTTACGCCTGGTGTTTTTCGCACACTTTTTTTGTGCACACTCACATTGGCTCCCTTTGTTTAGTCATGAGGCGTTAAACATCAGCGATAATCGCGTGCGATATTCATCCCGGTATGTACAGGCCTTAAAGGGACGAGAATATTTTTGGTGCGCCAAAACAAACAAACAAACAAACAAACAAACAAAAAAAAAAAACAATTTATTTAGTGATGGCCGATTTCAAAACACTGCTTCAGGAAGCATCAGAGCATAATGAATCAGAGAGTCGAATCAGCGGATCGGAGCGCCAAAATCATGTGATTTCAGCAGTTTGACACGCGATTCGAATCATGATTCGATACGCTGATTCATTATGCTCCAAAGCTTCCTGAAGCAGTGTTTTGAAATCGGCCATCACTAAAAAAGTTGTTATTTTGTTTTGTTTTTTGCACACCAAAAATATTTTCCTCGCTTTATAATATTAATATTGAACCACTGTACTCACATGAACTGATTTAAATATGTTTTTAGTACATTAATGAGAGAGAGGAAATGTCATCGCTGGCTATGGAGGCAACACTGAGTCATCGGATTTCAACAAAAATATCTTAATTTGTGTTCCGAAGATTAACGAAGGTCTTGCGGGTGTGGAACGGCATGAGGGTAAGTAATTAATGACAGAATTTTCATTTTTGGGTGAACTAGCTCTTTAAATTAATTTAGTGTGCTTTATTGACAAGACAGAACTGCTTACAGTAAAATTGTGCAAAATAAAATAGCATTGCAAAGAAAAAAATGATAAAAAATAATAATAAAAAATGACAATAAAAGGCAATAACTGAACGAAAGGTGCTTATTTATTTCTAAGAACTCTATATGACACAAATAATCATTGACACATAAGGCAAGACATTATTAAATCCAGAATATTTTTGCTAACCTTTAATCTTAGATGACGATAAGAAGCTGTCTGTTGAAATGCCAAACTGTGAAGGACTGAGTTTGGAGAAATCCACATTTCCAGCAGCTTCAGTGTTCTGCCGAGAGGGAGAGAGGGCTGCCAGTGGTGGTCTGCTGTCCATGGCTTCAGTATCCTCCATGCTTGAGTCCAGTACATAAGATATGAGATCTGAGTAAATAAATGAATTGAAGATAAGAGAAGGTCATACTAAAACATCAAATAGTAAAATCAAAAGATCTTCCATTCCTGGACAGGAGAGATTTACTTTATGCACGTCTGTTAACATCTCAAAACATCAGGCCAGAGACGTGTAACCTCTAACGTTACTTTAAGAAAGATTAACTTACATATTTGCATTGTTTCACCCTGCAGTGTAGCTAACAACATAACTACAACTAGTTTAGATATCGAAATGTTGCATCTAATATGTAAAAACAAATATTTGTCTCTATTGTACTTAAGTGAAATGTTCAAACTTCGCTCCTTACCGCACGTTAAAACGGCGCAAATATTCTTCCGCTGTGAAGGAACTCGAAAGCACCTGGATAATACTTAAAATAAACGACTTTTTACAGCCACTAGTCTACGATACATTTGTATATAAATATTACTAAATTTTAAAATTGTATTGGTATGTGTATTTTCTGAACACGAGAGAGCACTACTAGTTCTAACGCATCTGGCAACAAGCCCCTGTTCATATGAATCAGCCAATCAGGTTTAAGAAAATGCGTCATGTGCTTCAAAACGGCCAATCACATTCAGCCTTACCTAACGTGCCTGTCACGTTTATGTGTAGTTCTGATGGAGAGAGTTTTAAAAAAATATTTATATAATTTTTTTTTTTTTTTTTAGAAATAATTTCGAAATAAAAATGTAAACGTGCCATCCGTTATATGTAGAATGTGGTTGTAAGAACAAAATAAATAAATAAACATTCCATAAAACTGTACAATACAGTTTGTCTACATTCTAAATAAAGTAGCGTATTTAAATAATTATATATATATATATATATATATATATATATATATATATATATATATATATATATATATATATATATATATTCTTATAAGGGAATATTTCTAAAGAGACAGCAATTTTCTCTGCATGCTATCTTAGCCTATTGTGCTATAGACTGCCGTTAGAGTCATAGAGTGCAGTTAACTACTAAACATCTTTTTAACTGGAAAACACTTTTCAATCTCCTCTAATGCAAAAGAGGAACAGGCTCATCTCTGCTGGGTTTCTGCAGGCACATTTCAGCGGGGCATGGTTTGGCTGGTGATCTTAAGCCCCTGCTGGTAGATGCCATAACTACATCATTATGCAGGCAAAAACCATGCTGTTTCTTCATAGCTGGACATTCAAGAGTAGCCGGGTGTTCTGAAAGTTTTACATTTATTATTGGAGAAAAAAAAGTCGTAGAGCTCAAGAAGGTAGCCTACACCAACGTTCAAATATTTTGGGGTCAGTAAGATTTATTTTATTTTTATTTATTTAATAGGCTGCTTTTATTCAGCAAGGATGCATTAAACTTATCATATTAAGCAGCACAACTGTTTTCAACATTTATAATAATACTAAATATTTCTCAGACAGCATGATAGAATGACTTCTGAAGGATCATGTGACACTGAAGACTGGAGTATGCTGAAAATCCAGCTTTGCCATCACAGGAATAATTTTACATATCACAATTTTGCAGTTTTTTTGTTTTGTTTAGTTTTTTACTATATTTTTGACCACCTAAATGAATTGGTGAGCATAAGAGATTTCTTTCAAAAACATTAAAAAAATATTACTGACCACTTGAACGGTTGTGTACATAAGACGTATAAGACCAGATGTTTGTAGATGGATATATATCTGATACCAATTTTGGGAGTAATTCATTACAAGTAACTTGAGTAACGTAATCAGATTACTTTTTTCAAGTAACTAGTAAAGTAACACATTACTTTTAAAATTTAAATCAAAATATCAAAGTTACTTTTTCAAATAAGTAACTCAAGTTACTTAAGTTACGTAATTGAAGTTACTGTCACATTTATCGACTGTCAGCTTTCCTGTCCCCAAGTTGAGGGAAATAGGCTAAGTGCAGAGGCATTGTGTGCGCTGTGTGCGAACATGATGGTTATTGTAGTTCTAGACTAAATGTGAGCAGGCATTTACTCATCTCACTTGAAATGAAAAACAGTGAAATGCAATCTCAGAATTTTATGCTAACCTGTAGTAATTAAATATATTAAATTAAACAAATATACTTTATGTATTTAATCTCACTTTATTAACCAATGTGTTTGCTACTGACCTTCAATGATCCAATTCAGCCATACTATTAAGCAAAACTTACTTTAGATTTAGAAATAAGAGTGTTGAACTTACTTCTCCTGTATCCTATTCTTCTTTAATCCAGAATGGCAGCACAGTTGAAAGGTTGAGTTGCGCCCTCTACTGTACAGGCGTAAATATGCATTTCCTTCAGTCTGAGGCTTATTCATTTGGTGTAAAAGGGCCTTAACGTTTACCAAAACCCCCCCCCCTTTTTTATTTTGTTATTAAAAGACAAACAAGCACACCCAACCCAGGTGAGAAAAGGTAACGCAAAAGTAATGCAACACATTACTTTTCATAGTAATGCAATTAGTTACTTTTTTAGGGAGTAACACAATATTGTAATGTATTATGTTTAAAAGTAACTCTTCCCAACACAGATGCCACTTTGAATGATGTGATCTGCATATTTTAGCAGTTGCCCGAGGGTCTATCCAGATGTGCAGTATTTAGTGATCAGGGAGTAGAGAACCCTGAGGTCTGTCAGGAGTCTCACAGATATGAGGTTTGACAGGTAGATGTTCGTGCGTCATAAAGACTTTGTTTTGTTTATCGGAAAGACTGATCCGCTGGCAGATGGATGATGGAGTGACGTTTGTCTCTGCTGGTTGGCGTGGAGATGCTCTGGTCTGATTGTGTTGAATGGAGAGATGAGAACCACGAAAAGGATCCAGACGTACGTGCCAGGAGAGCCCAGGTGTTTCAGGATGCAGAGGAGGCTGCTTCAGGCTATGGTACTCTCCAATTGTCAGTTAAATGTCTCCTCATAAACTGACATTTCATACTGATGAGTTTTTGTAGTGATAAATACCATTATTAATGAAAATACTTTTCTGTTTCATATTCATTTGACCTTTTATGAATTAAGTATTTGTTTGTTAAGCCTCCATCCACCAACATCATTATCTTTTTGGTGTATGCCATAAACCAAAGCTAATTTAACGCCAAAATAAGCGGCATAAACAAATACAAGCGAAAGGTCACTTGAGACATAAAAGTAGTACACAAATTTAAGAATAGCAGAGATGAAACCTTTATAGACAAAATCAAGAGCACTATTTTGTTCACTAAAATTCATTTATAGCTACTTTTTGGATGTGATACTGTGGTAATACCATGTTTTCTTGTAAGGGTACAGGTTATTTTGCTCCCTAAAATTCATTTACAGCCTACTTTTTGGATGTGATACTGTGGTAATACCATGTTTTCTTGTAAGGGTACAGGTTATTTTGCTCCCTAAAATTCATTTACAGCCTACTTTTTGGATGTGATACTGTGGTAATACCATGTTTTCTTGTAAGGGTACAGGTTATTTTGCTCCCTAAAATTCATTTACAGCCTACTTTTTGGATGTGCTACTGTGGTAATACCATGTTTTCTTGTCAAGTCAAGTCAATACGATGAATACGATCCTCAGCTGGATGGAACTGAAATAAATGCTCTGATTGTTGCAATCCTATCAGACGTATGATAGCAACCTGAATCGTAACAAAGCACTGTTCGCCAGAGGAGAACTGGCCCCCCGACTAAGCCTGGTTTCTCCCGAGGTTTTTTTCTCCATTTTAACACCTATTTGCCACTTGTTTGCCACCTGATGTCACCTGATGGAGTTTGGGTTCCTTGCCGCTGTCGCCTTTAGCTTGCTTAGTTGGGGACACTTGACAATTGACTTGACATTTGATATTCAACAGTATTCCTGACATTTATTCAACAGTGCTTCTGATCTGCCTGCATTGACACTATTCTTTAAGAGCTGCTGTGCAGCCAAAATTATATACCAGTCATCAATGTAAAGCTGCTTTGACACAATCTGCATTGTAAAAAGCGCTATATAAATAAAGGTGACTTGACTTGACTTGACTTGGCAATATCATGTTTTCTTGTAAGGGTAGGGGTTACTATTTTGTTCCCAAAAATTCATTTATAGCTACTTTTTTGGATGTGGTACTGTGGTAATGCCATGTTTTCTTGTACAGGTTCATACAGGTAAAACTTGGCTTTCTTTGTACTGGAATACTATAGGGGTGCCAGTAACATTTCATTTAGGCCTATTTATATTTGTTAATTCAAAAATGAAAATCATCACTTTTTAAATAGACAAACAGACATTTAAAATAATATTTAATTAGATTGCATTAAAAAATGAAAATATAAATAAATTACTTTTCAAATGGGTAAATAAATAGACATTTAAATAATTTTATTGAATTAAATTGCATTTTATTCATAGGGTCTGTTTGTAAATGCCATTTCACAGTTCATAAATAATTTTTAAAAAGTATTTTTTTAATTAATAAAATGATATTTGATTGCTTTATTTTATTTTTGGTGCACTCTTTGTTCTCCATTGTCTGGTGGAATTTGTTGTAGCTACATAGAAAATCTGACAACCAAGTTGATAAAATTATGACAGCTTACCATTTTAAAACAAAGTACCAATTGACATGATGTGTCTAAGAGTTATTGATGTGAAAGAGGGCGGAGCAGGAAAGCTTGACACACATCATGTAAAGTTAGAGAATTGGTTTAGCATTGACTTTCACCATAAGCACCGCTGATATCCGCTAATTTGGATCCAGTGACAGTTATGGCTGAGTCACTGTCTCTTTGACGTGCTCTTGCCGCGCACCCCAATTCTGTCAGATATTGTTGAGAACTTGAATGTTTTTTCACATTAATTCTTTGATGCCTGTTGGTAGCATTAAGCTGGGCTGCAGAACGCCACTTTGATTTCTTATTAGCAGTATGCCTTCTAACTTTAGCACACACACAACTATATTTCGTCTTTAGGGTTTTAAAGCTTAGCTGATAATCACATTATATCCCCCTTCTGTTATTTAGACAGTTTGTAATTATAGTTTTCCATGTTAGTCTAAAAACCTTCCAAACAGTAAATTTGCATTTTGTGTCTGTTTATGTGAAAGAGAATGACACAGTTTATAGGTTGCCGAGTGCAAGATCAAAAGCTCCTTTAAACGAAAGTGATCAGTCATAATTTATTCCTTAAGATATTCAGTCAGGCACTGCAAACAGCCTCCATCTCGAAGGAAATAAATCGTGTGATCTTGAAATATCTCGCTCTGTTTGACTGGAGGTGCCTCTTTGTGAGAGATTGAGCTAAGTGTGGATGTCTGAAGAAACTGTCTGCTGTCTTCTTTGAACGCACATGTTTGCTGCCTATGACTGCTATCTTTCTTTGCTCTGACAGATTTTAGTAAGCTAATTGAATGGTGTACAGTATTTTTGCAGGTAGGCAGGAAGGCAGTTGAATTGAATGTCTAAAAATTGCAAAAAGACTCCAGCTAAGTTAAATAATATAAAGGTCACAATTGCATACTGATTATAGCTTAAGTAGCTTTGGACAAAAGCGTGTGCCAAATCCATGAATGTAAATGTACTTACAGGGAAAATGTTCAGCAATGAAAGATATGGTAGGGCTTCTATTTTCAGATGAGAAATCATGGCAGGTGCATAATGCATATCAAAAACTGCTGGATGTGTTGCCATACACATACACAACAAAGTATTTTTTTCCTGCCACATGATGGCAGGAGATGTGCTAAAGATACATGGAGCTGGTCAAAAACAAAGAAAGACTCCTTCAGGAGGTATTGGCTTAAAGTCCCCCTGTATAATTTTATCCCTTAAAGCTCATCTTTGATCACCAAAACGACATATTTAATTAAAAAAAAAAAAAAAAAAAAAAAAAATATATATATATATATATATATATATATATAAAAAAAAATATTCATGCCTTAAAATAGATTGCATGTAACTCTACACCCCTGCTTCATTTAATATGTGGATCTATGAATATGCAAATTAGCCCCGCCTCCACTCCCTCGCACCAGAGAGAGATCCGATTGGTCAACTTACTGAGGTAAACGCTCCACAATGGTAACGCTTTTTACAACGTCGGACACATAACGGTAATTAATATGATTAGCTTTTTGCTTGACTACGTTATCAATCAGCTAATAATGTGTTGCTAATGTTACACAAACCATGTTCCATGTTGCGTGTTAGACTGCCTTCTAAAAATTAGGCCTATCCTTAGAAACGCTTTGAACACCTCATATTCATCATAACAGCTAATAATATACATAATACAACCCCTATATAGCTAAATCTACCTATTTTTCATATCAACAGAAAAATATAACGTTACCAGGATAACCTTGTCTTGAGACTCCCCTGCTGCTTCAGAGCGGTCGCAGTTAATGATATGCTAAAGCACGTTGATGTGATTGGTTACAAGGTAGTTTGTGACATCAGAAACGCCAATGATTTCAAACTGCATTTTTGAAACTGTCTTTAGATCACTGCAGTTTTGTACAATTTAAAATACTCCGCAATGGTGTTGACTGATGAATTTGCACACGGTTTACACATGGTTTAGACACATAGACATATAAACAACATTTAAATAACTTGATTTTCACCACTGGGGGACTTGACACCTTTGGAAATCACATCAGATAACCAACCTTTAAAGTCACAATGAAATCAAAATTCCTCTTTTTTTTTTTTTTTGCACTTCGTTATTTTTTGCATTTGTAATCTTTAATCAAAATAACTTACCCTTCCTCTTGCGATATTTCTTCTCTTCTCTGATGATGTTTACTGGCACAATGGCGGTACAAAATGTCACTCACATGATATCGACCAATAGCAAACCCCAGCCATCCAATCAATTGTCCATGAATAAAATCAAGTCCCACCCTACATTTTTTCTTGTTCAAGAAGCCGTTTCACTCTGATATACATTAGCCTACAATATAGGAAAAAAAGACAAAACTTCTGTTTCATGCTGACATTAAACTCTGACTTTTTCCGTGGTAGCATTATGAAGTAATTTTTGTGATTTGCACAATAATTTACAATTTTGAGGAAAAAAAGGAAGCATGAAGGTCCGTAAACCTAACCGCCAGGGCGGCGTAAGTAGATAATACAAAACTTACCAATGAATTCGTACAAATTAAATTAGCCAAACTATTTGCCAAAACACAAAATAGTTACGATTTGTCATGAAACTGTGTTGCAAAAGAGCATTTTATCTTTGGATTTGGAAACATGAGGGACAGCATTTTCATTTTTGGATGAACTATTTCTTCATAATTAATGCCAGTTCTTGCGATTTCATGTGAAGCCTGTTCTGGTCAAATAAATGAACAGAGTATGAACAGAAAATGATTCAGTAAATATTATTTACGCCAGCAGAAGGACACTCAGAAATAGTTTTGAGATACCGGTAAGTCTTGAGATCCAGGAGGCCTTGAAGTAAAAATATAGTGGAAATGTGAGTGTTCTTGTAATCATTCCAAGTGATGTAAAAATAAGATAATTTATTTTTCATGCGAATGTATGCACATAA
This sequence comes from Megalobrama amblycephala, assembly GCF_018812025.1. Classification (NCBI taxonomy): domain Eukaryota; kingdom Metazoa; phylum Chordata; class Actinopteri; order Cypriniformes; family Xenocyprididae; genus Megalobrama; species Megalobrama amblycephala. The sequence goes on from NC_063047.1 coordinate 32,380,333, forward strand.
AAATGTTTCAAATGTTTTCATGCTTGTGATTGATCTTTTGACTGGATGCATGAAAAAAAGGAATACCTGAAGTGACATTGTATTGTTTATTTAGGCTAATGCAATTCATTTTGGACCATAGACCAGTAAGCAATGTTTATTTTTAAAATGCCATGCATTTTCGTCCATAAAAGCCTTTGCTAGCTGTGACAGTCCTTGAAATCAGTAGAAGTCTTGGAGGTGGCTGAATGCTGTATCTGCTGAGTCAACCAGCAGCCTCCAAGAATAAAATTAGTTCAGGTGAATCTGAAACTGGCATGACAGTTTGGTCTGGTTGGAGTGGTTTGTACCAGGTAGTAAGTGTGTAGTTCTTATTATTGTTATCTCCATCAATAACATGCTGTAATGTCAGTATGTAGGCCTTTGAAATAACATTGTTTTTCTTGTGGCAGTTAGCTACTAATCTTTAGCTAAATCTTTTTTAACATTATAAATGCCTTTACTGAAACATCAAAATCCACTTAATGTGTCCATGCTAAATAAAAGTATTAATTTAAAAAGAAAACTTACATAACAGTACTGCAATGCTGGCTATAAAAATGATACAGTGCCAACTTAATAGAAAACAAACATTTTCCAGATAATATTGTATATATTTATGTAATATTTCTTTTTTCACAGTATAAACAGATTGAACAGGGTTACATAACTGGTTGTTTTTCCTTCACCATTCTCAATTCATTTATGTTCATGTGATAATCGTGATGTCAGTAATTGTGTTAAATAATATGCAGTGATCTCTGGGTTTCTCTCTTCCTCTCCTCATTTTATAGACATCTGTGACTGGTGTCCTATAATGGTATAGAGATTGTTCCAGAAGTAGAGGCCCAGCTGTGTAGACACTAATGATGAACTCAGACCAGAACGCTGATGTCACACACAGCTGTGGCTACCGTCCATATGGCACGTGGCTGCTCTGTCACCTGTACATGTGAGAGTGTTTAGATGCACAGTATGAAAGAGATAAAAATATAAGCTGGAGAGACTGCACTAGTGGTTGTCCAAGCGTTAAGTTAAGTGTCACTGTGACTGTCTGGAAATATGTTTAGCACAAGCAATATGTAAACCACTATATAGCCATTTTGCATTACCAACAATTAAAGCACCTGACATTTCAATGGCATTTTAAATAGGACCTATTATACCCTTTTAGTTTTGATTATTCTACTAGAATAGGTTTTCCTGCTTGAATGTTCAAAAAACACATTATTTTTCACATATTTTACATTGTTGCAGCACCTCTTTTCCCAGTCTGTCAGTAACGCTCTGTTTAGTTCCGGTTGCTACGAAGCCCCTCCTTCTGAGAAGTGCAATGTGCTCTGATTGGTTGGCTGGACCAGTGTGTTGTGATTGGCCATGTTTCTGAAAATGTCGCCCCTTACCATAACCTTTAGTTTCATCACACTTCTAACACAACTCAACCAGGCCTCGCCCCTTTATTCTGCATATGCCCATTGTGACCGCTTTTGGAAGTAAACTCAAGACTACATTCGAGGAGTTTCAGCAAGTTCAGAAACAGCATTTACTGATATAGAGAATAACTCCCTTTGTAGAGACTTTATGCTTTGCAGTACTTTTTTCGTGCTCAAACAGCAACAGCAAAAACAAACAAAAAAAACCCACAATAGGTCCTCTTCTAAGTCAATTGAACACAGTTACTCATATAAGCATACACAACCTACTCACTGTGAACTGATCTCTACTTTTATTTTCTGTAGATATATACATATATAAAAAATAAGGGCATATGTACAATGGTAATAAATATCAACTTTTTGTACAAGCAAAATAAGTTACTTAACATAATTACCTAAAAAAAAAAAAAACAACAGCAACATTTTTAAAGATATCTTGAAATGCAAGAAAAGAGGAAATTTGTAACACAAAAATTCACAAAGAAACAGCAGATTTAAAGCCATGTGAGATGAACCGAATGAACTGAGATGACCGTTTTTTTCTTTTTTATCAAGCAGGGAATACTGGTCAGTACAAAAAAGCCATGCATGATGCAAACAAGCATATGCAACATTTCTGGTCGCTCAGTGAAATCATGTCAGACGTAAAGTCTGACTATAAGTCATTAGACAGGCTTATCAAAGCAATTAGTGAAATTAAGAACAGTGAAATTTAATTATTTCAAGAGAGCCACCCTGAGAAGGCCTGGCAGAAAGTATTCGGTCCTTGTTGACATTTCTCAGCATACTTTTAAGTACAAAGATCTTTTCTAACAAGTATAAACTTCCCCCTCTTATGCTATGTGGCGCACACTAGATTGTAGACTAGAAAAGAGCGAATGACAGAATGGAAAGCCGCTTGAAAAATTGTAAAGCTCTCATGCCACAAAGAATAGCATTCCACCAAAACAAGAGTAGTAGTAACAAAGATTTCAGAAAGTTCTGTGCAATGGACGAATTCCAGAACATAAAGCAGAGAATTTAAAAAATGAAAGAAAAACAGGAAACAGAGAAGAAACATGTCTGCAGTCTGCTTTGGCTTCACCCAAGGTGAAGAGGCACAGGTACGAAAAGTTTTTTATATTATTTTTTAAACATGAGACTATTGTTTTATTGTTGAAACTTATATAATATATTTTTGCAGAACATCATGCAACAAAGTATGGACCAGTGATGAGCATCGTAGTGCCTCTCCACCCACAGGGTCATGAATAATCGAAATCTCCTTCATTTGTCTTCACAATCAAAGTCAATGGAATGAAATGTCCTTTCTGTTTTCACCCTGTTTTTGTATTTAGTCTGTGTTTAAGAGTTGCAAAGCCCACACTGAAAGAGATAAGAAAGATATAGTCAGTTAATAGTTTTTATATGGTACGACATAAAATATCAAGTCAAAATATGGTTGCTGTAGACTTACCTGTGTTTGATCAGCCGTAGCTTCCTCATTCTGGACTTGATCAAGGATCCCTTTCATGTAGAACAATCCGGCTTTAGAACATGGGTGGAGTCTTCTATACCATTCCAGAAGTAAAGTTTCATTCCATCATCATGTAGGCAAACACTGGGGTTGTACTTAATTTGGCAGTTCAAGCCAAATATATACAATAATGCACTTGCTGTCACATCCAACAAAGTCTTAGTACAACATTCTGTTCACACCTTCCTCATGCTACTACCACTGGTAATCCTTTCACATTTCAGATGAAACTATTAATCGTAAAAAAAAAAAAAGAAGAAATCCTTCTTTAACAGTTGCAATAAACAGACATGAAAAAACCTCACAATATATTAGTGCTGCAAGTCTCAGTACACATTCTCAGAAAAAAGACAAAGTTTAAAAAAAGTTATTGAGCTGTAAAGAAAGAAAGGCAAAGCATTTGTTCATAAAGTCCTGCTTCGATTTTACAGCTCACTCAGTTGTTTTTCCCCCTCTCTTCTCTTTAACAATTTCTCCTCTGCTTTCCTCTTGAGAGAAGAGCGTGATTGTCATCTTGCGATTTAAGTTTATGCATGTCCTTTTCATCTCCTCTCTCATGTGTTCTACCCATAAAAAGGGTGCAAAAAAACATGTCCAAACACCTGCTTTAACTGAGGCAAGCAACCTCTGGACGTCAAAAATAAGCTCTGTATCCTCCATCTTGCCAAATGATTAGGTTGCCAGACGTCTGCCCCAACACAGATCAGACTGGCGGCTACATTTGGCTGGTTGGGTTCCTCTCAGAGATGTACCTGTGTTCGCCTGTTAGCCAAGATCAACACAAGGCCCTGTCGGTCTGGTCCATTAAATATAGACATTTACAAAAGCTTTGCGAGATGTGTTCAGTCTCGGTTGAGTGTTAGTACATATGAGAACCAGAATAATCCAAGGGAATGTCGGTGGCCTTATGGCACGGGAGATGTTCGCCACAGCAGAGAAGTGTTGACAGAGAAGAAATAGGTCGCGCGTAAGATGAAGAGAGTTCCCCAAGCAGGAGGGAGGTAGGTGAGGTTTTCTGTGGTTCCTGCGAGGTCTACACAGAAGACTCCTCTGGATTGGCGTCGGGAAGCACGCTCCTCTGCTGCAGAGTTCTCCGGAGCTCCTCTTTGAAAGGACTGGCGTAGTCGTTCTCTCGGCCGCCCAGCCCGAGTCCGCTTCCCATGCCCATTCCAGATCCAGTGCTCGCTCTCTCCTCTCCGGCCGTGCTCAGATTCAGGCGGATGTATCCGTTGGTGCCTGAGTTTCGAATGTTAGTGAGGCTCAACCTGCTCGGCGAGTGAATGGGCTGACCGGGAATAGCACTCGGAGATGCCGAGCTACCGGTGGAGCACATTGCATGCCCTGGCACGATTTTCAGGGAGCCGTCTGAGTAGTAATAATTAGCTCCGGTTTCCCAGAAGCGATCCTCATCATTTGCCATCTTGCTCGGCACGAACGATGGCCGGCTGGGAGGCTCTTTGGGTAAAGTAATGGGGTACACTAAAGTGCTCTCCAACGGCTTCATTTCTGCCCCTTTGCCCAGTGCCAACTTCAGTCTTCTACGAAGATACAAAGACGCGATTAGCAGCAATAGACAAGCGGCACCCAACGTGATCACCAGCACCCAGAATAAACCCATGCTGCCGTCAGGAGCGCGGGCCTCCATGAAGACTGGCGCGCTGGCTACCACTGCGACCTGGTATCTCTCCGTCTGGAACTTCACCCCTTGCTCTTCTGAGTAGCAGATGTAGCGGCCCGCTTGAAGGGAACCAGCTTGAGGGATAACGAGAGCGCGGAGTGCTCGGTCGAATCGCGGCCCAATGGCCTCACCTTCCACCAGGGCGAGCTCACGTTCGTTGAGCTCCCAGAAGGGCTGGGCCAAGTTGGAAACCAGATTGCAGGGCAATACCAGATCCGACCCAACGACCACAGTCACATTTCTCAACCTAGAATGATCTGGAAAAAAATATATTATGATTATTTCACTTTTATTATGATTATTTCACTTTTTTGTCATTTTTTTACATGGCTTTTTGTTGAAGGGCCAGATATGCTAACAGCATGCGCAAGCGTAAACCCTCTTTTCGTGTTAAACAACTACTGTGTACTACCCGCAGTGAAAATTTAGCGCTGAAATGACAGGGTTATTTTTGCAGCTGACCTATTTGCATATGCATTTGTAGGAGTTTCCCTTTCAGACGCAAAATTTTTGGAAGGAGAGTAATTAAATGAATCATGCAAGATGATTTACTAAGGCTTGTGCTAGTCAATTTACTGGTATTTGCACCATTATTTACAGCCAAAAAAAAGCATGTCTTAAAGGCCTACTGAAATGCCTTGGAATGCGCAGCATTATTCAATGTGTTGACGTAATTTCAACTGAAACAGGAAGACAAGGTGGGACATATAGTACAGCTCCTCCCCTTTTTTAAAATAGCCAATAGTGTTTCGTCAATAGCATTCTGTGCAGAATTCAGATGTGTCTGATATGTTTTGTAGTCTGCGCCAACTCGCGGATATGATCCGCTCTTTGCTATCCTTTCTCTGGACCAGAGCAGACTGTGTACGCTGCGGTTCGCGTGACACTAACGTAAAACCAGACTTCATTTGCCTCAAAGGAAAGCATATTTACACTGTCTTAATCATTCCTTATCCCCTATATAGTGCCATTCACCATGTAGAAAATAGAAAATGTGTGAACAAGTGACTGATTTTAGCCGCAGCTTCAGCATCTATTTATAATGTAGGGGGTGGGATGCTTTAGATTCTAGAGAGCATTTGATTGGACAGAAGATCTGATGAGAAGCTGAAGTCCGTGGTGATGTCATGAAAATCTGTGATCCATTTTAGCGGAAGTGAGAGACTAAGTTTTTCTAATCCTAAATGTGAATTTTGTCATTGTTTTGGAACATACCAGCTTATTCATAACCTTAAGGCTAACATATCCATACTAAAAGTTTAAAAAAACGTACATTTTGATTTCAAGGGGACATTAAACCAGACGCTAATTTGCGCTGCTCTAAGTAGATTGCATTGGTCATTATGGAAATGATCTGGCTGCGTCCGTGATCTTTAATTTGCACGTCCTCAGTAGATCACGTGCTGAACTTTCAACTCCCATCCGCGTTTTTTTAAAATTGCGCTCACGCTAATTTTCCGTTTAGTAAATCTGGCCCTTAATTTGTTCAGCTTCAACTCATGCATCTCAAGTAGGTCAATTCCATGACATTGATTATGACTGGATTATCTGAAACAAATCATATTCTTTCTAGATTTCTCTTCTTCAGAAAACGTTAATGCATTGTTAATATTTTACATTATATTATTATAATGTTGTTACTTAATTAATTTTATTTAATTAAAATAAAAATATAAAAGTAATTTTAAAATTAATTTGTTATTATTTGTGTTTGTAATTTCACTGACCAGATTTACACTGGCTTAAAAATATGCGTGTCCCCTAATGGAAAACCGCTCACTACAGGGGGGCCTGTAGGGGGCAGCGTCAGTCTGACGTACCAGGGCTGGGGATGGAGAAAGGCTTATCAAACTTGGCTTTTCCTCGGTTGAACCTCTCCAGCATGAGGTCCTGCGAAAGTGTGGATGTGGAGCTGTGGGGGGGGAGCACAAATATTGACGATGTGTCAGAAGGCTGTTAGACACACTGCTATGGGGATGCAGCTTAAAAGTACAAAGAGGGACCTGTGGAGGAGAACGGAGGGGGTGGAAAGGGAAAGCCTGCAAAATGATGAGGAGCGAGGGGCTGAGGAGAGCAAGTAGAAACAGAAAGAAAATCAAGAGGAGGGCATAACAGAAATGGGAAAAGGAGCAGAGGGTGGATGGTGCAAGGATGCTAGCAGTACAACCAAAAGATAGATGAATTTACCCGCGGTGGAGGTCGATGCGGACACAAGCACGTCCCTCGCTGTCCCAGGCACAGTACGGGTCTCTGGACAGCAGGCAGTCTGGCTGTGAATGGTACCGGCTGCAGTTTGCCAAGGGCAGCTGAAGAACCTCAGAGCGTGAGCCAATGTACAAATACTTCTGCAGAGAAAGAATGGGAAGATTTAGTAATAAATGAAGGAAAACAATACAAGAAAGTAAATTATTTTCAGTTATCAGTGCATTCTGGTTTCATACTCCTGAACAAAACCGATTAATGCTAGTCAGGCGGGAGAGCTGGCTTCAAAGAGATTGGCTCAGCAAGAAAACAGATCAGAAATTACTTTGCTGTGCGAGATGGTGAGGCTGTCCACCGGTTGCTGCCGATCAAACAGCTGGATCTCTTCTATCACATGGGCCTCTGAACCCAAAATCACGACACGCTGGAGCCATCCATCCGCTGAATGACAAACAAAGAGACCGGGAGGAAAGATGGGGGAATAGATTATATTCAGAGGGGGAGAAATCATGGGATGGGGACAGAGAGGGTGAAATGCAAGAGAGGAGAGACAAATAGTCCATTAATGTATCATCAACACGTGGCATATTTTTCCGTCATTGGATTTTAGGAACAAGGTTACGCCGATTACAGGCAGGAAAATTGAATACACCCCAGCTGGTGCCGTGACCTATCATAACTCTGTGTGTGTACTTTATCCCGTCCTCTCACACAGTGCTTGTCACAGATAATGTGCCACTGACCTCTCTCTCAGTCTGGGAGAAAAAAGGGAACGTGTGGAAAAGGGATAACGGAGGAGAGTTGAAGAGCTACAGGGTGTGCTTTACAAATCCACCCTGGCACTTTTGCTCATGTCAGAGTATCTATGTTCACTCTTAATCCTCAATCCAAGACTCTGATTCTCTCTGCCACACACACACAAACCCACAATCTGCCTCAGGTGCTGCCTGCACTTAAAACGGGTTTAACTCTACCTGAATGTATAAGTGGAAAGTGTATATTTTAGGCCCTTTTTTTCCCTTTTTGACTTGATTAGTCAATTTAACTAGTCATTCAGTGTGACATTTTAAAGTTTAAAAATATATTTTAAAATATATATTTTATTATAAAATATATTTTATAATAATATTCATGTAGTTTTTCAGTTAATATGTCATAAAATCATTTATGCTTCCATTAGAAATTTTAAATAGTCCTGCGGTATGACAAATACATTTTTAAAAATATAAAAATTTATATAAAAATGTATATTTTATTATAAAAATATGTCATAATATATAATAATATAATAATATAAATATAATAATAATATTAATGTAGTTTTTCAATTAATATTAAGACAAAGCCTTTTTGTCTGCATTAGTAATTTTAAATAGTCTTGAGGTACGACAAATACTTTTTTTAAAAAGTATAAAAATATATTTAGGACTATATATTGTATTAAAATATATTTTAAAATAATATTCATGTAGTCTCTAAATTAAAATGATGTCATAAATCCCTTTTGCCTTCACTAGTAATTTTAAATAGTCATGTGATATGACAAATACATTTTTAAAAGTATAAAAATAGAGTTTATAATAAGATTTATATGGTCTTTTGATTAATATGATGTTTAATATAATTCTTAAAGTTATGCTTAAAGGGTTAGTTCACCCAAAAATGAAATTTCTGTCATTAATTACTCACCCTCATGTCATTTCAAACCCATAAGACATTCGTTCATCTTTGGAACTAAGGTATTCTGGAATTAAGGTATTTTTGATGAAATCTGAGAGTTTTTTTTTTTTTATCCCCCATAGAAAACAACATAATTACTACACTCAAGTTCCATAAAAGTAGTAAAGACATTGTTAAAATAGTCGACATGACTACAGTGGTTCAAACTTAATTTTATGACGCGACAAGAATACTTTTTGTGCGCAAAAATAAAACAAAAATACCAACTTTATTCAATAATTTCTTCTCTACCCTGTCATTCTCCTACGCTGTTTACATTGTATATACAGTGCAGCGCTTCCGTATTTACTTCCGAACGCTGGCTCAGTATTGGCATGGACACATGGAACACGGAAGCCTGCACTGTCTATACAACGTAAACAGCATAGGAGAATGACCTTGAATGTAGGAATTACATTGCTTTCTATATAGGATAAAAAAAAAAAACTCTTGGATTTCATCAAAAATATCTTAATTTGTGTTCCGAAGATGAACGAAGGTCTTACTGGTTTTGAACAACATGAGAGTGAGTTATTAATGACAGAATTTCATTTTTGGGTGAACTAACCCTTTAAACTGAATAATAAGTATAAAGCAAAACCCACAGGATGTCATCTTTCTGAAAATATTTAATGTCAACTTACTAGGTTTTGTCTAGATGCATTTGTCTTTTGTGTGGAACTGGTGAAATACTGAACTCACTGGATACCAATGATGGTTGAGCCTTGAGTGTGAGCGTGTTTATATGAGAGTGCCAAGGCCAAATACATCTTTTCAATTTATATTTTAAAGGACTGACCTTCCTGCATGACAAGAATCAATTGGCAGAGGTGACATTTCCACTTAGATACAACATTATGGCTAATAAAATGGTTTCTTTGGCTGCTCTATTTATATTTGCACACAAAAGGACAAAGGAACAAGAAGGACGATGCAGAAGACTCTCTTCACAAATAAACACTGCTCTTATTAGCAACACTTCGTACAATATATCCACATATGCGTTTAAACATCTATAACATACCTGTGCCTATGAAGAGCATGTTGTAGGATCTCTGGTCCAGTGAGTTCACTCGGTCCACTGCTAGTCGGGTGAAGTTGATGCCTTTAGTAAGCAGCAGGGGGCGAGCTTCTGCCCTGAGCTCCATTAGTGGATGCTTCTTGGCAAAGTTTAGCGTAGCGTCAGGTAGCTGAAGAGAACTGTTGTAGCCGTTTTCCCTGTCAAAGTTTGTGATGCACTGTAGAAAGAAAGTAAAGTATTTTTACTTGATTGGGCAGTTTTACTTGATGATGCCTTAATATATAGCACGTCATAATGGGTATTTTTTTAAACAACATCATACAAATTTAAAATACAATCAGTAAAATATGCTCAATTTGTGTAATCCTTTGACATTTACAAAACTTCAAACTGACTCCCTGTCAGTTCATGAGTTGGGCTGCATCTGAAATCGCAAACTTCCCTACTATATAGTAGGTGAAAAACAGTATGTGGCAAAAGAAGTATGTCCGAATTCACAGTACTCACAAAAGAGTAGGCAAAAACTGGAGAGGATTTGTGAATGGCAGTGAAGCGATGCAACTGACGCTGGTAAGTCAAGTATGACAATGACAAGGCGAATGTAGTACATTCAGATTACAGTCATACTATGTAGAAGTAATTACTCACGAAGTATATATTATTTTTTACTTACTCACAAAAAAGTACCTGTTTAAGAGCGTATGCGATTTTGGATGCAGCTCTGGACTTTGAATTGGAATAACAGGAAGAAAAATATAGTTAAAATAGTAATATTTAATATGCACATATATTGTTATTTACATAACAGTGTTTAAGTCTTTACTCTTACTTTTGATCAATTTAATGCATCCTTGCTATATAAAAGTATTAATTTCATTAAACATTTGAACAGCCCTGTAAATGGTATTTTCAATGTACTTCTGAATGGCCCACAGCCCCGGGCAACATCACTGTATACTTTTGCACTTCTTCAGCCCAAAATGTTTACATTACTTGAAATTACATAAAAAAGTTGTCCAAATTATGTTTTCTGCAAACCTTTTCTGAAATAATCTAACTTAAAATCCTTATTAAGATGTTTATAAAATGTTATATTCCATCAGGAATAAAGTTCTCATTTAGGGGTGAAATATTACTGTGTGTACAAAAATCTTGTGCTATTTTTAGCCTAGTGCTTAGTCACGGACGCCCTCTCGACCTCTCATCTCAACGGCTGCTCAGCTCACCGCTCCAGGTCGTGGACTGGGCACGGTGCTAGTGTATCGGACCCATCGCTGAGACGACTCCCTGTATTCTTTATACGGTCCGTCGAACACATTTTTCACCTCTCCAATCTGGTACTGACACACAGCAGACACATCCACATCCCCCCTGAGAGAGAAAAAAGGGTGAAGAAAGAGAAGGAGAGAAAAAAGTAGTCAGTCAGTCTGAACTAAATGACTGCGCTGCATTGGCTGGTTTATTACAGTAATAGCCTTACTGTCAACATAATGACAGTGCAGCATTTTCTACACTTGAGGAACACGGCAGGGCATTTGGCACGGTGACACTTTTAAATACGCAGAGGACAGAGCGACTTTCACAACTACATGAGGAAGAGGAAGAGAGAGAAATATTTATGACACGGACTGGCATGGCAGGAGGGTTCGCTCACCACTGTGCATGGAAGATGCCATAGAAACTAGTGCTCTTCCAGTCCGCCCCAGGAAGGGTGAAGACGGCCCGCAGGTTATTAAAGGTGATGTGGCGCTCGGGGAAAGAGCACATCAGCCGAGCCTTCTGGAAGGTGGTCCACTTCTTCTGCAGGGTCCGTGTGCCACCCAGGTCTCCCTGAAAAGTGAAGCAAGTAGCCATTTAACAGACGTTTTTGGTCAAAATGATTTGCAGGACACTTCAAACAAGTACAATTGTCCTAGAGCTAATTGCCCTAATTGCCTAATTGCCCTAGAGCTGAAAAATACAGCATTGCTGGTCAAAAGAATAAGGTATGTTTTGCATGATGGAACCAGCATGGGAAGTGGAAGCATGTAAGGTATGCTGCTGCATAAATAATACATCCATAAATCCCATAGCAGATCTAGGCAGGTGGAGCTGGGGGAGGTGGAGGGTTTCAGAGGAACTCTGATAACTCTGATAGCGCACTGCAGGACTAGCTTACAGCAAACAATGGACCAGACTATTTAAATATTGAGCAAGCAATCTCATTGGCTGCAGGATCAGCAGAAGCCAATCAGCTTGTGCCATGTGATAATAATAGATTGCTTACAGATGATACTGTTGGATACAAGTTAAAATACAAATATTTATGTCTTAATTTCTTCGCTTTCAAACATTAAAACCCTTGCACTTTTAATGTCAAATGATTGAGCGTTTATTTTGTTAAATGTTATAAACTTCTGTACACATGATTGATGGAAATTATGCGAATGTAAATAAAGTGAACCTAGCGCATATTACGTTCCAAACTAAAGCTAAAAGTGAAAACTGAAAGAGTGAAAAAGAAAAAAAGGGTTACACTTTATTTTGATGGTCCACTTTAGACATTTCCCCAACTATAAGTAATTTTGCAACTACATGTCAAATAACTCTCATTGGAGTATTAGTAGAGTTAGGTTAAGGTTAGGTGTTAGAGTTTGGCTTAGAGGAATAAGTTGACATGTAGTTTCAAAGTTACTTATAGTCAGTAGAATGTCTGTTGGAGGAGAATCAAAATAAAGTGTTAGCAGATATTAAGAAGACAGTCTACTAATACTCTGAGAGTTAGTTGACATGTAGTTGCAAAGGTACTTATAGTCAGGGGTTAAATTGGGCCGGGGCCGTCCGGGGCAGAGCCCCGGCACATAGGCTTATCAGGGCTCGACATTAATGCTTAATTTTTTGAAGGGGCAAGAGAAAGACAGTTTTACTTGTCCTGATTAAAACATCAATAACAAAAATAGCTAGGGAATCACCAAAACGCAAGCATGATTCTATTACATTTAGTGTAAGTGGTGATTGATAATGGATAATAATAATAATATATAATGTATAATGTGCTGACAGTAACAAGGTTGCGCTGTTGAGGCTCGCGCAGCCTCTTGAGGAGAAATCGAAACAAATGAGTGCAGCACAAAGAAAACATGCTGCTGTAAAAATTCAAAATGTGGAGTTTTTTATATTTATAACATATGATACAGTTACATAACATCACACGACTAAGAGTGCCGTTTTCTGCGTTATTGGAATCACGATTGAAAATGTGATACTACTTTTACACATTCAATGATAAGTTAATTAAGTAAATTCAATCCAAGTTAACCAAGTCACTTACATTTTAGACACATTACTGACTGTTTTTGTTCTATTTCAGTTCTGCTGTTCGAATCACAGCAGAACCATAGCGCATCTCTCACAGCGACACTCAGCTGCGTTTTAATACTGAATGATTCAGCGTTTTTAATGAATCAAACGGTTGAGTCAAAGATTCAATGGCCCATTCCAAAACACCTGTGTCCTTCTTGAATGAATCAGCCGCTTGAATGAATGACTCGGACAGTCACATGCCGCCACCTACTGGTGGTTCAGTTTCATGTTTAAATTTTCCCAACATTTTGTATTTGTATATTCAAAAATATTTATAGAATATATTTAATGCAGTTGTAATTTTCAGTGTAAATTATTTAATTTGATTCGTAACAGTCCTGCTTTATTTTTCTAATTGAATTTATTAATCAAATGTAAAAAATTTGAAATAAAAGATGTAATAAGATTAGGGGAAAAATGGCCTTGGGGTAAATATCACAAATATGCAGATATAAATATGCAAAAGCTGATGGAACACTGTTGAGAATATAGCTATATTTACACCAAAAGAAAAAAATCTTTTTTTTTTGCTTGCGGACAAGTGAGCAATTTACTTGTCCAAAGGACAAGCACATGACAAGGCTTAGTGTCGAACCCTGTATTTTGTATTGATATGCTCTCCTTTAGGCCTACAGAAAGATTTTATTGTTATCAGATGTAGCTTTGCACACTGCCAGCATCTAGAATGATTTTGATCTGCATTTTAGTGTTCATAGCAGAGGGCTCTGTCAACTTATTTTTTACAGTTTGTCAATTGATAAGATTTTGTAGGCTTTGCATACACATGCGCACTCCTCGAATGCCTGAAACCACAGAGCCCCCCCACATAACAAATCCCAATTTAACCCCTGCTTATAGTTAGTAGAATGTCTAAAGTGGATCATCGAAATAAAACGTTTCCAAAATTTGTCAAGTGGTGCTCGCTGCAGAGCCAAATGACCTTTTGGAGCTCAAGGGTGGAGCTTAACCTGTTTAATAGGTGGAGAGATAGGGTTATGAGTAGGGTTAGGGTGTGGTTGGGGGATGCAGCTCCACCCATCATGCCCACAGTAGGTCGAAAAATGGACCCATGGCTCTGCAGTGAGTAGCCTCTCAAATTTGTTATTTAAAATAAAAACATAAAAAAACATTAACTGTAATGGAATATATATATATATATATATATATATATATATATATATATATATATATATATATATATATATTTATATACAGTGGGTACGGAAAGTATTCAGACCCCCTTAAATTTTTCACTTTGTTATATTGCAGCCATTTGCTAAAATCATTTAAGTTAATTTTTTTTCCTCATTAATGTACACACAGCACCCCATATTGACAGAAAAACACAGAATTGTTGACATTTTTGCAGATTTATTAAAAAAGAAAACTGAAATATCACATGGTCCTAAGTATTCAGACCCTTTGCTCAGTATTTAGTAGAAGCACCCTTTTGATCTAATACAGCCACGAGTCTTTTTTGGGAAAGATGCAACAAGTTTTTCACACCTGGATTTGGGGATCCTCTGCCATTCCTCATTGCAGATCCTCTCCAATTCTGTCAGGTGGGATGGTAAACGTTGGTGGACAGCCATTTTTAGGTCTCTCCAGAGATGCTCAATTGAGTTTAAGTCAGGGCTCTGGCTGGGCCATTCAAGAACAGTCACGGAGTTGTTGTGAAGCCACTCCTTCGTTATTTTAGCTGTGTGCTTAGGGTCATTGTCTTGTTGGAAGGTAAACCTTCTGCTCAGTCTGAGGTCCTGAGCACTCTGGAGAAGGTTTTCGTCCAGGATATCCCTGTACTTGGCCGCATTCATCTTTCCCTCGATTGCAACCAGTCGTCCTGTCCCTGCAGCTGAAAAACACCCCCACAGCATGATGCTGCCACCACCATGCTTCACTGTTGGGACTGTATTGGACAGGTGATGAGCAGTGCCTGGTTTTCTCCACACATAGCGCTTAGAATTAAGGCCAAAAAGTTCTATCTTGGTCTCATCAGACCAGAGAATCTTATTTCTCACCATCTTGGAGTCCTTCAGGTGTTTTTTAGCAAACTCCATGCGGGCTTTCATGTGTCTTGCACTGAGGAGAGGCTTCCGTCAGGCCACTCTGCCATAAAGTCCCGACTGGTGGAGGGCTGCAGTGATGGTTGACTTTCTACAACTTTCTCCCATCTCCCGACTGCATCTCTGGAGCTCAGCCACAGTGATCTTTGGGTTCTTCTTTACCTCTCTCACCAAGGCTCTTCTCCCCCGATAGCTCAGTTTGGCCAGACGGCCAGCTCTAGGAAGGGTTCTGGTCGTCCCAAACGTCTTCCATTTAAGGATTATGGAGGCCACTGTGCTCTTACGAATCTTAAGTGCAGCAGAAATTTTTTTGTAACCTTGGCCAGATCTGTGCCTTGCCACAATTCTGTCTCTTCAGGCAGTTCCTTTGACCTCATGATTCTCATTTGCTCTGACATGCACTGTGAGCTGTAAGGTCTTATATAGACAGGTGTGTGGCTTTCCTAATCAAGTCCAATCAGTATAATCAAGCACAGCTGGACTCAAATGAAGGTGTAGAACCATCTCAAGGATGATCAGAAGAAATGGACAGCACCTGAGTTAAATATATGAGTGTCACAGCAAAGGGTCTGAATACTTAGGACCATGTGATATTTCAGTTTTTCTTTTTTAATAAATCTGCAAAAATGTCAACAATTCTGTGTTTTTCTGTCAATATGGGGTGCTGTGTGTACATTAATGAGGAAAAAAATGAACTTAAATGATTTTAGCAAATGGCTGCAATATAACAAAGAGTGAAAAATTTAAGGGGGTCTGAATACTTTCCGTACCCACTGTATATATATAATAAAACTTACAAAAAAAAAACATTAAATAACAACAACAATAACAAAAAACTATTAATTGTGCAACTCCATTTGTTTATTTTAACGTTCCATCTGATTTAATTAATAATTAGCTTTTCATCAACTCTCGTACTCCCTGCAGTTCCCTCACAAACCCCCATTTGAGAAACCCTGCCCTAGTGCCTTCTGGTCGTATACTTCTGGTGTATGTGAGTTCAGAGTTTACATTCTCACCTTACACACACGTGCCACCCGTGCAACGGTCAGATCGCTGTCGCAGTCCAGCTCCAACGCTCTCTCGCTGA
Source organism: Megalobrama amblycephala (assembly GCF_018812025.1). Classification (NCBI taxonomy): domain Eukaryota; kingdom Metazoa; phylum Chordata; class Actinopteri; order Cypriniformes; family Xenocyprididae; genus Megalobrama; species Megalobrama amblycephala. The sequence continues at coordinate 32,396,418 of NC_063047.1, forward strand.
AGAAGAAGTAGATCTTATCGTCGTCTCCATCTTTACTGTTGCGGCTCTCCCGGACCAGCGCCGAACCCACAAAGTTTGGCTCTGTACCAGACAAAAGCAGAAGATATGGAAGGATGTGTTGGAGACACAGCACTTAATAGATAAGGGGCTGATGGTTACTTGATGAAACAGATAAAAGATCTTAAATATCCACCTTGGGACATTGTTTATTGAGCTGATTTCGGATTAACCCTGCTGGAAAGATCAGGCCCCTGTTCCCTGTACATTGCTTAAGGCTGAGATAATATGCTGTAGACCAGATCTTTTAATTGTGATAATTCGTTTCTGGCTGATTCAGTTCTTCAAACACACAGCTGGATTTGATTAGCACAACTGGAATGAGTTTTTGAGATCATATACTCTAAAAAATAAAAATATCTTGTGAATTATTACTATTTTATATATGAATCTGTGCATATAGACCAAATGAATACATGTACTTATTTAAGAAGGATTATTGTGTTTTTTCTCTTTTGCTCATCAAGGCTGAATTTAATTGGTACAAAAATACAGTAAAAACAGTAATATTGTGAAATGTTATTGCCATTTAAAATAACTGTATTCTAATGTATTCATGTGATGGCAAAGCAGAATTTTCAGTCTTTAGTGTCACAGGATCCTTCAGAAATCATTCTAATATGCTAATTTGCTGCTCAAGAAACATTTCTTATTATATAAATGTTAAACAGCAATTAACAGTTGCAGTTTTTATGGAAACTGATTTTTTACAGGATTATTTGATGAATTTAAATTTGATGAATATTGTTAAAAAACAATATATTATATTATATTATATTATATTATATTATATTATATTATATTATATTATATTATATTATATTATATTATATTATATTATATTATATTATATTATATTATATTATATTATATTATATTTTAAAGACATCTTTCTTAAAGAAAAAAAAGTTCACAAGCCAAACAAAACTTAATTACCAGGAATTTCTGAAATGCAAATGCCTTAAAAGAGCAACGAAACACTGCCAAGGCAACTATAAGGAGAAAGAGCTGGCTGAAAGCTGGGGATGAATTAAATGAGTAAACATTTAACTGTTACATTATATTTCCATTTTCATTTCCCTTGCATTTCTACAGGTTTTATGCATCAGATATTAATGTATCCAGATGAACTTAACATTTAATTTAACAGGCCCTGTAATGCCATTACATCATGACATAAAAGCTCTCTGTAAAAGCCTGCGTTCTTATGTGGCTGGGAAACAACAAAAATCATAAATGATTTCTTATTACGTAAGAGGGCAGGGTACTAATGGCATGACAGACAGCATCTCCTGAGCTGTAGAAAACACAAAGATCCAAAGGCCAATGCACAACGTCTACGTTGCAGTTAATGCACAGATCATACAAACTGTAACAACTAATGCGAGGTAAAATATTCCTTCACGACTAAAGCAGTACATTTCAAAAAGCAAAACGACTGTGCCTATTATCTTCTACAAAATGATTATGTTCTTTTAAATTAGGCTATTATTAAAATAATTATAATAATACTAAATTATTACATCCCCTGGGTGTGCTCACAAGAATGATGCAGATGCTGGGACAGACTTCAACATCTGAAATCTAATCCTGTTTACGTTAAACAAAAAAGGTTTGAGCTTAAGGACCTGTTGCTATGACAACAACTCAGAGATGAGCTTCGGAGAATGAAACAATACAGGATTGTGTCAAGTCGGCTACAATTGAATCCAGATACTTCAGTAATTCATGTCATATATATACATATATATACAGTCAAACCAAAATGTATTCAATCACCTTGAACATTTCATTCATTATTACATTTATATTCACTATAGTTTAAAAAAATGGTAATCAAATATGACAAGATCTCAGAGTTAAACTATGTCAGAAAAAATGAATCTTAATTATGTCAGATAACACTTAAGCAAAACATGGTCAGGTCAAAGTGTCTGAATAATTTTTGGTCCCAAATCTTTATCAATTTTACTGATAGTCCACTGTATGAAGAATTTTGGGTATAATATGTCACAGTTTACTTTATTTTGCTATCCTCACTCACATAAATGAACTATATGTCCTGCACCCACTAGTAAAAAAATATAAAAAATATATCTTATCTAGTATTATATCTAGTATATATATATATAATATTTATATGTATAATATGAGAATTATGAGAACAATACAGGATTGTGTCAGGTTGCCAATAATTGAATCCAGATAACAGTAATCAATGTCCGGTTTTCCCGCTGTATTGCTGCAGGTAGAGCTGGTCAGCCTTGGGCACCAACATAACATAAGCCGGTCTTTTCAGCAGGGGAATGAAATATATTTTTTGTGTATGTGTGTGTTTTATGATTTACCATTGAGCCAAGCCGGTAGGTATTCACTCTTCATGCTGTAATGTTGTTGTCCCAGGTTCCTCAGGATTACGGGCTCTGTGCCCAGGAAGTTATTGAGGGTGGCGGAGTACAACTCTTTGTCTAGAAAAGGAGAAGAACGCTTAGAGCGGGAACAGGCGCACATGCACACACTCCTGTCTACAGCCTCACGGTTATGAGATATTAAAGAGGGACTCCATTCTCTCCCAAGTGTGGGAAGAGAGAGGAGGCATAAATGCATCCACGGGCGGCACCGAGCATAAACGGACACCCACACACAAGACACAAGAATAATAATGCAGGTTTTTGCATGTCTGAAACGTGTGCACACAGATGACTCACCCACAATAAGGCCTGTATGACCCTTGGCGGGGTCATAGGGGCACTTTCCCTTGCCGTCCTCCAGGGCGGCGCTATCCAGAGTGAAATGATCTGCATTCTATTAGACAAAGACAGAAACAGTTACATATGGATCTAGCAAACACACACACATGACCTAACACACACACTGCGCCACCGGCTATGTTTGCCAACTAAAGTTTAAGCAGCAGCTGAGCCCTCTTGCATCGTCCTCCTGCCCACACACACACACACACACACACACAAGCCACATCATGCATGCCATCTTATCACATTTTCCACAAAAATATTTAACAGCAAAACAGCTGTTTTCAACATTGCTAATAATAAGAGTCATTATTAATAATTGAGCACCAAATCAGCATATTAGAATGATTTCTGAAGGATCATGTGACACTGAAGACTGGAGTAATGATGCTGAAAGTTTAGCTAAATTACATTATTATTATTAGGGGCCAAGCACCGAAGGTGCTTAGGCACCTATTGTTATTGTTGGTGTTCCGTACGCTTATTATTCTTCTTCTTCTTCCGCTCTTGAAGTCTATGGCAGCCCATAGAACCGTATGGTAAAAAGTTGTGAAATTTGGCACACAGTTAGAGGACAGTCTGAACTGTGACCATAGCAAATTTGGAGTCTCTAACTCAATCCCTCTAGCGCCACCAGCTGTCCAAAGTTGCACTTATGTTTATGCTAATAACTTTTGAACCATGAGGGCTAGAAACAAAATTCTTTTCCTCTGATTCCTTGGCTCAAGCCGAATCGATTGCACCCTATGACGTCATTTTCCGTCATGAAAATTTTTCCGCCATTTTGAATTTTCTGAAAAACCTACTTTTTCGAACTCCTCCTAGACAGTTGCTCCGATTTTCACCAAAATTGAACCAGACCATCTTCAGACCATGCTGACAAAAAGTTATGGAATTCAAGTCGATAAGTCAAACCGTTTTCGTATAGCGGAGCAAAGAATTTGAGGCATGATGCAAAAACGACTCTTGACGCTGTATCTCTGCAATGCTTTGACATATTGACACCAAACTTTGCAAGTGTCATTGTCGCCTCACTCTGAACATACCGCAACAATTTGGACACAGCGCCACCTATTGGTCGAAAGTGATGAACCAGTAAATCCTCATTTTTGATCATTTTTCAGCTCGTTTGTCTAGAATGATCTCAATAGGTCTTTAATTGCTCACTGTTGCAGTTGGTCTGATGCTCCCAGCTGTGTTGGCTGGCTTATTGTGCCGTTTTTGTGCTTGGCCCCGTAATTGCTGCTTGCAGCTATATTTATTATTATTACTGTATTTTGATCAGCCTTGGTGAGCATTGGAGGCTTCACTGAAAAACATTAAAAACACTTTACTTAAAGCCTTTATGTATAACACATTATAAAGGTATTCATTATGTACATTATAACGCACAATATCTTTTCATAAATAACTGTAACCAAAATTTAAATTATAATATTAGCAGATTCCTTGTTACATCTAAAATTGGTTGCTTGTCATGTGTTTTAATGCATTATATTTTCTAAAGGTGTAACAATGAATAGATTATAGTATTATAATGTATTATAACTGTGGTTACACTTATTCATGAGATCATACAATGCATTAAGGTATAATCCATTAAAAATACTTTTATAATGCATTATATATAAAGGCTTTAAGCAAAGTGTTACCAAAAACCTAGTAGGGTATGTTTTTAAATGCTGTAAAAATGTTAATTGTTAAAAATATATTTAACCCTATATATACATACATACACACAAAACAACAACAACAACAATACACAAGTCAAGTCATGCCGTCTTATTACATTGTCTGCACTGCGTGAGAACACAACCTCATTTACATTTGAGATATTTCACTTTGACACACTGGAAGCCACTTGCTGAGACACACACACACACACGGTTTCTCCATTATATTGCAGTCCGCTCCACTTGATAATGTGGGTCGGACGGATTTCTGATTCAAAGAGAAGAGTGCACACTCACAATATAAGTGCATTTGGGCTGGAAGGCGTACGTCCCACATGTGTACAGGTGTGTGTGGTTGTAGCTCTGCAGGAAACGAATGTAGTTGAAACACTCAGTCTGAAAAGACAGCAAGGAAAGAGAGAGAAATAGATGAGAGGGAGGGAGAGTAAATGTATTTCAGTGGGGCCAGACAAAGTAAAGCTGTTAAAACATAAAGGATGCAACATCAGCCGGTACCTGGTTATTCTTCCCCTTCGCTGCGCACTCTCTTTTCTTTTCCACAGGAGCCGACCACTCAATCTAAGAGAGAAAGAGACATGACTTTTACGAGCAAATAGCACTCTACATGTAAAACTTGCACTCGCTATTGACTGCGGCAACTGGCAATTTACTACAAATGGCTGTGGCATTGAAAGTGTGAGTCATTTTTAAATGCTGATATTTTTGAATGATAAAATGCTTATGCCCTTTTTGCTTGATGACTTGTAGATTAGCATTTATTGGGTGCATTGGGAGTTTTCTGAATGAAATAAATGTAAAAAAAAAAAAGCCTTTTCTTCGCAGACCATACCTGTGGTCGGAGCTGTCTGCTGATGTCGTTGGGATCCAGGGCGAAGATGTGCTCTCTGGCGCCCACGTACAAAACCCTCTCATGTTCTGCCAGGGTCAACATGGTGTAGTTCCACACCCCAACAGCGTGAAACCTCGCCATACTGTCATGCACATCTGAAAAGAGAGAGGAAAAAAGAGGTTTTTAGGGGTATTAAATCTGATCCAAATGTCACTGATCCAATATGACTCTTGGGCTTAAAAAAATCTCTCACATTTATTATTTTCAACAACGTCCCTGCTGAAAATGCCAACTTAGGCAAGCATGAATTTCTATGGACACTTATAACCTTTGCTTAAAATGATTGGCAATGTGTTAAAAAGATTAATTTGGGCTAATATAAATTTACATGATTCAGGCTTGTTTATGCTGGTGGTGGTCTTAACATTTCAAGTTGTATAAATTAGCATTAGATTAGATTATATTAGATAGAAATATCTAGTTCAGTCATGAAACTCCGGAGGGCACAGGCTGATAGGTCCTTTACATGCAATCTGTAAGCAATCACATCATTACCACATGGCACAAGCTGATTGGCCTCTGCTGATCCTGCAGCCAATGAGATTGCTTGCTTAACATTTAAATAGCCTGGTTCATTGTTTGCTGTAAGCTAATCCTGCAGCGTGCTATCAGAGTTCCTCAGAAACCCTCCACCTCCCCCAGCTCCACCTGCCTAGATCTGCTATGGGATTTATGGATGTATTATTTATACAGCAGCAGAATATCTCACATGCTCACAGCAGCGTTTCTGTGTATCTATTAGCAGTAGCAAATCCATGATTAGATAGATAGATAGATAGATAGATAGATAGATAGATAGATAGATAGATAGATAGATAGATAGATAGATAGATAGATAGATAGATAGATAGATACATAGATAGATAGATAGATAGATAGATAATCTGTGGTTATTTCTCACAGAATTAAAACAGAGGGTGACATCTTCTTGGCTCAAGCCAGTGAAGGAGCCACGAGGGGACACCAGTATTCCATGCATCCTTGAACACACAAGAACATTGTGCCTCATCAGATTTACCGCTACCATGGCAGATGGGTGCAGAGTGGAGAGAGGGTTATGGTGAGCAAGTGCTCCAAGAGGGGAGAAAAGGCATCTTGGAGAGACACTGAGTGGTGATGAAGATTCTGCCAGGATGGAAGTCAGGAGAGCGTGTGGTTATTAGTTGGAGAGCGGCAGCTTGTTAACATATAAGAGGGCTGGATGATCCAAGAGAAGAGGGGAAACAGACTTCCCCCAGGGAGGACAGAGAACATCTGCTGGGTTGCAAACAGCCAGGGAGATTTGACAGAGCGCACAGACACACACATGCTCACACTTCTAAATACCTGCATAATGACTCAAATGCCTCTTAGCCAGTCACAGAGCAAGTTATTTGAGCTTTGTGCTGAGCCGAGAGTGTCATTTCTAATTATTATTCGGAGACGATGGCAACTATACACAGTGGGACAGGAGTCAGGACGCACTTGCAGATCCCAACCAGAAAGAGGCAACGTTGAGCAAACTGTCCACTGAAGGGGTTCTTTGTCTGATTTGAACAAGAAGGTGTTCTGGCTGATGGTATCACAAAAAAATATATAGTGCCAAACCATTCACTATAGTGACTATCCTGAGTTGTGATGTGAACGACAGCTGACAGGGACAAATTAGGGGTGAATCAATGTTAAAATTCAGGATAATATTATAAGCTGATAATTCATTTCATGTTATGGCTGAAAACGATCAAAATCTCTACTCTTTAGCCTAAAGTTTGTGTTAAATAAATGAAATAAATAAATAAAATAAAATCAATCATTTTGTAAGCTAGATATGAATTTTGCATTACAACATTGTAATGTACAGTATACATTGAATAAATATTACAATTTTAAATATTACATAAGATGATGTACTAAAATTACTGAAAGCTAAATTGAAGTATAAAAAAATAGTAAGATATGTACAAATTTCTACAAAACGTAAGTCTTATATTCATCATAAATATACAATAAATATTGTGCATCCCATGGAAAATATATGTAGGCATCACAACAAAAACAAACTGGGCACTGGAAAAACATATACAATAATGTATTAAAATATGCGCATTCCATAATTTGGAATAATATATATATATATATATATATATATATATATATATATATATATATATATATATATATATATATATATATATATATATATTTACTTTAATGGATGCCAGATGGTGCAGTTACAGCATCTACCAGTAGGGGATGATTGCTGATGCTAAACTTGCTTTTGTATGGTTAACAGTGTTTAATTAAAAAAGTCAAACTCATCAAACTGACCAAACATGGAATACACAAAGAACAAGTTGACCAAAGCCATCAGCAGCATATCTAATGGGAAGAGAGTGAGTCTCTATCTACAAGTGTATGGACTAAAAAAGGAACAAGCTAAAAATAGATGTCACTTTGAATGGAATCCAGATGTGAGCAACATAAAGGGAACAGAGGTGAACTCTGTGTGTGTGTCTTTGTCCTCCACAAGTTCTGAGCAGGGCCGAATGAGAGGGCAGTGAGCTCTGGTTGAGGGAATCGAGCCGCAAAACTGAAACGAGTCAAGTTGAAGGCTGTAGTTTCCCTCTGATGTTCCTCCACGGCTCCTTACAAAGCAGCTTTGCTATAAATACAGTCTTGCCCTGCTTATAGCTCATAACCGCAGCACTCAAAACACACACTCTGCTATTAAAGACCTATTTTAAGGCCTTTGAAGCTTTGACATGGATACAAAAAATGACTTAGAAACACAGAAAATGGACACACACACACTAATTAGGAAGAGAAAAGCTCGTACACTCATATACAGGCTATAAAAACGCACCCACGTTCTCCAGGACAAAGACGAGAGCAGCCACCGTCTGATGCTGACACATAACGGCACAATTAAAAAGAGAAGAAAGGGGGAAAAAAACATTAAGAAAGACACAGGTGGTGTGTTTACGCTGACACGCAAACACAAACGGTGCGCCTAAGAGCGTGAGAGAGTGGGTGGTTGGGGGTCGAGGGGAAGTGCTGTAATTGCAGTAGATTAGATGAAGGAGTGGTGGGGCTTCTGCTGCTGCTTTGGGAAGGGAAGAGAGGAGAACATGGCTCAGCAACAGGAAATGGTCAGAATGGATTACCACAACAATAGGCTGAAAAACTCACAAACGCCACTAAAGTGCAGAGAGCAAGCGAGGGAACGTCGACAGAAAGAGGTGTGGTGTGGAGAAAATGACAAACACACTATATGGGAATGTATATATTATAGAGATCTCATTTATATATATATATATATAATATATAAATATATATATTATATATATTATATATATTATATATATATATGACAGTATGTATATCTGGTTTTCCTGGTTAGCAATGAAATGCTTAGCAAACAGAGTTTTTTGCTAAAGAGGACCTATTATGCTTTTTTTTTTTTACATTTTCAACTTTCTTTAGTGTGTAATGTTGCTGCAAGGTCTGCAAAGTTACAAAACAAAAAAGGTCCATTCCAAAGGGAGTTATTCTCTATATCAGTAAGCACTGTTTCTGAACTCCCTGAAATGCCTCGAATATAGTTTTGAGTTTTCTTCTCAAGATAATTAATTCCAGCCCAAGGCATACACAAAAATTAGGGATGAGGCCTGGTTGAGTTGCATTAGTAGTGCATCGAAACTCACAGTTATGGCAAGGGCCGTGACATTTCTGAAACGCTTGAAGCGGTTGACCAATCACAACACATCATCAATCCAGCCGACCAATCATAGCACATTATGTTTTTTGGAAGGAGGGGCTTCGTAGAGACCAGAACTAAACAAAGCGATACTGACAGACTGGGAAGAGAGGTAGCAGCAACAATGTAAAATATGTGAAAATTGTGTTTATACATTACAAAACATCATCAGAGAAGTGATGTTGCTGCATGAGGGAGGGGAAGTTATTTTGATTAATTTTTATCATTTATAATATATACTGCAATATTCCATAAAAAATAAGGGTAACTCACTATTAATTAGTTGCTTATTAGCATGCATATTACTATATTGGCTGTCTATTAGTATTTATCAAGCACATATTAATGCCTTATTCAGCATGGTCATATTCTACATCCAACCCGATCTCATGGCAATTCGTATGTATTTTACGAGATGGCTAATTTGTATGAATTCGTACGTTTTTTTGCTAAATCGTACATATTTTACAAGTTGCCAAATTCGTATTCGTACAAATGACCTACCCCTAAACCTACCCGTCACTGGGGTTTAGACAAATCGTATGAATTCGTATGAGTAAGGTCGTAAGAAATTAGCCACCTCGTAAAATACGTATGGTCGTGAGATTACATTGTCTACATCCCTAATTCTACCCAATACCTAAACTTAACAACTAACATACTAACTATTAATACTCAGTAATTAGGAGTTTATTGAGGCAAAAGTCATAGTTAATAGTTAGTTAATAAGTGTGACCAAAATAAGAACTGTCAATTTTGATTTCATGGTGATTTTAAAAATGTTGTGGAATACTACACATAAACTTGACAGACATCCCAACTTCCTGACAGATGTCACTGGAATATGTGTCTCGGTGACAGCACTAGACTGTGTAAACAGCAAAAAAGAGTCAGGGGAGCAGCCCACGCCTGAAGACTAGCCTATCAGAAATACTCTCTGAATGTGAACCAATTTTGTTCATGATTGCTGACATCTGGTTTGCTAACATGTTTTAGAGGGGTTAGAACGACATGTGGTTGAATTTAGCAAAATGGTGGGAGTTAGCAAAAAAGCTAGCTGAAATTACTTACAGCATTTTTAAGCCAATTATGTTTTTCTTCTGAGAAAAAGACCATAGTATTCTCTATAAAATCTTATGCTAGTTGCTGGGTTTTGTAAAGTTGCTAGTCAACAGCTGGTCATTAGTTAATGGTACTAGCTGGTTAGCCAGCTACCATGATCCAGAAACCAGCTTAACCTTACTAAATGATCAACTTGTACCTGGTTTGAAGCTGGTCAAAGATGTTTTAACAGTCTGACAGTGTTGAAACCAGTAACGATGTTCAAAAAAAAAAAACATGGCTATCAGGTAAAGTTTCAGAAGAGATCTCAACAATATCACAAACTGTGCTCAGAATTGCCAAATTACTAAAGTGTGCAATGAATCACATAAGATCTCAAATATTAAATCAACATAAAAAGACATTCACAACCATTATACATTCATAATGATATGTATTTCAGAAGAAATAACAACAAAAAGTGGCACAGAACTTAATATCACGAATTAATTGGATAGTAAATTAAAAAGCAAAGTCATTTCATAGGTGGGGGAGGATTGCACAATAAGACCAGGGACGTGCATTACGAATATCAATGAAGTCAATTTTGATTTCATGTTGACTTAAAGTCTCCTGAGCTATGAAAAAGCAACATCAGAGCAATGAAACTGTCCTCAGGGCCCAACAGTAGCGAATGCAGGAATGGCAGAGAGAGCAAAAAAAAAAAAAGGTGTGGGTGCTGGAGAATGACAGAAACAGTATGGGAGTAAAAGAGCAAGGTAGAAATGGGATGAAAAAATGCAAGATTGAAAGAAAATGAAAGAGTGAACGGAAGAGACAGGATGACAGTAAAAGGGAGAGACGTGTGAAAGGTTGTTGAAAATAGGCCGCCGTTTGACAGACCGGGGGGGAGACTGCAGTCGAGAATTGAGCTCACAGCTTGTACCGAGTTTGACCTTTTCATGAAAGTGGCGAGCACAGAAAAAAAGACTTTCTTTTTTTCTGTCCCCTTTAACAGCCTCCTTCTGGAGTGAACAGGTCCACAAAGGGTAAGGGAGACAGATTTATTGAATGAAAAAAGCAACAAACTTTTACAGACAATGAAACGTACAAGTGCAGGAGAGGGCGTCTGTTAGAGAGGATAAATCACAGACGTCTGTGTGTATCTGTGTGCGGGGAGGAGTTCGGCACAGATAGACGGATAGGACTTACATAAACACGCACACATACAAACGCAGTGGGCCTGTCCTTTTCAGCGGAGGCCGTCATTATAGTAATTGGAGGGTAGAGAGATGTGCTAGGCAGGCAGTCCCTTTCTCTCTCTCTCTCTGTGGCTTTGCCATCCTCAGCGCGTTGGACATTCATACTATTGCTCTAGTCTAAGTCTGCAGGAGTTTCCTTTGGCTTCTGTTGAAATTCGCCTTTAATTTTCTGTTTGACCTGCTCTCGGTCTCTTTCTCCGACCACGTTGTGCCAGACGCCAGTTGCGGAGCTCTACTGTGGAAAGTAATGGGTGGGGCGGGGCTTCTGACTCCCCTTTGAACTTTCAGAGCTGTTTTTCAGCATGAGGACAACAGTATAATGGCTGCCAAAATAAGTAGTGCCCTATGAAATCAGTTTTATTTTTTCTCATATTCTGTTTCATTTGTTCATGAATTCCTTTTTTTCTTTTTTTCTCAATTTTTTTCCTACTGTCCTATCTAAATAAAGGCAAAAAAAAAAAAAAAAAAACCCAAAATATAACTAAGAAACTTATTTTTGGATTCCATTTTAATGGTTAAATTAGATTTTACTAATCAAAAAGCATGTCTAATTATTTGAAATAATGAAACTTATACAATTTAACAAAAAATGTATTAAATTTAAATAAAAATTACAAATTTTGGGCCCCCCATTATAATATTTCTGGATTCCGTTTTAGTTGCCTAATTAAATTTTAATAATCAAAAAGCATGTGTAATCAATAGAATTCATAAAACTAACAATTTAATGGTTTAAAAAAAAAAAAAAAAAAAAATATATATATATATATATATATATATATATATATATATATATCTTTTTTTTTTTTTTTTTTTTTTTTAGAAATTCTGTTTTAATTTTTCTGGATTTATAATTTAATACAAAATGTATTATCAAAAACGATAATCAAATGAAGGCATAACACATTAACAATTTAGTTTAAATTTAATTGTAAAATGTAATCAATTGAAAATGTAACAATTCCTTTTACTTTTGGCAAACAAAGTGCCGCACAACAGAGGTTTACTTTTAAAATGAAAACATGGAAGAAAAATTGTGATATTCCTTAAAAAATAAAGTTTTAATAATTTTATTCACACTATTTTCATTACATTGTACAATAGTAATATATTTTTTTCACAATTTCTTCAAGTTAAACCAAACTTTTATTTTGACAGTTTGTAGTGAAGACTTCTGGTTAGTGACTCTCAGAGCAGCACCGGAGACAAAGTTCACATCCTCATATAGTGAGACGGCAGACGCTGAAAACAACACAAGCATCACATAGGCTTGATTATGTGTAGTTGATGAAACCTCACCACTCATTCACACAGAGACACGCACTGCGCTTTGATAATGAACAGAAGGGGAAAATGGGAATGAAAAGGCGTTTAGTTACAGATTAAAGACACGTGTTTGCGTTACTTGCGAATCCCCGGTGTCTTTAAGATGGGGGGATAATTGTGGAGGAGGGGGTCTTTAGGGGGTGTGGGTGTGGAAAGTACAGGGTAAATATTATCTCTGCTGCGATCCAGCTCTCCACCTCCAGCCACACACACACACACACACACACACGCTACTGGAGCTCTAAATCCCTCAGACTGCCAGTCTAAGCACTCTGCGCGCTCACACACACAAACATTAAAGTGCACTCCGATGCTTTGCCTGTTTTTCTGGCTTTCATCCTCCCCGAAAAGCGCATGTGCGCTGCGCAGGCCTACTGTTTATGTGGTTTAGGGCCCAAACGAAGTCGCACATGACCTGAAACAGTAGTTAAACACACACTGCAGACACACTGTGTACTTTTCTGTTCTTTCTGGACTTTCTTTGACGCTCAACTAAAGTCATTTCCTGTCCATTTAAGGCTGTGTTCCCAGCTACGATATCTACTGAGGGCTTAAAAGGAGATGCTATCAGTTTATGGGTATACATATAAAATTATGCCTACTGCTTAATGTTTATTGTAGCTTTTTTTTTGATTATCAACAGTGATTTAGATTAAAACAGGAAAAGATGGAAGGGCGAATTCACTAAATAGTGCCGCTTTTGCACCCAGCATTTTAGCAATCTAGTTGAACTAGTTGCTAAGCTAGAATATCACAGTGCCAAGAGTATTTCATTTAAGCCATGTCATTCATGTTACATGCCTCCTTTTTATCTACACTATAGTTCAAAATTTTGGGGTGAGCAAGATTTTTTTTTTAGGATTTAAAAGTGACAAGTAAAACATTTATAATGTTACAACAGATTTTTATTTCAAATAAATGCTGTTCTTTTGAACTTTCTATTAGTCAAAGAATCCTGAAAAATCCTTGACATCACAGGAATAAATTACATTTTGAATATATTTAAACAGGGCTTGACACTAACTTACTTGCTTACCAGCCACTGTGGCTAGTGGTTTTCCAAAATTACAAGCCACTCAGCATTTTCACTGGCCACAATTCTGTCATCGAACCATGGGGGAAAACTGCCATATAGATATTATTAATATTATCTCATAATTCGGCGGCAGGTATATTAGGCTGCTGTCACTTTAAGACCTGAACACCACATGTATTTTCTTTCTCAACAGTTCACGTTCACTTAAAACATAACTGACTGTGTTTACATGAATACTCGCCAAGACCAGCATTTTGACATTATTTTGTGTGTATTTGACTATTTAAGTGCAATAAGCAGCGGAAAAAAAATAAACTGAGTACTGAGAGGTGGCTTTATGTGTGTGCAATTTGGGTGTGAGCACAAAATCTGCGGGAATAAATAAAATTATGCACAATATGCGCAATCCCATGCCAAAATTCAAGCCCTGTAACACTAACAATATTCATCCGCAGCAGTGAGGGGAGGCGGGTTTGTGAGTATTTGTGAGTATCGAAAGTGTTTCAGATATTTCAGTATCGACATTTTTTTACAACACTGCATTGCACTTAGTTTATTATTTCAGGTGCCTTTTTAAAAGACTACAGTTGAAAAATGTATATATTATATATAAAATTCAACAAAGTGGCTAGTAGGAGTGACTGCGTTATACGCCACTGCTGAAATCCACCCTCATTTGGTGGGTGTTAATGTCAAGCCCTGTATTTAAATAGAATTTTTCATTTTTAAAACAATATTACTGTTTTTTTCTGTATTATTTTTGTTCAAATAAATGCAGCATTTAACACTTCTTTAAAAATAATTTTTAAAACTCTTTTAAACTTTTGAACGTTTATTTACAAAAAGCAGTGCTATTTACCTTGCACAATTAACTTTTTTGATATTACAATAAATTAAGTTTAATTAAAAAAGAGTACATTTTGAGTACATTTTCTATTGATCGTAACAAAAGTAATTCATCAAATGATGGAGAAGAGCATTATAACAGGGCATACATCCAGACGTGCGGTGTAGACTAGTGCACTTTCTGCATTTTAAAGAGCCGATTCAGGTGTCTGGACTACAGTAGCGAAGTGATGTTTTACAGTTTCAGCATAGTATGCCAGATCACGCTAGTCTGTTGCATCCTCCACAACCTTTTATTCAGAACTGACCTGCAAAAAGCATACAAATTGAGACCAGTGCTAATTTTGAGGGTGTATCTGTGTCGTTAACCTGATTTTAGTGCAAAAACAAATGCAAATACACCACAAGATTCAGTCTCTTAGGCAAGTTTATCCCATATTGCTGTAAAAACATCTACAAATGCCTAAAACAGGACAGATTTACTTGAGAAACAAAATTGTGAAAATAATCTTCCAGAATGTTTTCAGCCTGACGTCCAAAATTATTTTTATTACCCCACTGGCAAATTGTTTTTCTCCTACTTTAAGCATAAACCTCATTAAATTTAGTCAGATGTGTGCTTAAAAATTAAAAAAATATTTTGCCAAAGAGATAAGAAAAATACACATAATTCAAATGATACTATCTGAAAACAAATCTTAAAATATAATGCAATTTTGGCTCTCAAGTAAATGCATTTTTATATATGCTTAGATGTTTTTCCTGGAAAAGACAAAAATACTGATAAAGAAAAAGATTTTTTTTTTCTTTTTTTTTTTCTAAACAGCACTCTCAACATGCACAATTCATTCTTAATGAATTCCCTCCAGAGGAAGCATAAGAGAAAAAGAGAAGTGGAGAGCGGCGGCATAGAAAACAGTGTGAGAAAGGGAGAACAGGCACAAATGGAGCGAGTGCAAATGAATAGGAAGGTAAGCTCTTTACCATAAAAGCCTATAAAAACATGCAGTAATGTGATATCTCAGTAAATTCAAAGCAAAAATCACACCTCTTATCTCAAATCTGCATTGAGAATGAAGGGAGGGGTCGACTGAAGAAAAGAAGAAAGAGCCGGGCAAATAAAGAAAAGAGGAGCGCCATAAAAATACTGTGAGAAAAACGGGAACAGGACAGTGGGTTCATTTGCTGCCCAGTCACAGCTGGGAGGAACCGCTCACAGTTTTGTTTGGTCATTAGATACTCACCATTATATTTAACGGTCTTGCGTGGGACGGGGTTCCAGTTGACGCAAATCCCCTTTTCAAACCCGATCACGAACATCACGAGAAGAACTTTTGCACACCCCATTTCTCCGCACCCACTTCTTTTATTCTGCTCCACGGAATGCCGATTCGGATTGGACGAGGAGCGAGGGTTCTGATTGGACGGCGAGGTGTGGAGGCTCCAGATGCGCACAACGGCTCCTGTCAGGGGAGATAAAGAAAACAAAAAACATAAACAAAAGTGATTACGAGACGCACGCCAACATCCCTAGAGCCTTCTTGTCGCTATCCCAATAGAGCTAAAACTGTTTATGGAGTGACAAAACACAATTTTTGACAATTTAATGACAGATTTTACACTCTTTCAGAAGGTACAACGATAAATGCATCTTGGCAGGCCACCAGCCAAATTGTGGATGCTTGTCAGAGCAAGGCAGCATCAACACAACTCACAATCGTTTACCAAAGAACATGTCGCGCATAGAAGAAGGCCTGTTTTTGACAGCCACAGACAAATGAGAAGTGCGTTTGTAATTATAACCGGAGTCTGCGTTCTCCTGAATGCATTATGATGATGCCCGAAGCAAGGTTTCAAGGGAAAGAGTGCGAAAAAAAAGAAGGCCTGAGCGGTCCGGTCTGTTCAGCGATAGCCGTTTTCACACGTTTGCTCTAATCATCGACTCACACCTGTTTCTCTCCATTAAAAAGGGAAATTAGGGCCTTGATAATATTTGCTGATTTGAGAGCAAACCCATTGACTTTTAAATGTGCGTCAAATGTCAAATACTGTTTAGCGGTGCAGATAACAATATAAAAACCTTTCTCTGCCTGCACTGTGTTTTATCATTCAGTCTGAAAAGGTTGTGTGAATTTAAATGTTCGCAAAGATAAGCAAGTGTGGAGGGGCGGCCCCTTGCCATCATTGGATTGAGATGTGGACCTGTGCGGTAGCAATCTCACGACCATTGATTTCTGTTTTTCTTTTTTCATTAGCATGAAAGAGAGAGAGCCAGATAAGAGAAGTCAGAGATGGTGACAATTCGCTCCAAATGAGTTGTCCGTAATAGAGGGGTTGCAATATAGCAATTCGATGACTCACATCTCCACTTGCAGGCCATTTTTATATTGGATCGATGCACCATTGCTTATATCTGTGTTGTGGGGAGGGACTGGAATGCGTCAGACTGTTGTGACAGGTGGTGTCTACTCGACTTTTAAAAACAAGTGATTGTGTTCTCTGCACTTTTTTTTTTTCATTGGCAGTTCCACGCTAAATATATGTGCTCTGTTGCTCTCTCCCTGCATATGTAATAAAAAAAGTATATAATAAAAAGGCATATAAAATATAATTAAATTAGAAAATTAGAAATTAGTTAGTATACAATTTATTATATACTATATACAAGTTATTTTCTCTTTGTCTTTTGTTCTTTGACTAACATGACAGACGGCAGCAGGAATATTAGACTGCTGTCACATTAACCCTTTGACGCGTACGATCACACAGGTGTGATTAGAACGTTCAGTGCATTACGTGATCAACTGCCAAATTCAAATGTGCGTGCGCGCTTTAACTGGCGCTAAACCAGAGACGGACACGCGCAGCGCTTTTCATACATCACATATATGCAGTGTTTTCAACCAAATAATGTTCATTTCAGGTTTCAGACATTTAAATGCACATGAGTACTATATATATTTATATATTTAGAGTTTGTAAAATACACAGTGATGTCTATAGAAGCGGAAATAACAACCCTTTCCATTATAACTTGACAACACGTTTAATTCATATCAGATACACATTGTGAAAGTAACTTAAAAGCTTACTCTATTCTTCCCCAGTTCACCGGCACACTTACTTTCATGTATTTCGGGAGAAGTGGATAAATTCACGGGTTGTAAATCCAACTGATCCGATTCTCTGTGTGGCGCAAACTAACATGGCGGCGCCCATCGCTCATATGGCTCAACTAACACGATCGTTATGTAGGTTTTTTTAACAGCAAAACACATCCACTTGCACATATTTGGCAATCGGAATATTAGATATTTCATGCTATAGTTAACAAATTTGTGAATATTTTGAATAAAAAAGGAAAACTTAAATGAAAGCAGATCATCATTCATACAGTGCTGCGGTGTGTCGCGTTACGTAACAAGCAATGACGCGTCATTATGGAAACCATAAAGTGATACGTTCTAAATAATGGTCGCCTTAAAAAAACTCACGCTGAGGGGTCAGACAGAATATTTGAAACTTACGTGCGAAAGGGTTAACAGCTTATGCACATATCCAATATACTGTTACACAACTATTTACATTCCAAAACTGACTGTGTTTACCTGTGTAACAGACGTAGGCCGGTAAGAGCTGTGCATGTAAACCTCACTCCCCTGATCTCAAGAAGCGCTCTAGCAACTGACACTAGAAACTGCGGTCTTTAGCCTCCTTGTTAGAGGGCCCAACTCCCATGCCGGCGGACCCAGTTTCAAGTCCCGCTTAGAGCGGGTGGTTCGAACTGGAGGGGCTACACCTGAATACTCGGCAAGATGGGCATTTTGACATAATTTTGCATATATTTGACTGTTTAAGCACAATAAGCCACAGAAAAGAGCTCAATTTGGTACTTGCAAGCTGTTTGAGAGGCGGCTTTACGAGAGCGCCACTTATATAGATCAGTGGTGCGCGCACATTTGGTATAAGCGTGGAACCTGCGGGAATGAGAAAAATTATGCGCAATACAAGCACTATTCAACCGGAGCGAATGAGTGAGTGTGAGGAGGCGGGTGTGTGTCACTTCTCCGTCGGACAGAAGAGAGAGTGAGAACGCGTAGCTGGTATCGGAGTATCGATGCTGCAGAAAAGGAACTGGAACTGTCCTGTGTCTTGCGCTCCTCGCTAACAGATTTCTGACAGTTTCACTGAGAGGCTTCATATGATCATGCTTGACCTACTGAGGGATTATGGGTAGAGCTCCAAAAGCAACAGAGCAGAGCAGCTCTCAAAGACCTTGTGCTAAATCTCCAGAAAACAACCATTTCAACCACCAAGAACAGAGAGTAAATCTCATTTGTCATGTGCGAATCAGGAGGAACATTGCTATTGGCAGACCATTTAACAAATATAAAAAGCTAAAAAGCTAGTTTCTATATATACATATATATATAAACATAACAAGTGATCTGTGTGAACACATGCATATCCTCAAAGAGCGTGTTTTGAAATGAACTCCTCCCTAAAGAAAACAAACGGCCTTTCCTCTGCTGTTTTTCATGCATGTCCCGGAAAAAGGCCAAAGGTTGAGTGATGACCAGCTTTGTGAGTCTAAAGCGCTTGCCATCTCCTTCCAATCTGCTCTTGTCTTCCTGTCAATAATAAGCTCTTCTCTAGAACTAACAGCCAATCATCATGTTCATCATCTAAACTAAAATGAGACCCTTTGAACTATGACCTAGTGACCCCCAAGAGACAGCAGATGTCAAGGCAAAAGCATGGCCGTGAGATGAAGGTGGACTGTGAACGTACGGATGCGCAAGAGGAAACAACTCCACCCCTCAACATAAACACATCTTTCCAGTGTCACACTCAAGAGCTTTCCTCCTTCCTTCCATCCCTCATTCCCCCATCATCCCTCCTTTAATGAAAGTTAAACAAAAGCCCTTTGCATGTCAGTGGCCGGTAATTTCCCAACATCCTGCCACTATCTCCACACCATGACAATGATTGCAGAAACTGACCACTCAACACCAGCTGCTCGACAAATCCTCAAAAAAGCAGCTACGTCAAACCCAGACTGTCTTTAAATGTACACTGCATAAACAGAATGATCTGAATAAAAGAAGAAATCTGCCTTCAACATATGATCTATTTATTTCCGTATAAGATCAGATGGCACTAGTCAAAACACGGCAGCATGCTTTCATTCCCTAGAGTAACAGGCGGGGTTCGTTTATAGCCACAGAAGCAGGGCAGTAGGTGGTTAGAGGAGCCACCAACCCTCTCAAGGTCTCTGTCCTGCCCCTTAAGTCTTGTTTATGCTTGACACATTCAGTCTGGCGTGAACCACCGCAGACATGTACATCTCAATGGCACTGAGAGCTGTTTACTCTATATATTTTCCATTGCATTATTTTCCAAAACGACAGGCAACAATGAAGCGAAAATATCAGGTGAACCAGCAGTAAGCATCAGTAAGCAGATGTAGTTTATGTTTACCCTACTCAAGTAAAGGTAGTTGGTCATATACAAGAGGCAGACAAAATATCAAAGCACATTCATCCATCCATCCATAAACCTTTAAGGCTTTTTTAATTTACAATTAAGGCAATATATACAGTTTGTCTTGACAAACTTTGCTTTTTAGTTAAAATTATGGATATACTAATTTACTTACATTTCAATTTATTTTAATTTAACTTCCTTACATTCGAATTTAAATTTAAAAGGCATTCTCCATTTAATTCTGAATGGCACACAACCCTGAAACAAACACCTCTATTAAATGAACTTCCATTTACCGCCTGCTTTCCGCAGGTTATAATAGCACAATGTTAATTGCGGCAGGCAAAGAGACTTATGAATTAGGCACAATCTATAATAAGCCTAATTTACATAGAAAGAAGGTGTGTTTGCACTGAAAAGAATGACAATGACTTAATTTGAATAACACGGCACAGCAGCTGCATTTCGCCTGGTTAAACTGTATTGCCTTTGTGAAATGAATTAGACATTTTGCACTGAAATACTACACACAAAAGTGGTGTGATGGTTTAGGGAACTCAGCCCTCAGTCTTTCAGAAAGAGTCTCAGGACTTCAGAAAGACTCTCAAGGCTGCAGTGATGAAAGTGTTGAGCTGAAGGTTTAATGCTGTTTGCTCTTTGTTTATGCCTTTGTGACAGCGCCTGCAGCTGGCATGCATGTATTAATGTGTGTTTTTTTGTAGAAGAAAGTGTGAATGTTGTTTTGGTCGGACTGCATGTGTGCTGTAAGTGTGACTGATGATGTTAGAAGTGGGAGTGTGTGAAAGAGTGGGAGGCTGACAGCTTGTGTGTGTGTTGAATGATTGGGTGTGTGTGTGTGTCTCCTCTTGGACATCAACAGGCAGTGTGATGTTTCATTAGTGAATGAGAATAGATGAAAGTCTTAATAATCAAATGGAGTTTGATCAGCTGCAGGCGCGTCCCACTTCCTATCCCACAGGAAAACCTTCCTGTCACCGGGATTCCCCCTCCCAGAGGCCCTCGGCCCATAGAGCAAAAGCTCTACGATCAAGGTCACCTTTCAGTCTGGACAAAACAGCTAAACTACAGTTTAAACCACTTAATTATCAACCCAGGAGTTAGAAAAGAGTGTTAAGATGCCCTTCGGGATCATCTGTTCCCTATTTTTTTTTTCTCACTTTGTGTTTACAATTATCTAGATCTCACCATTTGTTTTCATTTATGGGTGTTACTTTAACTTTTATGTCCCATGGGTTAATTTTCATGAAAAATAACTTTTTTTCTTCTTTTGCTATATAAAAGTCATATGAAACAGTCTCAAAAAGCTATAAAATGTATCTCTAAAACTAAAGTGTTTGATGCTTTTCCCAAACCCAAACTTCAAATCCTAAATGATAAAAAATACATCATAAAAATAACGTGACACTTTAAATCTCTGATGATCAAACAAAGAATGAAATAAAAACTATTTAAATTTTTACTGTGTGGAAATTATGTATTTTTTACACAAGTAATGACAGTAAGATCACAGTTATAATAATGAAGTAAAATCGAATTTCCACACTGTAAAAAAAGACTGTAAAAAAGATCAGGTATCTTACTATTTTAAGTTAAACCAACAAGTCTTTTTGACATTGTGGAAA
Organism: Megalobrama amblycephala; assembly: GCF_018812025.1. NCBI lineage: Eukaryota > Metazoa > Chordata > Actinopteri > Cypriniformes > Xenocyprididae > Megalobrama > Megalobrama amblycephala. The sequence continues at coordinate 32,418,188 of NC_063047.1, forward strand.
TTAGATTTTACTTCATTATTGAAGTAAATTGTTGTTGTTGCCTTACTTTTATTGAAATTAAAAATTTGAGTTAATACAATAAAGACGATTGGTTTAATCAACAGAAACACAAAATATTATGTTATCAGAACCACATTAATTACTGAAGGTGATTTGACAAAAGAAAAAATGTGATAAATCATGAAAATAATTTTTCACAGTGCATAAGTGCCTATATTTGCAGAAACTACAAAACCAGGTGGTTCGTTATTTTCAAACGAGATAGAGCATTTATCTTTTATCGCCACTCACTGGACATTTCACTTTGAAAGTGTTGCGAAACGTGTGGTGCAAGACGCAATGTAATGTCATTTTGCAGACATGTTACCACAGGCACGTTTTTCCAATGATCCAGGGTTGGTAAAACCACATCTCTTCCAACCCCCCCTCTCTCTTTCATCATCTCTCTATAAACCTTTCTCTCTGAATGTAGTCCATCTATCTCTGACCTTGCTCTGTCAGTTACTCTAATGATGTGTTTTAAGCACAAACTGTTGAGTGAGTGTGTGTTTGGGCATGTGTCTGGGAGAGACAGGAACTGGCAACACTCACGTGTTTCCATGCCTCCCCTGCTTTGCCCCATGCCCTCAGGAGCAGAGGATGCTGGGATACCCTCTCTGACCTGTCATTAATGCTGCATGTGTTCCCAATTCAATCAGCTTCATTAACGACAATCGTGACAACCTCATTACCCAGCTGCTTTCACATGTGTGGGCACATCCATAGGTTGATTCCCCACCTCACGTGAATGCTGTGTTAGCGCACGGTAGCACATCAACAGAACAACAGCAATTAGCAGACAATGCAACGGTAACCACATTGTGTGCATACGGTCCCGCAGGGGCCTTTAGAAGAGAGACATGTAGGCTGCTGTGTTTCTGTTAAAGACACCAGCGATCAGCGCAGGAAACAGCTATGTGACAGGATTGGCTTTAACATTATGCAATAACGATTACGGTTATGTTGTACTTTTATGATTTCAGCAATGACTACTGGAGCGCATAATCATTTCAGCAAAGAACTGTAGCATGTTTGGAGAGCTAGCTAGGAGCCTGGGAGGAAAATTTAGTATTTTGTGTACAATAACTTACAGGGACACAGTTGCATTAGTTACTGTTATTGTGCAGGAGTATAATATTATACATATTTAAATACGCAAAAATCCTATGCCACCACATTCATTGCAACACAACCAGCAAAACATGACAGAACGCAAGTGGTGAGCATTGTAGAGAGAAACCAAATTTACTTTATTACCAATATATTTACCATTTTAATTTTTTATGGTATAGATAGAGACAGGCATACAGACAGACAGAAAGACAGACAGACAGAAAGACAGAGATAGATAGATAGATAGATAGATAGATAGATAGACACACAGACAGAAAGACAGATAGATAGATAGATAGATAGATAGATAGATAGATAGATAGATAGATAGATAGATAGATAGATAGATACTGTAGACAGACAGACAAAGACAGATAGACAGATAGATAGATAGATAGATAGATAGATAGATAGATAGATAGATAGATAGATAGATAGATAGGTAGATAGATAGATAGATAGATAGATAGATAGATAGATAGATAGATAGAGACAGAGACAGACAGAAAGATAGATACTGTAGACAGACAGACAGAGACAGACAGATAGACAGAGACAGATAGATAGATAGATAGATAGATAGATAGATACTGTAGACAGACAGACAGAGACAGACAGACAGACAGATAGACAGATAGATACTGTAGACAGACAGACAGAGACAGACAGACAGAAAGACAGAGATAGATAGATAGATAGATAGATAGATAGATAGATAGACACACAGACAGAAAGACAGATAGATAGATAGATAGATAGATAGATAGATAGATAGATAGATACTGTAGACAGACAGACAAAGACAGATAGACAGATAGATAGATAGATAGATAGATAGATAGATAGATAGATAGATAGATAGATAGATAGATACTGTAGACAGACAGAAAGATAGATACTGTAGACAGACAGACAGACAGATAGATAGATAGATAGATAGATAGATAGATAGTTTGTAACTGTACATCTGTGTGTGTGTGTGTGTGTGTGTGTGTAAAACCCCCCTTGGGCCATCTGTATAGCTGTGTTTTACTCGGGTTGAGTACTTTTGAATGCTAATAGGCTGGAAGTGCAGGACGCCCACTGTTCTCCCTCGGGGGTTAATTGTCCTGTAGGCCATACTTTTTTCCTCATCGTTCTCCCTTCGCCCTGCAGTTCCTGACAGCCGGAGATACTGGGGCCAGAGGTGGGCAGAGGTGGAGAGGCTATTTGTGTCCTCTCTCATTGACATCTATGTCTTTCAGCTGAAATAAGTGAAAGTAGAGAGAGAAGGGGTGGAGAGAAGGCTACGGTGCACCTCTGCACCTCTCTAGTGTTTCCTGTTAGCAGAGTTAATGGGGAGTCATACGGTGCTGCTCTGCAATTGTCTAGCATTGCTGTACGATACGAAACTGACACCTTCATTCTACACGGCACACATCTCACTGTTCAATACGGAGAGAGAGAGAGAGAGAGAGAGCGAGCAAGAAACAGAGCGAAAGAGGAAGAGCATTTTAGCAGACGATAAGATGAGAGATCAATGAGAAATCTGGTGGGATGTAAACAGGAAGGATCTCAGTGACAGAAGGGGGACAGATCGGGTTTAATCAACATCCAGGGCACATCTGTAGGAACACTGGCTTGTATTTATGCTGATTCTCAAGTATCTGTGATGCACTCGCATGTCATGTTGGGACAAATTTGGCTTTTCGTATCGCTGGTGTTGTTTTTCTTTTATTTTGCTGAGACGGCACTGTGGTGTCTATTCCGAAACCCACTAATCCATCGGTCCCTGCACTCAACTCCGGATATCTGTTGTGTTTGCGTGTTTGAAATGCATGTCTTTACTGTCATGATACGTAGCTTCGCTTCTTTTCAAATCCCTTCCCAGCCCACTTCACCTCAGACTTCCCTCTTTATCCTCCCGTTTCCTTTCTTCTCTCCTCCCCGCACCCTGCTTTTATCATCTTCCTTCCCCCGGCCTCCTCCTTCCCAGCATGCGAGAGTGGGATTTAGGCGGCGTAAAGCTATTTATGATCATCAACCAATGGCCAGATTCAATCCATTCGCTTCCTGTACGCAAATGAGAGCTTCAGAGATAAAGCGAGATAAGCAGAAACAGAAAGATTGAAAGAAGGGATCGCTAGGGGTTATTTTTACTCTTTCTCTTGATTGAATGAGAGGCCCTCTTTTGTGTGTGAATTCGGCAACGGCGGGAATACAAACGACTCGCCTTGTTTTCGCCACACTGTTATCTCAGGCAATTTGCAAAAGTCTGAGGTCTTCAATTTAACTGAATGCTTATTCTATCGCAACAATTGCCTCACACAACAATAATTTGTCTCTGATTTCTCCCGCACGCCCCACTACCCCAATCTCGCCCAAATCATCCCTCCATCTCTCGTTCGTCATCTCCATCGCTCTGTTTTGTTCCTCACCCCCAGGACCTATTTGTTTCACCGCTGTGCTGCGGTCAGGGGAGAGAAAGCTATCTGTGGAATAAATCACTTCTTCTCTTTGACTAGTTTCTCAAATACCAGTAATTTTCATCTCATTTGCGGCCCCCTCCCTGTTCTATTCCGAAACCCTTATTCACATCTTTTTGTTGCTCAGATTCCTTTTTACTCATAAGTATCTAAGACTACATTTCTAGCTTAAAAAAATCTTTTTTCATGATTCTTATTTCAGAAAACTACATAATGCAGTTCATTACAACCAATTCATATGTCAAACTCTCGACAGGTTTGATTTGATAAAGTTCAGCTGTTCCTACAGCACTCTTAACAATGTCCATTGCGTATTACAGTGGGCCTTTCAGAAAAATAAAACTAAAAACAAACACAAGTAATGCTGGTTTGAGTTTAAGAACATGGAAGGAAGATTAAAATTGGAATCCTAGTGAGCTGCTTTGTTGTGTACTGCCTCCATTAAATGCAGCATGCTACTGTAAGTGAAAAGAATCCTCAGAAGTGACTGATTTGGAACGCTCTTCATAGGCAGCAGCTCAACAGACATGTGAAGTACACAGGAGACAATTGATTCCAATGGATTATGATGTAAGCCATTTGCTAATGAGATGGAACTCTAATATGCACAAAAATGCACATTGACTTCCATAGTATTTTTTTTCCCCCATACTGTGGAAGTAAATTTTTGGTTACCCATATTCTTCAAAATATCTTCTTTTGTGCTCAGCAGAAAACAGAAATTCATACAGGTTTGGAACAACTTGTGGGTGAGTAAATTATGACAGAATTTTCATTTTTGGGTGAACAATCCCTTTAAAGACTATAGATAGAGAAAGATGGTTCACTCCTATTAGTTATGAATGGGAGAAACTGCAACATGCAATATGGCGGAATATGTCCCGCCTTCTAAGTAAAAGAGCCAATCGCTGATTGATAAAGTCATTGCGTCATTGCAGCTGCTGTTAAAAACTCCGGTTCCCATAGAAAACCTGTGACTCGTGCTTAGGACTGCACATGTGCATTGGCTCATCCAGTCTGAAAAATAAGCTTTTTTAACGCTATTTAAGCATAAGAAACAACATTTATGGACAGTTCATGTCAGATTTTGTTGCTGATTTGAAATATGTTATTTAATTGCGAGTTCGCCAAGCAGTTTTTGAGATTTCAGGATTCCCTCTTTCAAAAAGATAAGGCTTGGTCTTGGATGCCCTGAAATAGCTGCCCGGAGGCGTTGCAAATATGGCCGCCGAGTAAACAGACTTTACTTGAAAGGGCTTTGGTATGGCTCACTTTTGCCGCTTTTCCACTGCATGGTATGGCTCGGTACAGCTCACTTTAAATAGTAGCACCTCAGTTGAGGTTCCAAGTGAGCCGTACCGATACTAAAATGTGATGTGTAAACACTGCAGATCACTGATTGGTCCGAGAGAACCATCACTACCAGCGTCACTGGATTTGCAGTGGAAAAGCGTCATAAGTTGGTGCTGCATCGTAAACATCTTGTGTCTACACTGGATGGAAGTGATTAAGCTAGCATTCCTGTAGCTTGTAGCAATATTGATTTTCTAGCAACAGCAAAAGCAAAATACTGGGTTCGATTTCCAGCATGAGCTGAAAAAAAAAAAATACCTTAAATGCAACACCAGTCACTCTGGATAAAAGCATCCGCCAAAGACTAGATGCATCGAAATGTAAACCACTCCCTTTTATAATCAACAAAGCCGTATGAGGCGGCCGTCTGTGAAACAGCTTGCCGAATGTAGTTTTCTGCTCTGTGTTGGATGCCTTAAATTGCGCACGCTGTATAAAATCTCTACCTGTTGACATCGTTCTACCGTCACATGGTATACCGTTCATCCCTACGGTCTCTCATGATCATTCCCTTGCTGTGATCTGCTGTCTGCCGGCCTCAGAAAGTATAGCCATCTTCTCTCTGGGTCTTTCTTATCTTGAGTCTTTCTTCTGCTTCTCACTAAAAGTACCAGAGGACCCTTTTTTCACTCAAGTTCCTGTGGGAGTGTAAGATACACACACAGACAAGTGACTGAAGGTCACGCTAGCTCGGGGGGTGAGGGGTGGGCGCTTTCAATCAGGTTAATGTCCTTCTCTAGAGACTGATCTCTCTCTCTCTCTCTCTTTTTCTCTGAGATAGAAATGCATCCACATGAAAGGGGACGGAGAGATGAAGCCAGGGTGTCTGAAATACTCATGAAAAAGACTGTCAGCTGTCACACAGATGCATATAATAGATGAAAGAATCCATAGTGCAATGAGAACACTGCACAAAAAAGAGGTCAAAGTAACGAATAAGACAGGAGGGGACGTTTAAACAGATTAGGTTTCTGAAGAGTTCATCCTTTCACCCTGTGATCGATTAGAAGATATAGTTACACATGCTATAATAAAGCACAGTCACATTGAATCACTAAGAAAAAAAGGGACGCTGTCCCTTTGAGTATGTTAAAGTTGCACACCCACGCACATAAAATTAAGTTCTGCGAATATCTCATATCAGATTACTTTAATCAAATGACCTGCAAACTCAATTTGGGCCATAATTAGAAGCACAACCTATCTGGGAGAGCTATTGTGTGTGTGTTTCTGCAGAAGCGTGGCTGTTAAAACGTTTAACCCCTAAAAGAGTGTCCCTCTGCTCGGAGTTGAACCTTCCGCACTAGTCAAAAAAAAAAAAAAAAAATGTATCCCAATGGCTTTACGATCTGTTTGGCAAAGTCTAGGACACATTGGGAACGAATGCACACTTCTTAAAGGCAAGGAAATGTCAAACTAATGGTGGTTAACTGTATGGAAAATACACAGACGCACACATAAAAACACACTGGTGTACAAAATGTCTGCCGGCACGTTTTGCTACTGTGCTCAGTGCTGATTTTCCAAAATAAACAGGCTATAAAAAATAAAAAAAAACTTTATTTCCAGTGCTTCTTTACCTGTGTAGAAAGAGCTACAACACACACACACTCAAGATACAGTATAAACATCCTAAACAGATCGAGTGGTGGTGTTGGATGTTTTTTCTGGTGGAGATTGTGGGATCTGAAAAACACCTGCGAACTTAAAGTTTTAAGCTTCTCAGAACACAGACAAACTTTGGCATACTGTATCTATCTAAATGCTAGCTTTTCAAAGTTAATTATAACTACTAAAAACTAAACTTACTGAAGCTAATTTAACTTTTGCACTAAAAGTTGGTCTTCTGAGTTTTAAGCTTCTCAAAACACACACAAATGTTTACATACTGTAGCTATCTTAATGCTAGCTCGTAGTGTTGTCGAAAGTATCGACTTCGGTACCAAGTCGGTACTGAAATTTAAAAAATGTGATGATACCAGCATTTGCCCCTAGCATTTTGAGCGCTGTTGAGCAGAAACACCTCTGATTGGCCATTGTGTTCATGCGCTCAACAGATATGTCTGTGATTTTCTACTATGATCAACACTTCAAAAACATGTTGTAAATAGACATCTTTGACACTCTTCAATGAATGCTTACACAGATACATACGGGAGCATTTAAAAGTAGGCATCTATCAGTGGATCCGTCTCAGCAGATATATTAGGAATCTGCTGATAGATGCTTGCTTTCAAACGCTCACATCACATTTTTAAAATTTCCGTACCGACTTGGTACCGAAGTCGGTAGTTTTGACTACACTACTAGGTTGATACACAGGTAATTTTAACAACTAGAAACTAAACTTAACTTAAAAGTGCATCTTAATCAGCTCCCTTGTTCAGTAGTCAGGGAATCGATGATTTTAAGGACTGTCTTAATCGCAAAATCACTGTGCACAGGAACGTTGCTCCCTAAAAAGTCCCATAATGAACCATAAAGACCAGGGAGCATCGATGCTTACTATGTTGCCTTGACAGAAATTCTGAAGCATGAAAGATAAACTGTGTGAGCCAACTCAATACACATCATGTTTTTGAAAAAACAAAGTGCTATTTAATTATATTTGAGCATAATGCATCACTAGAAAGGTAGTGAATATAATCTAGCTAACATTTATAATTTATTTACAGCTGAAATGTTGCAGGTACATGTGACAATCAAAAAATAAAGTTTTATTAAGTACTAAAAAAAATAACAACATTATATACATTCATAACATAAAAAAAAAAAATTATGTCAGAAAAATATCAGTTCTGCTGTTGTTCATTAATACCGTTAGGGAGCTGACTAAAACACACCCTAATTGTTGCACTAAAAGTTGAACTCCTGAATTTTAATCTTCTCAGAACACACACACAAGCATTTACATACTGTAGCTATCTTAAAGGGGACCTATTATGCAAAATTCACTTTTGCATGGTGTTTGGACATAAATGTGTGTTGGCAGTGTATGTACACAACCACCCTATAATGATAAAAATCCAACCACTCATCTTTTTTAATCCCCATAAATCATAAGCAGTGTCTCAAAACAAGCCGTTTGCAGGTTCCTGGCAATGTGACGTCACATTAGCCACAGGCCCCGCCCACAAATGTTGACAGACACTGCCGTTTTAACATAGAACCGCCCTGAGCGAGTTGTACACAGTCCGCCTTTGCTGCACTGATGAGAATGTCTCCCAAGCGTTTTGGGCATTCTGTAGATGGATGGATTAATCCACATAGCTCGGCTCCCTCAACTCTACCGAAATTCGTTTATGTCTGTGTGAATCAGTTCACACTGGACTGCTTTGTGAACCAACGTCAATACAAAGGGACAATACAAAACAGAGGTTGTGCTAAAAATGTGTTACTCAAGAATAGATCAGTACAAACTGTTCGTGATCCAGCTTATACTGGATACGGCAGTAATGAAGGTGAGAGCACTTTATTACAGTTCATCAGAGATTTCCGGATATAAAGTTTACCAGTTTATTAAGCACCGCCTGAAAAGGCATAAGGTCTTTATATATTTGTTTACTGTTAGTTGTAACAAGTGTTTCTGTGTACTTCGCTGTGTATGTTGATGATAATGCAAGGGAGAGAGAGAGAGAGTTTATGGATAATATTTTAATGCACACTTGCACTGTGTTTTAAGCTCTTACAGTGATTTTCTAGTGTGAAAACAGACACTTCATATTTTGTGTGAAGTACAATAAACATTATAAAACTCATCGGTAAACTGGCTTGTACTAATATAGTGGATAAAAACAAGAAGCCAATGTAAGTTAGAACCATAATTAAACTAAACTATACCTGTTCTATCTCCATGCAGCATATATTCACAGTTTCTGACATTATAAGTGCATCCTGACTGACTCAGCTCTTGAAGCTCCGTCCTCTTAAGGCCGGAACACACCAAGCCGACGCCGATGAACTAGTGGCGACGAAAGCAGACTGCGGGGTTATCTCACGTCGGCAGCATCTGTATCCAAAGTTGGCCTGACACACCAAACCAACGCTCGACAGCCGACGGCCAAGTGAGATGAAATGCTTCTCCGAACCAGCAGGTGGCAGTAGCTGAACAGCCAATCAGAATGATCAGATGGCCAGACTGACCGACGAGCTCCGATGGCAATTCAACATTTCGAAACGGCTGAAAAAAAAAGCTGACGAGGACCAACTTCAGCTGACGGTGCGGAACACACTGAAAAAACTTAGTCGGCCGACGAACAAAAACTGCCCGACGGCCGACCGTCAGCTTGGTGTATTCCTGCCTTTAGGCCGAGCGCAGCAGCTCATTTGCATTTAAAGGGCCCACAATGAAACTTAACAATGAAGCTTAAACTTCACATACACACTCTGGGGACATCAGAGACTTATTTTCCATTTTGTAAAAGGAAGCATAATAGGTCCCCTTTAATGCTAGCTTGATACAAAGTTAATTATAACTACTAAAAACTAACCTTAACTTACTGAATCCAAAAAACATTGTTTATTTATTTACAAAACAGTTTTTCCCTTGGTAAAATGCTCTTGTGATCAAATTTAGATAACTTCTACTAACAAGTTTCAGTGAATTTGTCTCCAAACTTTCTGTGTCACTCAGAAACCCTTTCAACAGCCTCATGAATTAGACATGCGTAGCCCAGCATGCTGTTTAAAACCTCTAGCTTAATAGCAAATCGACCATGGGCCACTGTAAATGACTTTTGAAAACAGTACTGTTGTAAAATCCTCAGCCATGAATAAATTCAAACCAATCTCACCTACAGAGAAGTGCACAGAGAGCAGTCAGAGCTAAATTAAAACATCCCTTTATTAAACCCTGAAATCAAGTGTGACAGCGGCATAATACGGATGATTCATTAGCTGACGTCGCTAACGCTAATCACAGCCGTGCAGAGCGGAGGGAAGACACTGCTGAGTCATATGCTCTCTGATGCTTATCTGAGGCCAGTTTTGGCTTGAGTATGGTGAAGACACTGGTGCTAGCAGTGCTAATTATGAGAGTGTTGGCTTAGAGCTTACTGCGTTAGTTTCATATCGGACATCATTCGTTCGACTGCGGTTTTGTCTCTGACTTCATTGGAACTCTGAAAACTAAGTGTAAAGCTCTTGCTCTGTATCCCAATTTGCATATTACTACCATCCTAATTAGCATGTGCCTAGCATGTTAAAAACAGTATGCCAAAAGTGTCTGAATGGTGTAATTTTTGATTTGTGCACAGTTTGTTAATATTACCCAAAATCCTTTGCAGAATAGAAAAGGAGGGCCTCGTATATCAACTTCAAATGTCATTATAAAATGACAAATGAGACACTCTACAGTCTATGATGAAATGCTAAAACTGTTAAGTAATGAGTTTTGAAATGCTAGCTGTTACGTGGAAATGCAACAGTAGTGCATACTTAATAGTACTGTATGTGAAATGGAGTGAAACCAGTTTTACATGTAAACAGCATCTGTGGATATTAGCATGCTTGTAAGCACTAGAACTGATCAGAGTGTCCTTCAATTCTACCAGTGTCCATTTGCAAGTTCATTCGTAAGGCCATAAAAGTCTGTCCACACATAAGAGGAGCAGTGTGGGTCAGTGAAGCAGAAGTGTCGGCCAGTGTGTGTGCCCTCTTTGTTGAGTGACTGCACTTTTGCATTGACCTTTGGCCCCTAGAAGCCAATTATTCATAGGGTCATGATGGCCGACCTTCGCTTTAAATTAGCCTGCTGCTACGCTGACCCTCACCCTCCATCTACTAAAAATAGAAAGAAAGAACAGAAGAAAAAGAAGGAAAGAAGCAGTGGTTGTGACAAATATGAATATTTAGTTGCACAGTCACACAGCTAGAGCCGCATTCATTAGAGTGGGCTTTGGCTGTGGTGTGTTTGAGCCGATAAAAGCTTGTCTGAGAAAATGCTGTGGGTTGCTTTTGTTATTTCTTTAACTATGCCAATGTGTGGGGAAAGAACCATGTAATACCCTCCACCTGCTGCTGGGCCTGGCAAGAAATTAGCAACCCGCCAACAAGGCCAGCATGGAGACGCTCGCACACATACAAACATACATACACACTCTATGACTAGACAGTGTGTGGGAGGACGGCCTTTCTGAGACGGTTGAGAAACAGTCTAGAGAATCTTCTGTGCTAAAATAGTTTCACTCATGCGGCACCTTTTGAGAGCTCCGTGACCTTGAAAGAACTTGTGCAACTTTTCAGTCCAGAAATGGTGAAATGTTTAATAAGTTCACGGCAGCACATAGTGTTTGGTGCAAATGTGTTTCATTTTAAATTTGAACAGCATGTGTGTGTGTGTCCCATGTGGCAAAATAAATAAATAAATAAATAAATGAAATAAAATTTGTGGCCAAAATATAGTTCAAGTATGTGCTAAAAATGTTGTAAACAGCAAGAAAAAAATAAAATAAAAATAATATATATATATATATATATATATATATATATATATATATATATATATATATATATATATATATATATATATCAGAGGTCGCGTTAACCGAAAATGATCCGTCATTGAAGGAATTTTTTTAACATTGACGGAAAAATCTGAAGGCCGTCCGTCACGTTGACAGATTACACTGAGGGTGATCTATTGTAAATTGTAACTGTAATTCACACCCCTGTCCAGTTGGTGGCGAGTGCGCTCCAATGTAGTAGCAGAGCTCTGGATCCAGAACAAAAATGAAACTGGCACGAATCTTTTGCTATGCGTTTGATAACGCACAGGCGGAAGCTGCAACAATATATGACGCCACCTTAAAGAGCGCCAAAACGGTATTTATTGCTTGAATTTCTTAATGAAATGGACAGAATTTTAAATCTGAGACTTTGTTCCATATCAAAAGCAACACAAAGCTTTCAGCCTATTGCGATTTATTGGGTGGGAGGCGCACTATGTAGCTACTGTTTATTCGTCAACTGAAAAAGGCATATAGCCTGGGATTTACGAATCGATATTGGTCTTGTGAATGTGACCAAAACAGCAAGGAGACATTTTAATTGTTTATTAATAAAGTAATGTTTTCTGAATCAGTGTCGGCGGCAAAGATGAAGTTGATATTGACTCTCCTCATCTCCTCATGGATGCGCTTAGAGAGAGAATGCACAATTCATTCGGTTTATTCTACATAAACTGAGTAGTCTATTTCTTTTCGATTTGAATTATTTCGTTTTCGTTAAAGCAGATATTTCATGCTTTCTATAGATATATTTCTCATGTCTCTGAGGCAAGCAACCTATATGCTGAGTTTCGGTTCATTCCTGTAAGACGCGTTCCAGTTCACGCGCCAGTGATCGCGCCCGCGCCTCCATGTCATGATTATATTTTCTACTATATTTGCTTCTTATTTATTACATCCAGGCAATTGGTTGATGAAACATTGATTAAAATTAAGATACAATTTTTACAAAACGAAATTCACTTTAAAGAAAGGATTTCTACAAAATAAACTTTATGAAGTTCGAAATCCTGTCTGACACACTCCATGTCTCCCGACATGTGCATCTTATGATGCATCTTTCTCATGCTGTTCTCTTTTCATAATCAAATAAATTAATGAATTTAAAACATAACATAGGACTATTTAAACATAAATATGAAACCACGTTTTCTTTAATAGCTACCAACACGTACAGAGAAATTTCACGTGTGAATTACCCGTCATTTTAATTTCATATTTTAATTATAATAAAACATTTAATTGCTTTTATTTTTGTTCACATGTGAGCAAAAATAAAAGCAATTAAATGTGTTATTATAATTAAAAGATGAAAATTAAAATGACGGGTAATAATAGATTATGACGGATTTTTTACGACCCTGTCCGTCAAAATGACGGACAAAGTTACAGTCTAACGCAACCTCTGATATATATATATATATATTTCAAAGGGCAAGACAATATTTCCATTCTTAAAATACAATTAAATGTATTATATTTTTGACAATATGAAGATATTTAGACTGAAAATGTATTTAAAAATATATGAGGAAATTTGAATATTTTATTTTTAATAATATGAATTATATTTTAATAGCATTATGTACGATTTGTATTATATCTGCAATATAAAATTCCTGACATATATTTTGAAATATATTAAAAAATATATCTGAACATGTATTTTTTCCATATTGGGTATGTTTTATTCAAAGTGTACACACCAATGAGTGTTTTTATAAGTCATGCTGATACATTATAACATATGTGAGAGGATCTGTATCCTATATGAGAGTGGGTAGAGAGATTTTGGGTGCCTTTTCTTAGTGTGTGTGTGTGTTGTGTTTATATAAGTGGGAGGATCACAAAGTAATGCTCTGGCTTCATTTCAAGCCTTTTCACAACAAACCCCAGGGCTATGTCAGATTTATCTGAAAATTTTCTCATAAAAAAAGTACAAACCAAACAAATCCCATGTTAGGAGACGCCCACTGATATAAACAGCTGCTCTCAAGCACTGGATTCAAACCTGCCCCCACCAAACTTTCTTTCTTTCTTTCTTTCTTTCTTTCTTTTATGGGTACAGAATTAAGTGTTCCTTTATATATCGTCCTGCTGTGAGGTTGCTTGGGGTAAAGAAAATCTCGTATTATCACAATATAAAACTAGTTGTCTTGTTAGATGACATTTCAAATGGGTAAACTTTACGACTCAGAATTTTTACCACCTTATTCTCAAGGACCTTTCTCACAATGGCCATGATTATATTGTGCTGTATACCGCAAAGAAACTGAGTGAAAGCGACAGATGGTGACTTTGTATGGTGCATGAAAAACAACATTAAGTAATTTGGTTTACTTTCAATTGTTTAAAAATCAGCCGGTCTTGCTTTCCGCATTAGTTCAGCTCTGCTATAAAACAATCTGCTCTCTCATTTATCTGTTTTTGTCAGCTGAATAAATAATATTCTCTTAATGATGTTTCCGTTTTCAACGGCAATTGTTTGTGAGCCCTATGGAGGTCTACAGATGTCCATGCAGGGTGAGAAAGGCAAGCTTATGGGTCAGTTTTCCAAAGGTTACTGATATCTCAGCTGTGTTCGATGAGACTGGAGAAAACTGAATATATTAGGAGAATTTTATTCATGAGATATGAATAATAGAAAAATGCACATATCCATTTCAAATAAGTGCATACTGACATGCTTTATTGACCGTTAAAAATATGATGGCTCACCTCTGCGCACACAGACACACAGAGGTGAGGTAAGGTTGAGGTGAGATCATATGTTTACCTCAGACTCCATCCCAAAGGAAATAGTAGAGCTGCTACACACTATAATGAGGAAATACTATGGCATCCAGCTGATTACTGCAGTCTCTGATGCATCCTAATACACCTTTTCACCCTGTATAAAACATCACATCATAAAAGAAACATCATTGGCTCTAATTACGACGTGATGACATCAAGCCTTTGGGATAAGCCTCACATGCTGGTGCTAATTGCAATAATTCTCACATATGGCCGGTGCTCTAAAATGAATCAATGTTTCTGTTTAAACATCAGGTAAATAGTTTGATGGCAGTCTGTCATTGTAAATTAGCTAATGCATCCAGTGAATGTTAAATTAGAGTAAACCAGCTGCCAGTTGTTTATCGTTAAAATAAATGAGGTACACGCTATCTTAAGGTTAATTATGATACATCTCGAACCGAAACATTTGTGCAGATACGCAGCTGGAATCCTCAAAAAAAAACAAAAAAAACTACCAGAGTGAATCATTCATGTGCATAAAAGAATTATAGGCTGACAGTGATGGTGAGTGAATCTCAAGAAATGTGTCAAGAACATCAAAAGGAAGAAATAATAAACTATATGTTGCAATGTGGTATTACTTGCACACAAAAATTTTTTTATCAGGTACAATCTTGAATATTAACCTCATTACTGTATTGCAAAAAAGATTATATTTATTTACTATATTATATTAAATATTATATAATATAAAATATAAAATATGGATGGATTAAAATAATGAGAACATTGTCGTTAAATGCCTAATGCTGAATTGACATTATAATTACCTAAAAAAGGTAAAATACGTATTTTCTCTTTTGATTTTAGGGCAAAAAATGTTTTTGTTGGCTTCGCCCTGGTAAATGTAAGAGGTCTTTCTGTGTTCTCATACACACACAGAATATGGAAGTACAGCTGAGCATGCGAGAGCCAGAGAGTGACAAGGACCAGACATGAAGGGCAGAAACAGACTACTAGAGTAAAGAGAAACAGAGGGTGGGCAGATGGATGACACTGAAAAAAAAAAAAAAAAAACAGCAGAAGAAACAAAACAAGAACAGAGAAAAGGTGAGAGACAGAGGGCAAGATATAGTGGAGACGCAGAAAGATGTATTGCATTGAAAGAGAGCAAGAGAACAGTGTGAAGAAAGAAGGGAAAAGCAAATGAAGTCCACAGAGGGAGAGCTGGGAAGGGAGAGGAAGTTCTCTGCGGACACAGATGAGGTCATATTTATTAATAACACCCCTACTAATACAAACAGGCAGGCCAGGGTGTGCAGAGACGGGGATCATTTTAATGGGACAATATGCACATGTAAGCATGTGTGTGTGCCTGTGTTCCCCAGTGTATGTGTATGTGTGTGCAAAAGTTTGTTTAGTAGGACACGTTGCCCCTGATATAACTCAGCAGAGCTGATCTGTCAGAGAACACTGCATAGAGAACAGAAAGAAAGAAAGACGTGGAGAGAGACTGAAAAATAGAGGTTACGCAGGGCCATGGTGGTGGTTGGGAGCTTGGATGGATTAGAGGCACATCTGTCAAAAGCTAACAGAAACAGAGAGAGAGACACACAGAGAGAGAGAGAGAGAGAGTAACTCAAATACTGCTGTCTTACTGCCAACTGCACATTTTACCGCTGTGATTAGGGATGCCAAAAGTAACGGTACTTCGGTACCAAGTTGAAACTAAAATAAAACAAAACACCAGTCTTTCTATAGTATCTGTAGTACCACATACTGACTTCAAACAGTCACTTGCATGCATTCTCTGGGAAAGCTCAACCATCTAAATATATATATATATATTCTTTGAGCGCTGTTGAGCGGATTCGCAAACACCTCTGATTGGCCATTGTGTTCACGCGCTCATCAGATATGTCTGTGATTGGCTACAATGATTAATGGTTCAAAAACATTTGGTACATAGACATCAATAACGCTTTTCACCAAGCACTTACACAGATGGTCCTACTTTCAAACGCTCTTGCTCCCGCATTCAAACACTTCCCTGTTTTTTTAAATGCTCCCGTGCGTTGATGATTGTAGCCAATCACAGACATATATGTTGAGCGTGTGAACACAATGGCCAATCAGAAAATTTCAGAATCGACTTGGTATCGAAGTCGGTATTTTAGACAACACTTAGCTAGCACCCATTTTACCTTAATTCTTCGTGGAATAGATTCAACAAGGTGCTGGAAACATTCCTCTGAGATTTTGGTCCATATTGACATGATAGCATCACACATCCATAACGGGGATCTCCGTTCCATCACATCCCAAAGGTGCTCCATTGGATTGAGATCTGGTGATTGTGGAGGCCATTTGAGTATAGTGAACTCAATGTCATGTTCAAGAAACTGGCTTGAGATGATTTGAGCTTTGTGACATGCTACGCTATCCTACTGGAAGTAGCCATCAGAAGATGGGTACACTGTGGTCATACAGGGATGGACATGGTCAGGTAGGCTGTGGTGTTTAAACGATGCTCAGTTGGTACAAAGGGGCCAAGAAAATATTCCCCACACCATTACATTACCACCAGCAGCCTGTATCGTTTATACAAGGCAAGATGGTCCATACTTTCATGTTCTTCATGCCAAATTCTGACCCTACCATCTGAATGTCGCAGCAGAAATCAAAACCAGGCAACGTTTTCCCAGTCTTTCCAGTTCTTAGCTGACAGGAGTGGCACCCGGTGTGGTCTTCTGCTGCTGTAGCCCATCTGCTTCACGGTTTGACGTGTTGTGTGTTCAGAGGTGCTCTTCTGCAGACCTCGGTTGTAACAAGTGGTTATTTGAGTTACTATTGCCTTTTAATCAGCTTGAACCAGTCTGGCCATTCTCCTTTAGCCTGACTACGTCAGACTTCCTACTTCCGCTCAATTTCATTTCGCTTCTGTACTCAGTCTGATACAGCGTCAGAGCTTTCTGTTTGCCACCGGTCTGGAAACAGCCGGGCCAATCAACGAACAGAGGGCGGGCTGAGAGCCGTGACGTAGATGCTAAGCGCCGAGTTTTACATTGTAGGTTAGAGAAATCGAAAACCGAAACGACCGCGGAAATGGGAAACGAGACACGGGATGCAATTCGCTCTGTTATGGAGAACATTCAACTCTTTTTCAAACTGAAGCCAGAACAAGAAGAGTGTTTGATAAACATTTTAAGTCTTTAAATCTTTAAACAGATTTGAGTTCGATGCATGATGTCTGTGCTTCGATGCGGCTGTACAGGCGCATAACATACGTCATAACTAAACGTATCTGATTGGCTTACGGGTAACCAATGATTTTAAACTTCAGACAAGCGCCCCCTAGCGAGAGAGAAAACACTTCTCTATTATGCCATTCCAGACTCTGTCTACGAAGCAAAGTGAAGTAGCAGAGTCTGGTATTACCAGGCTAATTCTCCTTTGACCTACAGCATCAACTAGGCATAACAGCTTTTACATCACAGCTCTAAAAATGCCTGCTAATGGCACTGTCCACTATGGTGCACTTGAAGCATGTTCGTGAAGTCCACAAGAACGCAAGGAACACCTCGATGCCACCACTGGTACAGACCCAACAGTCCATGTAGAGTGTTCTTCCCCTGGTATTGATTACTGAACTTTTGATATCATGTCAACAAATAGTACATCAGATTTCCAGCAAGCTCATATGAAGTCTAGCTACTCAAAGCCATCAGAATGACCACTAAACCAATCTAACCTACTCCTAAAGCATGCAACGTCAACTGGCGGCCCGCGGGCCAAATCCGGCCCGCCAGAGATTTCCATCCGGCCCCCAGAATAATACTGAATTCAGGAATAGCCTTGTAAGAGGAAAAAGTTTAGGGCTGGTCCGAATACCATTTTTTGATGAACATCGACTATTCGAAGCTTCGGAGAGAGGGGCTGAACATATTTTTCTCTCTAATAAAGGCAGGAATCTGTGTCTGTATATCCGTTTGCATTTTTATTATTTCGAGAACCGTTCATCCAATCGACTTCACAGGGGAGTGCAGTGTCGCATTTGGTGCAATATAGATGGACACGCGAGACGCGACACATTCAGAATTAATAAACTTTTAGTAAACTACAGTTAGAGCAGCGCGAGCGGGAAGCGGCGCACCTCACGCGGGCAGGGCTTATGCTCCGAGAACGGACACTGCACTAGTGATATAAAACGCACACACACAGGTCTGTTAAATTAAGCAATACTTTTAAGGTAGTCTAATAATTTTCTGACTAACAAATTGACACAGAAATTTAAACAAAGAAAAACGAAATTAAGTTAAATTAAAAATGAGATTAATTTAGATTGATAATAACGGGTAAAAATGCTAATACATTTTGTCTATTATTCTATTTTCCACAATGTCAAAGCAACAAAACACAAGCTCAGACATGCACAAACTCCGCTGTTCTGCGCTCTAGCCAGAGAACACTCCCGTTGCTGGAACACGCGTCGGTTCTATTTCTAGCATGCACGCGTTTTCTGCGTGGCTCGAGCGCGCCTGAGACGCGTGTCTCAGTGTGCAAACTCCAACCTGTTAAATATGGGAGCCGAAATAAAAACGGACATGCCACGCAGCTGAGTCGCTCACGCAGCCAGTGTGTCGCCGGCCTTATTCAAGGGGGAATGAGAACCGTTTTTTATTTTTAATCTAACGAAACAAAAAGCCTTCTGAAAAGTAGCTTGTGCCATAGCCTGCCTTCAGTCAAGAATGACGATAAACGCGTTCTCTCATTGAACATCTTTTATTGTTTCACGTGCTCATTTTTTCACAAATGTCAAAATTTTCCTTGCCTGGGATTTGCGCACAATTGCGTGACAGTGATGGACAGCTTGAAAGCCTCACAAATATGAAGCCTAAAATATCGCTATCGCCCCCTGGTGGCTTGCTGCAGTACAGGTAATATGTAAAAAATAACATAAATTTGGAATTAGAATTAGTATATCAAATAATAACATACAGTATTAGGATACAATTCGAATTTTATTTTATATTACGAGTATCTGGCCCTTACAGTGTCTGCAGTGAAAAATTCTGGCCCTTGGACAAATATAGTTGATGACCCCTGTCCTAAAGGCTGTGTATCTCACTCTTTTTATTTTCAAGAGACTCTCAGTAGATAAGGATTGAAACTCTATCTCTCTGCTCTATAATGTTGCTAGTCCTGACTTCTTTCTGGTAATGGATCTCTAATAGGTAAAGAGCTAAGAAAGTGGAAGCGGAGGCCCCTTTTCTGTTCTACTCAGCGGAACCCAAGCAGACGCTCTCAAGCCCTCTCTGGCCTCGGTCTAAATTCATTTAGAACCACTTTCGGTCAACGGTCAGCTAATAAACTGCTGGTAAATGTTGCTAAGTTTAAAAGCTGCTATTAAAATCCGCAACGGACCCAGAGCCAATCAATGACTGTGAAATCTTTCAGTGCAGCTAGCTCACGTCGCACTTCGTGCGCATCTTTAAATTGATGCGTTCAGGGTGCAAAGTGATTTGGTTACAGGCGATTTGGCAATTTCAAATGAGAATATATTTTCCGTTAAGGGGTGGAAGGAAAATAACATTTTAGAGAGGCACTAAAACACACAAAGAGAGATGAAAGAGAAGGGAAAGATGGGGAGAAGTATGCCACCGGGCTGGCCTGGGGTCAGTGCCATGAAGAGAAAAACAAAAGAAAGAGTAAAAACCAGCAGAGAAGAGCGGTCTCCTCCTGAGAGGATGCAGGCCACCTGTGCAGCATCCTTGATTACACTAGTAAAAAGTGAAGCCACACAAACACACACGCACATACACTCGGTCAAACCAACACAGAGATACAAATCCAAATGAGTCATTCTCCAAACAAAATCTGTGAGCTAGGAAACAGGTGAAGCAAGACAAATGAGATATACTGATATAGAATATGTACAGGTGCTGGTCATATAATTAGAATATCATCAAAATATCATCATTCTTTTCATATAATTAAAATAATATCAACTCAAATAAGTAAAATAAGTAGCCAGCATAACACAGGAAATATTTCTTTTTACGAATTACGAAACCAAACAATTCTATTTCAAATAAATGCTGTTATTTTTAACATTATAATTATCAAAGAATCTGTATTGTGCATCCCTAAAAATAGCAGCATCCCTACAGAAACACAGGCACTTACATTCCATCAATACTCCAGGACACATGATCCATTCAATCAATGCACATAATTTCTGTGATACACAATCCAGCATTAATATGTAAGTCATACCTGTATCTCCAGGTACACACTAATGGAGTGAAGCGCTGCAGATTAGCCATGACAGCCCTGAGCACAGCTTAACCCACGACAATAACCACACACACAATACTGCTTTGTTAACGATGGGAGGGGAACCCTACCACCATAACAATACAAGTGCACACACAGCGTCACACGGCGATCACAACCACAACAGCCATGAGACTCGCTCAGTCAGACACACACCTACACGCACAGCAAGTGTTTTAATGGTAAGCCTGCGTTATTAATTAAATAAAAGCTCCCTGAGGGAGAGGAGGGGGTGTGTGGATTGTGTGAATTTAATCAGCACACATTCAATAACAGCATCAGAAGGCTGGATGGGCAGAGAGAGAAAGACAGAGTGGTAATGTCACGCTGTGTTGCAGTAGCGCACTCTTTTTTCAGCTTGTGGCATGATGCGATGCAACAGAACTTGATCACATTAGTGAAATCATAACGAGTGATTTAAACTAGATCGCATTATAATCAACAAAGCAGTCTACACTGCAAGCGAGCAGCGCAATGCAACAAAACTTGACCGCACCTATTTTAATCAACAAAGTAGTCTACATGGCAAGCAAGGGTTGATGAAATTAAAAATAAAACACTAAAAGCTAAAATCAATCCTTTTAAATGTCACAAGTAAATTTCGGCATCACGACATTATAATGTACAGTAAAAAAAAAAAAAAAAAATCAGTGTCAGTCGCAAGAGCACCACTTGAGTTCAAGGAAGTGAGATTTACACACACAGCTCCCACTAGTCTACATCTGTTACACCCACCCCCCTAAAAACCTCACTCCCATCCGGGTCACGGCACCAACGTAACCCCTCCTGGAACCACCCACTCTAAGCAGGACTCAAACCTGGGTCCACCGCCATGGGAGTAGAGCACTCTAACAAGGAGGTTTACACGCACAGCTCCTACTAGCCTACATCTGTTACATCAGCACACATACTTAAGAATACAATAATGGCCATTATCCAATATGTACAGAGCCCCCAAAGGAACATGGTGATTCAAAAAAATATGAGATGCGAGGAAAATTTATATTTCAAGCTTTTGCCTCCTCTCACAAATGTTTTGCATTTCCCTGAGAAACTTTGCATTTGTTTGCAAAATGTTTGCATTCCCCGAGAAACTTTAACGCAAAACTTTTGCGAGAAAACTAAAGAGATGCTTTATTTATTTTCATGCGTAGTGGAGCCATGGCTTACCAAAGGGGTTTTCTCTCTCTTTCCCTTTCCCGCAAGTTTCTTAGGGGAAACTTTAAAAGAAGATGTAAGCTGGTCGTCAAAAAAATCAGATATAGTCAACAATATCGGAAACGGATATAGTTAGTATTCGGCATCAAGTCCTGCAGTGTAAATGAGGCCTAAGACCAACTTAGGTTTGCAATACTTCTGGGAAACGTCAGGTCAAATAGTCATGCACCAAAAACCATGCTGGTTCAGGAATCAAAATTCTGTTGATACATTTTTTACCAGGTCTGTTTGTAGATGATTTATACTTTGTGGTAAATGGCCTAGAAGGTGTTTGCAACTCTGAATCTAGATGCAGACACGCTCGGATTCAGATAAAAGATTTACATTCTGGCCCCTAAGTTATAGAAACATTTGCAAAAATGTACATTTATTCATTAGAACGCCACCTTGTGTCCAATTCTAACAAACTTTGATAGACAGAGTCATATATACATCCTGCATGTATATGCCTTTCAAAATTTATGATTTGAAGGGGGTGGGGGTGGGGGGGGGACTGCCATTGAGATGAATGGGAATGCTAACGGATAGCTCTCTCCAGTAATTACAGATGTTCTTGACACTGCTTGTACTGATGTGACACGACAACTATATTGGTCCCATTACAATTAACACGACAGTCTACACCGCAAACACGCATTTGTGAGGTAATAATGGCAGCGATGCAATTTTGTTGCACTTTCACAGCGTGGATGGCGTATTTGTGGGATGTGGGAAAAGAGAAAGGGCAGAAAGGTATCCATGGGACCTGGTCTGTTTCTCCCACCCGTCTTTCTCTATTATCCGTCAACCTCTTTTAAAGAGATGCTTTATTGATTTTCTCATGCGTGGTAGAGCCATGGGGGGGTTTTCTCTATCTCTCTCGGTTTCTCTCTCTCTTTTTCTCCGCCTGTTTCGAAGTGCTGCTATACAATCATAATAAAATAGAGTTTTTCTCTCTATGGCTGCCTTTTTTTTTCTGAGAAGGAACTTTGCTTAATAGGCGCAAAAAATAAGCTCCTAGATAAACTGTTCCATGTGTGC
The DNA here is from genome assembly GCF_018812025.1 of Megalobrama amblycephala. NCBI lineage: Eukaryota > Metazoa > Chordata > Actinopteri > Cypriniformes > Xenocyprididae > Megalobrama > Megalobrama amblycephala. The sequence goes on from NC_063047.1 coordinate 32,440,977, forward strand.
TGGAGAGGTGAGAGAGAGAGAGCAAGGCAAAGGAAAAGAGAGAAGGAGCAGGCAGCACGTGGAAAGGGTCTATTACAAACACACAGGAGCACTCGGCATGAGGATCCAAGGGAAAAAAGACTCACTGGAGGGAAAAGAGATGGAGAGAGGAGCAGAAAGGGAAGGAGTGACTGAGGAGATTGATGCTGTATTTGCTGTCTGCTGGTTTGCCGTTATCTCTGTTTCTCAGGTCCAGAGTTTATGGGTGTTCCCATGCTTTGCTCCTCTCTCTCTCGCCTCTTCTGGAAAGAAATTCTCTCTCTTTCTCAGTTTTCATTTAAAGTACTTTACATTCTATATTGCCAAAGCATCAATATGAAAAAGGGAGAGAAAAATTTGAATAAAAAAATTAAACATTAGAAAAAATAAAATCTTAAAATATAATATTAGGCAAATAAGACAAAACAAAATAAGATAAAACAAAAAATAAAACTAAATTAAATTTAAAGGGGTCCTTGATGATTTCAATTTTTTTTTACTTTATTTACTGTTTAATGTTGCTGTTTGAGTATAAACAACATCTGCAAAGTTGCTCAAAGTTCAATGCAAAGGGAGATATTTTCTTTAACAGAAATCGCTTTTTAAGGACTACAACAAATGGGCTTCTTCCCAGGTTGGTGACATCACAATCCCCAAAATTAAAACAAACAAACAAAAAACAATAACCACATGCTAGTCAATAAGTCGAATCACCGTTACTGACAATCATCATTTTGGCTGCGTGAGATTCTCCAGCTTTGTTGTTGTTGAACAACCGAAGCGTGAGCTGTTAAAGCTCCGCCCTCTTCTGGAAAGAGGGCCGGGAGCAGCAGCTCATTTGCATTTAAAGGGACACACACAAAAACGGCATGTTTTTGCTCACACCCAAATAGGGGCAAATTTGACAAGCTATAATAAATGATCTGTGGGGTATTTTGAGCTGAAACTTCACAGACACATTCTGGGGACACCAGAGACTTAGATTACATCTTGTAAAAGGGGCATAATAGGCCCTTGTAAGTAAAACAAAAATGATAAATAATAAAAAAAATAAACTAAAATAAAATAGCACCGAACAAAAACAGAATGAACATTAAAGGTCCCGTTTTTCGTGGTTTTTTGAAGCTTTGATTGTGTTTATAGTGTGCAATATAACATGTATTCATGTTTTGCGTGTAAAAAAACACAGTATTTTTCACATAATTTACTTATCTGTATACCGCTGTTTCCACTGTCATAAAAACGGCTGATGACTTCCTTGTTCTATGAAGTCCCTCCTTCAGAAATACGTAACGAGTTCTGATTGTGCCAGCGGTTCCTGTGTTGTGATTCGACAGCAGCTTAGCGGAAAGGTCCCGGAAAGGTCACGCCTCTTACCATAACGTGGAGATGCATGCGCTCAGTGTTATTGTAAACATGTCTTTAATTTTACCCTATCAATTTGAGCCGGAATCAGACCCGGTGATTGGACTGCGGGATGAAAATAACAGCGTTTCAACGACATGGCGACAAACACACTCTACAAATGCAACTCTTGTGTATTCCTGTGGGCGGAGGTTAGTCAAAAAACTGTTTTAGTGACGTCATTAAAGGAGGAAGTAGAGGGATGTAGTCCAAACTGGCCGTTCGATGTAGGCGACTTCTGTTAAATAAAATATCTTGCTTGGCATTGAACTTTGAGCTTTAAATTTTACAGATTTTATTTATACTCTAACAACAACATTACACACTAACTAAAGTTTGAAACATGGGATCACGAAGAACGGGACCTTTAAGAATAAAGGAATATAATTCATCCAAAAATGAAAATTCTGTCATTACTCATCCTCATGTCATTCCAAACACATCACATGACTTTATGAGGAATATCTCCATGCCAGTCACGTGACTGAAAACTAAGATTATCTCAAATATCTTGTTTTTGCTCACACCCAAATAGGGGCAAATTTGACAAGCTATAATAAATGATCTGTGGGTTATTTTGAGCTGAAACTTCACAGACACATTCTGGGGACACCAAAGACTTATATTGCATCTTGTAAAAGGGGCATTATAGGCCCTTTTACAAGATCCTGGCTGATGTATCCTGGCCACTCTTTTCCATACAGTGAATAAGGACTGGGGCTGTCAGACTTCAAAATGACAAAAAGCACCATAAAAGTATCCCGTTCCATGGAAGAAATAAAGTCATACAGGTTTGGAACAACATGAGGTTGAATAAATAATGACAGATTTTGTTCATTTCTGGCTGAACTATTGCTTTAAGAATTCTCTATTGCACAGACAACTTGAATATGATGATCGCAGTGGTTTCTGAGGGTGTGCAGCTCAAATATGAATTTTGCAGATGCATATCTATCCTCCCCCAGTAGCATTTGCATTTGATTTCTCCTTCTTGCTGATTTTATATCAGCTCTATGCCCTCCATGCTGTCTCTATCTGCATTAGTCTATGAGTGACAGAGCTAGTGTAGCGGCGTGTGAGAGGCGCAGCAGGAGGTGTGCAGCATGTAGCGAACCAGGGTTAAAGGTCATTCTGCAGAAGATGGGGGAGGGTAAAGGGCTAAGCACTCACACACACCGGCTCACCAGGGTCTAATGGTCCAACAGCCTCGCTATTGTTACTCCATCCTGTGGGTCTTGCACATCTGGGGGGGGATCTGCTTTGGGGATCAAGCTGTAGAAACGGGCAGAGGAACCCGCCTTACAGCGGGAGGCAGCGGTGTTGGGGTGGTCCGGGTCTGCGCGGGGAGGTTTTTGCGAACATATCTCCCGAGGGAGGGGGGAGGGTTAAGGGAAGGGGGCCGAGGCCAGCTGTGGAGCTGTTTCCCTGGCTCTGTTTCTGCCCCAATGGCAACACACAGCCACTTTTATTGTGTGTGTGAATGCTGGTGTGCTTGACTGTTTGTTCCTCTGGTGTTTCCTGCTGCTAACGATTCAATCTTCAAGTCACACGGGAAGGAATTATGTTAAAGGGCGAAACAATGCCAAAATGAGTTATAATGCTACATTTTCTAAAGAAATATTGCCCCAAAAGATGTTGCTGCACTGCGAAACGCCTGCACTGTTGTGCGTGGTTGAAAGGGCACCGCTATTGCTAAGATTTCTAGGTGTTGCTAAGTGGTTTCTTACTAAAAAAAGCCAATCCAATGTAGATATCTGAAGTCTATACACACACACACACACACACACAAAAATAAAACATTGGATCCCACTGAATTGCACTGAATAAATTGTGTTTATTCTTGACATATTTTTTAGACTTTTTTTTTTAAATGTAACGATTTTTTTCTCAAAACACAACGACTTCATTTAATGAGTTTATTCTCAACATTTTATTTCGACTTTTTTTTAATATAATAACTTTTTTCTCGAAACATGACTTTATTTTAAAAATTTTGTGAGTTTATTCTCAACATTGTATTTTGACTTTTTTCTCAAAATTTAATGAGTTTAATCTCGCATTATAATGACTTTAACCTTTTTTTATTATTTCTTGGCCCTAATCCTCTTCCATAGAATATGGCTATAAAATAATACTAATAATAACATTATTATTATTGTTATTATTATTACTAAATAAAAACAAAAGAAATATTACCATAGTAATATTTCACTGCAGAGCTGGAGTTCAAGTTCAGCAGCATTTACTGTTTACCGAAACCGCTCTGAGATGCTGCAAACACCGACGAATAATAAGAGTTTTATTATCATTAATCGTGCAGCCCATTGCACAAATGGTTTGGGACGAGTTGTGTACTTAATTTTAATGCCTAGGCTTAAGGGTTTGTCCGAAACCTAGCACCACTAATAATACAATCTGTAAAGACTGAACAACCCCCAACTGCTTATTTGTGCAGATGGGCTTAAAACACTGCAATGTTCACATCATAGCCCAAACTGAACTGAGTACCAAATACTCTCTGAAACTAGCCAGATATTTCACCGTTCCAACTCCATTGTGTGCAAAAATACACTTAAGCAAATACATTTGGCTTTTGAGGAGAAAAAACACCCATTAATTCCAGGCAAAGGGGGATATGAAGCACCCAAACCAGATGTAAGCTCAGTAAACAACCTGAGCTCGAGATGCATTAGGGCAAACATCTGTTAGGAACGCACGAGTAGAAAAGAGCGAGAGGCAGAAAAGAGCAGCGAGGGAGGAGAAAATCTGCACTTGCTCAAAGCAAAAGCACAGACATGTGATTGCACTTCTAAATAACGTTTCTGTAAACACAATTTCCAAAAGGACATTTGGAACTGACTCACACAAAAGGGAATCATTGACTGCCCGTTTTAATGCAGTTCAGCTCCTACCTGTGGCTGCCAGGCTTTGAATGGCGAAAAACAAAACATATGACCCTAATTTTGGGATGGAGTGGAAGAAAAGCCATGCAAACACAAATGCATACATTCACTCTCATACATATACAACAAATGCACAGCTTGAAAAAATCACTAGCAGAGCCTGTGGGGAAGGACACTAAAATAGCAGATGGTCGATACTGGTCATTTGCTAGCAAACGAGAGGGCCTACGCTCTACACCTTTCCCCTCTGCGTGGCCTCCATATGCAGCTCATAAAAGACACGCAAAACTGGCCTGATGGATCCATCTCAGCACCAGGAAAACAAGCCTCAGGGCGGAAAGAGGAAAACGAGGTGAAGGAACGCTACCGAAAATGAAATTTATGGGCCGGTATAATATGCATTTCAAAGGGATAGTTCATGAAAAATTTTGACATCATTTATTCACCCTCATTTTGTTTGAACACAAACATATCACATCTCAAACTGCCAAAGTCACGTGATTTCAGTAAACGAGGCTTCGTTACGTCATGAGTGTTTCGAAATTTCAATGGCTCACCACTGGGGGGCGTGACTTTGGTAGTTTGATACACGCTCCAAACCACTGATTCGAAACAAAAGATTCATAAAGCTTCGAAGCTTCATGAAGCAGTGTTTTAAAAACGCCCATCACTAGATATTGTTGGATAAAATCGTTATTTTTTTTTTTTTTGGCACACAAAAAGTATTCTCGTTGCTTCATAACATTAGGGTTGAACCACTGTAGTCTGTTTTAAATATGCCTTTAGTAGCTTTCTGGCCATCTGAATGTGTTAATGATCTTGCTGGCAATGAAGACCTCACTGAGCCTTTGGATTTTATGAAAAATATCTTAATTTGTGTTCTGAAGATGAACGAAGGTCTTACGGGTGTGGAACGACATGAGGGTGAGTAATTAATGACAGAATTTTCATTTTTGGGTGAACTAACCTTTTAACTAATACTATTAAAAATAGTTTGTAATAGCTTATAGCTGAAATAAAATAAAATAAAATAAAATAAAGCTGAAATAAAATAAAATAAAATAAAACATGAGAAGCTTAAACCGAAAAAACAACTGAAATAAAAATGACAAATTTGGCCTTGACAACTAATTTAAATTAAGTTGAAGTTGAAGTACTAAAAGGACTAAAACTGAAGTAAAAATAAATTAAAGCTATATAAATATTTAAAAAACAACAACTAATAAAAGCCCTAAACTAAAATCTAAGCATATAAAAATACTAAAATAACACTGGCCTGCAGAAGAAATAAAGTTAGAGATTTAGAATGACACAAGAGAGTAAATGATAACAGAATTTTCATTTTTGGATGAACTCTCTGTTTAAATGTTTGTCTATCGAAACTTGATTTTTCTAAAACAGTCAAGCCTGTATCACTTTCACAGCTCTGTGCAGATGTGTTTCTCCACCTCTGGCCCACAGCTGCGCACACACAGGCAAACACACACACATACACACACACAAGAGGCATCACATCATTCCAATATGTGTAAACACACTGGGGGATGGTGGAAAGAAGCACTACCCTTAACACAAATGCACACAAGCTGCCCTTCCATCCACACACACTCACAAAAACACACGCAATCTCTTCTATATTTGCAGTGCTGCTCTTAAAACACTCTTCCCCTTCCTCTTATCTAAACATCACCTATGTCCATCCCCAGCCCCTGCTGTTTTCACTCACCCCTCTCACCAGACGAGCCGTCCGCCCGTGTCCACTCCAGATCACGGACTCGCCCTGACTGCATGACCTCTCTCCACTTTTACACATCACTCCTGAGACTCCTGGAGTACCATTGTGCTCATTACAAATACAGGTGGAAGCCAAACAGAGAGACTAACTAAAGGCAGAGAGGAAATGGCATATAGGAGCGCACACTGATAGAGAATAATGAGGGTTCTAGTCGAAGGGGTCGCCGTCAATACGCGCGGCCACCACACATCAACTCCCAGCAGAGAAAGGGGGACAAATAACCCTTGTAAGGGCTTGTATAGGGAACACACTTCACAATAAGCCAGAGGACAGAAGGTGTTACGCAAGGCGAGGCATCATGCTTGCCAATTGATTTCTATTCATTCTGCGTAGAAGCGGTTCAGGGACACCGTCACATTGGTTAGCAGCATGCGCTAATTGAACGATAGTGTCCACAAAACCGCACTATTATAACAAGACCCAAGGCCAGAACATTTGCTTCATGATGTCAGGGATGTAATCCATTAATTCATTCATGTGATACGAGTTCCTGCAGGGGAAGATAGCAAGCGCTCAGGATGACTTAGAAAAGAGGCTTTAGAATTCCATACAGGTACTTCCGATGGCTCTGTGCAATCTGCATGTTGTTGACATTATAATGCGTTTTTGATGCACTTTAGCTGAGAATTGTGACATTTGTGATGATGATCCTATTAATGTTGATGGTTTATTTCTGACATTTTCTCATGAATGCATCTTTACAGTTGCATAAAAAGTCAAAATGTGGTTCGGATCTAGTCTAACAGCTTTTTAAGCTCAAAGATAGCAATTATTTCAGAATAAACTATACTATAAAAGTGAACATGCAGCTGAAAAGGCTAGTACATATTTCTACCTGATCTGAGCCTTTAAAATTCTTACATTGGAGTATAACCGGGTTTATTCAGTCATGTTAAATCATTTTGAATTGAATCAAGGCGGTTAATTTAGATGTTACCCCACGAAGAACATCTGAAGACTTCAGATGCAAAAGCCTCTAAGTTCCGTCTGAAATTTTCTTCTAAAATAAGCAAAATCCCATTAAAGTGGAATTACTGACCCTAAACATACAAGCTTGATAAAGATGCTTATTTTAGAAGAAAATTTCAGACGGCACTTAGAGGCTTTTGCATCTGAAGTCTTCATTTTTACATTAACTGACCTCTCTTTAAAGAGTCTGATATCAAAGTCTTAATTTTAGGAGTTGGAATACAACATTCCAGATTCCAGACTGGATGATCAGAATACTAATAGCTTTTCCTGTCCTTGTGAATCCCTCATGTCAATGAACTAAACCCTGTATGGGAATCTGTGTGTGTGTGTGTGTGTGTGTGTGTGTGTGTGTGTGTGTGTGTGTGTGTGTGTGTGTGTGTGTGTGTGTGTGTGTGTGTGTGTGTGTGTGTATGTGTGTGTGTGTGTGTGTGTGTGTGATATTCACTTTTAGGTACTATTGACTAAGGAAGGATGCGAGTCCATTGTGGCACAACAATGAGAAGGTCTTCCCTCCAGGAGCCCAATTTGACTCTCAATGGGTTTGAGGAACATCTGGGCTGAAGGGGTGACAGTGTATGGGCCCCCAGCAAGCTATTCCCTGCCAGTTGCATTTAATGCGGGAACACTGTCCAGGACAGGCTGAAAACAAACATGAATGGAGCACAATTCTACAGTTACTGCTCTCCTCTCCTTCCACTGTTCATTAACAGACAACGACGGGAGCGTATGACAGCCCTACGTCACAATAATACAGAGCTTTGTTCAAGGCTTCCAGTCTCCTCTTTGCTTACAGGCACTGTATGAATCACTATAATAGACAACTGATTGTTCTTGGATGTGATGATACACACTGACCTTGCTATTTCACATACTCACAAACACAAGCTATAAAATCCCACTGACAGCCATTGTTCTCAACCTGTATGCACCTTTTGTCATTTTTAATTTTTTGGGGGGCCCTACCAGAAATGGAAATTCTATCATTTACTCACCCTTGTCATTACAAACATGTATGACTTTCTTCTGTAAAACATAAAAAAGAAGATATTTTGAAGAATTTTGGTAACCAAACAGTTTTGGTTCTCATTGACTTTATATTGATTATATGGACAAAAACTACAATGGAAATCCATGGGAACTGAAACTGTTTGGTTCCCAACATTATTCAAAATGTCTTTGTTTGTGTTTTGTAGAAATAAGAAAGTCATACAGGCTTGGAACGACATGGGGGTGAGTAAATGATGACAGAATTTTCATTTTTGGGTGAACTATCCCTTTAAGACATGATTTGGACCATTTGAACCTCATAAAGGCAGGAACACACCAAGCCGACGCCGACGAACTAGTGGCGATGAAAGCACACTGTGGGGTTGGCTCACGTCCGCAACGTCTGGGTCCAAAGTTGCCCTGACACACCAAACCGATGCTTGACAGCTGACGGCCAAGTAGCACATCCATTTTGCGCCTGCGCAAGATGAAATGCCTTTCCGTACTAGCAGGTGGCAGTATCTGAACAGCCAATCAGAATGATCAGATGGCCTAACGTACCGACGAGCTCCAACGCCGATTCAACATGTCGAATCGGCCGAAAAAAAGCCGTTGAGGACCAACTTCAGCCGACGGTGCTGAGAAAACTTAGTCGGCCGACGAACAAAAACTGCCCCACTGTCTGCTTGGTGTGTTCCTGCCTTAAGAGGACCCCTTAGTAAATGTGCACACACACAAACACACACTTCACCCTAAAAAAATATGTTAAAGGTATAGTTCACCCCCCAAAAAAGAACAATCTGTAATCATTAACTCACCATCAACCCAAACCCTTGACTGATTGATCTTTTCCATGCAGGAAATGGTAAATGAAGGCATTAAGCCTCAAAAAAAGAGCACGAAATCACCACAAAAGTATCATAAAAGTTGTCCTTTCAAAGACTCCATAAAAAAAAAACAACAGGGTTATGGGACAAACAAGCCAAAATGTAAGTCCTCGCATTCTTCCGAGGCTTTATTAATGAATTCATAAGAGTACACGAGAGAACTAGCTATGTTGGATTCATGAATAAAATATTTGTTTTAGTCAGATCTTTTAAAATAAAATGTTTAATTCCATTCATAAAGTTTACATCTGATTCTCAAGTTCAATTTATCAACTTGCTGTTAACAGCTCAAGAGGGAAGATCACTGAATAATGACTTAAATTTCTGCGTCGACTCACACGACTGCTACTGTAAATCTTTAGACGACTTGGGATGTGTACCACTTTTATGACGATCTTACTTTAGACTTGACATCTTCGGTCATGTTTTATTGTCAATGCATGGAAAACAGTGATTCTTCAAAATGTCTCCTTTTGTGTTGCAGAGTGGAAAGAAAGTCATAAGTTCTTGGAGCAACATAAAGGTGAGTACATAATGACTATATATTTTAGTTTTAGTTTGACTCTTTGACCATTTCTCTGTCTGAATGAGCACCCAGCCTATGAAAACACCAGTGTCCACTTCATGCTGTAATTACTGTAATCTCCAGTATGCAGTGCGCACTTATTTCATTACAGACAACCAAGTCACAAGAAAAGGAAAAGAAGGAAAACGCACTCTGTATGTGTCACAGCACGAAAACATCTGCTGGTGGTCAATCTTCCAGCATGATTGTGTGATTTTGAACATCACTTTTAGGCTAGGCTTTATATAATTCCCACAGAAAACCATTATCGCTTATTACCTGAGTCACTAAATAATGTTAAACCTCAGAGAGAAGCGTTTTATTGTGCTGTGAACGTGGCAGAAACGTTTTAATTGCACTAAGAAAAAAAGTGCTGATGTTGTTCTTTAAATATGTAAAATCCCATCACATATGCATCAAACAGTCAGCGTTTATTCTCTCACTCAATCTGGCACATAAAGATTTTAGTGTCTTATTTGTTTGCACGTTGAGATGTGTCCAATTAAAACCGCACTGCGTTGTCGCCAAAGTGACACAAACTGCCATCTACATTTATTACAATCATCTTTAGTTAGGATTTTAAACTTATCTAAACAATAAGGCAACAGTTGGAGCTCCGCCGACTGAATGACTGACTGACTTAATGACGGTATCAAATATCCTTTCCACCCCCATCGCTTTTGCAATAAACGACATTTTAAAAACAAAAACACTAATTACGTGACGTTGTGACGTCAGTTTATAAGATAACAGAACGCTGCAATAATAGAACACTGCAATAATCCAGTTGTATTTGTATTGGAGGCGTCAAACTTACCTCTGGCGAGTCGGTGCGTAACGCTCACGGACTGTCAGCGCGTCCAAAAACGCATGAAAACGCACACAGCGCCTGGTCTCAGAGAACCACCATTTCAAAACGAGCCCAACAAATCCCACATTTTCCACAGAAAGACTCAGCTCCTTTTGTTTTCCCGCATGCTTGCTTTCTTGACGGCTAGGAGAGCGAGCGAGCAAGCGAGCAAGCGAGCGGCGCGATGGTCAGTGTGTCGGTTTACGCAGCGCAACTCTCTCCGTTCACTCCCTTTGTAGTAGTTCTAGAGAGGGAGGGTGTATTAAACCCGTACAGATCCACTTCTTCAAAGCGGTTCTCCTCCGTCTCAGCAACTTGAACCCCGCGCCCTGCTAAAGTAAAGCTCTGACTGTGAGAGAAACAAAGGTGCTTAGCGGACGGGAAGCACAGCTCCAGTACGCCACACACACTGCACTGGAGGATATACTGCCTCCTGATGGGTATCGGGGAAGCGATGAGGCGGACCGGTGGCTCACAAAAGCAGTACAAACAGGTCTCCGCCCCAATCTCCCCTGTCCTGTACGGGAACGGGGCCGGAATATCATCATAATCAGACGAAGTGAAGCATTTGTCATTCTCTAATGGGCTTCTGTGCTGAAGCCTACTACATTATTTTAATGACTTTTTCTAACACTTTACAGTTCTAACACTTTACCATTCATACAAGATGCTATATAGTAAATGTAAAAATAAATAAATATACGAATTAAGTGCACACAAGTAGCCTACTTATTTATATTGTAACATGAGCACTGTAATGCAAACTCTTTTTGACTAAAAAGAGAGATACACTGTTAAAATGCTGTTAATTTTAAAAGAAAAATAATGTTAAAATGCTACAGTAAAATCTTTAATTGGTTGACTTTGTTACCTTACCATTACAGTGAAAGTTATTTTTGATTTAACAGGATAAAACATGTAATTTTACAATAATTTACATTTAAAATATAGGCCTATATTCAATAAGTAAAATATTGTGTGTGTGTGTGTGTGTGTGTGTGTGTGTGTGTGTGTGTGTGTGTATATATATACATATATATTAGTATATGTATATATATATATATATATATATATATATATATATATATATATATATATATATATATATATATATATATATATAGGCTATATCTACCTGACCCAGGACCACAAAACCAGTCATAAGAGTCAATTTTTTGAAATTGAGATTTATACATCATCTGAAAGCTGAATAAATAAGCTTTCCATTGATGTAGGACTTAATATGATAGGATAATATTTTGTAGAGATACAAATATTTGAAAATATGGAATCTGAGGGTGCAAAAAAATCTAAAAATTCAGAAAATCACCTTTAAAGTTGTCCAAATGAAGTCCATAGCAATGCATATCCACTCACAACAATAATGTTTTTGGTATATTTAGGTAGAAAATTTACAAAATATCTTCATGTAACATGATCTTTACTTAATATAAAAAAGAAAAATCGATAATTTTGACCCATACAATGTATGTCTGGCTATTGCTACAAATATATATTTTGTGGTCCAGGGTCACATATAGTATAATAATAATAGCATAGTTGCTTTTCTTTTTATATATGGTTCAATATATGTGAAATATATGGATTGTTGTGAATGTAGTTATGAATTAAAATATAAAGGCACCAAAATAGACAGACAAGACAGACAGACAGACAGATGTGCATGTCTTGGGTTATGACTGAAGCATTAGAGATGTAGCAACAGGAAGCAAAACAACAACCCGGATAATCCCGTATATTCTCATTTTAGAAGATTCAATGGATTATGGCCCGTCCCTGCATTTTAACACTTGAATAAATCTGTCTGTCTGCATTCTCAGCTTAACAATCTACCACATAAATATACTATACTTAGAGATAAGCATCTTGCCTTTGCCAAAGCCAAAGAAAATATCCGCAAAGGATTAACCTAAATTATATGCATTTAAACATCACAATGAAAGAAAGGGGTATTCAAATGTATCTCAACCTTGTTGTGTGTCTCTTTTCTTTTGAAAAGCACATAACCAATTATACTTCATCTTAAACCGTACTAGTGGATCCTTCATGTATGACAGTCAAGGGACTGCAGCAGATCTGAATGAGGAGGGGCCTTTCTAGAACATTTGGACTGGCTTCACTTGAGTAGATGGAGCCTTTTATACCTTTCAAACTACATGTGTACAACTGCAGTTGTGACACTCAATTATGGGCAGTGCTTCCTCTAGTGTAATCATAATGGAAATCTTCATTATATTTCTGAGTGGCAAAGGCTACTTAAATAAAAGCCTCCAGCCCCAGAGGCCCCTCAGATTCACGAATAAAAGCCTTGAGTGCAGGCGCTGGGAATGGAGGAAGCATAGATATCATTTAGAATCTGTTTGGATGAGGATTTACTCTGGGAGGCGAATCGAATGGATAATGGACACCAGTCCACAGCAGCAGGACCCAGGAGACCACACAAATCTACAAAACCCTTCATATTATAACAAAAACAATCTCCATCAATGCCAAGTCGCCTGGTGAAATATGCAATTGCCATGGCATGTGGAGTACCTATAAAGGTTAATTTGACATGAGAAGAAGGTTTTGATCTGTATCTCTGCATTGTGAGATGTTTCAATGGCTTATCTGCTGGGAATATTGAGTATTTATGTTGATCACACATGGCGCGCCAGCAGTAAACACTGCTGCTATGACCATAAAATTGTTCCTCTGACCACATTAATACCACTTCTCAGATATTGTAAATAAACTGAATGCAAAATGCAAATGTATGATTGCAATTATACTCTGGCTTCTTAGTGCTGAAATGCTATAGGCTTCTTATGGCATATTAACTAAATAGCACTAAACAATACATAGTGAAAAAACATGTTGCTTGCATCACTGCAAAGGATTTACATGCAAACCTTGTCTGGTTTTATTTATGTGAAGGTTCTGTCCTTGATGGAAGGATTACCAGGGGTTATTCTCAATTCAGATCAAGATACGGACAAAGGTGAGTCTTGTTGATGCACGCTGAACCTAGAGGGGATGCTGCCTTTTGAGTAAAAAACCCTTTCAGCACTCTACTGAAATGCAGAATCACTTTTTTAAGTGAGAACAGACTTTGTCTCTATTCACAGTTCCTGCTTCAGCAAGGTTGTATTAGTCATGTGGAACAAGCACAGCTTGGAATATAGCACAGGAAGCAGACAAATGTGGAAACTAGGCCAGGACAAAGAGGTAAGGTGTACACTCATTAGGATGGAGTCCAGAGGTCCAATCCCTAAAGCTACAGCTATAGATATATTACTACTGCTCATATGCTCTAATTTAAGACCAAACCACAGTGCTGAAAGCATGCACAGTCATGATAGTGAAAATACAGTATATGACCACACAACTTCACTAACAAGGTTAGATTTACTCATTCTTTAGGTGAATGCATAGAAATGTACATACAAGAAGACAGTACTCAGATCTTTGAATCAACGAAGAACCTTTGCGATGCACAATACTGTATAATGTTGACATTTGGGAAATAGTAATGCACTAAATGACTTCAATCACAAATAAACTACAGCAATGGTGGAAAATCAGCCTTTGTTCTAAACATTTTACATAAAAGATTTGTAGATACATTTATGCATTTCTATGTTCATTTCTTTTCAGATCAAAATCATACAATATTTTATCTTGGCTATGATGTTGGAGGCAACTGTAACATAAAAAACCCCCCACAATTTTATGACAATAGAAAACTTAAAACAAATTAAAATATGAACTTTAATGTATCCAACCAAGTGCTTTGTTTGATGCATCAGCTGATCAATATAGTAAAAATCTGTGTGGGACAGACTTAACACACAAATAACATGAAGATGAAGGTTGACAGGCTTTAATTTCAATGAGGAAAATCCAACACGGTACAAAACACAACTACATATGGATGATAGTGATGTCCGGTTCGCGAACGAATCGTTCTTTTTAACCGGTTCTTTTCAGTGAACCGGTTGAACCAGTTCACCAAATCGGTCTGAATCGTTCCAAACAGTTTGCATCTCCAGTAAGCAAACACGAATACACAAATTACTAAAGTTATTCACTTTTTGACGTGCCTGACACTACCTCTCGAAATAAACCAACATTCCGGAGTTATTCAGTTACTCCAACAGTACACTGACTTAACCTGCTGTGAAGAGAGAACTGATGGTGATGAGCACGAACAGCAGAGCAGCTGATATGAGTGCGCATGCGCGGCGCACACGAACGAACATACACGGCCTGTCACCGTTCTCGTTCTCGAGTCAAGAACCGGTTGCAACGGTTTTCGGATCATCAGTACACAACCGAGAACCGCTTCTTTCGGACGTGTCCGATTTGAGAACCGGTGAGCTGATGATACTGCACATGCGTTTAACTTTTCAAGAGAACGAAAAGCACGTTAGTCAAGTTTTGTTGAACATCGGACAGTGTGATAATATAAAACATACTGGAAATATGTTTATGACTTAATTCAAAATACAAATGTTTTTTGTGCTTTTCCAAATACACCATAGCAGATTGATAGCATATAATACTGTACATAATAAACTACATGCCAACATGAACATAATATTTTGTACACAGATCAAACTAATGTTCAGAAATAGTTCTACAAATTTATTTTTCTATATTAATGTTATTTAAAAAGCAATATAGTGAAAGTTGTGCAGTTGTGCTTTCGAGTTATTTTTTTTAAAGATTGGAAACATTTATTTGTTTCATAAATAATCCATGGACGGTTTATTTAATTTCTAAACAAGGTGATATAAAGATAAAAAATGACGTAATCAAACTACAGCGAGAGCAAACAAGCTCCTTTTAAATCGCTCTTGTGGTTCTCGAATCTCAATCTCGTTCTCGAGTAGAATCGGTTGCAACGGTTTTCGGATCACCAGTACACAACCGAGAACTGCTTCTTTCTGTCCGATTTGAGAACCGGTGAGCTGATGATACTGCGCACGCGTGATTCAGCGTGCGATCTGAAGCTACCGAACAGTAACATCACAGCACCGGCTAACTAGGACAACTGATGCTATGAGAGGACTCGAATGAGGGGACAATCTGGCGAAACGTAAGTTTATTTAATTACAAATAAATCGTAATGTAAGAGGATCATGGTTTCTGCTCTGATGAAGACTAATTTATTTACTTTATAACTGTAAAACTTTGTTTGCACATCACTGCCTGTATATGTCATGTGTTTGGATGCTTTAGATGGAAAACTAAATTGTAAGAAACGCTTCAGATTATAATGTTTTAGTTGACTGATGTTATGATTACTGACTTTATATATTTTAATGTGTTAATTTTTTTCATCCCGGCCCGCGATAGACGACGTCATCGCGGATGACGTCATTACGTCGGAGCGGAAAAGAACCGAACTTCCCATCACTAATGGATGAGACCCGGCAAAGACACACACTGAACTGAACTTTAATAGAGGTGGTAATGAGATGATTAGTACACAGCTGAAACTAATGAGTGGCCATGACAACAAATTAACTAAGGGAAAACAGTACTGACTGAAAAACAAAACTCCATGTGTTTGTGACAGTGTGACAGAACGCCCCCTCCCGAAAGGTGCGTTCTCACGCCGTGGTGGATGAGGATGAGCTGGTGAAAGGATGGTGAAGGGATGGCACAACAGCAGAGGAAACTGGAGGATGTTCATGTGGAGGAAAGCTGACAGGGAAGAGACTGAACTGGAGGGTCGAGGGCTGTGAAGACGGTGGTGAAAGCTAGGAGAAGCCTTGAGCACAAGCATGATGGCAGGTGCCCAGGCCACAGCCAGAACTGTGCTCCATGTTGGCATTGACAGAGGCAAGAGCCATGGTGGTGATTGTCCTGACGCCACCAGGGCGATGGCCAGAGGCGATGACATTGGAGTGGGAGCCCACCGCGTAGTTGAAGGTCCGAGGCAAGGGAGTGACGAAGGCCCTGGCGACCAGCAATGCTGAATGGCCAGTGGTCCACGCTGGAATCAAGGGTGGAAGGAGCATAGGCGAGAGAGTCTGGGTGACAGGTCGAGGAGGAGTGACGTCCGCCGAGATCATAGGCAGAGTTGTGAGCTCCTCTAGCCCAGGCAAAGACGGCTTCCAGTTGGCCCAAGGTGGATCCGTGCCACTGAGAGGAGGAGAAGAACCAGAGGGGCTGGTGGGAGAGGGTGATGAGTGGGTAACAGGAATGGCTGAGGGCTGAGGACAAGGCTGGAGAGTTACAGTCCAATGATAAGGGCCAGTCCCTCTAAGATTGTTTGATTAGGTGGTGTGAGAGAGAGGTAGGGTGGGACTGACAGGACCGAAGACAAAGAATTATTTGATTGAAGGTCTGAAAGTGGTGATGCCAGTGTTTCGCTCTCAGTGGCGGGAGGGTGGGCGGGCCTCTCCTCCTTGCCCTCCGATTCCATGTAAGCTCCCTTAATGGTGGATGACACAGCAGACACGCGCACCTGGTCAGCGTCGATGTTGGGCACACGCCCTTGATGCCATGGGCTTGAGGCTGTGGACTCGAAGTCTGTGGTGGAATCAAACTGATTAATCCTGACCATAGGGTTCTGGCTGGGCACTGGGGTGGAAGTGGGGCTGGAGACGTCATCAATGACGATCAAGGATGATCCACAGGATACCAGCAACCACTCCATATAGTCAGTGAAGCTCCCTCAAAGAGGTTCTCTGGAACGTCCCACACATAGAAACTTGCAGAGGCAGTCGTCTGGGAAGGTGGTCTGATATGCTAGGTCCAGGAACACCTGCTGTGCTCAAGGGAGTTGTCTATGTGCTCAAGGCAAAGCAGCTTAACAGCAGGATAACCATCGGGAAAAAAAAAAAAAAAACAGAAACAAAACACAAACTGAAAATGGAACAGAAACACAACAGAAATGCTGCTTCGATACTTTCTACTTTAACTCTTTGGTCAGGTCTTCTGTCACGGGTTGTGTGGTAGAGACTAAACACATGAACAACACGAAGATGATGAAGAAGGTTTACACATTTACACAATTACACATAGATGAGACCTGACAAAGACACAAACTGAACTGAACTTAAATAGAGGTGGTAATAAGATGACTGATTAGTGCACAGCTAAACTAAAGAGTGTCCATGACAACAAACTAACTATGGGAAAACAGTACTGACTGAAAACAAATGTCTATGTGGTGTGATAGTGTGAGAGGCATCACTGGTTCCATAAAGAACCTTTAACTTCCATTGAACCTTTCCAATGTACAAAAAGTTCTTTATACACTCTTAAAAATAAATGTTTTTTTAAACATTAATAAATAATTAATAAATAATTTTTTTTCTTTGTGTGAAGAACATTTTTAAAAATCTAAAGAACATTTTTCCACTATAAAGAACCTCTTGAGCAATTGAAAGATTCCATGGATGTTAAAGGTTATAGTGTATAGTGGGAAAAAAAGGTTCTTTAGATGATTAAAATGTTCTTCACGCAAAGAGAAAAATGGTTCTTTTAAGAACTGTTTACTGAAAGGTTCTTTGGGGAACCAAAAGTGGCTCTTTTATGGCATTTCTTTGAAAACCTCCTTTTGAAACCTTTATTTTTTAGAGTGTAGTATCATATAAATGTAAAAACATTACTGTAATAGTTTTTTGTAATGATGTGCTCTTATGTGAGGTAAAGTAGCTTAATATCAGTTACTTCTGACACATAACTGCTTCTTATAGGTCTACAAAGAGATGTCAAGTACATAGTCTGAGTTTTAAATTACAAAAATAATACAGATAAAAAAATGGTACAATTGCCCTATAAAAACGTTAATATAAAAAGCTATAAAAGTTTTACATTCCAGATGACAATATAAAGGTATATATATGTGTGTGTGTGTGTAACCCCTCTACCCAGGTCCTACTCGCCCTGCTTTGCGCGGGGCTCAGACGCTCTAACAAGGAGGATAAAGGCTGCAACCTCTAGCATCAGTCACTAGAGCATCTCTTGAGATCAGAGGAGTGAGGTTTACTCGCACATCAACTACTAGCTGGCCTCCGTTATACTCACCCCCCTAAACCTCACTCCCATCCGGGTCACGGCACCAATGTAACCCCTCTACCCAGGTCCTACTTGCCCCGCTCTGCACGGGCCTCGAACCTGGGTCTCCGGCATGGGAGTCAGACTCTCTAACAAGGAGGCTAAAGGCTGCAACCTCTAGCATCAGTCGCTAGAGCATCACTTGAGATCAGAGGAGTGAGGTTTACTCGCACAGCAACTACTAGCTGGCCTCCGTTACATGTGTATGCAATAAGGTAGGAGAGGCTGTGCTGTATCGTGAACTGCTTCGCGTCATGCCTAACAACGTCCTTCAGCCGTGACTTATTCATGATACAGCACTAGCCTCAAGTATCTTATTACTTTTATAAAACGGTTACCAAACAAAACAAATATTAAAACCAAAAATATGTATCAATGTATACTTTCATGAAGTAAAGTTTCACTAAAAGCCTTCCTTCTGCCAGAAAAAATAGTCCCTGACATAAACAGCAACAGAAGTTTTATTATTACGGCATTAGATGGCGGCAAAGACTGTCTTTATAAGCGTGTCAGTCAGTAGCGAAGACTTTTACATTGAGGCTGCGTTCCACTCCAGTTTTAGACACGCACTCGCGAACTTCCCTAAACACTTCCCCTCAGGGGAATCCCTGCTGCCATTTTGAAGTGCGTTCCACTTCGTGAAGTGGACGAGGGTAGTTTATATGGACAGACCCTCGCTCCCTTGATTTTAACCGAGGGAGTGAGTCTACTTCATATGTACACTTCAGGCAGCTCCATAACCCACAATGTAACACGATTGCGACATCACCGCATATCACGTTTAATTTACCCTACCACAAACAACTCTATGATATCATAATCTTTTTTTAATATTTAAAATACACATATATACATATAGAATGCTGCTTTAAACAATTTTGAAAGTGGAAAAAATTAAATAATAAATCAACTCCTTAGCAGATTCCGAGTGATCAAGGGCTTAGGACGCTCCAATTCAGCCCATTGCAAGGGTTCTGCCAGTAGTGTGCACTCATGCAGCGTAAGCAATGACGTATATCCGAGTTAACGAAACTGAGGGAAGTTAGTGAGGGAAGGGCATTTAAAAACGAACTGGAACGCAGCCTATAAAGAATGAATTGTTGTGAACACGGAACAAGAAGCAGCTGACAAATGCTCTGACTAGTGCTGTCAGTCATGGGAAACCCCTTAAATGTTAAAAGGACAAGATAATACATCAAACATTTTAAACTGATTTTTTATTATGAACACGACTGACCTGAAGGAAAAATGCTAAATCTGAATGCAGGTAATAAACTCGCTCATGCGATCTCTTTCTCACAATACTCTTCTACGTAATGCAGTAAGCTTTAATGAACAATATCAATTAAGAACATACAGTTTACGTTGCTAAGAGTGGTTGCTAAGGGTGTTGTGTAGTGATACACAGAACCGTTGGGTGAAGCGGTCATAGCTGTGTTTTATTCATGATATTGACCAATCAGAATCAAGGACAGGAACTAACCATTTTATAAATCATATATATTATATATACAGTATATAATATATATAAATCAATTTACATTTATAATATGAACCTCATGGTTTTTCGACCATAACATTAAAATCAATTAATTATCATCTATTGGCATCTACCAAAAATCCCATATGGCTGCATTCATCATAAATGCATAATTTTATCAAATGCATCATTTATCATGGGCGCACATGATCAAAAGTCTTAACTTTGTCCTAACAGCTAAATAAATTTAGAGTGACTAGAGCATTTCCATAGCAGCCTGACTCCCAGGAGTGATGTGGATAGGCTAGCCGTGTCTATCGTCTAACTCTATTTACCTGCAGCCGAAAGAGAAACGCTGCCAGGTTCAGCTACAGTTCAGGGAGAAAGCCAACATGCTCAGTTCTGGATGACAGGCCTGGAATTGACTTGCACTATAGCACACAGCAGGAAGATGATAGCAGAGCTATTGCAAGGCGTTGCTATAAACTAATCTAGAGCAATTAAATGAAAACGAGAAAATAACACAAGGCATCTTGAATATATTGTTGGGAGGAAAAAATGCTCAGTGCTGCAGAATTAGATAGAAACAGGGAAAAACAAGAAGATCAAGGACTGCGTACCACTGCAGGAAGCTAAATTCTATCGTGGTTTTAATATGTTACTGTTGAAGGGTTGCTGCAGATTTCTGGCATCTTACTGATGCAGAGACACACTTTCAAACGGAATGAATGCTGATGAGAACTTGTTTTAGTCATCGGTTTTAGGTAAACAGCGAGTATCTGGCACAGCATGTAGAGGCCTAATTAAGCCTTGCTTATTCACACAACTCTTTGGCCAACGCTGAAATCACCAAGCCACTCATTTTGCATGCAAGAAAGAGTGTGTTGCAAAGAGAATTTTTCTATCACTAATGCATCATCTGAGAGCTGGAAGGTTTCACAGGATACGAATACTTTGGACAGCTGTGGTAATTCCTTCTGCCTGGCACTACACTTTCTGCCAAAGCGGTGATGAATTCATTGAATGCTTGAATAAGTTCAGATATGAAAGAACCGCCTGAGATGTTCTGGCAACTTTTCATCCTGCACCAAAAACTAGCTCAGATCTTTCAGTTCACATGGAGCCCTGCCCAACTTTTGAAGATTCATGCACAAAGTGCACTAGCACCATGTCGTCCATAATCTCAGTACGGAGAGTGCTGTGAGGGCTTTCCAAGAAAGTAAAATCTGGCACTAGTTCCCTCCACATCCCATCTAACGATATGGCATTCTGAAGGGTAATTTAAAATCAAACATGATAGCATCTTTGCTAAAGGTGTCACAGAACACAAAGTTCAAATAATCTCAAATGATCGTCAACAACGACAACAGAAGGGAGAGGATGGATTCTCTTTCACAACAACAGCTTGTTCTCATTTGAGTTAACACCTTATAAACACCTGAAAAGAAACAGATGCCCTTTTCAGTGAAAGCTGAAGCTAAGGGCCAATATCCCAAGATGCCATGTCAAAACATCCGATATGTTGTTTTCTTTTCTTCTCTTCCTCTCTTTATCTTTCCCTGTGAGTTGCTATTTGTGAACTGTGATGTTAGGAGTGTAGAAAAACAAACTTGATGGATTGCAAAGCATCTACAGTTGCGAGATGCCAGCCAACAGCATCTAATCATGTCAGAGCAATGCAACCCTTTAATGAGGTCCTTAGATCAAGTAAGGGCGAGCTACTCAATCTTAGCTTTTAAAGGTGAAACGAGTCATTTTTTTGGCACAAGCATCAGCAAAGTGAATTGCAAATATAGTGACTGTTTTCACACAGGTTTCCTGGACAAAGTCTATTTTAACATTCAAAAGCACACCTCACCTTTAAATTGATCAGACAGCAATGATATCAGAGACAGTGAGTAGACTACTAAAACACAGGCATGCGTATTTGGGACTTGCTTGACCTTACTAATTTTGAGGGCCAGACTGAGCCATATTCTTGAGCAAATGATGTAACAGCACCCCGTCTCGTGGTTCTGTTCTGATCCCATCTCCCTCTCTCCTCTCCAATAATTTCTTCTCTCTTCTCAAACTTCTCTTCTCAAATCTAAATAAAAAGCAAACCCCCAAAACATACACTACCATTCAAAAGCAAGCATTTTGTTTCTTATACTCACCAAGGCTGCATTCACAAAATGCAGCTGCTAGAGTTCTTACCAGGTCAAGAAAATATGATCATATAACACCAATTTTATCATCTCTAGACTGGTTACCTATTAAGTTCCATATTGATTATAAAGTATTGCTACTGACCTATAAGGCTCTAAATGGTTTAGCTCCTGTGTACTTAACCAATCTTCTATCGCCCTACAATCCTTCATGCTCTTTGAGATCAAAAAACTCTGGACTTCTGGTTGTACCTAGGATATCTAAGTCCACTAAAGGAGGGAGAGCGTTTTCACATTTGGCTCCTAAACTCTGGAATAGCCTTCCTGATAATGTTCGGGGCTCAGACTCGCTCACCCAGTTTAAATCTAGATTAAAGACGCATCTCTTTAGCCAAGCATTCACATAATGCATCTCATATCAGATCAATTGCACGTGACTATCTTTGCTTAATGTTATGAACAGCAGCTATGCTAATTATTCTACATTTGCTTTTCTGTTTTCTGACTAGAGAGTACATCAGCTTCATTTTGGATCCAGCCTCTTAAGAAGACCTCAGATAACCAACACCTTTGAAGAGACGGCGCCAACTCCTGCGAGGACTTCAGAAGACGCAATATCTGGATCAACATGCACAACATTCCCAAATTTCTATATATCCTAATTATTGTTAATATGTAATTATTTCCAGGAGCTCATTGCTTCTACCTTCAATTAAACTGCTAACAGTGATTGTAAATTAATTGGCTAAATTATTACATTATTAGCTAACTGCATTCTCTAAATTGTAATGTTGTAATGTTGTATTTCATTAGATTACCCAAGTTTTGTAACTTAATCTAAATACTTTCGAATACTTTCGAATACTAACAAGTAACACAAAAACAAGGTAATGGCACATTTTAACTCACAATTCTGACTTTATATCCCTCAATTCTGAGAAAAAAGTCAAAATTGTGAGATAAAAATGCGCAATTAATGTATTTTGTATAGTGTAATATGTTTTAAGAGTAACCTACCCAGCCCTGGCTTTAGGGTTATTTAAGAAAGTCCTTAGGGAAATATTGAACCCCAACCGACTTTGTGATGGTTTTGTGTAACAGATCTAACAGACTGATCCAACTCTCCTGTTATCTTGACATACAGCACCTGTGAATAGGTCATCTGCACCCTGGGTGAATCTTTGAAGAGATGTAACAAGGAGATAAATAAAAGGTTTATTTATTTATTTTGTTCCTTCCTGCCCCTTCTCATTAACCCTGTGAGACATCTTGATGAATGGCTCTGTAAGTGTTTCACAGGTGTCCAATTTACTCTCTGTTTTTGCAGCAGCATTTTGAAGTGTCATTTTGGATTAGTTCATCACTCATTCATGCACCGAAACACCAGACTCACACTCCATCAGCACTCGCAATTAATAAAACACAAGAGAAATGTTCCATCTACAGTAAGTTTAGACTACACAATTAACAGTTATAGCGTCGTCAATGAACCATTTAAGAAGTTATGAGCAGTGAAATGGAATTGTGAAGTTTGAAGCTGTGTACAGATACATCTTCCCACTTGTCTGTGAGTTTTTATCGCTACATTGGCTCTCTGACAGCAACCCAGGTCTCCTAAAATGACGAGCTGTCACTCGGCATTACATAACCGGTTGAAGTGTAGTGATTTTTTCATGCTGGTACGCAGAAAGGGGCCTGATGTATTTGAGACGTGGGTGGTATTTTTCAATATTGGCAGAAAGTACCGAAACTCATTAACATCTGAGAAAGGCATTAAAAGATGTCGGAAGGAGATGAGTTACACACTTCTCTGTGGCTCCAGCAGGAAATTACATGCCCGTGCTGCACGATTTCTTGTGATTGGCACATCCATTTTTTAATATATATATATTTTTTTAAAAAGGCACGTTTCACTTTAAAGCCACTTTTCGCAGCAGAAAATTTTAAATAAACTTACAAACACGCAGCTGGATGGCCGCTCCGGGATGATTCTGAGAAGAAAGCCTAGAATTAAGAGGCTCAAAGGGGAAGAATGTGTTTAGAATTCATTTGCACAATTACAAATTGATGAGAGCATGTTAATTCCATCTGATAATGTTTAATTAGATTTGAATATGCAGGGACGCTGTTAAATATTGTACAACGGTGCAGTCAGTCATTCACAGATAAAACATAAATCCGCACTTGTGCCATTTCTCATTCTTTGGAGCAGCTCGGATGGAGTCGCCTGGGATGGATTATTCGCTCATCACGGAAGATGATGAGACGTATCACAGATTCGCAACTGAGAATTCGTGTTTTTGACAACAACCAAGGCCAACGCTCTGCTGAAGTCACATTATCGCGTTGCGCTATGCAAATGTCTTGTGGGACGTAACTAGGAAAGTTGCGAGCACATTTGGACTGTGTTCGAGACTTACTGGGTTGAATCCCCTCTGGCTACTCCATTGTGCAGCACAGTGAAAAGTGCTGAGGGAGGCATGTTGGGTAGACTCAGGGGACTATACCGGCTCTCTGTTCCTCCCTAGCCAGGCTGTCTCTGGCTGTCTGCTCACTTTAATGAGCACACACACACACACGAACAGTTGCTTCACATCACAGAACACTCTGATGATAACACAATCCATTAGAATTCAGCTAAGCCCCTCAGTTCTATTAGAACTTCAATGGAAGTTCAAAGAGAAAATGTTCTTATTCCAGAACGCTCCCCATGTTCCGAGATAGAGGGGACCATTGATGTCAGGCCCGATGAAATTTCACCTGCGAACCTGGGTGGTAATGCTAAAGGAAATGAAAATGTAAATTTATCATTTACTCTTTACCCTGGAACATAAAGGGAAACATTTATGAACAATATCCTAGTCAGCTGTTTCAATATAAATGAACATAAATGAGGACTGGGCCTGTCAAGTTCCAAAAAGCACCGTAAACCAAAATTACCCAGAACAATTTAATGTATAATGAAGATAGTCCGGTGATGTAGGACTGTGTGCGACTTTCCGGTTCCCACTGGATTTTGTCCTCCACATATAAGCTTAATAAAGCCTGAACCTCGTCATCGGTTCTTCGGTCGTATTTTTTAAACACCACTGTTAATTCGAATAGCAAACAACTCTTTCTGCACACACTACAGACTTTTAATAATGGTGGTTGAAATCAAATTCTGCGTGGAGTCAACCAATCAGCATGTTCAGCACCCAAATCCCACCCCCAAAAGTTCCTGAACTTTGAAAAAGTACTTCCCCCTGAGCAGGGACTTTCTGAAGGGGAAATTTTTACCCGGAACTTCATTTAGACCCTGGTTCAGTCGAAACAGTACCATTCCAAAGTCCCTAGTTGCTAGAGAAAGTTCCTGCGGAGGGCTCATGAGACTTGTGTAATATATTCTAAGTCTTCTGAAACCATACAAGAGTTTTGTGTGACAAACAGACCAAAATTAATTTAATATACACTGAAAATCTTTGGAGTTGTTAGTTCCCCTTAGCAGAGTGAACAAATTGCTCTTTGGATTGCTCTTTTAAATAAATACATTTATCCAGTTTACAAAACTGGTTTGAATGATTCATTAATAATTTAACATCCCTGCATCCCAATGTGCATACTATCCACCCTATCCGCCCTAAATAGTATTGAATATTACTAATGTCACATACTATTTAGGATGTATAGTATGCACATTGAGAGGCAGGCCATGTTTCAGATCTCTAGTTCAGCTCATTGATTCAATGAGAACAAATTGCTCTTTAGAGTGAGATCTTTTCAGTGAATCAGATGATCAGATGATTCATGAATCAAAATGAACTCACTGATTCAATGATCCGGTTACAGTTGTTAACAGCTCACTGGAGGGATAGATTAACAATAGCATGTTAAATTTCTGTTTGTTTATAATAAAACAAAGCTAAATAGCCTCGTGGGCAGCGCGCCAACATGCGCTTCAGGCATCCTTAGTTTGAGTCCCGACTTGTGGACCTTTCCCGTTCCTGCAGCTCCCCTCTCTCAAACTTTGCTTCCTGTCAATTTACTGTTCTGTCACAATAACAGCAAAAACACCAAAAATAAATCTTAAAAATAATAATACAAAGCTATTTTATATCTTCAGACTTGGAATATAGTGAATGAGTCATATGGCTGCTTTAATGATACTTTGGCAATTTTTGAAGCTTGAAATCTCCAGGCACCATTCATTATAATTGCACGGAAATGAGCGACTATATATTATAGAACATTTCTGCTTTCATGTATAAATCAGAAAGAAAGTCACACAGGTTTTGAACAACATAAGGGTGAAGACAGAATTTTCATTATCGGTAAGCTCTTAAACAGTACATGCAACCTTACAGGTTTTTTAAATTTATTTATTTATTTATTTTTTTTTTACTTGAACTGATCAAACTCTGGCCTGGTCAGACATCCAAATTATTCTGAAGCTGACATTTTGCCTTTGGTCTCCGCTGTGAAATGTACAAAGGTCTGGCTTCATTGCACATTGCTTAGTAACCAGGCTGATATGAACCAATTACCCTCATCTCTAAAGTTAGATCTGAGAAATGCATATATTGTGTAGGTGCAAAAGCCCAGGCAACTGACATTTTTCCAGAACATTTTTAGAGATGATAAAACAAACACTCTTGATCTGAAGAAACAAGAGGTGCAAATTCAGAAATTGGCTTTATAAATAGCATTTCTTTAGTTTAGATGAGTTAGAGTGCATTTGAGGATTATATATTTTACTGTTCTGAGGTGTTACGGATTCTGGTTTTGCACAGTCCCCCTGGTTTAGATCACCTTGCAACAAGCACCATGAAAACTACTGCCCCACCCACTGTTCTGAATCAGCTAATCTAATGTTCATTCTGTTCATAATGCGTCTGCCTTAATGTGATTTAATCAATTACCCGCCTCATATCTGTTGCCTCAGACACACTTTGGCTTTTAAGGCAACTGATATCATGTGCTCAAACACAATATGCAAGCAAATGTGCTTAAAGGATGCCAGCAGATGCCAGGCGTTCATATGGCACCAGTTGTTCAAAACAGACGTGCCACTTCTCGAAAGAGCCTTTTTTTTTTGCTGGCATAGCCCTATCCAGGATAGTCAATGGCCACCACTGCCCTTTCATATCAACACCACACTGTTCTACTGTGCATTCAGAGTCCACTGGAATCCATAGGCATGCACATAGTCTTAAAGGGCAAATTATTCATTTCTGGAAAGTTCAGCCAGAATTCATCTCTTTCCGCTAAATACCCATTGGCCTGAGAGTCATTTCTGGCCTCTGCTGCCTCCAAACGTCATTCAGAGAGGTAATGGTTTCGGAGCGACCCTTTCATTTCATCTGAGAAGAGAAGCAAACATTTATTTTAATTTCATCATATGGTGTTCTTCTTAAAGATTCATTTTCATTTTATTAATCCTCCCACGTGTGTGTTTTAGCTTCAGATTTGTGTGGTCTTTAAATGTCCACCTCGGCAGGTCAAAGGAATCTCTGCTGACCTGTTGGAATTAAAAGCGTAATTTATATTCATATGGCAGAATGGACCTCCGTCTACAAAAGCAGCCAGGCTGTTTGGAATAAACCTCACTGGTTAACTAGTTGGATTAGAACCTGTTGGCTCTTTGTATTTTGAGTGCTTGCATGATTTGATTTAGCCAGACATGATCCTGGCTCAACATTTCTTGGTTCTGGAACAACATTCCTATCAAACCAATACTAATCAGTTATTATTTATTGCCAGGGGCGTAGCCATCATTTCAGAAGTGAAGGGGACAAAAATGTCAAGTGTGGTACCAATTTTTTCTGACCTTTGTGTAATAGACAGGCTTTATTTTTTCTTCTCTTGCTTTTAACTGGCTAAGGCATCAAATACACTGCTGAACAATAACCTATAATATTTATTCTATAATATTTTTTCCTATATTGTCCTAATGACAATTTTATGATTGGTTTATGTACGACAAACACTTGTGGATTAAGCCATCATGGACTTAAATATTTTTTATAGCTTCTGTACTGTAATAAAGGCTGTGTCAATTAGCACTGCATTATTCATATACTTCATTGTTATGAAAATATCCAGAGATGGCTTGAAAAACACATAAATCATATATTGTCACAATCGTGTGTTTATTGTCTTCACGTTTCATCAGTCAAAATGTTTCTACTTTTTATTCAGCTATGCAGAAATAGCTGGATGTCTTGTCCATATAAGGTATATCCTGGACCGTCATAAGTCATTACTTCTACGAGTCCGTTTTGAACTTTCTGCGAGAGAGCACTCTCTGGCTTCAACATACATTACATGAGAGTGTTTATCGCTCCATAATGTTCACACTGCCACATTTTGAATAAGAACAAAACGTCATAGACTATCTTGTTTCTTTGAAATTAAACCTAGATTCACATTGGCCTATGAAAACATCTAGGCCTACGTGAACACGCTTACCCCAAAATGTGCGGGGGACGAAATTACATTTTATTAAAAGTGCGGGGGACATGTCCCCCATGTATTCTATGCCCATGACTATTGTTTTTCATATTATTCAACCTTAACCATTAACTACCCCTAAAATTGGATAGCTTGAAACAATAGGTTGATACAAATATTGCTCAAGCACTTAAACTTCTAACTTTAATGCTAAAATCTGGTTGGTTGATCCAAGAAAATACAAATTGGTAAGAATATAATTGTTTTTATCTTGTGATCAATCACAGTATCACAGGTTAAACTGATGGCTCCAAAAATAAATATAAAATTAAATGATTATATTATATAACAATAAATATCTAGTACAAAATAAAAATATATAAAAGTGTATATGACTTTCTTGTTTCTGACGAAGACAATCTGAGAAATATTAATAAATATCCTGATGAATATGAGCTTTACAATGGCAGTAATGCGCTACCAAACGAGTATGAGCTGAAGAAAGTGTCTTCATCCACATCCATCCATCATAAACATATTCCACACGGCTCCGGAGGGTTAATAAAGGCCTTCTGAAGCGAAGCGATGTGTTTTTGTAAAAAAAATATCAATAGCTTAACAAGTTATTAAGTAGAATATCTAGCTTCCACCAGACCGCCTTCTGTATTCTTCAAAAAGCTTATGCTGTACGTCCTACGCCTTCCCTATTCAACTTATGGAACTGACGCGACGTTCCGTTTTTTGAATACGGAATGCGGTTAGGCGGTTTACGGAAGCTGGATATATTACTTCATAACTTGTTAAATATGGATATTTTTTATACAAACGCACCACTTTGCTTCAGAAGGCCTTTATTAACTCTCTGGAGCAGTGTGAAATATGTTTATGATGGATGGATGTGGATGGAGACACTTTCTTCAGCTCATACTCATTTGGTAGCGCATTACTGCCATTATAAAGCTCGGATGCGTCAGGATATTTAGCCTATTAATATTTCTCCGATTGTCTTCGTCAGAAACAAGAAAGTCATATACATCTAGGATGGCTTGAGGGTAAGTAAAGCTTGGGGTAATTTTCATTTGAAAGCATTTTTTAATATATTAAAATTATATAAAATATATAAAAAACATTTTTTTTAATACAAAATATTAAATAAAATATCAATTGTATAAAAGAAAATAAAATTACCAATAACAACCCTTAAAATTAGAAGAAAAGATTGTTCATGTACCAACCTAACCCTAAAAACTTATTGGTTGATCTATGGATGTTGCTCCATGAACATGCCCTCTTTGGCTAAATCACAATACGCTTTGTATTTTCAGTATTTTCAGTTGTGGAAAAATCCGAACAGAAACTCCAGATCAACTGTGAATAAGTTATTCAAACACCAGCAGGTCATAAAAGACCCCCCACCCATATACTTAACGTTCTGCTGACTGAAAACACACACACACACACACACACACACACACACACACACACACACCTACACACACACACACACACACACACACACACACACACACACACACACACACACACACACACACACACACACACACACACACACACACGTGCCCTCTCAAATGCCTTGTACTGTGTACATTACTCAACCACAACCACTTTTCCAGTAGCATGTGTGTCTGGCAGTCAGAAACAGACAGTACAGTATCAGTGAGTACAGTTCAGCTTTTGTGTGAACATGAATTGTGCGTTTATGACTACAGAGCACCCGCCCCTCGCTACTCCCACTAATAAAAGCAGGATTATTACAAAAATCATCATGTACCACGGCAACGGCTGTTGACTTTACAGGCTCCCCCTTGAAATACTCAAATAATAAATTTTCTCGTACCTCAGAGGAGCAATTTCCTAAAGCGTCAATGAGCGTCTTTCTACTGGGAGGGAAATAAACGAAGCCCACAGGAATATTTCCTGTTTTCAACAGTTTTTTTAGACTTTTCCAATGCCTCCGACTTTATATTTCATGTGCCTTGGCCGATTTAAGGGTCTCTCACAGGTTATGCCTACTGATCAAAAATTCATCACAGCATGAGAGAGTTGCAGTCAGATCGTTTGATCTGTGGCAAATTCGGTCCGTTACGATGGGTGAAAAAAGGAAATACAAATGCTAATTCTGCCGATAGGAAGAAAGAGAAAACAAAAAGTGTTTGTTCTTTGAGTTAGAACAAACAGTCAGTTCTGGAACCGAACTGTAACGAGGTATAATGGGCGTTTTGTGGCTGTCTGAAAATCGGGGTCCTGAGGGAAAGAGGGGGTGGGGGATGGTAGGTTGGGGGCGGGGTTA
Organism: Megalobrama amblycephala; assembly: GCF_018812025.1. Taxonomy (NCBI): domain Eukaryota; kingdom Metazoa; phylum Chordata; class Actinopteri; order Cypriniformes; family Xenocyprididae; genus Megalobrama; species Megalobrama amblycephala. The sequence goes on from NC_063047.1 coordinate 32,471,801, forward strand.
TGTGGCACTGCTGCATCAGCATGTGTGCAGTAATGCGATAGCAGGACTCCGCCACACAAAGAAAACACGTCTGCTCAAACACTCCCAAATCTGGTCCTCGGGGGGCTGGACGCAGCTCTGTAGTAATTACCGCACTAAACCTGCCCTAAACCGGGCCCTGTCTAGGCCCTGTCTCAGAGGTGAGGAGAGCATGCTGGCAAAGTCCCCCTGCTGTATTCATTGCAGCTAGGCTGCGCTGAAAAGATTCAGCTTCACTCCAGATGTGTTTGAACTGGCAGCATCCCTCATGTTTTGAGGGAACTGGGCCTCTGCTGTATACTAATACAAGACTGGAGATACAGTTCTTTCACACTGGGCAGGTGAAAGCACTGACTTTACATTATAAAACATAGCAAAAAGTCAGTAAATTATTTGTTTTTTTCCATACCACTGAACATAAGCCAAGCACTGGCACTGACCTGGGGTCAGAGGGCTTGATTAATTGCATATGGGTCATTGACGAATAAGGTTTTTAAAAGTGTAAAAAAAGAACATAATGGAGATATATTTAATTTTGAAGTTTTATTAAGTGTTAACAATGAGATTATGTGGTTGTTATAATCAATTAACACTGCTTTGTCATTTTTTACAATATGGACAACATTTGTCACCAAAAAAGGCATTCGGTATAACCAAAAGTGTCATTCGGTGAAACCGAAATTTTGGTTAATCTGAATGACACTTTTGGTTATACCGAATGACAATATTTACAAAAAATGCTAACAGGCTGATATCTAGCTAGCTAGCTAGTTAGCTTGCTTGCTAGCTAGCAAAATGACAATCAAACATTTTATATTTAATACAAGTTTTAAAATATTACATTATTTTCCATGTTTTAGCGGTTGTACCGAATGACCTGATGTTATGCGTATAAGCAAGCGAAAACAGGAATTATTCAAATAATTAAAAGAGAGTTAGTTACTTTGCTTCACGATCATGTGGTCCTTTGCAGGTGTCTGAATGATGTCACATCCTGTCACATGATATTGACCGCATGAATTGATCCAGAGGTGTAAAAAGTACTCAAAAATGTTACTCAAGTGAAAGTACAAGTACTGAGTGAAAATTTTACTCAGTTCAAAGTAAAAGTATCTGGCCAGAATCATACTTGAGTAAAAGTAAAAAAGTACTACATTAAAATTGTACTTGAGTATTAAAAAAGTAAAAGTAACAGCAAGAATGAAAACTAGAGATTCTTGTTTAAGCTTTTAATCTCTAAAAACATGAAGTGAAAGAACCACATACAAAGTTTTATCCTCCTTAGAACTGTTTGTGTTTAATTGTATTTAATTATCAAACTATAAGACTACTACCTAATGCCAGTATGCAACATGCTACTCAAAGTTGCAAAACCTCGGATTTAACTTAAGCAGAAGCTGATTTTCAAAATTGTGAGTGTCAAGCCTAGCTCTTTTGGGGCTAAAAATCAATCCTGCAGTGCCTGAAACACTGGTGTCTGAAACACAGGCCAGATATCCAACTCTTTGCTGGCTTCATGTGTTGTCTGTTTCAAAGAAGCGAAAAAATCTTCATCATCAGATGAACTGTTGGCCATGGGTGCTCTTGATTCTGTGGCTGATTTTTGACTTCCTCCATTTTCTTCCACTGACTGTTATATAGTGGGTACGGAAAGTATTCAGACCCCCTTAAATTTTTACTCTTTGTTATATTGCCATTTGCTAAAATTATTTAAGTTCATTTTTTTCCCCATTAATGTACACACAGCACCCCATATTGACAGAAAAACACAGAATTGTTGACATTTTTGCAGATTTATTAAAAAAGAAAAACTGAAATATCACATGGTCCTAAGTATTCAGACCCTTTGCTCAGTATTTAGTAGAAGCAGCATTTTGATCTAATACAGCCATGCGTCTTTTTGGGAAAGATGCCACAAGTTTTTCACACCTGGATTTGAGGATCCTCTGCCATTCCTCCTTGCAGATCCTCTCCAGTTCTGTCAGGTTGGATGGTAAACGTTGGTGGACAGACATTTTTAGGTCTCTCCAGAGATGCTCAATTGGGTTTAAGTCAGGGCTCTGGCTGGGCCATTCAAGAACAGTCACAGAGTTGTTGTGAAGCCACTCCTTCGTTATTTTAGCTGTGTGCTTAGGGTCATTGTCTTGTTGGAAGGTAAACCTTCGGCCCAGTCTGAGGACCTGAGCACTCTGGAGAAGGTTTTCGTCCAGGATATCCCTGTACTTGGCCGCATTCATCTTTCCCTCGATTGCAACCAGTCGTCCTGTCCCTGCAGCTGAAAAACACCCCCACAGCATGATGCTGCCACCACCATGCTTCACTGTTGGGACTGTATTGGACAGGTGATGAGCAGTGCCTGGTTTTCTCCACACATACCGCTTAGAATTAAGGCCAAAAAGTTCTATCTTGGTCTCATCAGAACAGAGAATCTTATTTCTCACCATCTTGGCAAACTCCATGCGGGCTTTCATGTGTCTTGCACTGAGGAGAGGCTTCCGTCGGGCCACACTGCCATAAAGCCCCGACTGGTGGAGGGCTGCAGTGATGGTTGACTTTCTACAACTTTCTCCCATCTCCCGACTGCATCTCTGGAGCTCAGCCACAGTGATCTTTGGGTTCTTCTTTACCTCTCTCACCAAGACTCTTCTCCCCGATAGCTCAGTTTGGCCGGATGGCCAGCTCTAGGAAGGGTTCTGGTCGTCCCAAACGTCTTCCATTTAAGGATTATGGAGGCCACTGTGCTCTTAGGAACCTTAAGTGCAGCAGAAATTTTTTTGTAACCGTGGCCAGATCTGTGCCTTGCCACAATTCTGTCTCTGAGCTCTTTAGGCACTTCCTTTGACCTCATGATTCTCATTTGCTCTGACATGCACTGTGAGCTGCAAGGTCTTATATAGACAGGTGTGTGGCTTTCCTAATCAAGTCCAATCAGTATAATCAAACACAGCTGGACTCAAATGGTGTAGGTGTAGAAGGTGTAGAACCATCTCAAGGATGATCAGAAGAAATGGACAGCACCTAGTTAAATATATGAGTATCACAGCAAAGGGTCTGAATACTCAGGACCATGTGATATTTCAGTTTTTCTTTTTTAATTAATCTGCAAAAATGTCAACAATTCTGTGTTTTTCTGTCAATATGGGGTGCTGTGTGTACATTAATGAGGAAAAAAATGAACTTAATTTTAGTAAATGGCTGCAATATAACAAAGAGTGAAAAATTTAAGGGGGTCTGAATCCTTTCCGTACCCACTGTAATTTCCAGGTCAACAAAGAGTATAGAACCCAAGAGGCGACACTCTGATACTTTTTAGGCAACAGTCACTAGATGGCGCTCCGGTAGCGCGGCCACCATTATGGGGTGAAAATACTAACTGGACCATTGAATCCTTCACATCTTACGCACCCAAAATTGGTGAATTTCACTGCCAAATCAGAAGCACAGTAGAACAGTTTTTTAAATTAAGTCACCAGTAAATTGTATGGCTCCTACAGTAAATGTTGTATTGTCTTATATACGTTTTATTTTACCAGTTGTGGAATCCAACCATTCAACCTTCTGAGGTAATGTAGTTAGCCTACTTTATTGAGCATTTCCATTTTATGAAACTTTACACATTTATTAATAGTAAATTAATAATTAATTCATTTAAGATCATCATGTTTGCAGCGAACAATATATTTCAGACCTAGTAGAGTAATAATAATAATATCTAGATCTGAATTGAAATAAGCTATATTGTACGTTTTAATGGATCACGCTACAAACATAATGATCTTATAATACATGATGCATTGCTGTGTCCATTATCGCATAATTCCCACTTTTGGACACTTTTGCTTCAATGGACATTAGACAACACTGCAAAATCAAGCTGTTATATTCATATATTTATTGTCCAACATTCCCAATTTTTCTGATGCATGTCATAATTTAATTTCATATGTTGGTATTAATTCAGTGTTTATAAGTCTAATACTAATACTAGATCTTTTAAAGAGTTTTAACCCAAACTGACTGAGAGCAAAAAGGTTTTGTGAAAAAGTTTTTTTTTTTTTTTTTTAACAAAGCAGCTGATATTGCCATAGAAACTAGTGGACTGCCAAGTCGCCTTCACCCCAAAATGGCGGAAATGCAAGGCCGCTGCTGGTGCAGGTGTTGCAATGGAACATTCTGTTGAGTGTCGCTTCTTGTTAAGTGTATATTCTTTGAGGTCAAGGTGCTGTGCATTGTGGTAATTGACGTGACATGACGTCACTTCCAAAGGACCAATGAACATGTCTGACCAATTTCATGGAATGTGAATATGAATCTCATTGAATAAATAACCTTTAAATTAAACTGGTCATCAGCGCAATTCAATTGGTTTGGTAATAGCAAAAGAAAATAGAATGAAGTGATCTCCAAAAAATAAGTACTTTTTGACTGTAAATAAAATTGTAAGGAGTAAAAAGTACTCTTTTTTCTCAAAACATTTAATCAAGTAAAAGTAAAAGTATTGATTTTTAAATGTACTCAAATAAAGTAAAAATCCCCAAAAATAATACTTAAGTACAGTAATCAAGTAAAATTACTCAAGTACTTTACACCTCTGAATTGATCCAACATGGTCCCTTTATACTGGTTACTCTGAATGACATCAATGAAATTCTTTTTTTCTGGACATTCTTTCTCATAACAAAGCAATGACTTCTACACATAATTTTAATACCATTTTGCAATGTGTTAATATATGATGTTATAAAATCAGAATAAAAACATATATACATTTATTATATTTTTAGATATTTTAATCACAAATGAAATGGCTGTATTGGCCTTTGGACGGTTAAACCGAATGACCTTTTGACAGTTCAAAATCTTTAATATACCTTTATATGTAGCAAAATATAATTAAAACCTTTTGGATTCAATAAAAGAGATCTATTTGTACTGCCTTACTTTGGATATCATACCTTTGTTTTTTATTATTATTAAAGCCTTTGGACAAAAAAAAATGACCCATCACGTCATTGACCCATACATGTTTTTAAATGTTTTAAACTATATATATATATATATATATATATATATATATATATATATATATATATATATATATATATATATATATATATATACAATCAATCACGCTAAATTAATATGTTAAGTGGAAACAACGTCCTAAAAATAGCGGTAGGCAAATAGGATAACAAAATAAAATAAATAAATAAATAAAATAAAATAAAATAAAAAATAATTAAGAAAGCAGCAGCAGCAGCAGCAGCAGCAAAAAAAAAAAAAAAAAAAAAAGATTAATATCAGTTTAGTGGTAAATCACATTAATTAAACAAGTAATTAAGAAGGATAATAGTGATCACACTATATTAAGTTAAAAAGCCCCCCAAATAACAGCAGCAAGTATTATTAACTAAAAAAAAGATTCATTGCATTATTTCTTTTTTTCTTTTTCTTTTTTACAATTAATTGAACTAAGTTAACATAAGTTAAGTTAAAAGCAAATGGAGTATATAAGTATTAACAATTTTATATTAACAATAAAATAACTACTGTGTAAACAAAACATAAGAAAGTAAAATGATTAATTGCATTCATTTTGTATTGAGTTATTTCTTTTCTTTTTCATATAAACAATAACACAAAATTAACATTGAAAGTTGAAAGGATTATCAAAAAGTGAAAATTAAATAAACAAGAAATATTAACAAATAAAATTGTAACCATGCAAACTAAACTAAACTAAACTAAACTAAACAAAACAAGAAGAAGTAAAAAGTAAAGTAAAGTAAAATAAATTAAATAAATAAATAAATAAATAAATAAAAGGTAATCCACAGATTTCACAAAAATTATGGCAATAAAGAAGTCACATTAATTAAGGATAAACTTTAGATGTTAACAATGAACACGAGTTGTGGAAACAGAGGCAAGGCAGATCAGATGTATTTCCGGGCTCAAGCCCCAGTAAAGGCTCAAATATCACAAACACACAACAAAACTAACTGTTTTAATCCACAGTCTCTGAGGGAAGAGGGGGAAAGAGGGAGGCGTGTTATCTAATCTATTCCACATGGGACAGAATCAGTGTACATGTGACATGATGCAGGTCACATGACTTTACCAGCAGTGCTTTTCTTCTCCCCAATGCAGTATGAGAGCAAACAAGGACCAATCAGATCTGAGGCACCCCACTTTATCGCCTTAAACCAGTTCTGTTCCTTTCCTTCAAATAGTCATGCTCTGTTTTTCACGAGGAAGAAACAATAAAAGAGTGTGAAGATAAATGTGTGAACAGGTGTCTTTGTGTGAAGCAGTGCTGCTGTGTCAAATGTGGAACTTTGCTGCTCCGAGCCAGTTGTAATAAACCCCTAAAGCAAAGAAAACACTGCATGATAATTCCCTTACAATTATAACTATGGGTTTCTCTTCCACCCCCAAAACATTCTCTGTTTTCTGTTTTTTTTTTCCGTCTGGATTTATGATTTATTACGATCTTATTATTACTGGTAATCAAATAAAAATATAAAACATTAACAATTTATTGTAATCAAATGAAAATTTAACATGAGGATTTCTGCTAAAATAAAACATGGAAGAAAAAAAAATATTACTTTGAGATGGACACAACTGTATAGTAATGTATTGTACAATTGTAATGCACAATGTCTTTAAATTAAAGGTGCCCTAGATTATGTTTTTAAAAGATGTAATATAAGTCTAAGGTGTCCCCTGAATGTGTCTGTGAAGTTTCAGCTCAAAATACCCCATAGATTTCTTTTTATAAATTTTTTTAACTGCCTATTTTGGGGCATCATTATAAACGCGCTGATTTTATGCTGAGGCCCCTTTAAATCCCGTGCTATCCGCCCACAGAGCTCGCGCTTGCCTTGATCAGTGCATAAACAAAGTTTACACAGCTAATATAACCCTCAAAATGGATCTTTACAAAGTGTTCGTCATGCATGCGTCGGATTATGTGAGTATTGTATACTGTTATATTGTTTACTTCTGATTTTGAATGAGTTTGATAGTGCTCCGTGGCTAACGGCTAATACTACTCTGTTGGAGAGATTTATAAAGAATGAAGTTGTGTTTATGCATTATACAGACTGCAAGTGTTTAAAAATGAAAATAGTGACGGCTCTCTTGTCTCCGTGAATACAGTAATAACCGATGGTAACTTTAACCACATTTAACAGTACATTAGCAACATGCTAATGAAACATTTAGAAAGACAATTTACAAATATCACTAAAAATATCATGTTATCATGGATCATGTCAATTATTATTGCTCCATCTGCCATTTTTCGCTGTTGTTCTTGCTTGCTTACCTAGTCTGATGATTTGGTTGTGCACATCCAGACGTTAATACTGGCTGCCCTTGTCTAATGCCTTTTATAATGTTGGAAACGTGGGCTGGCATATGCAAATATTGGGGGCGTACACCCCGACTGTTACGTAACAGTCGGTGTTATGTTGAGATTCGCCTGTTCTTCGGAGGTCTTTTAAACAAATGAGATTTATATAAGAAGGAGGAAACAATGGAGTTTGAGACTCACTGTATGTCATTTCCATGTACTGAACTCTTGTTATTTAACTATGCCAAGATAAATTCAATTTTTCATTCGAGGGCACCTTTAAACCAAACATTTATTTGGAAGGATTGTTGTGAAGACCTTTGAGTTTCTGCTCTGCATTTTATTCAAACAGAGATGCAGAACACGCGGACTTCATATTTCAATAGCAGTATTTTTGTGGTTTAATATTCACAGACACTAGTCCATATTGCAGTCTGATTCACTGAACAGACCGACTTTTGATTTATGATTCCAAAATCTGCCAAATTTCACTTTATATTCTAGATTCCATTTTTATGACCGGATTCCACAATTCTGTCTTCATTTTCCGCATTATGGAAATTGTAGGGCCCTAATTTACTAACCTCATTGACTTTTAAAACAGCAAAAAGGAAAAAAAAAGGAATATCACTTATATATCACATATATACACACACACACAAGCGGCATGTCTGCGCACCCCCTCACTGTGCTTTTACTTTCCTCACTATTCTTAAAATGAAGTGACAGCGATGGCCTGGAGGAACAGCACATGTTCAAAAGTGTGTTTAGAGGGATGTGATAGTGCAAAAAGGTGGTTTCAGGGTACTGAAGCAAAGGCACAGAGTTTGAGAAAGAGTGGGGAGGGAGAGAGAGAGAGAGAGAGAGAGAGAGAGAGACTGCTGTGCTGGCTGCTGGTCTGCGGGCACTGCAGAGGAGGAAACACTGGGCTAATTGTTGCAATCTTGCAGCAGCAGACCTGTGACTGAGGCTTAACTGTGTTTTCATTTAGACTGAGCACATCTGGGCCTGGCAGCCCTTTAAAACATCACAGCACTAAAAACAAATCCAAATGAGAAACACAGAGATTTGTTATCTAATAGCTTCTAGATGACTTTAGGGTGATTTGGGTTTTATGCATGTACTCTGTTTTCATTTTCCCTCTCATGCCCTCTTTCTTAATAAGGTTGTTGTTGTTCTGAAGATCATGTGAAAACTCGTATGACCGATGGCTGAACGCCTGTGACGTGAGCCCGGAGAATGTGTATGTGCGTGTTTGTCTGTGTGTGTGAGAGACGTTCTATTATGTTAAACGCTTTGTAATTTGCATATCTTAAAATTTTTGGATTCATTTTTAAGTGATCCTGTATTATAGGAGGAAAAATTTACAGGATAACAAATTAGAATAAAAAAAATAAAATGAAATAATAAAAAAAATAAAATAAAATAAAATGTTTGGGAGGTTATGAGGGTGCGTAAAGAACCATCCCTTGAAAGGACAAAAAGTTAATAATGCATTAAAACTACTTAGAAAATGTTTAAAATCCCCTACTCCCACTAGAAGATGAGTAAACAACAACAGAGGCTTATTTTATGTTTGCTGTGTAGTGATATACAGTGTATTGAAGTGGAAAACTGTATCCCATAATGCAATGTGCTTGACTCACTTGAACTTCCCTTTGCCATGATTTAAAACATCTTTACAAAACTAGCATTAACATGCAATGTAAACAGTTTAATTTCTAAATTCTGATCATTACTAAATTCTCAATGAATTAAACATGCAACATAAATAAGTCAATGTAAGATATTACTCAATTATGCTGCATAAATTATGGAAGCATAATGCAGTAATGACTTTGACAAAATTACTTTTTATCTCACAATTCTTTTTTGTCTCATAATTGCGAGTTTACATCTTACAATTCTGACTTTTTGCGACATATAAACTCGCAATTGCAAGTTATAAAGTCAGAATTGCTTGATATAAACTCGCAATTGCAAGTTATAAAGTCAGAATTGCGGGATATAAGGTCAGAATTGTGACATATAAACTCGCAAATTTGAATTGGACTTTATAAGTTTTGGACTTTATAAGTTTATATCTCACAATTCTGAAAAAAGAAGTCAGAATTGTGAGATATAAACTCGCAATTGCAAGAAAAAAGTCAGAATTGCAAGATATAAACTCTCAGTTTTTTTCTTTCTTTTTTTTTTTTACTTTATAACTCGCAATTCTGACATTATAACTCGCAGTTGTGAGATAAAAAGTCAGAATTGTGATATAAAAAGGCGCAATTATCTTTTAAATCGTTTTATTTCGTGGCAGAAACAAGCTTCCATAGTAAAGTGTACTGCTTCACATAGCTACTATTTAAAAAAGTAGCAAGTATTGAATGTAAACTGTGCAGTATGCAGTGAGAAGTACGCTATTAGAGCTGTTATTAATTGGTTTTGCCTTAAGACCAAGATTTTGTATTAGACATCAAGTGGAGACCCAATCACATTTGCAGAAAAATATCAAACAGTTTAATTGGAAGTAGAGCCTTTGATGCTAACAACAAAAGATATGGGATGCTTTAAAAAGCTAATAAGCCTAACGATTCATGATTATATGGTTAGTTGCATTTTATTATTTGCATTTAGCATTGTTTTTCCCTGTTGTCCACAACACTCAATACAGACTATCATACAATTTTTGGGTCGTGACCCACCAGTTGAGAACCATTACATCAGTATTCCATTCCAAAAACAGCTAGGCTCATGTTGTTTGCAATTTGGAGGATGTACTCCAACCGCTAGGCCGTGACTTTGGCTTAATTAGCATCTGCAGACACTTAAAACAATTCCTGATACACAATAGCAGTAAAACCCATCTAAAAGCAAACTTCTGATGTGAAAAAGAAGAGATCTGAGAGGCTGACATGAAATAGGAGCCAGGGGAAGAGGTGCTGAGATAACTTTAACAACTATTACTGTCTCCGTGCCAAGTCTGATAGGACAGCTGAACGCAGATTAATTCTCAGGAGGTGTGTGTGCGTGAGTGTGTGCGAGTTTAAGTTTCTCTTAAGATGGCCAGAGGCTTTCACTTCCTCTCCATCTCATCTTGTCTGCTCTCAGCTCCGTCTGATAGGACCTCAGCCAGCGTTCAGATTGTGATATGCCTCGCGGTTTAACAGATAAAATGCTCCACTCAGTAGGGCAGCATGCCCAGTTTTTTTTTTTTTTTTTTTAAATAATACACCCTAACATGGGGAAAGAATGGAAAAAAGCTCAAACAATGGAATGAGAGAAAGCCAGACAACAAAGCAGACACAAAGGGAAGAGGGATGTAAATATTTAATGGGCTTATTGCTGCATCAGTGTCCTACATAAAATGGGGGTAAAACCTCTGCAGTTACTATTAGGGTTGGATAAGCATTTTTTCTCAGATGCAAACATGCATATATGGAAAAGAGGAAAGGGGCTCAGAGAAAAATGTTATTGCTCAGAGCATTAACAGACTTAATAGAGTTCTCAGATATATTAAAGTATGAACTTTGTCTCAGTTGTTTCTCTTACATGACCTCAGGGGAAATAAAAACATGCACAAATGAGACAACTGTTGACATATAACAAGAGTTTAGAGCTCATATACTTTGGTCTTGAAAGAAGTTCATATTGAAATAAAAGGTTTTTGATTTTACTTTGTTCAATAAATCACAAGTTCAATATATATTAAGTTATATATATATATGAAGATACAATAAGTCAAAATTATTATTAAACTTGTAATTATTATTATTTTGGTAATTATTGGCTTAACACATTGAGTTACTAAAGAAAACAAGCCAAATAATGATGAGGCAGAACAGAAGAGTGCTCTTTACTACTTTATCTCCACAACAACACAACACTTTTAATTTTCATCCCATTAAATGTTCCAATTCAATCCAATTTCAAACTAAATGCAATTATAAAATAACAGATCCCACAGTTTCTCAAACTAGTGCACTTACACTTCTGTTTAAAAAAAAGATAACTCCTATTTAAACATTTGGTACAGTACAAAAATACTTGAATTCAGCAAGGACACATTAACTTCATCAAAATCACAGCAGAGACATTTATAATGTTACAAAAGATTTCTACTTCAAATAAATGATGTTCTTTTGAACTTTATGTTTATCCTGAAGAGTCCTGAAATTTCCACACAACTATTAAGCTGCACAACTGTTTTCAACATTGATAATAATAAGAAATGTTTCTTGAGCAGCAAATCAGCATATTAGAATGATTTTTGAAGGGTCATGTGACATTGAAGACTAGAGCAGAGGTGTAAAGAGTACCTGGCAACCATACTTGAGTAAATGTACAAATACCTTACTGTGAAAATGACTCCATTACAAGTTACAAGACAATAATTCCAATACCACTTGAGTAAAAGTCTTACTCAAGTACTGTATCTGATTTTAATAGTATGTTAATTTTACTTACTCAAAGATGCACTAGTTCTCAACACATAAGAGACATGCCAGTGAAAAATAAGAAGCAGTTGATTTGTGAAAGAGCAATTATTTTTTAAAAACAAAATAAAACTGAACAATATTTAGTTCAATATCACAATCAATTTAGTTCAAATCAAGTTTGGCTCTTAAAGGTCTACCAACACTCAAGTCTCAGTTAAAGGGATAGTTCAAAAATAAAAAATAAAAACAATCGGTTTGTGAAACGGAAGTGATCTCTCGCGCTTATACTTCAGTGAGTTTCCGTTGTCAGAGCGCGTTTAGACCTCACTTACCGGATATGCAGGGCAGTTGGACATAGTGGTGTTTTAGAGGTAAAAAATGATATAAATACTGTTCGGTTTCTCGATCGTTTCGTGTCTTAGGACATCAATGCGTCGTCACAAGCCGCAGGGTTTAATTTGGATTTGTCTATGCATGTTTTTTTTACTTTTATAGACGAAGTTCCCACTGATGCATTATATGACTGACTGACTGCAACAGTTGGAGTTAAAAATCATCATTTGTGTTCTACTGAAGAAACAAAGTCACCTACATCTTGGATGCCCTGGGGGTAAGCAGATAAACATCAAATTTTCATTTTTGGGTGAACTATTAAGCTCAAGTGTGCAAAAAGGGAATAAGCAAACCGGTATCCTTCAAAAAGGTCTCTTTGATTTAATGGATGAATAAAATATTGTGAAGTAAAATGAATTAGTCAAAGCCTACTTGCACTGGACGTGTTGGTTTTTGCCTCATCTCCGGCTAGTCACGTCCTCATCTCATATATGAAACATCTGCGATTCACAACTACCTGCTAATGCGTTTGCATAAAGTAGACTTGCAGACAAGTTTGGGTGAGTAAGGGCAGAACACACAAAATATTGTACCTTCAATGCCCTGTAGATGGTGATATCGCTTCTATTGCAACAGAAATAAACTCCTGCAGAAAAGTTTGGTGACATGCAAAATGTAACAAATTGCATTACTCATCATGAATGTATTGGAGTAAAGAGGACATAGACTTATTAAAAATTGTAGTCAAGAGAGTAAAAGTTGCTAATATCTTTGATACTCAGTAAAGTAACAAAGTAGCTAAAAAGATATTGAAGTACAGTGACTAATTACATTTACTCAAATTTACTTTACAGCACTGGACTGGAGTAATGATGCTGAAAATTCAGCTTTGCCATCACAGGAATAAATTGTATTTAAAAAATATTTTAAAATAGAAAATAGTTATTTTAAAGGTGCCCAAGAATGCTTTTTCACAAGATGTAATATGAGTCTAAGGTGTCCCCTGAATGTGTCTGTGAAGTTTCAGCTCAAAATACCCCATAGATTTTTTTTTATTAATTTTTTTAACTGCCTATTTTGGGGCATCATTAACAATGCACTGATTTACACTCGGCGCCGCCCTCTTAAATCGCGTGCTTCCTGCCACATGAGCTGTCGACTATATTACAGGGCATTTACAAAGTTCACACAGCTAATATAACCCTCAAATGGATCTTTACAAGATGTTTGTCATGCATGCTGCATGCATGCTTCGAATTATGTGAGTAAAGTATTTATTTGGATGTTAAACTTTTATTCTGAGTGAATTTGAGGCTGTCCTCCGTGGCGAACGGCTAATGCTACACTGTTGGAGAGATTTATAAAGAATGAAGTTGTGTTTATGAATTATACAGACTGCAAGTGTTTAAAAACTGAAAATAGCGACGGCTCTTGTCTCCGTGAATACAGTAAGAAATGATGGTAACTTTAACCTCATTTAACAGTACATTAGCAACATGCTAATGAAACATTTAGAAAGACAATTTACAAATATCAGTAAAAATATCATGCTATCATGGATTATGTCAGTTATTATTGCTCCATCTGCCATTTTTCGCTGTTGTTCTTGCTTACCTAGTCTGATGATTCGGCTATGTGCAGCTCCAGACATTAACTGGCTGCCCTTGTGTAATCCCATAATGTTGGGAACATGGGCTGGCATTATGCAAATATTGGGGCGTACACCCCGACTGTTACGTAACAGTCGGTGTTATGTTGAGATTCGCCTGTTCTTCGGAGGTCGTTTAAACAAATTAGATTTATATAAGAAGGAGGAAACAATGGAGTTTGAAACTCACTGTATGTCATTTCCATGTACTGAACTCTTGTTATTTAACTATGCCAAGGTAAATTCAATTTTTGAATCTAGGGCACCTTTAATCGTAATAAGATTTCTCAATATTATTATTTCTTTTCAACTGACCACCAAATTGTCTTTTTTACCCCAGTTTTGATACAATAAAATGCAACCTTGATGAACATAAGAAACTTTTCAAGGGCATAAATACATTGCACAGACACCAAACTTTTGAATAGTAGTGTACTTTTCCCAGAATATAAATTTCAGATTGATTCAGTGTTTGAGTCTTTAAGAATGGCAGAGTACCAAGGACAAGTTTGGGAAACAAAAACGAGATCCTTTTTTTTTTTTTTTTTAGGAGAAGCAATCTGAGAAAATATGTGCTCTCTATTAATCTCAATGCTGTCTGAGAAAATAATTTATTAAAATATTAAATATTAAAGAGCGCTTCTGTGATATTTCTTTCCAATGAGAAAGAAGTATGAAGGGATGAGGAAAACTTTAGGATTAGATGCACGTCATGTGTGGTGAAGGAACTGAGATCGTGTTACCACCAGTTGCAGCATCATCCCTCCCGTCAATCCTTGTTTAAGCCCTCAGCAGACACTGGTACAATCAATCTCTCTCTCTCTTTTCTTTTTCCCCACCCTTGTTTCTTTTCTGTCTCTTTCTTTCTCTCTCCCTCTGTCGTTCATTGTCCAGACAAAGTCTGGTGTGGACAGACAAGGGCCAGCTGTCCACTGTGCCCCCCAACAGGACGATAAACCCCCTTCTTTTTTTCTACCCCAACCAGCCTCCAGTAACATCTGCTGCGTCCACTCACAATATCGCACAAATGAATGGACGGACGTGGTCCAAAGTGATGTGGATGCAAATGTAACATGACTTCCTGTGCCCCTGAGGCCTCAGCGGTGGGATGACGGGTGAATGAGTCTCTGTTCTGTAAAAGCTGTTGTCCAGTTCCCCCCTCCCGCTCTCACCTCTGTTTCTCCCACGCCTGATGCCCACTGCTGTTCTCCAACATGCCAGGACACATACACACAGTTAGCCTATTCACACCAAGAGTGAATTTACAGCACTGAGTTTTGCTGCAACAAGCCTTTAAAATTGAAACAATGCATCACTATGAACCCCTTCACACTTCCTGTGACGAAGCAACATTTATTTTGCTGTGTATGTTGAACTTTCTGTTCACTCAGCAAAAGAAGTCACTGACCTATTTTTGGGTCATTTGTCTGGAACCGACTTTCAAGATTCATATTTCTCAGAAAATAGAAGAAAAAATAAAATAAATAAATCTTACTATGAATTTTTGTCTCATTTTTTAACCTTAAACTCCATGTAAAGTTAAATGATGAAATAATAAACCCTAAAAATTCATTGTGGCCAACAAAACAAAACAAAACAAAACAAAAGCAGACAGATTAGGTTGTGTTTTAGGGTCATGTGACCCTAATGAAATGTTCAGACAGAATCAGACATAAATGAATATATTCATATCATTATTCCAATCTGATATAATGAGAAAACATAACTATTTTATGCAATTTTGAATTAATTTTTATGATTTTTAGAAAAAGTAAGCATGAAGGTCCACCCCTAAACCTAACTATCAATGGAGTGTAAGCAGGGCTGCGTTCAACATTTTGAACCAGGGCGTTCAAAATGTTGCAAAACGTTTTTTTTAAACGGAAACGGTGGTGCGTAGAACACCCCGTTCTGATGACGCAAAAGTTGCAACTATGGCAGCTGATAAGGCCATTCTTTGTGTTCTTTTTTAAAGAATTAGCCTGATGAAGTCGGTATAAATACGTGTTAATACTGCAAAATACGCTCAATGTTACAGTCACTACCCTTGCCGTCCAGAATAAAAGAGAACATCCCAATCGAGATTTGTGGAAACTGTGGTTCCTAAATATTGTGATCCAACATTTGCCTTTATGAAAGTTTATGAAAGTATCACTCCACAATACAATAGCAAAATATATAAGTAGGCTATAGTATTTTTATGTTACATTTATCAAAATTACGTTACATTGTCTAGCACACCTTCCTTAGGGAAGGATATAACTAAATGATTTAGACAGTTCCAGATCTATACTTGTGCGTTTTTTTATTTAAGTTATTTTGCCATTAATGTAAATAAACATGTTTGTGCTAACAATATACTTGCTCTTGTGAATTTATTTTGATGTTAATTACATTTACGAGCTGTCTCTTTAATACCGCGTGGTTTATATGCATTTTGCAGCTGATTGGGCTGGCATTTCTGACACACCCACCAAACAAGAGAAAACGTATCTCAAACCCGTTGCACACCGTTTCCAGGAAACATGTCGTTCAACATGGAAACTGTAGCAAAACGTTGCGCACCGGTTTGAGCTTGAACGTGCCCCAGATTGTATGACAACAAACAAACGAGATTGTACAAATTCATGCGAATTAGCCACAAACTGACCAAAATGTTAAATAGTTACAAACTGACCTCAAAGTGTGTTGAATTTGTCTCCTAATAAAAGCATATTCACACCACAATTGACCCTTTGCCGGGAGTTTGATTGACAAGCGATCTAACCAATCATAATGCTGAATCTGCCATTTTGTCCGACAAAGCATTCAGGAGTTAGAAGATTAACCTCAGTGGACTTGAACTTGAAAAATGGTGTGAACTGACTTCTTTCCGCGTTTGAAACAACTTTCCTTCACATGTTCATTCATGTTTATATGAAGCTATAAATTAACTAGTAGGAAGAGATGATCGGTTCACGAGCCGCTTGAGCTGAGGCGCTACAGCAATCTGTCACGACACATTAAAGAGCCACAAAACTAATTTTACAAATTTTAATCTGAGACTGGAGACACATTTTTGGAATGCACCAGTCTAAAGGCTTATTTAACCATTATTTGAATCAAAACAATGCATCCCATTTACATAAAAGTGCGTTTTCTACCATGTAGTCAGATTTTTTTTAATGTTCATTAGGTAAATAATCTCATGAACCACTTGAGTCATGTGAGCATTCCAATGTGACAAAACCACTCTAATTGCCAGCAATATTTGCATCAAAACTACTCTCACTGAGTGAGATGCTAATTTCTTTCTGAGACTAGCACGCACACGCGCACACACACACACACACACACACACACACACACACACACACCCCCACACACACACACACACACACACACACACACACACACACACACACACACAGGTTTGTTTTGCTATCAAAGTAAGGACATTCCATAGGCGTAATGGTTTTCATACTGTACAAACTATACGTTCTATGCCCCTACACTACCCCTACTCCTAAACCTACCCATCACAGAAAACATTCTGCATTTTTACATTTTTAATAAAAAATTGTTTAGTATGTTTTTAAAGGTGCCCTAGAACTTTTTAAAAAAAAGATGTAATATAAGTCTAAGGTGTCCCCTGAATGTGTCTGTGAAGTTTCAGCTGAAAATACCCCATAGATTTTTTTTAATTCATTTTTTTAACTGCCTATTTTGCGGCATAATTAGAAATGAGCCGATTCAGGGTGTGTGGCCCTTTAATTCTCGTGCTCCACGCCCCAAGAGCTCGCGCTTGCCTTAAACAACATAAAAAAAGTTATGTTGTTAACAGCTAATATAACCCTCAAAATGGATCTTTACAAAGTGTTCATCATGCAGCATGTCTAATCGCGTAAGTACAGTGTTTATTTTGATGTTTACATTGATTCTGAATTAGTTTGAGGCTATGCTCCGTGGCTAACGGCTAATGCTACACTGTTGGAGAGATTTATAAAGTGCAAGTGTTTAAAAATGAAAATAGCGACGGCTCTTGTCTCCGTGAATACAGTAAGAAATGATGGTAACTTTAACCACATTTAACAGTACATTAGCAACATGCTAATGAAACATTTAGAAAGACAATTTACAAATATCACTAAAAATATCATGTTATCATGAATCATGTCAGTTATTATTGCTCCATCTGCCATTTTTTGCTATTGTCCTTGCTTGCTTACCTAGTCTGTTGATTCAGCTCTGCACATCCAGACATTAATACTGGCTGCCCTTGTGTAATGCCTCGATCATGGGCTGGCATATGCAAATATTGGGGGCGTACATATTAATGATCCAGACTGTTACGTAACAGTCGGTGTTATGTTGAGATTCGCCTGTTCTTCGGAGGTCTTTTAAACAAATGAGATTTATATAAGAAGGAGGAAACAATGGAGTTTGAGACTCACTGTATGTCTTTTCCATGTACTGAACTCTTGTTATTTAACTATGCCGAGGTAAATTCAATTTTTGAATCTAGGGCACCTTTAAAGCTATTTTAAATATGAGGACTCATGAAATGTTCTCATATTTCATGTTTACATCGTAATACCAGTGTGATACCCATGTCACTATACAAATTTGTGTCCTCATAAATCACAAAAACGCGCACGCACACACACACACACACACACACACACACACACACACACACACACACACACAAACCTCGAAGAGATCAGTCTAAGGCTATGTTTACCGTTTGATCACACATTTGATCATTTGATACATTTGGTCATTTTTTTGGCCTTCTGTCCACACTGAGACTCCGCTCTCACTCCTCATTTTCACTGTACAGTGGCCTGTAAAATGGTTTAGTTATGTGACACATATTTAGTTATGTGACACATATTGTACCGATACCTTTATATTACATTCCAGCAAAGATGACAGGTAATTTACTCACAATTGCTAACCTGCAGCAAATCATGAGGGCAATTGTATTTCAGACCATACATAGAAATAGTGGGATATTTTGCTTTAAAATGCTAGCATGGACGGAGAGCATTTTGAAACAGTTTTCAAATGTATCTAGATTAATGTAGACGTAGCCTAAGACATGCGAGAATTCAGACAATTGCATGCAAACACACACAATCCCACACTTTGACCTCTAGATTTTCACCTCACTTTGCACTGGAATCTCAGCGGCTCACAGGCGCCATTCAAATACAACTGCTCTGATTCACAGCTACTTGAGTTCTGTAGGAAGAAAATAACTTGTGTATCAGCATTCAAGTCCCAGCACTGTCGCCAACCCGCCTCTTCTCCCTGTCCTCCCTTCATTTTCTCCTTCTTTCTTCTGTGATTTGTCATCAGGCTCACAGTTGAACTACTGGAGGCGCTGATGTTGTGCCATTGGGAGATCAGGAAGGGCAGGGCTTCAGTCACAAGTCCCCTGTTTTAAACACCTCACCTCTCCAGGGAGCGCCCGGTCCCTCTCGGCAGCCACTCGTGCGGATCCGAGGTACGGCCTGCTGGCTGCTGGCTGGAGCGGAGTGTGGCTACACACACACACACACACACACACAGGGTTCACAAACACATCATTCACAGTTGCTAATCTTCCATTCACACTTTCATCACAACAGTATTCCTCTGTGCACACACACACACACACACACACACACTTTGCTCTCATGTCTGGCAATCTCAGATCCAAAGGCGTGAGGGAGATGCTGTTGTGTGAGTGTATAAACTGCCTCAGGTGACCAACACATAGCAGTGAAGGAGAAACTGAAGAGGATGTCTACCGGCAAATGTCACAAATGTCACACAATGCAGCTTTTCTGTTGCTTGGAAAAAGTTTGAGATGCCACCAAGAGAATTAAACCAAAAGTCCTTGTCCAGAATAATGCCCTCAGCTGTTGCAATCCTTCCCTGAATATAAACTTTAGTGATGTAATGCAGCATAGACTTCAGTAGTAGGGAAACAGCAGACAAAATTTGCATTGAGATTACAATGTGGATACAAGGCTTGTGAGCACTTTTCTCCATCCATCCATCCTTCAGACTTCAAAACATTTTTCAAAACTTTCAAACCTTTTTCAAAGAACATTGCAAGATTATCTTGACAAGCTTTGTTTTTTCTAGTTAAAAAATAGTTAAATAAATTTATTCTACTTCCATACATTCAAATTTAAATTGGAATTCTGCATCTTCACTCAAAAAAAATGAATTGCTGAATTGCTGTCAAGGGGTTCCACACAACTATATTGAGTAATTTGTACAAATAACATTTGTAACATAATGTATGAACGAAATAAATTCAAATAAAGCGGACAAAATGTCCCTGAGTAAATACAAATCAATTGAATTTGTCAATGATACATAATATTTATGTGTACAGTTAACAACATCATCCCCTTTACTGAAAAACACATAAAACAAACACTTCAATCCCTAAATTTACTCTCCTAATGCAGTCCCTTGCAAAGCATGTTGGGAACTATGGATCTACTGCCCAGTTAGTTATGTCAACATTAATTTGTGCATTTCACTCAGCAATGTTAAGTTGACTGAGCAAACACTTATTAGGTAAAGCTGACAATACACATTTTTAGTAGAAACAACTCAGTTAAATTAAGTTCATGTAGTTATATGAGTTTTTTTAACACTTTTAACACGTGTTTTGCTGGATTTTTTTCACATAGCAGCAATAC
This sequence comes from Megalobrama amblycephala, assembly GCF_018812025.1. Classification (NCBI taxonomy): domain Eukaryota; kingdom Metazoa; phylum Chordata; class Actinopteri; order Cypriniformes; family Xenocyprididae; genus Megalobrama; species Megalobrama amblycephala. Next base: position 32,492,273 of record NC_063047.1, read on the forward strand.
TTAAAATACTCAATTCAAAAGTAATACTGTACATCAACTGAAACTATAGAATGTCTTCTTTTATTCATGAAGATTCACGCCTATGGCCTTCCTAAACAAAAAGTGTCTTAGAAATCTAAAATCAATACATTGTTTTATATGACTGAGTAGGCAGGATGATTTTTACATCATTGTGAAGCAAAAACTCTAGACTAAAATATACAGTTCCCAAAAGTCTTGTGAAAAAAAATTTTTAGTATGTGTTTTGAGGCCTTATTTCAGTAACTTTTTTTTCAAAAACCATGCATATACGTAATTCTTTCAAAAATACAAACATGTAAATACTTGTTGCTCACATATTATTGTAGCCTAGTTTCTGCTTAATATAGAGTAATGAGACTTTTGTCATTAATATGTTTATAAGCAACTGAAATAGGCACAAATGTCAGGGAATGTCAAAACTACTACAGGACCCCAAATCAGCCTCAGACCCCAGAGGGTTAAGTAAGGATGGTTTGAGTGTAAGGAAAAACTAATAACAGTGAAAGGTAATTTTTTAAGGGTTGTTTGCCACCTCAATTTAAATTTAGAGATTGTACTGTAATTTAAAAGGCATATTCCCCATTCAATTCTAAATGACACACAAACATGTTTGTGGCACACAAGCCATGATTTTTTACATCCATTTTGAGTGTGTGTGTTCTGTAAGAATGTGTGTACTGCATGCATAAGTGTTTTGTTGTATTCTGTGCTTGTTTGGAACTGAGAGCTTACAAAAATGAAAAAGAAAAAGGAGTATGTCTCACACATTTTGAAAGCATGAGAACGACTGACAAAACTGTGTCTTGTCAAACTGCAGGCGGTCACTGCAGCAGGAGAGTGAGGTATGTTTGCGCAGAAGAAAGAAAAGACTGAAAGGTTTGAGAAAGGATCAGTGTGTGTTTGCATAATTCTGTGAGGAATCCACTCTCTCTTTCAGTCTCTGAAGTATGTCACAGCACAGGAAAGCAGAGGAGATCAACAAAGAGAGAAGTTCAAGATAGATGAGATGAAAAGAAATGAGAGGAGAAGATAGAGATCATCATACACGGTAGAGGAGAGGAGATCAGAGCAGCACTGTTGAGAAGTAAGTAAAAGCAGCAACGTTTAATTTATTTTTTTTTTCACTGTAGTTTAGCTATTTTCATAATAGTTTACATAACTGTTAAAAAGTTTGGGGTCGGTAGTGTTTAAACAATTTTCTTTTTCATTTCTGAAAGATTCTTACATTTATAGTAAAATCAGCAATATTTTGAAATATTATTAACATTTAAAATAATTGATTTCTATTCTAATATATTTTAAAATATAATTTATTTTTGTGATGGGAAAGCAGCCACGTTATTCCTCACTGACCCCAAACTTTTGAATGATATGTTTTGTTATATTTGGTATAAATTTACCTGTTCAAATTTGATACTGTCAGCATAACTGAGATTTATTCAAAACCCTCATTGTTTTTGAATGAAGTACAAAAAAAAAAATATATATATATATATTATTGGACAATTATATTTTTAAATTATAAAAACATACCATCGCCTTAAGTAACTTAATGTTGTAATGTTTGTAGTTTGTAGCATAGCTAGCTACTTTTTCAAAGCATTTGCTTGACTGTAATTTAAATACTTCAAATTATGTTTGATTTTAGCTTAACGACGAGCACTTTCAAAGCAGCTTTCCTATCTGCAAAGGAGAAGATGGGAGAGATAAAGAGATCAACATAGATGGGAATAAAAGAAAGTCAACATATACTGTAGGAGGAGATCTGGGAAGAAGAGATGACACATGATGTAAAGAGATTAAGGGAAAGGAAATCACAACCTGATCTCATGATAAAAAATTTAAATATTTTTTACGAGTTTGAAAGTTTGTATTAAAGGGGACCTATTATGCAAAATTCACTTTTCATGGTGTTTGAACATAAATGTTTGTTGGCAGTTTGTGTACACAACCACCCTATAATGGTAAAAATCCACCCACTTGCATCCCCATGAATCATAAGCAGTGTCTCAGAACAAGCCGTTTGCAGATTGTAGCTTTTGTGACATCACAAATGCTTAGGCCCCGCCCACGACTGCTGACGGACTCTGCCCTATTAGCATAGACCCCGCCCTGAGTGATCTGTACACAGTCCACCATTATTTCCTCACCAGAGCATTTAACAGCAGCATTCAAGTAAGAAATGTATTTTTATTAAAGCTACTAAGTTATTCAGTCAAGAGCAGTGAGTGATTTTCTGTTATTCTTTTGTTGTTTGATTAATATTAACACTGCTTTCATTTTAATACACAGATCTAATATACACATGCGATTTCTTTCCCTGCTGTTTATGTTCACAGATATAACTAACTGTGTTTATGTGAACTTTGTGTGTTTTTGACATGTGTATTTGACTGTTTAAGCGCAATAAGCCGTGATAGAACTCTTAGTTTAATACTCACGGGACGTGCCTTCTGACATTCAGCTTTCTGTGTGCGTGCTTCGGATGTGTGCACTCAGAAAACCATATATTAGAAGTTTAGACTGATATGGTTAAAACACATGCAGATAAACTTTCATGATGATGAAGAACTGCAATGTCACATGAGCGTGACTGCGATAGAAATGATAATCAAAACTAAACAGATGTTTTGTTAGTATTTGGCAGAGTATTTGAGGCACAAGCTGTAGGCTCTGCCCCCTTCTGGAAAGCAGGGTGGTGAGCAGCAGCTCATTTGCATTTAAATATACATGCACGAAAACAGCAGGCACGTTTACATGCATGTTTTCCTTCCACTCAAAAATGGACATTTACAACATGGTATACACTCTATAAAACAGATGGTTCTTTGAAGGTTCTTTACACATAGTAACAGTTTAGAACCGCATTACCCTGAAGAACCCTTTACATGCTGAAATTGTCTTTGTGTTAGAGTTTAGGGTTCTTTTTCCCACCTTTTTGTTTTTCAAATCTGAAACTGTCAAAGCCACATCATTACTGGTTTTCTGGAGCTCAGCCATTCAATTACATAGACTACATCTTGTAAAAATTAAAACATATAAGGCAGAATTTTAAGACAAAAAAATGTATGCATGAAGGTCCACCCTAACCCCATCCTAAACCTAACCCTCAACAGAGCGAAAACAGTGTAAAAACATGCTAATGAGATCGTACAAATTCATACGAATTCACCAAAACATAAAACAGTTACGAATTACCATGAGAATTGCTGTGTTGCAACAGGGGAGCAGAGAAGAGTTTAAGGGAGATAAGGATATAAAGATAAATGAAAGAAGATGAAGAGAGAGGAGTGGAAAGGAAAACGAGAGAAGAGAACAACACAAAGGAGATCAACAGAGACCTGAGGAGATCAACATACTGTAGGAGGAGAAGAAGTTATGAGATCAAGGGAGAGAAGAAGAGATCAACACAGAGGAGAGGAGATCAAGGGAGATGAGAGGATCGGTGAGAGGAAAAGAGTGAGAGGCCTTAACGCGTCCTACTCACGTATCCAGTGAAGAGAAGGATTAGAACACAGCAAAGTAGGTTGAAGGAAAGGGGCTGAATTAGAACAGGACCCTTGAGAAGCAGATCAAGAAGAGGACGGGGGGGTGGGGGTGGTTCGGAGGAGAGATAGAAGGATAGAAAAGAACTGAAATGGAGACAGGAAACATGTTAAGGAAAAGCAGAAGAAGTGAGAGGAGGAAGAGAAAGAGAAAGAGAAAGAGAAAGAGAAAGAGAGAGGGACACATACGGCACAACAGTAGCCTGAAGCCAGAGAAAGAGAGCAGTGTGCCTGTTTGCCTACACGTCTCTGTGCGTGATAGTGTGTGTGTGTGTGTGTGTGTGTGTGTGTGTGTGTGTGTGTGTGTGTGTGTGTGTGTGTGTGTGTGTGTGTATAGGCGTGCGTACGCATATGCAAGTACTTCACTTCCCCACTTGATGGCCTAATCACTACCAAACCATTTTTACACATCATGTATGCTGCCCTTCGGACCATTATCTCAAAGGTAATGACAAGGTCATATTTAAATGAATTGCAACAAGCATGAAGTACATCAACGTGTGAGCCCATGCTCATTTGTGTGTGTTAGCGTGTGTATTCGAGTGCGATTCTGTGTATCATCATGGGAGGCTGCAGCTCTAATGTGCTCCAGGAATATCATTGTCGATTGACCTAGAATGATGATTCACACGTTTCTCATTCTCAAGATCAACTCAAGGATTTGGCCCTCAAGCCATTCGACAGATGCTACAAACTCTGCATAGTAAAACTCCTAGTAAAAGTTACAGCAGATTTGATGGATTTCACAGATACATGATTGATAGCCGAAGGCTCTTCAGAGTTCAAAAACATCTCTGCTATTTTCATGTTAATAAGATATGTGGGATTTCATCCGAAGATCTTTTTCTTTTTATGTTAATATCTCAACGTTACCAAGAAATTCGGAAATGTCTTTCTTGACGATCCAGACTCTCCATCCCTGTCATCGCATGTGTCGTGATGACAGCTGGAAAGCGAGGCAATCTCACGGTGGAATTGAACGGATTGGCCTCTGATTGGTTCCTTTGAAGTGTCAGGATAACGTTCGGGAAAGGCAGCACTTTCGCTCTGTAATGTCTATTCATGGTTTTTTGCCTGCGCAGTCATTTGGTGCAGTCAAATGGCAGAGTTGCTTTTCAAATCATCTCTCGTCTCGGTAGGAATGGTGAACTTGTGTTTTTAGCTTTTAAAGTGGAAACTGTGAATTAGAGCATCGGTGCGCTTTTATGTTCCTCTGTCAGTTTTACATAATGCAGACTTCTGAGGAGTACTCTCAAACTCAGACGACACGCCCATGGGCCATTCACACGGTCTCTCATGCCTACTGCACACAAAATTGAAAGAGATTTCTCTAAACAGCAAGCTCCAATCAGATTGGCTGACTTAACGCAGGTTCGAGAGTTATAGTGCATTTATAGGATTTTAGCAGTAAGGGGAAATAAGTCATGCTACTTCCCAGAAGTAAGACTGCCAGTGGATTTCCCAGTTTTTTTTGTTTTTTTTGTTGTTGTTTTTTAATATGTATATACAGTGCCTTTAAAACAAGCTCCAGGTTTTGGACATTTCAGCATTAATCGTTGTGTCATTAAAGAAAATACTTTAAAGAAGCTTGCAATTATCATTAACCAGCAATAACGATTTCTTGGATTGAATTTGGCCCTGGTATTTTCTTTTTAAAATTATTGAGTACATTAAGATTATTAAGCATACTTATTTTTCAATTTAATTTTATTTATTTATTTGTTTATTCATTTATTTATTCAGTCTTAAAGTCCCCCTGTATTCAATATTTTTTTATAGTAAGTAAATTTTATTTATAGAGCACATTTAACTTCAGCTTACACTGACCAAAGTGCTGTACAAAACAATCATAAAATACAATAAAACATAAATAAAATAAAATAAAATTAACAAAGAAAACAATTACTAATCCACAATTTAATAATCGGGAAAGGCTAGGGAATAAAAATAGGTCTTAAGTCTAGACTTAAAAACAAAGATAGAAGAAGCACTCTTAATGTCAGGTGGCAGCTGATTCCATAAGTCAAGTCAAGTCAAGTCAAGTCACCTTTATTTATATAGTGCTTTTTACAATGTAGATTGTGTCAAAGCAGCTTTACATTGATAACTGGTACATTATTTTGGCTGCACAGCAGCTCTTAAAGAATAGTGTCAATGCAGGCAGATCAAAGCACTGTTGAATATCAAATGTCAAGTTAAATGTCAAGTGTCCCCAACTAAGCAAGCCAAAGGCGACAGCGGCAAGGAACCCAAACTCCAACAGGTGACATCAGGTGGCAAACAAGTGGCAAATAGGTGTTAAATGGAGAAAAAAACCTTGGGAGAAACCAGGCTTAGTCGGGGGGCCAGTTCTCCTCTGGCGAACAGTGCTTTGTTATGATTCAGGTTGCTATCATAAGTCCAATAGGATTGCAACATTCAAAGTATTTATTTCAGTTTACATCCAGTTGAGGATCGTATTCATCACGCCGGTATGGACGGTTGTTGAGGAGCTGCACCACTGGTTGTCGTGTTGATGAGGCCTGCACAGTGGATGATCTAGTTGACTCAACCTCTGCTGATACTTCAGGGCTGCGTTGTGGTCGTGTCAAGGCGCAGGTCCTTGGTCTCACCTGGATACGGCCTGGATCCGGTTAACTACGGTAAACTTTGGGATAAACAGAAAGACTAATATTGGTGTTATAGGAAGTGTTCATGGTTCCGGCTGACCTAATTTATGCAGCCTAATAATCCTTTAACGGATTTGAAAATATAAATTGATAATGCGTTATGTGTATGCCAGGTTAAAGAGATGCGTTTTTAGTCTAGATTTAAACTGACAGAGTGTGTCTGCTTCCCGAACAATGCTAGGAAGATTATTCCAGAGTTTAGGTGCCAAATAGGAGAAGGATCTACCGCCTGCGGTTGATTTTGATATTCTAGGTATTATCAGCTGGCCTGAATTCTGAGATCGCAATAAACGTGAAGGACTATAATGCGTCAAGAGCTCGCTCAGGTACTGGGGAGCTAAACCATTTAGTGCTTTGTAAGTAATTAGCAAGATTTTAAAATCTATATGATGTTTAACAGGAAGCCAATGCAGTGTTGACAGAACTGGGCTAATATGGTCATACTTCTGAGCTGTAGTTTATTTATCAGGCAAGCAGAACAACCACCCAGTAGAGCATTACAATAATCTAGCCTTGAGGTCAACTAACCGTTCTGCATTTTTCATTGAGAGCATATGTCGTAGTTTAGATATATTTTTAAGATGGAAGAATGTGGTTGTAAGAATTGAAAATATCCAAAGATATTTTAAAATGAACAAAGACATTTGCTTTACTGTTTCACACCCCTCTCTCTTGCCACGGGCCATTTGTGAGGCACAAAGGTGATAGTGATCAAGCCCTGAGGGGCCAAGATGTTTGTACATCGGGGGTCTACAAATGGTCACACCTTTAGTACAGTGGGGGAAAGTTTTAATCTTCTCATTGGTCAGTTTGAATGTCTCACATTTGAGTTTCAGTCACATGGTCAAGGAAGGGATAAAAGAGGATTTTAACTGTTGCTCTGGTCTCTTTTTTCTATGCTCTTCTTCCTTGGATCTCGGGCACTCCCTTGCCCCCTCTCTCTCTATCTCTCTCTCTCTCTATTTCTCTTTCTCTCTCAGGTAACTTTTTTCATACATGCTGTGTACAATTAATGGTATATGATTTTATCATCTCATACATCTATTTTGTAATTATTTTAAGTGTAACCATCATCAGATATTGTCATTAAACCCTTTCAATTACAATTGATGTGCTAACTAGTTTTGATTTAGTATTAACATTAGTGTGCTCCCTATTGCAATACAATATTGTCACACTATAGCAACGCTCTCCCACATATTTTGCTATTATAACTGCGCTTATTTCCGTCGTTGGTATAAGTTGCAGTGGGTGGTAATAGACAAGAAATGTACAGTTCTCTAACATCTTACTGATAAAGTTTCTTTAGTCGCTCGGCAAACCTTACAGTCTGAACCGCTGTAGGAGTTCCACCCTTACATGGTTTTACAGATGCTAGAAACATGGCCTTCAAATGAAATATTGGTATCAAAGAGCACACCCAGGTTCCTAACTGATGACCAAGACTTAACAGAGAAGCCATCTAGTCTTAGACAGTATTCTAGGTTATTATGTGAAGAATTTTTTTATTACAAAAATTAGAATCTTTGTTTTTTTCTGAATTTAGTAGTAGGAAATTACTGGTCATCCAATTTTTATATATCAGCTATGCATTTTGCTAATTTTGTGAAAGTTTCGTCAGGGTGTGAAGAAATATAGAGCAGAGTATCATCAGCGTAACAGTGAAAACTAACGCCATGCTTCCTAATGATATCTCCCAAGGGTAGCATGTACAGAGTGAAAAGCAACGGTCCTAGTACTGAGCCTTGTGGTACTCCATATTGAACTTGTGATCGATATGACATTTCTTCGTTTACTACTACAAACTGATAACGGTCAGATAAGTATGATTTGAACCATGACAATGCAATTCCACTAATGCCAACATCATTTTCGAGTCTATTTAAAAGAATATTGTGATCAATAGTGTCAAATGCAGCACTAAGATCCAGTAACACTAATAGGGAGATACAAGCATGATCTGATGATAAGAGCAAATCATTAGTAAATCTAATGAGAGCAGTCTCAGTACTATGGTACGGTCTAAATCCTGACTGGAAATCCTCCCAGATACTATTTCTTTCTAAAAAGGAACATAGTTGTGATGATACTGCCTTTTCAAGTATTTTTGACAGAAAAGTAAGATTTGAGATCGGCCTGTAATTGCCTTATTCTCTAGGATCAAGTTGTGTTTTTTTAATAAGAGGTTTAATAATAGCCAGCTTAAAAGTTTTTGGTACGTATCCTAGCGATAAAGATGAATGCTGTGGAGCAGCAACTGCAAAGGATCTGTCACCTTTTGATTTTAGACGTGACATGCAAGAGAGCTTTATTGGCAGATCTGAGGGACCTAGGAGCTGAGTTCAAATAAATAAGATCAGAGATACAGGATGGTGCTTGTCCATTAAGAGCTTTAAAAACAATTAGCAAAATTTTAAATTGAATTCTAAAAAAGACAGGAAGCCAGTGAAGAGAAACTAAAATTGGAGTGATATGATCACGTTTTCTTGTACTAGTTCACAGTCTAGCTGCTGCATTCTGGACCATCTGCAAACCTATCAATGAAGATTGAGGAAGACCAAGGTACAGCGAATTACAATTGTCCAGTCGTGATGTGATAAATGCATGAATAACTTTCTCCAAATCTTTAAAGGAAAGTGTTGATTTAAGTCTGGAAATGATTCTCAGTTGATAGTAGCTGTTTTTAACAACTGAGCTAATTTGTTTTTCAAGACAAAGCTCATAGTCAAAGATAACAACTAATCTTTTTGCATGTGACTTAACATATGGAGTAAGATTGTCTAAGCAATTGGCTATAGATTTTCTGTTTTTGGAGGGTCCAAAAATAATCACCTCAGTTTTTTCATTGTTAAGCTGGAGGAAATTATTTGCCATCCAGCATTTAATATCCTCAAGACAGTCCATGAGAGGTTGCAGAGAATCTCTAGTTTTCAATGGAAGGTACAACTGAGAATCATCAGCAAAGAAATGAAAAGAAATTTGTATTTTCTAATTATGTTACCAAGAGGAAGCATGTACAAATGAAAGAGTAATGGCCCCAAAATGGACCCTTGAGGAACCCCACAAGAGAGAGAAGCAGATGATAAGAAAAACTGGCCAATAGCCACTGAAAAAGTCCTGGATTTAGGATATGACTCAAACCAAAGTAGTGCTGAATCCTTAATGCCTACCCACTGTTCAAGGCGTGACAGAAAGATATTATGATCCACCTTGTCAAACACGGCACTCAGATGTAATAAAATCAAAACAGCATTTTCACCAGAATCAACTGCAAGTAACAAATCATTCATCACTTTAACAAAGCTGTCTCAGTACTATGATGAGTTGTGAAATCTGAGTCAAATTTAAAAAAGGAAGTAACTGTGATGGGACAACTTTTTCCATAACTTTTGAAAGAAATGGTAATTTTGAAATAGGACGATAATTATTCAAACACTTTGTAAGGCTTGATTTTCCTGCTAAACGAAAACTGAGATCAAGCATCCTGCAATAAAGCAATAAAACTTGCCTAGAGAAGAAGATCTCAGAGAAATAGCAAGGGGCAACGCCTTGCCCTAACTCCAAAAGGACAACGCCGACCCCCACCACACACACACACACACAAACTCTCCTTCCCCCTGACTGAAAGTTATTCAACACGTTTAATGTAACTTGTGTATTTATTGTTTTTCCCTTTTCATGTTTGGTATCATTTTAAATGTCTCAGGTGCGATTGGTAAAATGGTCTCAATTTCACAGCAGTCACTAGAATTATGAAGAAGATGGAAAACTAAGGAAAATTCTGTCCTCTTTTTGGGTGGTGTCTCTTCTCCTCTCCCCCAAAACAGGTGTTGGTGTAATAAACATTTACGATCCTTTTGTTCTGGTCCTGGTATAAAAGGTAAAGAGCAAAGCAGTCATGGGGGATAATCTGTAGGAGAGGCCCCCACAGAGATGGGTGAATGTCTGAAGACATTCACGCATCACTGTGTGTATATATGCATTTCTTTGAGTAATCGATGTTATGCATTTAACATTTCTGAATTGGCTTCTAATTGTCTAATTGTAATGTAATTGGCATGATACATTTTACTTGACAAATAAAATGTTATATTTGATTTACTCTGGATTCTTCTGAAATCATTATGACCGGTAGATTATTGGAGTCCGTTATTTCCGTAAATCTGCGTCAGGGCAGGTCAAACTAGAGAGCCTCATGAAAGGAGCATGTTGCACATCATGGGACTTTTTGAGTTTGCCTGTTATTGACTTAGCAAGTTGCAGTATCGTGACTAAGAAAACTGTATTTTTGTATGAACAAGCATGTGGCGGTTCGGCTCAAATGCATTAGTAAACTCTGACTAAGAATCATAAACTGGCGAATTTATGTCCGTGAGAACGCAGTCGGCCGATGCTAAATTCTCTAAGCGATAATGGGTCCGTAATGAAAGAATAACTGAAAATAAGAGATACCCAGAATAATCAAGTATCTAAATTAATACATAACAAATGATTAATTTCTAATTGGAGACACAACCCTTAGAATAAGAATCATTTGAAATTGGAGTCAGATTAAACGAGTGAAATTAAGTGAACTTCACAGAGACGCTGAAAAGGCATACACACGTTAACCTTCGCCCAACGCCGTCGGACTCCGTTTTTGGGCCGATATGGGGTTCCTTACAAATTCACATCAGCATTGGGCTTTTTAAGCAATGGCTGGACAACTGCAGGAACATTGCCAGAGACTAAGCAGGAATTAATTATCATTTGAATGCTAGGACCAATAGTATCAAAAGAACCTTTAATGATGTCTGAGGGAATAACATCGTGGGGTGAAGTTGTAGATTTCATCTGCATCACTAAGTTCCTCAGATCTGAAAAGACACTGGTTGAAAACTGTTCAAAGCAGCTGTACTAAAAGGCCAGTCAAGCAGACTATTAGAGTGAAAAGGAATGAGGGAGGATCGAATAACATCAATCTTTTCAATAAAAAACCTCAAAAATCTCTCAAAAATATCCAGAGATGGTTCTACATCATTAGAGATGTGAGGATTAATTATTGAATTTATAGTGTGAAACAAAATTTTAGGGGTATGAGAATATTTACTAATAATATCAGAAAAGTATTTAGCTCTTGTTTTTTTAGCTGCTTTTTGAAAATTCACCAGGCTGTTTCTAAAGATTTCGAGTGAAACAGCAAGATGATGCTTTTTTCACCTCCTCTCTGCTTTACAACAAATCTGTCTAAGTAAACGAGTGGAGTCGTCCAACAAGGGTTGTGATTTAAATTTTGGACTTTTGTATTTAATAGGTGCTAGAGTCCAAGATATCTGAACATAGAGAATTAAAAAGGGAAATTAAATTATCTGGGCTTGAAGAACTCTCAACAGCAAATGAAATTGCTGTTAAAACATTGTTTTTTTGATAGATGTCAGAAAACTGAGCTGCAGTGAGAGAATTGATGGAACGAGAATAAAAACCTGTAGTTTTAGCAGTACATATTGCACTAGACATTACAACATTGAATACAATGGGCTTGTGGTCAGAAAAACTTGCATCTTAAATGTTTATATTATTGATGGAAAACTCCTTTATAAAATCTTTATCTGTCTTTGGTGGCCTATAGACCAGGACACATAGTAACGGAGTAGAGGCAGATTCAATCAATACACATTGTGATTCAAATGTAGAAAAGTTCCTAGCAGGGACTGTCCGTATTTTAAACTGGTTCCTAAAAACCATAGCCACTCCACCTCCTCTTCCAACACAGTGCTAATAAAGCAACAGTTTGATGGACAAAGTTCACCAAAGATTGATGACTCGCCAGCTCCAGTCCATGTCTCAGTTAAAAATAAAAAATCCAAGCCGCAGGAGGTAAAAAAGTCATTCAAAATAAAAGTCTTATTAGACACAGACCTGGCATTAACCAGGGCCATTTTTACGCGAGAATGAACAGTTTGTATCTGTGAATGTCGTACTTAAGTGGAATAATGTTTTGTAGATTCACACCTCTGCTTTGGATGCGTAGTCTCGCAGTATTGAGGTGTCCGGTTCTGATCCGGGACGACGGGCAGGTGATTGACGTGTAGCACGTCCCACGGACGTGAAGACAGTTGTGTCCACTGAGATGTGTGAAAATTCTCTTCTAATCCGCACCCGGATGCCTCCGCGGTTTCCTCTTTCTGCGACGTTTCCGCTGGTAGATGATACAACAAGGTAGACGGTGAACACACATTGCCGGGGGATGAGAAAACGTAGAGTAAAAACCACCACGTATGATGGGGCAATCTCTAGATTTAGTCTCCAATGAACTTCTGATGTGCAACAATATTTGACGATTATAAGTTATGATAGCATCAACACAATGTAACAGCAGTTGAAAAAACATAGATAAAAAGCTTTTTATACCTTAAAAGTCATCTCTGATCACCAAAATGACATATTTATTTTTTTCCCTTTAAAATAATTTCTTCATGCTTTAAAGGTGCCGTAGAACGTCTTTTCAAAAGATGTAATGTAAGTCTAAGGTGTCCCCTGAATGTGTCTGTGACGTTTCAGCTCAAAATACCCCATAGATTTTTTTAATTAATTTTTTTAACTGCCTATTTTGGGGCATCATTAACTATGCACCGATTCAGGCCCCTTTAAATCTCTCGCTCCCTGCCCTCCTGAGCTTTCGACTATAAGTGCAGTTATACAGTGCATAAACAAAGTTCACACAGCTAATATAACCCTCAAATGGATCTTTACAAGATGTTCGTCATGCATACTGCATGCATGGATCGGATCATGTGAGTATAGTATTTATTTGGATGTTTACATTTGATTCTGAATGAGTTTGAGGCTATATGCTCTGTGGCTAACTGGCTAATGCTACACTGTTGGAGAGATTTATAAAGAATGAAGTTGTGTGTATGAATTATACAGACTGCAAGTGTTTAAAAATGAAAATAGTGATGGCTCTTGTCTCCGCGAATACAGTAAGAAACGATGGTAACTTTAACCACATTTAACAGTACATTAGCAACATGCTAACGAAACATTTAGAAAGACAATTTACAAATATCACTAAAAATATCATGTAATCATGGATCATGTCAGTTTTTCGCTATTGTCCTTGCTTGCTTACCTAGTCTGATGATTCAGCTGTGCACAGATTCAGACGTTAATACTGGCTGCCCTTGTGTAATGCCTTGAACATGGGCTGGCATATGTAAATATTGGGGTCATACATATTAATGATCCCGACTGTTACGTAACAGTCTGTGTTATGTTGAGATTCGCCTGTTTTCAGGAGGTCTTTTAAACAAATGAGATTTACATAAGAAGGAGGAAGCAATGGAGTTTGAAACTCAACGTATGTCTTTTCCATGTACTGAACTCTTGTTATTCAACTATGCCAAGGTAAATTCAATTTTTGATTCTAGGGCACCTTTAAAATAGCTTGAATGAAACTCTACACCCTTTCATTTAGTATATGCGGAGCCATGGATATGCAAATTAGTTCTGCCTCCACTCACTCACACTAGCTTAGAGATCCACTTGGTCAACTTACTGAGGTAAACGCTGCACAATGGTATTGCTCTTTACAACGTCGGACACATAACGATAATTAATATAATTAACATTTTGCTTGACTACATAATTGTTACTAATGCTACACAAACCACGTTCATGTTCACCATCTCGGAGTCAGACAGCTGTCTTCTAATAATCAGCATCCTTAGAAATGCTTTGAACAACTTAGAACATCAGTGGAGAAAGGCATATAGTTCATAATAACATTGTAATACACCAGCTATCTACCCAATTTTTTTTTATATCAACAGAAAAACATACTGGAATAACCTGGATTCTTTTGAGACTCCCTTGCACGGTCAGTTAATGATATGCTAAAGCCTGCCGGCACGTTGACGTGATTGGTTACAGGGTAGTTTTGTGAACACCAGCGATTTCAAACTGTGTTTTTCAGACTGTCTTTAGATCACTGCAGTTTTAAAGTGAAAATACTCAGCAATGTTGTTGACTTATGAATTTGCACATGGTTTGTCTTAAAGCATATTAAAAACACCTCATAGACATATAAAGAACATTAAAAACTTGATTTTCAGACTTTAATAAGTGGGATAATGTAACATCAAACAGTCATTATCCTTTACATACCATATTTACCCACCCCTAAACATCATACAGTATAAAAAACTGACATGCAAACTGCAGTTTACATGTCAGTCAGACAGTTTTTCCTGTCTAATGGTGGGGGTAGTTGTCCAGAATAACAAACAACCAGACGTTACACTGACAGTCAAAAGTCTGGCTTTGTCAGAATATAGTGGGTGTTTAATGAGTGGGTGCACTTATCCAGTCCTGGATTAGCTCAATGGCAAATGCCTGGGCTCACATATACGCACATGATCATGCTGAAATTAGTGTTCATCAAGCACTGAATTAGTGTGATTTGTTAATGATTCAGTGAGATGCAGACTGCCAGTTCGAGTGGATACTCTTTATAAGGCACGGCTTCTCACGCCCACTCCCCGCACAAGAGCAGGACCTGGTGGGTGTACGGCGCGCGTTTAACGAAGACAAAAGGTTTGTGTTCAGCGGGGGGTATTTACCGATCCCAGGATCAGTCTGGCCGGGGAGAGACTGTGACAGCAGGAGCGTCAGGGGATGATTACACACCTCTAAGCCAATTGAGGAGCAGGACCAAGGCCAGACAGTGAGAGAGAGAGACAGAGACAGATGGGAAGAGAGATGAGATACTAATACACAAATACAGAGGGGGAGGGAACGACAGGACTGAGAAATAATCTCTCATTGTATTTCATATTGAAAAATGCCCACAAGTATCCACACAAAGCGGCAGTGATTTCACACAATCGCACAGACGACAGGTACTTAGCTACAGGCTAGTGGAGAGAGTGAAACGCTGAAATAACACAACCAGCGGAGCGTCAGATATGTTCTTGTTTGTTTCTCAGCGATGTGAGTGTGAGCTTCATTCTTCAGCCTTTTTCATTACAAGCACAAATTCATCATTGTCATAACCAGTTTTGCAGGTAACACATTACAAGTAGCCTGAGTTATGTAATCAGATTACTTTTTCAAGTAACTAGTAAGGTAACATTTTTTTTTTTTAATTTCCAGTAAAATATCTGAGATACTTTTTCAAATAAGTAATGCAAGTTACTTTGTTTTCATATTTATTGACTGTAAGTAAGGTGCAGAGGTGTGTGCACTGTGTAAACATGATTATTGGTTATTGTAGTTCTAGACTAATGTGAGCAATGAGCATGCACTTACTCCACTTACTTGCACAAAAACCGATTCAGTATTCCTTAAAATGAATAAAAACAGTGAAATGCAAACTCAGAATATTACACAAATCTGCAATAATTAAATGTTAAATAACACAAATGTATTTAATCTCACTTTATTAACCAGCAACTTTCACTGCTGACCTTCGATGATCCAATTAAACCATACTAATAAGCAAAAATGACTTTAAATAAACATCACATTTGTGTTTGGTTTGTTTTAGCTGCACCTTCTATCTCAACCTAAGGCTTATTCATTTCACTTTGGTGTGAAAGAGCTTTAAAATTTTCCATAAATTCAACTTTTTTTGTTGTTGTTATAAAAAAACAAACAAGCAAGTCCAGGTGAGAAAAAAAGTAATGCAAAAGTAACGTGACACATTGCTTTCCATAAAAAGTAACTAAATAACACAATTGGTTACTTTTAACTAATTAGCTAATTCTGACCAAAATAACTTATACTTAATACTGTATGTCACTCACATGAGCAATAGAATACCACAACAATCCAATCAATTCCCCATGGACAAAATCAAGACAGACAGACAGATTCATATTTACTTTGATTCACATATGCAAATTTACATCCCAGTTCAGCCTCCTGTGTGTTATGGACAATTCAAATTCACATTCACGACTGGAAAGGGAGCCACTTCATCAATTCTGAATTTTGCACAACCCTGGTTCTAAGAGTCCACTGGCACATTTCACTGTTTGTGTCACTCTAGTTTTATGTGTTCCAGACAGGCTGTCAGTCTGTGCAATGCTCTACAACACAATAGTTGATTCTGCTTTGGCTTCTTTTGGAACTATTTTCTTTGCCAGAGGAAAAATAACTGCCCACACTTTCTAAAATGCAAGTTACTTGATATCAATTTGCTTATTGAACTGTTGTATAAAAGCCTCTAGCCTCATGCCTACAGCCAAATCATATTGGCACAGATCTTCAATAAAAGTTCATATGGTATTATTTAAATACCAAAAAGGACACAAATACATTAGGTAAATAAATAAGCTCTTCCGAATGCTTAAATAAGCAAATCTTCACAATGTTTCCTGACAAATCTGTTATTTCTGCTCCGTTTAAAAGAAAATAAGCTGGCATCACATATCAGAGTGTCCTTGCATCGTGATATCTCTTAACACAGCCAGCAGAGCTTGAGATGCATTGTTATGTATGATTTATGTAGACTAGAGAATGTAATTGTAGCCTTTCCTATAGTAAAGAAAATGAGACCTCTTTAATATCTTAATTGTTTCTCCTAGACAGCAATGAGATTAAATAGACATTTACTCAAGTCTCCAGCTTATCAGTTTTTCTAGAGCCTCTCAATGACTTAAAGGCGCAGATTTGACTGTCATAACAAGATTTCAATATGAACTCATCAAATCTCTCACCATTATTTAATAGATATATTAAATAAAATAAAAAGGTTCTTTATTGGCATCTATGTTTCCATGAAGAATCACAGAAACTATTTTTAAGAGTGTATTATTTTTAAGACTGCATTATTTTATTATTTTGAAATGTTTCCTGGGGTGCGCTTATAATGTATGATTTCTACATCAAAATTTGTCATAGTTTAGAAATAAAAGGCATTATTCCTAACCTGATTTTTGCCCTCTGATTTGAACGCTCTGTTTTAAGGGGCGTGTCTGCTGTGAGACTTCAGTGTAAACGCCCACTGCTGTGGTTGGCTAACATCTTTGCATATGAAAATAGCTAAGTATTACTCTCTCAAAAACTGTTAGCTTGTTTTTACTATTGCAGTTCTCAAGGTTTACTAATCGTGAAAAGTGCTGATTATAGCATTATATTTAGATCGTGGCATGAAAGGTTGCATTGATGAGACATGTTGAGTGCATGAATGCAGTGATCTCGTCATTGTAACTCGATTTCTGCACACTAGCAAATGCTTTCATCATAACTAACAGTGCAAACACAATAATGTACATAAGAGATTTGTTGATTCTAACTGGAGTTTTGGCGAGAGTCCAGACCTCAGTCACTGATAACCTTGCGCTGTTTGATTGACAGCTCCAACGACTGTAAAGGGAGCGTTCTTTGATCACGCTCTATAAATAATTTAATCACAGTTTAAATAACAGATTATTTTCATCCTAAGAGAAACAATGTGAATTTGACCGTTTAGTCACTGGTTTGATTTACTGACGATAAATGATTTTCAGATAAAGAACATCTGAATCATTGCAATCACTGGTCACAGGTGATTTTAGTAAGACATGTACACATAATCCGTTCATATCAAACGACCTGTAACAAAGCAATAGTGATACGATAAAAACAATTTTACTCACATAAGTGTGTTGGGCCATTCCTGGCGGATCCAAAATAGAAGACACAGCATCATTTTTTTAACTTCAGGCTCTCTGCAAATCCAATGCACCTACTGTGTTTTTACACAACCTGGCATTGCACAACATTTTGCACTCTTCAAAGGCAATTTTATTGCTTAGTTGCTTGATCTAGTGTTAGCGTCACATCTGTTATTTTTCTACTATTTGTCATGTTTGAATCAGTGGACAGGGCTACAGTTGTAAAGAAGCAGGTGTTGACCTTCTTCCGCAGAGGTGGTCTTTCACCTATCTATGATGTAATAGACACAAATAGGTCGTATTGGCTTCAATAAAAGCAGTTTTTGGACTAACAAGAAAACTTTCAGTTCTGGATCTTACAGTATATTCTTGTAGTATGATGACCTGTTATATGTCAAAAGCCTAAGGAAAACTTGATTTCTCAATTCATGACCTCTTTAAATAAATCATAAGCGAGAACACTTTGAAGTCTCCATAACTATGAAGAGCAACCTTTGAACAATAGCTTTTTATTTGTCTATTCCCCACTCTCAACTTTTGTCTGCATCTCCTTTTAAAGCCAGAAAAATTCCAGATTGCTAACCTATTTTCTTTCCTCTGCCTAGCTGACAGTAACAGCTGAAGCACTTAATCAACGATTTTTAAATGCTTTAACTAAAGCTTCAGTAGGTTGCAGCCAATTGAGCTCGCCGTGAAATAGAACGCGAGTGTTGACCGAAACAAAAGCGTAAAAAGCGAGCAAGCTGGCACCGGGCGGGAGGGCTGCTTGCCAGCGACAGACAGACTGTGCCATTTCAAAAGGTTACGGCAGACTGCGAGGCACTTACGTCGGGAGACAGACAGAAAATTGCAGAGCAACAAACACACATGTGCATGTGCACACACGCATTAGATGTGGGAAAAGTGCAACTGGTGCTGTGTCTTTGGGGGGCGGCATACTCTGACCCTTTACAGTCTTTTTTCACGTTTTTCTCTCTCTCTGGCTTGGCAGGAACCTCCCTGTGTGCTCCCTAATGGACCGATGATTGTGCTGACCTTCAGTTCAGTTTAGAGATAGACAGAGCACATCAGGAAAGGGTGGGGGGCCTGAGTGATGGAACGCAATGTTGAGAAAGTCAAGCTGGGAAAGTGAGATATCAGAGGGATGACATTAAAAAAAACGTGAGGGAGATCAAATGAGAAAAATCACAAAATTAATGTTTTAAAGAGATAGATCAGCCCAAAATTAAAATTGTCACCATTATCAAACCCATATAACTTTCTTTCTTTGGTTTGTTTGGCACACAAAGTACTGTATAAAGGTTCCAAAAAGTGGTTTTTACAGTGATGCTATATAAGAACCATTTGGGTTCACCAATTTTTGATGAACAGTTCTTAAAATAGAAACCATTTTTGCCTAGTGTGAAGAACTAAACCTTTTTTCACTATAAAGACTTTTTTTGTCCAATGAAAAGGTTCCATCACTTAAATAAAGGTTCTTTATTGGTATCTACCTACCTGGCAAGACCTTCGTTCAGCTTTGGAACACAAATTAAGATAAATCCAATGGTTTTAGTTTTTAGTTAAAACATTGTTAAAGGGATAGTTCACCCAAAAATGAAAATTTGATGTGTATCTGCTTACCCCCAGAGCATCCAAGATGTAGGTGTCTTTGTTTCTTCAGTAGAACACAATTGATGATTTTTAACTCCAACCGCTGCCGTCTGTCAGTGGTATAATGCAAGTCAGCAGGAACTTGGACTATAAGAGTAAATAAAACACGACAGACAAATCCAAATTAAACCCTGCGGCTCGTGACGACACATTGATGTCTTAAGACACGAAACGATCGGTTTGTGCGAGAAACCGAACAGTATTTATATCATTTTTTACCTCTAATACACCACTATGTCCAACAGCATTCATCACTCGATTCGTGATGTCTGATCGCGCTCTGACAGCGGCAGTGATGTCTTGCTCTCATTGAAGTATATGCGCGAGACATCACTGCCGTTGTCGTGTTTTATTTACTCTTCTAGTCCAAGTTCCCGCTGACTTGCATTATTCCAGACGGCAGCGGTTGGAGTTAAAAATCATCAATTGTGTTCTACTGAAGAAACAAAGACACCTACATCTTGGATGCTCTGGGGGTAAGCAGATAAACATCAAATTTTCATTTTTGGGTGAACTATCCCTTTAAAATAGTCAACTTCACTACAGTGTTTCAACCTTAATGTTATGAAGTGACGAGAATACTTTTTGTGAGCAAAAACAAAACACAAAAATAACGACTATATTCAACAAATTTGTCTGTCCCCTGTCATTCTCTGTTTACGTTCAGCACTTCCAGGTTCTACGTCAGGATGCTGACTCAGTATTGGCTGACACTGTTCACGTGAGCAGCATGACACATGCGTGTGATGCTAATGGAGGAGCCGGCCAATAATGAGCTGGCTTTCTGACGTTGAACATAAACAGCGTATAAGAATGACAGGGGACAGACAAACTTGTTGAATACAGTCAGTATTTTTGTTTTGTTTTTTCTCACAAAAAGTATTCTCGTCACTTCATAACATTAAGGTTGACTATTTTTAGTACCTTTCTGGACCACGAATGATGGTAATTACGTTGCTTTCTATGGGGGATTTAAAAAAAAATTCTCTTGGATTTCATCAAAAATATCTTACTTTGTGTTCCAGAGATGAACGAAGGTCTTATGGGAGTGGAACGACATGAGGGTGAGAAATTAATGACAGAAATTTCATTTTTGGATTCGGAAGAACTAACTCTTTAACATCCATGGAAACTTTTTAAAGCACAAAAGGTACTTCTTCACACTAAGAAAAAATTTTTATTTTAAGAATTGATCACTGAAAGGTGAAAATGGTTCTTCAATGCCATCACTGTAAAAAACCCTTTTGGAAGCTTTATTTTAAGAGTGATGGCGATTAAAGATTCTTCATGGAACATGCCAATAAAGAACCTTTATTTTTAAGAGTGATGGTAGGGCTTCTGAAGACTTGCAATATAGGCATGCTTTTATGATATTTGTATTGTGCTGTTTTGTCCTTTTTTTGTGCTTGACAGCTCCATTTCTCACTCACTTTCATTATACGGAAAAGAACAGCCAGGATACTCTTCAAAAATCACCTTTTGTGTCTGGGTTTGGAGCAACATGAGCGTGAGTAAATAACACAAATTAAATTTATGAGTAAACTATTCCCTTCATATGCTGATATGAGAACATATCGTATTCCATAGGGAAAGAAGAGCCCGCCGGATGGACGGCAGAGACGTACAGTACTGCTGACATTCACACGGCAAAGATAATGCACCAAAAATGAGACGATGTGGTACGAAAAACAATAATATCAAGCAGCCTGTAAATATAGAAGCAATCACCTGAGGCTGGAGCCGACAGAAGAGAAAACAGATGGAGAGAGAAGGAGAAATATGCACAACTGTATTTAATGAAACATTTCACAGCAGGGAGCTTATCACAATATCGAGAGAGTAGGACTAAGAGAAAGCGATGGAGATGGAGAAAGAAAGAAAGTAAAAACAATCAGTGTTGGAGAACCTCATCATGGTGACTGAGAGGAGAAATCAGCAGAGGAAATGCAGTCCTGAGTGCAATTGGAGCAGACATTTACCTAATGTAATGGAATTCAATTTGCAAGCGTGCCTCAGGTGATCATTCATTCCAGAAGAAACTGTTTTGATCATTGCAAGCAAAATAATAAAAAAAATCTTGTTTTTCTACACAGATTTGATTCTTCAAACTGAAAATACAAATTGGCAAACCTCACTAACAAAAAAGTTATGGGTGAATTAGATTTAATGGGAGCTAATAAATCATTGCATTTTGACAGCCAGAATTGAATTAATTTTTAACCAACTTCATGAGGTGAATGTAAGCTAAGCTTACTAACCAGTCCAATTCTTCTTCAATATAATTAATAATATAGTAAATACATCAAATAAATAATTATTTTTATTCTACTTACGGAACGAACGCAGCGCCAGTTCCATTTTTTCCGTAAGTAGAATAGGGAAGGACGTAGGACATACAGCGTAAGCTTTTTGAAGAATACAAAAGTGCGGTTTTGGCGGAACCACTTGGAAGGCGATCATTTGTTTATATAAAGCATATACATTTACATGTTTTTAGAAAATGACAGATCGTTTCTCTAGATAAGACCCTTATTCCTCGTGTGGTATCGTTTAAAGCACTTTGAAGCTGCACTGAAACTGTAATTTTGACCTTCAACCGTTTGGAGGCCATTGAAGTCCACTATAAGGAGAATAATCCTGCAATGTTTTCATTAAAAACCTTAATTTCTTTTCAACTGAAGAAAGAAGGACATGAACATCTTGGATGACATGGGGGTGAGTAAATTATCAGGAACATTTTACTTGAAAGTGGACTAATCCTTTAAATGCAGATATAATCCTGATGTAACATAGTCCATTTTGGTTTAATTTTCTCTGTGTTCCTTTCCTGTTTTACCTGCCTAAATTCCTAGTTAGTTTCCTTGGTTATTAATTGTCTCTACATCTGTTCTGTTTTAGCCACTCATCCTCTGTGCATTTAAGCCCTCAGTTTCCTGTATTCCATTGTCTGGTATAGTTTGTGTCACATGGTTATGATTTATCTATTACTCCTGGTTATTCTCCGGAGTGTCCGTGTTGGATTCACAATGAAAGACTGTTCTGTGATATTTCTTATCATTGTGCACTTCATTACAGCCACTCATGCATGACAACTGATTAATAAATTTGATGATTAAATATTAAATTAAATATTAAGAATTGTATGTTAACAAGTAAATACTAAAATGAATGAATTAAATATACAGTGGGTACGGAAAGTATTCAGACCCCCTTAAATGTTTCACTCTTTGTTATATTGCAGCCATTTGCTAAAATCATTTAATGCAGTATAGTCCTTTCTGAAGAGACATGATCAATTTATATGATGAAAAGATAGAATTTAAGCTTTTATTCACATATAAACATTGATCAGCGAATATAAACAGAAGCTTAATTGAACACGCTTGAGGTGCGAGAACAAACCTCTTGTGGAAGCTCGAACGTGCTGAGTATAACACACGAGAATAAACCTCATTGGTTCTCACACATCAAGCAAACATGCTTGAGCTTCTGTTTACCACAACTGAAGTATGAGTATTGATGAATGTTTATATTTGAATAAAAGCCTAAACTCAATCTATTCATCATATAAAGAGATCGAGTCTCTTCAGAAAATTTGGACTTAACCGCTCAATTCATATGGATTAGTTTTATGATCTCTTTATGAAATTTTTGAAGCATCAAAGTGTCAGTTATGTAGCTGTCAATGGAGGGACAGAATTCTCTCAGATTTCATTAAAAATATTTTCATCTGTGTGCCGAATATGAACGAAAGTCTTACGGGTTTGGAACAACATGAGGGTGAGTAATTAATGACAGAATTTTAATTTTGGGGTGAACTAAACCTTTAAGATCAAAATTTCTATAAAATAATGAGAAACATTTGGTCAAGCGTGTCCAAACCACTGACTGGCAGTGCATGAACCTCTTAACAATATAATCGAACAAGAGTGTGTCATCCTTGAAGTTCCATCATCTACTCTCAAGTTAATAAAAGTGAAGTGTCTGTGTGGGGGGGGGGAACAGAAAGAGCAGCAAGGGAAATGGAGAGAAGAGAGACAGATAAAGCATGCTCTTTCTTGCTGAACGGAGAAAAGATCACAGAGGCAGAGATCAGGGGGAGGTGAGGGTAAGACAGAGAAGAAAAAAAACAAGGAGAGAGGAAGAGGGGGAGGAGAGATGGAGAAGGGAGGTCTCAGGGAGTAAAATGACTAATGGTCTACACAGCTCTTGGTTCTGCCTGTTAAACAGTCCTGTCATGGAGGCTTGGATTAGGGTACAAAATTGTAAAGGAAACATAGAGAGAGAAGAGGAGAGAGAGAACAGAAGGGTTGTTATACATTTTTCATTAAGTATCCAGGCCCAAAACCACATCAAAGAGTTTAGGAGAGCAAGAGGGAGAGGAAGGGGCTGAGAGCGATAGAGCGAATGACGGCAGGAAGTGGGTACAGTATGTTCTGCTTAACCTCAGAGTCATATGCTACCCTTGTGGATGTGTGCATGTGTTTGTCCACCATGTGTTTGCCTGGCCTACTGTCTGTACCTTGGAAAATCATCACCCTCAACTCACTGGAGTTTACTGCAGATGCTACAGAAATATTTCTATCTGTAGTGAAGTAGTGAAACATAAACAGTGTTATTTTTTACTTTTATTATTAATAACATTTTGTTTTATTGTAAACATTTAAACATGTTTGTTTATTTTATGGATGAGTTGAATCAGGCATGGCGTCATATGATGTGATGATATCAATTGAATGAATCTGATGAATTTTCATTTCTGGGTAAACTATACTTTTTACATGAACTAAGATTCATAAATGCCTTAGAAGTATTTGTTATTGTTAGTTCATGATAACTAATGTAATTAACTAATGTTAACAAATAAAACCTTATTGTAAAGTGTTACCAATAGTATTGATTTTTTACACTACACTACATACAACCCAAATTCAGAAAAAGTTGGGACGTTTTTTAAGTTTGAATAAAATGAAAACTAAAAGACTTTCAAATCACGTGAGACAATATTTTATTAATAATAGAACATAGATAACATAACAAATGTTTAAACAGAGAAATTTTACACTTTTATCCACTAAATGAGCTAATTTCAAATTTGATGCCTACTACAAGGTGTCAAAAAAAGTTGGCACAGGGGCAACAAATGGCTGAAAAAGCAATACATTTTGAAAAGATTCAGCTGGGAGAACATTTAGCAACTAATTAAGTTAATTGATATCAGTTCTGTAACATGTGATATCTTAGAGAGGCAGAGTCTCTCAGAAATAAAGATGGGCAGAGCTGTAAAAGAGTGCATAAAAAGATTGTGGAATACTTTAAAAACAATGTTCAAATTTCAAATCTCATCATCTACAGTGCATTACATCATCAAAAGATTCAGAAAAACTGGAGAAATCTCTGTGCATAAGGGACAAGGCCGAAGACCTTCATTGGATGCCCGTGGTCTTCGGGCCCTCAAACGACACTGCATCACTCACTGTCATGATTGTGTCAATGACATTATAAAATGGGCCCAGGAATACTTCCAGAAACCACTGTCGCTAAACACAATCTGCCGTGCCATCTGCAGATGCCAACTAAAGCTCTATCATGCAAAAAGGAAGCCATATGTGAACATGGTCCAGAAGCGCTGTCATGTCCCGTGGGCCAAGGCTCATTTAAAATGGACTGTTTCAAAGTGGAAAAGGTTCTATGGTTTCTATGGTCAGACGAGTCCAAATTTGACATTCTTGTTGGAAATCATGCCATGTCCTCCAGGCTAAAGAGGAGGAAGACCTTCCAACGCGTTTTCAACATTCAGTTCAAAATTTGGCACATCGTTAAATGGAAAATACATTAAAGATGACCGCAAACTCTTTAGCAGCTGGAAACCTATATCAGGCAAAAATGGGACCAAATTCCAACACCAAAACTCCAGA
This sequence comes from Megalobrama amblycephala, assembly GCF_018812025.1. Classification (NCBI taxonomy): domain Eukaryota; kingdom Metazoa; phylum Chordata; class Actinopteri; order Cypriniformes; family Xenocyprididae; genus Megalobrama; species Megalobrama amblycephala. Next base: position 32,517,718 of record NC_063047.1, read on the forward strand.
AACTCATTACCTCCATGCAAAGATGTCTTCAAACTGTTCTTAAAAGAAGAGATACTACACCTTGGTAAACATGCCCCTGTCCCAACTATTTTGAAACCTGTAGCATGCATCAAATTTGAAATGAGCTCATTTTGTGCATAAAATTGTAAAATTTCTCCATTTAAACATTTGTTATGTTATCTATGTTCTATTGTGAATAAAATATTGGCTCATGTGATTTGAAAGTCTTTTAGTTTTCATTTTATTCAAATTTAAAAAATGTCCCAACTTTTACTGAATTTGGGTTGTAATTCCCATACTTAGATTTCTTTCATTTTGAAGACAGAATTGAGAGAGAGAGAGAGAGAGACAGAAAGACATGTTGCACAACCTCCCGGAGGCAAATTGCAGCAAGCTGCTGAAAGAAAACTTTAAACAACCAGTCATTGCTCTCTCTCAATCTTTTTTTCTCTCTCTCCCTGTGAGTCAACAGGAAGTGGCATTCCCTCCTCACAGTAGTGGCATAGCCGTTGGACCGAGTCATACTATCATCCTCTAACCCACTCAATGACTTACTCTTGATCTTACACAGACTGTGTGTGTGTATTTCTGTGTGTGTGAAACATGTCGAGCCAGTGAGTCAGTGCCGTCTTTAATCTGTGTCCAGTGACCAGCTAGCCCTCTGTATCAGTTAACATCTTGACATTAAAAACACAGGCAGCATCCAAAATCTTCTCTGCACTCAGAAAACAAGCCTCAATTTATGTTCACACGTTTAATTTCTGCTCGGTTTATATAATCAGTTAGCATAATGTGTGTTGACGGAGCAATGAATCATTTGGTAAGCGGTCTTGGCTTGGAGTCCGTGCTCGAGAGAGCATTAGTGAGAGCTTGTCCAAGCTCAACGAGACACCCCTCTGAATCCGACAGAGAGTGGCCAGAAGATGAAGAAATTGGGAAAAAAGTGAAACATTTAGGGTAGAGGGAGGTCTCTTGAAAGAGCTATGAACTGAGATGACCCGAAAAAGTAACTTTGTTGAGGAGTCTAACAGCACGACATCTGAGGTTCTTCCTGCCAACTGCATTAAATGTAAAGCTCAAACTGTGAGAGCGTAGCACTAAAGGATCAGTGGATCTCTGAGGGGTTAGCACCAAAACGTTAAAGAGATACATTTAACCTCAACCCTGCAGTGTGCCTAGTGGTTATTGCTTTGGATATAAGTATTGCGGAAATGGAACATTACCATTTATGACCATGTAAATCAGGGTATGAGACGTCACTGTAGGCAATCTCTTTTACATGTCTACATTTACTGGAAATACTGCATAAAACATGATGCTGAGATTATCACAACATTTTTACCAGCATTATTGCAAATGCTTAAAAAAATCAGAATGAGCTTTATTTGCCACATGTGCACAAACACACAAGGAATTGCATAAATATACATACCTTCATATAGAACAGTGGTTCTCAAACCTGTCCTGGAGTACCACCAGCCCTGCAAATTTTGTGTCTCCCTCATCTATGACACCTGATTCAACTTGTGAGCTCATGAGTAGAGACTGCAAAACATGAAATGGCTGTGTCAGATATAGAGGGTATGCATATGACGTCACTATCGGCTAGACTGACTCCGGTTATGCCCACTGAGTGGCAAAAAGACTGAGTGGCAGCGTTGGTTTTCAGCGTGAATGCCAAGAAAAACACACAAAACATATTAAAAAAGGGAACGAGCTTTGTGATTGACTGTACAAAAAGATTTGACAAGAAAGCTAAAGAAACGAGAAGCAAATGGATCGCCGCAATACATAGAAACAACTGGACTGCAGGCAGTGTTTACAGGCAAATTTGCTTTATGTATTTCCCCAGCATCGATATCAGGCACATATAAATGTCTGGAAACACAATTCCTGGCTGAATGTCAATATCCATGGATTACTGGATCTTTGGTAAGTTGTAACACTAGGAACACTATTGAGTCCAACCTTTAGCTCAATCATTTATTTTACTCGCGTTTTCGCAGTTTTTCGCAGGAAAGTGACGTCAATGCATCCAATATATATGTGAATAAAATGTTATAAAGATAGATAGATAGAGAGATAGATAGATAGATAGATTGATAGATTGATAGATAGATCAGAAATCAGAAAATGAGAAAATCAATAAAACAGCTTGGGATTCATTTTACAAACGACTCGTTTAATTGACTCAGAGTCGACTCTTACTTTTGAGAGACAATAACTTTATATACGGTGCACTTTCAGATTTAAAACTTTGCAGGATGTTTTCATTCACTTAGAGCTAAGTTACACACTACATGAAAGGTCATTTTCAAAAATCCATAATAGGAGCACTTTAATCTAAATTTCAAACAGGTTTCCCAAACACTTACCCTATATGTTCAGACAGACCTGCCTCAAATCACACTATTGGCTGAGCCAGAAGTCGACATAATTGGACCTCTCAAACAGAGCAATATTCTGAAAACGCCACAGCCACAGTGTTGACACTCTTCAGGAAGTCAACCCACAGATGTCTTACTTAGCTGTCTCTGCACATTAAATTGGGATGGGAGACATTTATTCTGACATTTTAAAAAAATTACACACCAGCTTTAAAAGAATGTCTATTTACATCAGCAAGAACTTGAACTTTGTTTTCTAAAGCAGTTACAAAAAGCTTAAAAGTGTCACTGTTGACAAAGCACAACATAACAGCACACGAATCATTAAGCAGTGATAAATTCACATGGGAAACTCACTGTGAAATGCTCAAATAAGTATTTCACACAGGAAACATTTCAATAAACACACACTCGAGATCTTGTGTATTCTGGAAAGGCTGTAGAGTTTAAATGTCACAGGCATGAGGTGGCATTCTGTGAGGCGAGCCAAAGGAAGATTCAAGCCGGGCTGGGGAATGAAAAACCACGGCGTGTTTCTAAAAAACGACAACGAAGCAAGGACACATCATTTGGTCAATAAGATGTCAGTTCGCTGAGCTCAGGAAGAGAAAAACAGTAGCCAACAACTGCAGAGCGTTCGGCTCGGCTGCACTGGAGAGATCTCGCAGACTATTTGGGCACTGGCCAGGACTTTAATGAAGTTACGCTTCCCCAGTGATTATGTGCAGCCCTTATTGTTAATGAGCCTATTCATAAGACTTGAGTTAAAAAACGGCAGATCCAGCATCATGTGGTCACGCTGCACTTGTCTAACTTGCACAACTCTAGGTCATGAGTTATACCATCTTTGGTTACTTTTTATTTGCCGGCATTAGTGGTTCTATCATATGACATGCAGCAAGTTATTGCATCATCACATATAATGCATGATACAAATTTGCAAGCGCAACAAAACCACACACACACATAAACCCACACCAAACCATGCCTAGTTATTAACTGTTCATCTTGCTCCATGCATGCTATTTGCTTTCATACCGGCTTCGATGCAAATGTACACAGAGAAGAAGAAGAGTCAACATCCATCAAAGGACAGAAACTACACTCACTCTAATCTTGGATTTCTATTTCTGCTTGAGGACCTGCTCTCATTAGGCGCTGTGCTGCACGCTGAGGGAAGCGTGTTTTGATTGAAAGTAGTCTGTACCTAAAGAACTGCATGCCTGGAAAGTAACACAGGAGATAACAAAGAATCACACACTTTATACGCCAACACACACGCGCACATAAAAATACGCATATAATCAGGAGCGTAGGAATGATCTGTAAAGTGCAGGGGAATGATCTCAAAAGCTAGGCTCATGAATATTAATTAGTCTGTCCAGTTGCTAAAAGGCAGGTAAGTTGCCATTAGCCATACTAGGATGATCATTTGTATGTTTGATCGGTCCATTGCAAATTCAGCTGGTTGATCGAGGCATCTTGTTAGTCTGGCTAAAAAAAAATCTGTTAAATCTGCCTAATCCTAAACTCTTAAAATATGATTATTTAAAAAAAAAAATTTATTATTCATATTATAAATTATATATTTTGATTGATAATTGACATTTTGGGCCCTATAATACACCCGGCGCAATGTGGCGCCAGTTGTGACGCAAATGTTTTTTGCTAGTTTCAGCCCAACGCAGTTATCATTTTCATGTCCTGCGGCACGTTGTTTAAATAGCAAATGCATTTGTGCCCATTTGTGCGCCCATGGGCATGCTGGTCTGAAAACGAGGTGTGTTCAGGTGCATTGTTGACACATTGCTATTTTGAGGCAACTGAAATAGGCTGCGCCATTGACCAACAAAAATCTGGTCTAAAGTCAATGCTGCAAAAATTTTTTGTTATTTAAAGAGCGCATTAGTAATATGCGCCTATGTGCAGGTGCACTCTGTTTATTACACACACAGCAGCACACAAACATGCCAAATAATATGAATAAAAGGATTACAATGTAAAATGTAATTGTGTGCATAAAGATAAAAATGCTTTGGTGGAATCCAGCTTGTCCGTAGATGGTAAAAAACTGGAAAAGTGAATGCTTCTCTAGCGAGGAAACGGATCTGCTCGTGCACGAAGTTAAAGTGCATGAGCAGATCCGTTTCTTCACTAGATAAGCTTGCAAATTCTGCCATGTAAATAACAAATCTGCCATGGCACGAGCGCAACTGGCTTTTAAAAATGAATGGAAGATGAGACTCTGATTGGTTTATTGGTTTAAAACATACCCATGACTCATTAAGAGAATAGGGACAACCCTTTTAGACCATGTGCCGGGTGTGCCGACCATTTTTCCCATCGTTAAACTAGCAAAAGAGGATTTGGACGTGCCTTAAGTGCATTTGCATCATGCATTTTAGACCATGCGCTTAGTTAGTTAAAATAGGGCCCATTAAATGTATGTTAAATAAAATATAAGTAAGCTAGATCAATATCAGGCATGGTAAAACATAGTACTCGATGTAAATCAAGAAAACAAGATTTAAGCAATAAGACTTACTGTGTTGAGCTATATAACAATGATTAGTTTTAACACATTGTATATTAAATATTATTAAAACACATAGTATATTAAAGCGTCTTTGGTATTACCATGGTTTCTACAAAATATAACCGGAAATGGAGGGTAACGCAGGTATGATGTCATTGATAGGCGACATGTCCTGGTTAAAATTGCTTATTTCTCTGGATTTAAACATTCTTGGAAACATTTGGGATAATGTAAGTACACAAGTCAACAAAATATATAACATTGTTCTAGTGGTTTTTGGATATTTAATCCAAAAATCTTACATATTGTGCCTTTAACCAACAGGTAATGGTGGCTAGGAACCAGCAAATTTTACAGTATTTTTTTTCCCATTTAGTTTTTCTTTAGATTTTTTTCTATTTCTTTCTTTCTTTTTTTCCTTTTTTTTTTTTTTTTTTTTTTTTTTTTTTTTTTTTACAAATAAAGGTGCTATTATGCTAATGATGCCATTTCAAACATAATTTCACTCTTTAATGTTGACTATCCTCATTTTCATTCTGTTTTCCCCCTCCTTAGGTCTTTACTATTCACACACACACACACTGATTTGAAAAAAACAATGAATTAAAAACATTTTATCTATGTGAGAGTGCAAGAACCAAGGACAGCAGTATCTATCATGTTTTCAAAACCCCAAAGAATGACTCCCTCGACCACAATACAAAGATGTTCATAGTGGTTTTCGGTTATAAGATTTTTTCCAACCGAAATTGTTTAGTTCTGAATCTATTAGACTTGTTAAAGTCATCATGACATAGCATTTGCAACCATTTCCAAGTAAAATATGAGTGAATAGAAGGAAAAAAATGTATGTGGTTGGAATGAAGCCAGTAATGAATGTGAGTGGATTGTGGAGGAGTTCTCTGCTTCTGAAACACTGATGCCACGCATTTAAAGCTATGAGGAAGCTTTTCGACCTGGATGTGGAAGCTAAAGTTCAAATTCACCCTCAAGAGTATCTCAATATACCTTAGGTTCTTTTTTAAATGTGCCCTAGAACCAGTTTTTGCATTAGATGTAATATAAGTCTAAGGTGCCCCCTGAATGTGTCTATGAAGTTTCAGCTCAAAATACCCCATAGATTTTTTTGAATAAATTTTTTTAACTGCCTATTTTGGGGCATCATTAACTATGCACCGATTCAGGCTGCGGCCCCTTTAAATCGCGCTCCCTGCCCCCCGAGCTCTTGACTATTATACAGTGCATTTACAAAGTTCACACAGCTAATATAACCCTCAAATGGATCTTTACAAGATGTTCATGCTCCGTGGCTAAAGCTAACATTACACACTGTTGGAGAGATTTATAAAGAATGAAGATGTGTTTATGAATTATACAGACTGCAAGTGTTTAAAAATGAAAATAGCGACGGCTCTCTTGTCTCCATGAAAACAGTAATAAACGATGGTAACTTTAACCACATTTAACAGTACATTAACAACATGCTAACAAAACATTTAGAAAGACAATTCACAAATATCACTAAAAATACCATGTAATCATGGATCATGTCAGTTATTATCACTCCATCTGCCATTTTTCGCTATTGTCCTTGCTTGCTTACCTAGTCTGATGATTCAGTTGTGCACATCCAGACGTTAATACTGGCTTGTCTAATGCCTTGAACATGGGCTGGCATATGCAAATATTGGGGGCGTACATATTAATGATCCCGACTGTTACGTAACAGTCGGTGTTATGTTGAGATTCGCCTGTTTTTCGGAGGTCTTTTAAACAAATTAGATTTACACAAGAAGGAGGAAACAATGGAGTTTGAGACTCACTGTATGTCATTTCCATGTACTGAACACTTGTTATTCAACTATGCCAAGGTAATTTCAATTTTTGATTCTTTAAATCTATCATTATTTGCTATATTTAAGACACAATATGTAAGATTTTTAGATTAAAATATCCAAGAACCACTAGAATAATGTTATATATTTTGTTGACTTTTGTTATCCAAAATGTTTCCAAGAAATGTTTAAATCTAGAGAAATCAGCAATTTTAACCAGGACACAGACCGTGTCATTGCGTCGCCTGTCAATGACGTCATATCCGCGTTATCCTCGATTTCCAGTATTAATTTAGTAGAAACCATGGAAACACCAAAGTCTCTTTAATATATTATGTGTTTTGTTTTATTAGAGCAACTGTTTGGATACATTTATCAACAGAAAACTAATCATTGTTATATAAAATGGTTAGTCATGTTGTTTGAATCGTTTTTTTGATTTATCACGAGTACCATGTTTTTACCATGTGTCAGAGATAACACTATTTTGTCAAGTGGCTAACATAGCATAATCAGAGAGAGATGATCATACAATCATACAATTTATTTATAAATTAATTGCATGTAATTTACTAACACAAGTCATACAGTTTTTAATAATATGACATTCTAATTTCGAGATTACTGCAAAGTGCAAGAAGTCCCTTATTCCAACTACAGAGTGAATGCACAGAGTAACATTATAACATAACTTTCAACACAATGTATTTAAATGTATTTAGTATGATTGTTTAACCATGTAAAACAGCCCTGTGTTACCCCACATCAGCTAATGAGGTGAAGATAACTCCCATGATTCCACGCTCATTCACAGTGTCATCAAGCTAAGCCTTTGTTTTGAATAAGCGCCCTCTAGCTGCAAAAATTACATATTGTGCCTTTAATGCAGCAACCTTTCAGTTCAGACAAAAATTACTCACCCTTATGTTGTTCCAACCCTAAATTACATTCTTTCTTTTACGGAACACGAAAAAAGACATTTAGAACCAGGTTGGATATCCTGGATATCTATGGAAGGTTTGGAATGACATAGTGTAAGAATGAATAAATGATGACAGAGTTTTTGGGTAAACTATCATTGACCAACTGCCAAAATGCCATAAACATGCTCTGTATGATAAAGACTACATGTAAATGAAAATGTGTAAAGTATTTGCAGTTAGCTACAAAACATGAAAACACATTAATATGCTTGATAAGCATGTATTAGAAACATCCCTATTTCCTGAGCCCGGGTGTTTCGCTAATGGTGGGACAAATTATCCGAGTGAAAATCGACTGCACTAGTTTATTAAATGTGGCGGTCAATTACAAACGGTACTGAGGGTGGAATCTAGTGGACGTGCTTTTCTAACTGCACAAAATCAATGTGATTCAATGTTAATTTAACTTTTCTGTCAACACACGGTATTGAATCATTGTTACAGACCGTTATCAGTATGTGGTTTATACTATTATTTTTTGGAAACAGAACCATTTCCACTTCGCCCAGTGAAACACAAAATCACTCCCCACCAAGTGTTTCACAAAGCCTAAAATTTATTCAATGCCAATATTAGTGAAAAGTCATGATTTCTAATGCCAGCAGCAAAATTTACATGCTATTGAACACCCTCCTTTATTAAGTTGGATATTATGAAAATGAAAAATGATAAAATGAAACCATAGCCTTCAAGCATTTCCCAATTAAATAAATATTACTGCATATTTTTCAAATAATTATTCAAGTACACAATCAGTGATCATGAACAATAAAACAAATTAAAACACTAAGTGTTTTTCTCTTTTTCTTGCCAATATTGTTGTTTAATTAATATTCATTATATAACAGAAAACAGCAGGTCTATCTGGCAGCATTTACAAGGCAGTGCCTACAGATCTACATTCTCTTAGAACAAATCAACTGTTTAACCAGCCAAGACACCACCTTGACCATGAAGAACAAATACTATTTTTTTATACTTTAAATTGATTGAAAGTGACAGTAAAGACATTTACTGTATAATGTTACAAACGATTTCTATTTCAAATAAATGTTGTTCTTTTGAACTTCGTATTCATTAAATAATCTTGAAATATATTACCGTTTCTACAATAATATTAAAGGGTAAGTTCACCCAAAAATTAAAATTCTGCCATTTATTACTCACCCTCATGTCGTTCCACACCTGTGAGACCTTCGTTCATCTTCAGAACACAAATTATGATATTTTTGATAAAATCCAATGGCTCGGGGAGGCCTGCATTGAAAGCAAATTTAATTTACACTTACAAATGCCCAGAAAGGTACTTTCACATGTGACTACAGTGGTTCAACCTTAATGTTATGAAACAACGAGAATACTTTTTGTGCGCCAAAAAAAACAAAATAACTTTATTCAACTATATCTAGTGATGGGCGATTTCAAAAGACTGCTTCATGAAGCTTTGAAGCTTTATGAATCTTTTGTTTCGAAACAGTGGTTCGGAACGTGTATCAAACTGTCAAAGTCACGTGAACCACTGAAATTTCGAAAAACTTATGACGTAACAAAGTCTCGTTTACTGAAATCACTCAATACTGAAGTGTGTTTAACATCGGTTGCAGCTGGATGCAACCGATCAGCGAGAGTAGCCGCATGCAGGCGGGGAGGAGCTGAAAACGGAGACACTTTCTGCTTCCTGTAGTGACGCTCGCTCTGCGTTTGCACACTTTCTCACAGCTCAAATGAAATAAATGCAATATTTGACTAATTGCACAGATGTTTCAGAGACATTTTCACTCCATATTTTATGTACTGCTTACAGCGTTTGTTTTTACAAGAATAAAGTTCAACATATGATATATTATTTAAATACCAATGTAGTGGTGTCTACATTTTTTATCAGTTTTATTTTGATAAACATGATATAATATAACATCGCGACTACATGAAAAGAGCTTTAACTGTTATAAAAATACAGATTTGTGAGCATTAGTGGAACTGAAGTTTTCAGAATAAATACGAAACATGTGATCGTAATCATGCGGTGAATCCAGAGATTGTGCAGCTGTGCTGGCTGACTCGGTCGGCTGCTCTCGAATCGCTCTCGCGGCACTTTGAAGCCATACATCACAGTGACATGGCATCGGCGCTGTCTCAATTCAGACAAAATTTCTAACCGGCATGCACTGCTTCAAGTCAGCTGCCAATTGGTCTGTGCAGTCGAACAAGCCTACTGATTCGAAACAAAAGATTCATAAAGCTTTGAAGCTTCATGAAGTAGTGTTTTGAAATCGCCCATCACTAGATATTGTGGAATAAAGTCGTTATTTTGTATTTTGGTGCACAAAAAGTATTCTCGTCACTTCATAACATTAAGGTTGAACCACTCACATGAACTGTGTTAAATATAACTTTAGTACATTTCTCTGTGTTTGAAAGTGTTAATTAACTTGCTTTCAGTGCAGGCCTCACTGAGCCATCGGATTTTATGAAAAATATCTTAATTTGTGTTCTGAAGATGAACGAAGGTCTTACGGGTGTGGAACAACATGAGGGTGAGTAGTTAATGACAGAATTTTCATTTTTGGGTGAACTAACCCTTTAAGCAGCACAATTGTTTTCAAGATTGATAATTAGAAATGTTTCTTGAGCACCAAATCAGCATATTAGAATGATTTCTGAAGGATCACGTGACACTGAATACTGAAGTAACGATGCAGAAAATTCAGCTTTGTTGAAAACAAATTGTAATAATATTTAACAGTCACTCTTTTTACTGTATTTTTGATCAAATAAATGCAGCCATGGTGAGAATAAGAGATTTTTTCAAAAAGATAAAAAAATCTTACTGACCCCAAACTTTTAAAGCTGCCATCGAACGTTTTTTTACAAGATGTAATATAAGTCTAAGGTGTCCCCTGAATGTGTCAGCTCAAAATATCCCATAGTTTTTTTTTAATTAATTTTGGGGCATTATTAGAAATGCGCCGATTCAGGCTGCAGCCCCTTTAATTGCTCACGCTCTCCGCCCCCTCCCGAGCTCTCGACTCCATCACTGCATAAACAAAGTTCACACAGATAATATAACCCTCAAAATGGATCTTTACAAAGTGTTTGTCATGCATGCTGCATGCATACATCGGATTATGTGAGTATTGTATTTATTTGGATGTTTACATTTGATTCTGAATGAGTTTGAGGCTATGCTCCGTGGCTAACGGCTAATGCTACACTGTTGGAGAGATTTATAAAGAATGAAGTTGTGTTTATGCATTATACCGAATGCAAGTGTTTAATAATGAAAACAGTCGGTGTTATGTTGAGATTCGCCTGTTCTTCGGAGGTCTTTTAAACAAATGAGATTTATATGAGGATGAAACTATGGTGTTTGAGACTCACTGTATGTCATTTCCATGTACTGAAAGCTTGTTATTTAACTATGTTCAATTCAATTTTTAATTCTAGGGCACCTTTAAATGGTAGTGTCACGCAAACAGCCGCAACACAGTGAACACGTGTAAATATACTTGTGATCGTTTCAAAAACAAACACCTGTCAAGCCTGCTTCAAAATTTAGTAAACATACGTACTTCAGTATTGACTTCACAGTTGGCATCCCTACTGCCCACAATGATATTTGTGATTATATTCGACATTCAAAAGCCTGATTCACTGATGTTGGCTTAAGAAAATAATCACTTTAAGTTAACTGAAATAAAATCAATTTATACACAACAAATATGGAAAATGTTTCTCTCTTTCAATGTGCGCTGGGACTCTCGCCTTCGTTCCTGTTATTCACTCAGCCAATATCTTTTGATCCTGTGTAGGACTCGAATATCTTGCATTTCTCTTTGTTCCTACTGCTGCGAATCCTTCTCTGTCATTTCACTTTCTTTCATTTAATATGGAGCACTTTCTGTGCCTTATCTTGGTGCTTCTACCTTTCCCATTCTCTCTCCTTCCCTTGCTCTCTCTCCGTCACCGTCATCAAATATCTGAAGTGGAGAAAAGGCTGTCTGACTTCAAACACGCACTCCCTATTCTTTATTCTTCTTCTCCCTGTCTCAGCTACGAGGCACACTGGGCCCTTCTTTTCTTGAGGAGAGCTCTCTCTCTCTCTGTCTTTCTTTCTTTCTTTCACCATCTTTTCATTTGGCTCAGGGAGCATTTGATGTGATCGTAGGCTGTTCTGCCTGTGTCTGCACATAATCTTTTTACAGAATGAAAGTGAGAACCTCTGTCTATTATGCATGAAGACCATTTTGCTTGAACCATTTAGCTTGCAGGTACAGTGTGTCCTACGAATCTCTCAAACAAGACTAAATTACGACCGTAGACGGCATGTAAAGAACTTGAAATTATTTCTTCTTCCTTTTTCGTGCATCAGTAACATCTAACAAAAATGACATTTTAAAAACCTTTCTGAAGGCTGCAGCAGAGCAAGAAGCTTCAAGTAGGACACAAAAGGATTGTGAAAATAGTCAGTATGATATGCGTGCTGTGGTCCAAATCTTTTGAAGCCCTACGATACCTCTGCATAAGAAACAGACCAAGTCATGAGAAAAGAACCATTTTCAATGAATCGGTTGATTTAAGTTCGCAAAACCGGTCTAAATGATTGGTTCACAAATCGGAGGGGAAGATAAATAATGTCAGAGAATAATGACACAAATTTCAGTCTTTTTCCTCACACAAATTTATCATATATGATTACAGAAGACTTGGAATAAGATGCACAATTCATATAAGCTATCGTATGTCTTTTGAAGATTTGGAATATGAGGCACAAGTCATACATGACCAATTCATGATACTTTTATGGTGATTTTAAAGCTTAAAAGATTCAGATTCAGGTTCTTTATTGTCATTGTTATAGATAACAGCGAGATGACATTAGAAAATACTACAATGTAAAAGTGCATTAAAAATACCTTGTACAATTTGGCTCATTCTGCCTGTACAAGACAGCAGGGACAGAAATTATTTTCCATATGAAAAATATAATGGAAATTGTGAGATGTTGTATAAATAAATACTGCAGCAATGCATACTCCAACTCCAATTGTGTAGAAAAAGAAGTGTGGTGTATGTGATGGGGTCGGTGTAAATTGGAGGAATGTTCGTTCAACAGTCTCACTACACTGGGATAAAAGCTGCGGCCCAGTGTGATGGTTCTGGCTCTGATGGCCTGGTATCATCTCCCTGAGGGCAGCAGGTGGAACAGGTGATGTGCTGGGTGCGACTGATCTCGCAGGATGTTATGCACTCTCTGCAGGCAGCGGGGGGTGTAGACGGTGTTGATCTCCGGGAGGTTGGTTCCGATCATTTTCCCCGCTGTCCTCACCACCCTCTGAAGTGCCTGCTGTTTGGCCTTAGTACAGCTAGAAAACCACACCAAGAGTCCACAGGTCAGCATGCTCTCAATAGCACAGTGGTAGAAATTCACCAGGAGCTGCTTGGGAAGTATGGCCTTTTCTACAACTGAGGTGGTGTTAATGCCCCAGGACAGGTCCTCAGTCACAGTCAGTTCCAGGAAATTAAAGGGTTAGTTCACCCAAAAATGAAAATTTTATCATTAATTACTTACCCTCATGAGTACCCGTTAGACCTTCGTTCATCTTCTGAACACATATTAAGATATTTTTGGATAAAATCCGATGGCTCAGTGAGGCCTGCATTGACAGCAAGATAATTAACATTTTCAAATGCCCAGAAAGATACTAAAGATATATTTAAAACAGTTCATGTGACTACAGTGGTTCAATCTTAATGTTATGAAGCGACAAGAATACTTTTGTGTGCCAAAAAATCCCCCAAAATAACGACTTTATTCAACAATATCTAGTGATGGGCAATTTCAAAACACTGCTTCATGAAGCTTCAAAGCTTTACAAATCTTTTGTTTTGAATCATGAGGGTGAGTAAGTAATTAATTTTCAATTTTGGGTGAACTAACCCTTTAAAGCAGTGGTCTCAAACTCAGTTCCTGGAGGGCCACAGCTCTGCACAGTTTTGCTCCAACCCTATAGTCAAACACACCTGATCCAGCTAATCAAGGTATTCAGGATTACTAGAAACTTCCAAGCAGGTGTGAGATGGAACTGGTTGAAGCTAAACTGTGCAGAGCTGTGGCCCTCCAGGAATTGAGTTTGAGAGCACTGCTTTAAAGCTAGGAACTTGCTGTACCTCCTAGCTTTCAATGAATAGTGGAGTGTGGTTAAGTTGTCCCTATTTCCTAAAATCCACTATCGCTTCCTTGGTCTTCTTATTAAAAGCCACAGTTCCCATTCATTGCATGGAAATGATTAACCAGCACACTCTTAAAAATAAGGTTCTTTATCAGCATTGATGGCTCCATGAAGAACCTTTAATATGATGTTTTCCTATTCCTTTAGTGTGTAATGTATCTGTTTGTGCATATATAGGATCTGCAAAGTTACAAAGCTGATAGTCTCCCACAAATGTATTTATTCTAACTGAGAACATTGCTCCAGATCTGCCTAAAACACCTCAATCGAAGTCCAGATATTACCTCCGCAAATGTCACTTTCTATGTGAAATATTAGCATAATACCCGCCCAAAGGCATAAGCAAAGAAAGAAGACGAGGCTTCAACGAACTGTAGTGTTGTCGGCATGTCATGGAGATGTGTGTTTCAATGTAAAAGCAAAACCACTTTGTTTGGACTAGCAAAAATAGTTGAACTTAATCAGTTGTTAAGATTTATTTATAACGCTGTTCCTGAGCAGTACAACAACAACAACAACAAAATGTTAGCTTGTGTACAGTGCATTTTACAGAACCTAGACAATACAAAGCCGGCTGTACACACCTAAATAAATTAGAAATATACACTTCAGTTTGATTTTTAAAATGTAATTCATGTTGTCACTTCAAGACTTAAAGTTGTTACAGTGAAAAGACAAATTAAACCGTTATAACATTGTATCTGAAAGGTAAGAGAGTTACAAAATGAAAACTTACCACTTACCTGTGGAACGTTTTGCTCTAGTTCTGCATGCAAAATTGGTTCTGAATGCAAAATAGCAATGACATTAGTAAATGTGTGTTTACAATTGCTTTAGAAGCCTTGGAAGCTGAAACTCACGATTATGGTAATTGTTACATTTCCAACACACACTTGAGGTGATTGGCCAATCACAATGCACTGGGCCCGCTGGCCAATCAGAGCACTTCAGAAGGAGGGGCTTTGTAGAAATCATAGCGTTCCAGACAGACTGGGAATAGAGGTGCTGCAATAATGTACGTTATGTGAAAGATAAAGCATGCTAACCAATAAACAAAATAATGAACTTTTAAAATATCATCATATGTCCACTTCAATGGGTTTTTCCATTTAACAAAAGGTTCATTATAGTGGAAAAAGATTCTTCAGATTTTTAAATTGTTCTTTTAAGATCTTTTCACTAAAGGGTTCTTTGGGGAACTAAAAATGGTTCTTCAGTGGCATCGCTGCAAAACCTCCCTTTTGGAGCCTTTATATATAAGAGTGCAGTCTTCAGAAGAAAGAAAGTCTCTTATTGTATTGTAAGTATTGTTATTTTATTAATATTTATTATATAATAGACCAAGACACCATCTTGACCATGAAGTACAGTTCAAAAGTTTGGGGACAAAGAATTTTTTATACATTATTATACATTCGATCAATTTAATGTATACAAGAAGTATACATTAAATTGATTGAAAATAATACAGTAAGGATACACTGAATTGATCAAATTTATGATAGTTTTATTATGGTTTTTAAAACTTCTTAAAAAAATCCTCAGTTCCCATTCATTGTGATTGCATGGAAAAATTGACCAGTAGAGTCTTCAGAAGAAAGAATGTCTGGTTAGGCTACATTCACACTGCAGGTAAATGAGGCGCATACAGGTGCTGGTCATATAATTAGAATATCATCAAAAAGTTGATTTATTTCACTAATTCCATTCAAAAGTGAAACTTGTATATTATATTCATTCATTACACACAGACTGATATATTTCAAATGTTTATTTCTTTTAATTTTGATGATTATAACTGACAACTAAGGAAAATCCCAAATTCATCTCCGAAAATTAGAATATTACTTAAGACCAATACAAAGAAAGGATTTTTAGAAATCTTGGTCAACTGAAAAGTATGAACATGAAAAGTATGAGCATGTACAGCACTCAATACTTAGTTGGGGCTCCTTTTGCCTGAATTACTGCAGCAATGTGGCGTGGCATGGAGTCGAACAGTCTGTGGCACTGCTCAGGTGTTATGAGAGCCCAGGTTGCTCTGATAGTGGCCTTCACTCTTCTGCATTGTTGTGTCTGGCATAATGCATCTTCCTCTTCACAATACCCCATAGATTTTCTATGGGGTTAAGGTCAGGTGAGTTTGCTGGCCAATTAAGAACATGGATACCATGGTCCTTAAACCAGGTACTAGTAGCTTTGGCACTGTGTGCAGGAGCCAAGTCCTGTTGGAAAATGAAATCTGCATCTCCATAAAGTTGGTCAGCAGCAGGAAGCATGAAGTGCTCTAAAACTTCCTGGTATACAGCTGCGTTGACCTTGGACCTCAGAAAACACAGTGGACCAACACCAGCAGATGACATGTCACCCCAAACCATCACTGACTGTGGAAACTTTACACTGTACCTCAAGCAACGTGGATTGTGTGTCTCTCCTCTCTTCCTCCAGACTCTGGGACCCTGATTTCCAAAGGAAATGCAAAATTTACTTTCATCAGAGAACATAACTTTGGACCACTCAGCAGCAGTCCAGTCCTTTTTGTCTTTAGCCCAGGCGAGACGCTTCTGACGCTGTCTGTTGTTCAAGAGTGGCTTGACACAAGGAATGCGACAGCTGAAACCCATGTCTTGCATACGTCTGTGCGTAGTGGTTCTTGAAGCACTGACTCCAGCTGCAGTCCACTCTTTGTGAATCTCCCCCACATTTTTGAATGGGTTTTGTTTCACAATGTACACTTGTACACTTTTTTCTACCACATCTTTTCCTTCCCTTCGCCTCTCTATTAATATGCTTGGACACAGAGCTCTGTGAACAGCCAGTCTCTTTTGCAATGACCTTTTGTGTCTTGCCCTCCTTGTGCAGGGTGTCAATGGTCGTCTTTTGGACAACTGTCAAGTCAGCAGTCTTCCCCATGATTGTGTAGCCTACAGAACTAGACTGAGAGACCATTTAAAGGCCTTTGCAGGTGTTTTGAGTTAATTAGCTGATTAGAGTGTGGCACCAGGTGTCTTCAATATTGAACCTTAGTTATTTTCCTTAGTTGTCAGTTACAATCATCAAAATTAAAAGAAATAAACATTTGAAATATATCAGTCTGTGTGTAATGAATGAATATAATATAATATACAAGTTTCACTTTTTGAATGGAATTAGTGAAATAAATCAACTTTTTGATGATATTCTAATTATATGACCAGCACCTGTATGTGACTCAGATATCTTTTTCTCAGGACAGCGTAAACAGTACAAACCACATGGAATCTGATCTTTTCAATTCTGTTTTGGGCCACTTCCATATGTGGTCCTGAATCCGATATAGGTCAGATGTTTTGCAATGCGACCTCAGTCTAAACAGTCAAATTGGAACTCATGCGACACTTACGTCCCTCTAGATCGACATTCATCATAATTTTGGGCTCATGGGAGTCAAATTTTACATACCCCAAGTTATCAAGACAGTTGCGAAAGGTAGTCAGAGGAAGAACAGTGATGTGTTAGAACTTCTAAGAATTACAGTGACAGCTCTACAAGCAAAACATGAGGGCTTGTATCATAAATGTTTAAAAACTTTATTTTTTGCATCCATGTCTGTTTTTTATTTTTTTACATTTACTTTTATATTGTCTACACACAAATTTGCTGGCTTTAATTGTATACTATAATGTCCTCTGTGTTTACTTCCATATGACAGCGTGCTGCATAAAGTCTTAGTATCGTTCTTTTGCGCATATGGATCAGTCCAGGACTATTATCTGTTCACACTGGAATCTGATATTTAAAACAACAATGCGAACAGCTACTGTACACACGCACAAAAGAAAATCAAATCTGAGCAGTAAATCGGAATTGAACACTAAGTTCGCTGTGGGAACGTAGTGTAAATGACGACACAATTTATTTTGGGTGAACGAATCTTAGTGGTATTCTCAGACACTGATTTTCAGCAACAAAGCAGTTTCTGGAGACATGAGTGACAGCAACCATTAGTGATGCAACAAACTTGAACAGAATTCAACCTAAAGCACACAATTATACTCCAGCTGCTGATACAGTAGGATACTGTAGTAGTGGGAATGCCTTCTGGCAACTCAATGTCAGTGTGAACACAACTTTAGATCAGAGATGCATAGAGAGATGTTACTCTTCAGAGCATTGAACTGCAGAGTTTTGGACTGATGCAACCTCACAAACTTTAGTGACATAGAGATGTGGTCACCTCAGAAGACCTGCAGAATGAAGCTCTGAGATCTGAGCAAGAGGGTGTGAGAAAACTTTTGTGCAGAGGCCGCGAGATGACTTTAAAAAGCTGCGTGGTCCACCTCTTCCGCTGGAGGGAGAAGCAGGTGGTTATGAAAGCAGCGTAAACCCTGTAATGCTAATCACCACCATGACCACGGCAACACTTCAAAAAGAGAGAGCAGCTTCACCATCCTTGATACCAGGAAGGGACGGGCAGGGGGAAGAGTAGCCTGCAGCTGGTTTTGTGCTAGAACAGAGAGAGAGAGTGAGAGGTTTATCGCCAGGGTTGCCAGGTTTCTGTAACAAAGATATCCCAAAGGCAAGCTGTCAGAGGAGGCAAGGGAGACTAAGTCAAAAACTAGAGTGTTAAAATTAACTGTTAATTTAATCAATAGACCATTTTGTGCAAAACTCAGATGGATATAAAGTTAAATTATTTATATATTTTCCTTGATGCAGTGGTAACCCAAGGGAGTTTTAATTACTGCTAAAGCTGGCTGACAGGATAAGGGCCCCTCCTATTAGTAAACAGCTTTTGTTAATGTTTTTGAAAGATATCTCATGTTCACCAAGGCTGCATTTATTTGATCAGAAATATTATAATTTAAAATAACGCTTTTCTATTTCGACATTTTAAAATGTAATTTATTCATGTGATGACAAAAGCAGCCATGTGATCTTCAGCATCATCGCAGTCTTCAGTGTCACATGATCCTTCAGAAATCATTCTAATATGCTGATTTGCTGCTCAAGAAACAGTTCTTATTATCAATGTTGAAAACATTTTTTGGAGATCATGATCCTTTTTTAGAATTCTCTGATGAACAAAAAGTTCAAAAGAACAGCTTATTTATTATAACATTATAAATGTCTTTATTGTCATTATCGATCAATGTAATGCATCCTTGCTGAATAAACTTAATCATTTCTTTCATAAAAACAAAAATCTTACTGACCCCCAAATTTTTAATTGTAATATAGTTGTCACGGCGGGGTTGCAAACAAACCTCTGGACCTCTTTGCAAGCAGTGTATTCTTTTATCAGAATAAATGCAAAAATTACACTTCAGGTTACCTAGAAACAAAACACCTAATACAATGATGAGATCAGACAAAGACTGAAAACAGGGCTATATATACACAAAAATCAACATCATCAAAGAAAGATGTAGTGTATTATTTACGAAGTAACAAAATGCAATGCATGGGGAAAGAGGCACATATTTGGAAAATATAAATACTTACAGCACTCTGCTGTTTTTAGCTGTAGGCCTATTACCCTTGATTACCTTATTTCTGCTGACACACTAGCTCCGGTTTCAAAACCAAGTGAGCTGCCATGCTGCTTGCTTGCTGCCTAGGTATCTCCCTTATAAGGCAGTATCCTAGTATAACAGTCATAGAACCTTAACAATGACTGACTTGAAACAACTTACGATAAAACACGGCTATAACTGCTTCACCCAACAGTTCTGTGTATCACAACACCTTTAGCAACCACTCTTAGCAACATAAACTGTATGTTCTCAATTGATATTGTTCAGTGAAGCTTCAGATTTAGCAATTTCCTTCAGGTCAGTCCTATGTTCATAATAAGAAATCTGTTTAAATGTCCAATGTATTATCCTCTCCTTTTAACAGTTAAGGGATTTTCCTGTGACTGACAGCACTAATCAAAGCATTTGTCAGTTGCGTCTTGTTCCGTGTTCACAACAATTCAGTCTTTTCCATGTAAAAGTCTTCGCTACAGACTGACACACTCATAAAGACAGTCTTTGCCGCCATCTAATGGCGTAATAATGTAACTTCTGTTGCTGTTCACGGTCAGGGACTATTTTTTTCCGGTGGAAGGAAGGCTTTAGTAAGAGTTTACTTCATGAAAGTTGCATTGATACATTGATGGCTTTAATATTTGTATTGTGTGGTAAACATTTTATAAAAGCAATAAGGTACTCGAGGCTTGTGCTGTATCATGAGTAAGTTATTGATGAATGGGTTGCAGGCACTCCGCTTCGTGTCATGCCTAACAACGGCCTTCAGCCTTGACTTATTCACGATACAGCACAGCCTCGAGTACCTTATTGCTTACATAATACAGCCTACAGCCTCCTTAGGCAGCTCACTAGTTCACTTGTAAATTCACTGTATAGCAATCATAGCCACAGGTGACCTGTCTTGAATAAAATATCAGGCCAGTTTAAATGTAGCAAAATTGCAGACTTGGCAACCATGTTTATCGCTATCATTCAAATTCATATCAAGCCAAAGCTGGAACGCATTAGTACAGCTGGGCACAGACACCCACACAAATACTTTACAGCTAGATGCTGTGACATTGAACACCTGTATACTGAAGACACATACGGTGAACACAGTCACAGTGAGTGAACATATGCTGAAAACAAGACAGGTCTGAAGATGCAATTCTCTAAAGACTTCAACATCACTGCAAGTCTCTATTTGTTCCATACGGATCCATATGGTAATGGCAGACACACGCAGAACATTTACAGATTATCATATTTACAGAATTTATAAATGGATCTTGCATTGATTTAATCAAAATACTTAGTGACACAAATAAACATGTTCCCAATAAATACCATCTGTACAAGCATATGTAGAAGTATATACACCAATCAGGCATAACATTATGACCACCTTCCTAATATTGTATTGGTCCCCCTTTTACTGTCAAAACAGCCCTGACCCATCAAGGCATGGACTCCGCTAGACCCCTAAAGGTGCGCTGTGGAATCTGGCACCAAGATGTTAGCAGCAGATCCATGAATCGAACTTGTTTGTTCAACACATCCCGCAGATGCTCGATTGGATTGTGATCTGAGGAATTTGGAGGCCAAGTCAACACCTCAAACTCGTTGTGCTCCTCAAACCATTCCTGAATCATTTTTGCTTTGTGGCAGGGTGCATTATCTTGCTGAAAGAGGCCACAGCCACCAGGGAATACCGTTTCCATTAAAAGGGTGTACATGGTCAGCAACAATAGTCAAAGTAAATAAATATTTCTTATTGAAATAAAACTGAAATCAAATTAAATATAAATATTAGATAAAAAAAATACTTAAACTTAAAAAAAAACTTGAAAATTAGAAATACTTCCTCGGCAGGTGACTGAAATAAAATACATTTAATTACTAAAATTACTAAAAATAAACTTAAATAAAAATAAATTAGGTAAATATAAATATTTTGAAAAACCAAAAACTAATAAAAATTACAAACACGCATAGCAAAATTACTAAAACTTACATTAAAATGAAAATGTGAAAATAAATGCTAATTTAAAACATCAATAAATATTATAATAGTATATAAATAATACTAAAATAGCACTGCATCCAACCAATTCCTGAATTCGGAGAAAGGTCCTGCACTATTTTTTCTTGTTAAATAGCCTTTTGACTCGGAATTCCATCAAACAGCGTTGCAAAAAAGGGTTGCGAACAGAAATTCACATTGACTTTCTCTCTCTCACACACACACACAAACAAAACATTTTGAACATTTTGTCTCATATATGTTAATTTTTTTTTTTAATTCAAGGACTGGAAATGATTGTCTCTTGTAATTGACAGCAGACCATCCAAAACATTCCTCTAAGAGGTTTAACAGTATTTGTGAAAAATTTGGCCTCTACACGTATAGCAAAACAAGCACACACACACACACAGCTGCTTATCTGAGTGTGTCAGTGATGGTATAGTGTGTTGATGTTGTGTTCCTTAAAGCCCAAATCTCCAAATCCATACAGCTCTTTTCAGCTAGCTGTCTGTAACCAACAGAATTATCCAGCACATTTAGACCCTTACGCTCACTGTGGAAAATCTTATCACAAAAGTCTGTCTGCTGCCAAAACACATCTTCAGCTTTCAGAAACACACACACACACACACACACACACACACACACACACACACACACACACACACACACACACACACACACACACACAATACATTTATAAATAAATTCTACTACATAAAACATGGGCATATGAGCAGTGACATTATCTCTATTTTCAGAGACAGAGAGATGTTAGAAATCTCCATTTCAGTAGAGTGGTTGCGTTTCTACTCGAAGAAAGCAGTGTTTACGCATGACTCCTGAGGCTATTCAGAGTTTTTTCCATGTAAATTACAAAATACATCCATTTTTCTGCTCGCAGTGTCACGGCACAATTCTTAATGACAGCATATGGCACTGTTGCTGTCTAACGCTGTAATTTACAGGTTTGTGAAGCAAATATTTTGTCAGCGTGCAGCTAAATAAGTGTGGAGAGAGGAAGGTTTATGAGGGAACTGCAGGAGTAGAAGAGATTAATTTGCTTTGTGTAAAGGCTTATGTGCAGAGAGCAGCTCATCTGTCTATGTACTCCAGTTATTTCTGTTCGACTCAGCACACATTAGAGCATTAGAGCAGGTGACCTGCTTGAGCTCGCTGTTGAGGAAGCTACTTTGAAACTGCGGCCTGTCAAGCGACAAACTACTCAAGATATACAGTAGTTCAAATACGGTCAAGATACACTTGTGAAAGAGCTTCTAATACAAAGAAGCTAACTACACTGAAGCTAATTAAGCTACATTACAGGTTACAGGTTAATGTGGCTCACATGGACAATCAGCATGTGAATAGCTTGCGCTGTGTGTGGGTGTGGTCACATTACAGGTAATGAGCAGATACGTGAGAAACTGTACACCTCCTTTGGTTTCATACGGAATAAACAGAGAATATTTGTTTTTATATGAATTATTTAATTTAAAAGTAGACACTTCAAGCTTTCTAAAGACATATCTCGTATGTCTGCGTGGCAAGTAAGTTACAGTTCATTTTCTGACGCGTTTCAGAATGGACTTCACTGAGCGCGAGACGGCAGAATGCGCATCCAGTTGGTTTTCTTTATTTTGCGAAAAACACAACGATTTGTTCTAATTGTGAGTATACACAAATAAAAGTAGACACTTAACAGTTTCGAATGCTGCATAACACTTATTTGTATGACCAAAATCGACGGAGTATTTCGAGTCTCTTTCGCACACATATACATTGCGGCATCACCTATTTTCTCACAGTGTCTGAAATGACTTGATCAAGGATCCAGTCTCTTTAAACCCCTACGTCTTTTGATTGGTCAGATGGCCCAATATGTTGTGATTGATCTACCACTTACAGCATGTCGGAAATGAAACGGCCATTACCACATCTGAATTTCAGCTCTGGAGGCTTCCCTAGCACTTGTAAACACAGTGATACGGAAAGTAACAATGGCGTCGGCTTTACCCCATAAATTTGAGTCCTCATCTTTCGGAAGGGCGTGCAAAATAGATTTGCTTTTGCATTGCAGAAAACAGTGTCTTCTCGACATGTCGAAAACTCAAACCAAATTCTTCCAGGCCTCAGCTATGACTACAGTGTTTGAGGGCAGGTCAAAGTAGACCTTGTTTGCAGGCACCCAATGAAGGCCATAAGAGGGCATTATACAAATTTGGTACAAATCTACCTAAATTCAAGCAGGAAGGCAGGCTGGAATTACTGATGACTAATTTCAGGCAGTTAAAAATCAGTTCTTTCTTTTGGGAGAAAATAACTCCATTTATCATGCACTTTGTTCTTTAAAAACTTTTCAGACCTTTTACATTTACAAACACATGTATTACACACCACATTGAAGGTAATATCAGTAAAAACATAATAGGGGCACTTTAGAACTAACAGTAGTCAGAACAATAATTAGAACAATAATTACTTGCCAAAAATAAGGATCTCACTCAAGTAGTGCTAGTGGTAAACAACACCTGAAAAGATAAATTTACTTCATCATAATTGAAAAATCATAATTGAAAAAAAAAAAAAAAAAATGTAATAAAATGTTATACATTATTGGGGAGATTGTTGAAAATGCACGCAGGGGTTAGTGAGCACACCAAATGAATATGTGAATGGTTTGTTGAAGAAAACGATTCACCAACATCAATCATACTTCCAAAAGCTTCATATGAGAGAGTCGACATTTAAAGAGAACACATTTGATTATTTTCTTACTTGGCTGTAAAGCTGTGTGCACAATACCATGTAACAAAAATAGCAATCAGTTTGTCTCACTTTTGGTTGTTGCTAGAAAAGCTTCTCTGTTCTACAAAAAAAAAAAAAAAACCTGTCACACTACTGAAAATTCCAACACTGATTAAGTTCTCACAGCACCAAGGACATAAACAAGAGAAAGATAAGGAAGGAAGGGTGAAGGGATGGATAATGTAATAAAAGAATGGCCGCTTAATGGTTTTACTGCCCTGTTTTAATAAGCAGTCACCAGTCATTTATAATGTTCCAGTTTCAATAGTCCGGTCATGTCTGAGTCCACCGTTTGGTCAAGTAATCCAGTAAAGACCTGCAGGGCTCTAGTCAGCAAGCTCATGAGGGTGCATGAATTTGTTTTGTTCAAATAATAAAAAAAAATATATAATCAGGTCAATAATTTTGTTGGGTGAAACATTAAAAGAACTGTATTTAAAATTCGCACTTGAAATATAATTGGCTAACAGTTTTAGATACGTTTTATTAACTGTTGGATAGAAGACCAAAAAGAGTAAATGGGACCACAACCCTTTTAAAGCATAAATGTTACCCTTTATGGCAGGGTTCTTCAAATGTGGCCCTGGAGGTTCACTGGCTGCATCCAAAAGCTTTGGCAGCTGACTTGTTGCCTGGGTGCCCAATAAGTCAATGAATAAGTCAATGACTTCTCAGCGTTTGTGTTTAAAAGTAAATTGATTTTGGACAAGCTTCTGAAGCAGCCCTTTCACACTGAGTGTGACGCAATTAAGCAAAGCGTATTACCGATGAATGGTGCTTTCACACTGAACGTGAAATGACTGATCACCTTTAGCTAATTCATGCTTGCATGATAGGTTGCGCTGACCGAGAATGCATTTTTCCTTTTGTATGTATCTAGTAGGTTTTCTATTTGGCTTTAACCTCGTCTGCTGCACAACATATAACAGTAAATTAAGATAAATAAAGTTTGGTACTACACCAGAAACACAAACTATCTATAATGCTTACAAGAATTCTTTTGACCAAATACATCATAAAATACTATCGCAGCTGGGTAACAGGTGCATTAGAGCTACAATTAGCATCAAGCTACACATCACAATTTATGAGATTATTAATATTTTTGCTCAAAACCCACTTTAAACCATTGAGTGCTTGGATTTTGATTATATAATGGGTAGACATGCATTACTTGTTTTGTATTGTTATAAAAATACCCCACACTGTAAACCTGAATAAGTTGGGCTAACTCAAAAAATTTGAGGTAATCAGTTACTCAAGTTTTGAGTTTGTAGTACTCATGCATGATAATTGCTCCTAACTTTAAGTACTGAGTTAGCTAACTCATACACTTTGATAGCAAGTAACATAAAATATTTAGTTAATTCACTTTTTTATTTTAAGTTCTTCCAAATCAAATGAGTTGTTCACTTCAAGTCAAGTCAAGTCAAGTCACCTTTATTTATATAGCGCTTTTTACAATGCAGATTGTATCAAAGCAGCTTTACATTGATAACTGGTACATAGTTTTTGCTGCACAGCAGCTCTTCAAGAATAGTGTCAATGCAGGCAGATCAAAGCACTGTTGAATAAATGTCAAGAATACTGTTGAATATCAAATGTCAAGTCAAATGTCAAGTGTCCCCAACTAAGCAAGCCAAAGGCGACAGCGGCAAGGAACCCAAACTCCAACAGGTGACATCAGGTGGCAAACAAGTGGCAAATAGGTGTTAAAAAAACTTCACTGTAAACCCTAATAAGAAAATTCAGAAAAAGCCAACTTGCTAATTTGCTAACATGTTAACAATATGGAATAACACATACTGAATGAGTACAGCAACTTAAAACATGTAACTTACCTGTTCTCAAACCAAGCTGCATGCACCACTTGTCACCATGATGGTAACTCTCCAAAAACCCACATTAACAGAAACTCTTCTAAATTAGCATAATAAAACATTAATAACTAGTAAATATCCCTTACCATTAATCTTGCACAAAAATACATTATATAACACTTAATTTTAGCATTTACTCTCCCTTTTGAGTGCCATGGGCAAAGCATGCTGGGAAATAGAAATCCCAGCCCAGTTTCAGTTAAACTTAAGTTAGTCTAAATTAAAATAAATGAGTTCATACACCTCAAAACAATGAAACAGTTCAGTTTACTTGAAATATGTAGTGCTGTGAACTCAAAAGAAAAAGAAAGTTAAACTGAACTAATTTGTTCAATTTATGTTTGTCCTACTCAAAACAATTAAGTATTAATTGAGCATTAGGGTTTACAGTGCAAGCCACATGAAAAACACATACAGAATATATATCATCATAATCATATATCTATTTGGCTTCATGTTTTATCTGTAGAAATGTTTCATAGCACTCTCTATGCTCTTTCAATCTCTTCAGATCTCATAATTTGGTGGAAAATGAATAGAAATTATGTTCTGTGTAAAGAAATATGAAGTAAACTTGAGAATATATCTGTTTTCAGACACCAGTGATAACAAGAACTCAACATCCATTCTCTTCTCTCTTCCAGAATACTTTTCTTCTGTGTTTACACTGGTTTTTAAAACATCGCCAACAATCTCGCCCTTTTGTGCAACAGCAGCGGCTCTGGGCACATGATCTACAGCTCAAATCTAATTGGATGGCAATTTCCTTGCAGGGTAATCAAGAAAATATTTACATACCACAATACTAATTGGTATGCGTTCTAATACTAATGGTATCACACCAGTATTTTATGATGTCATATAATTATATCACACTAATGAAATTGCTTTATTCATACACCAATTTTCAGATTGTTTTCCAAAGTTTAGATTGTAATCAATGGGTAGTAGATCCTTCAGTGTCACTGCTCCAAATCTTTGGAATAATCTTCCTTAACATATCGATGAAATCTCATCTATCCAGATATTCAAAACTCAATTGAAATCTCACTTATACTGTTTTTTTTTAATGTTTCGTGTTTCCCATTTGTTTTTGCCTCTGTATTGTTTGTTCTGCTTAAATTATGCATTTATTTTATGTCTTAATGTATTTGTAAAGCAACCTTGAGCTCCTGAAAGAACTGTCAACCATAACTTTAAGGAAATATTTCTTTCTTTCAGCCTCATCATAAGCAGCGAAGAATATATTTATGCTGCCTTGGAAAAACAATCAGATGAAGGCATCTCAGTAGACTGGATGTGACATGATCATTAGATTCGGATGTGCCTTGTTGTTTTCCTACCTCCATAGGCAGCATTTTTCAGCTTTCGGATGCAGACACTGTCCAGCGGAGTTTAGCTCCAATTATGTTCTTCAGGATTACAAGAAAATTACTGGCAAGCGAGTTTGATCAGGGTTGGAGCTAAACTCTGCAGGACTGTGGACCTCCAGGGTGAAATCTGAAGAAGCCTGTGATGCGAAAACGAAGACTACAAGGCTGACAGTTCATATCGAGTGCAGAATTTGGGATAAGATTGGCAATCCACGCTTTATACAAATCTCTCCAAAGAGATGATGAAATAGTAGGCAAAGAAACTGCAAGTGATCAGTTACCTCAGATCGAGTACAACTATCTCTACATCTAAGAGCACTAATGCTTCTGTGTGTTCTTTCACAGGCTGATCCATTCACAAACGCACAAATGAATCAACCTATACAGTAGGTGTACCAGTAAGGAAAAATGTAGAGGATCTTGTATCCATGAAGGATTTATTTTGGGATAATGAGCGTCTGACTGTACATTATCCCACTTATTATTATTTATATATTATTTAAATGACGGGACATGAAATATTGACTCAAGGTGAAACTATTATGTGAGGACAAAGAGAGTGTGGAGCACTGTCAGAGAAAATGGCAATGTAAATCAGTGGTTGCCAGGGACATCGGTTAATTATGCAGTTAACCGGTCATTATACGACAATATTTGACCGCAGAATGCTGCAATCAGAATCAAGTAATACAGAGAGAGATGGACTTGGACTTCATGGACACCACTACTCACACTCACATTCATACGTTACACTCACCAGACAAAAGGAAGTTTGAAGAAAAAGCAAGTGATCAGTTACCTCAAGTCAACTATGACTAATCTATATGCAAGAACATTAACGCTAAAATTAATGAAGATTCGAGTGCTCTTTTTTGAAGCGGATTCATTACTACTGAATGAACGCACAAATGATTTAACCGATAGGCGTGTAAGGAAACCGACACAGACATCTGTCTGTTTTCCTGTATCTCCTCTGGATGTTAGGTGTCCTCATTCGCTTTCTGACCAAAGGCTCATTGAAGCGTGCTGAGATTTCTCTCGAACGAGCGTGTTGATCTGACAGTTCCACCAGCATTTTCCATTCCGAAGCATCCGAAGCGTTCCTCTCCTTCATGTGGCAGACAGACGCCTCTCGTCTCATCTCATCCACCCTCCGCCCCCACACGCTTTCAAGTCTAAAACTAGAGGATGCGATTGGTCCCAACAAGTAAACAGGGAACACTTGTTTACTTCCTCAACACAAGTAAATATTTTACGCATTCCTGGCTCCATGTCAGAACTCTCTGTGTGTGCATTGCAGAGATCTTGTCAAAGCGATGTGGGTAAACAGCCTGTAAGTTGGGGGGGTTGATCAGAAGCAGTCATCTGTAGACTCTTATAGAGCCTCCATAATGCAGCCAGGAGCAACAAACGAATGAGAGATTTATCGGCCTCTGGACTCAACCTGACTGTGTTTGTGTAGGTGTCTACGTGTGTCGCATGTATGCATTAATGACAGCTATGCCCTGCCATGCATCTGCTTTTTAATTGGAAGCTGTGCATTTGCTTCGCTGGAGGAATCTGTGTTATTTGATTCGTGACATGGTAGAAAATGTTCCCCTTTCTCCACTGCGCAGATACAACACTGAAACAGATATGCCTTTCTAATAGGCCAAGAGCAAATGTGTGTGTGTGTGTGCTTTGAATGCATTTAACTCTCTGCTGTGGTCTCACAATGAATTGTGGGAAGTTAAATGCCCAGTATAAACAAATAAACTGGCCAATCATCTAAACTGAGATGTGTGCTAACAAAAATCATACAATTTTAGAGAGTAATTTATCATGCATGATTTGATGGTGTTTGCTAAAGCTGATATCATTATTTCTATTGCACATATTTAATGGAATTTCGACAAACATCTAATGGTACGTAACCGCTGTGTAATATAACCCACATAACTCATCCCGTACACTTGTACAACAGGCATGAACATGTAGCTTGTTTCCTAAAGGTTGGAATACACAAAGAAACTTTGGCCAGATTTTTACCCCACTTAGCAGTCAGAGCAAGTCTCCAGATATTGGGCAGTCAGAGTTGACAGATTTCACAAAAAACTTGTGTGTATGATGAGCACATACTCAGAATTTTTAGCTACATATTACGAATCCATCCAGTTGGAGGATATCAAATGTGTTTGATTTTTTGAGCTGATAGAACACATTGTTTTCATCTGTTATGCGTTTCCTAGCAATAAGGTGCATGTTTCTGTGTGAGTTTGTTGTGTATGGAAAGATCCTCAGTCATTTAGTATATGATGCCCAGTTTACCCTGTGTAACCACTAACAAAGTCGGCAAGTGTATGATGCTGTTGAAAAAATCTTAGAAGCGAAGACCAGGAGACTTGGATGTATCTTAGGATTCTGTACCAATAGAACATGCGCTGTTGGTAGCTGCAGTCAACAAGTCCAACTAAGGCCATATACATTGTAGTTGATACACATTTTAGGGGGCAGTGCTTAGAAATAGAGACAAGGCACCTGGCTGACGACCTTAAACAAAGCATGCAAATTAAGTATCCAGGTGTAGGAATCCGCCCCAGACTCTAGAGTGTCGCAAGCCCTAATCCAATCAGCATAACTATTCAACGGATGGGACAGGGGCTCCAAAAGCCATTAAAGACAAAAGGTTAGAGTCTCAGAAACTGGCAGAAAACTCTTGCTGGAAACTTTGCTTAATAGAATCATTCATCTGATATCATCTGTGGCGACGAGAGCCGTGAGGGAACGGCGCAAGGCCTGTGGCGCGAGAGTTAACGAGCTACATCTGGGAGGCGCACCGGCCTTGAGTCTCTCACGGAGGAGCTCCGGGAGCATAAAAGGAGGAGCGACGACATTGAACGACGAGAGAGGACCAAGCCTGGACTTAACGTTATGTTTTATTATGTTTGTGTGGACGTCTGCCGGCATTACTTTCGTTTTGTTCTTTGTTTATTTTATATTAAAGTTTGTTTCAACGTTTGCCGGTTCCCGCCTCCTTTATCCCGTACATACGAACTGTGTTACATTGGTGCCGAAACCCGGGAGGAAGGAGGGACATGCTGTCGGAGAGCCCTCGCTGCTGAGGGGGATCGCGGTGCTGTGGAGTTCGGGCAGTGCAGGAGTGTGAAGACGGCGAGAGGCTGCCCGAGGCGGTGGTACTGGAGCCTTGTGAAAGGTGGGATGGAGACCCGGATGCCGTGCTCCTGGGACGAGGTGGGGTGGCTGCCGTCCAGGAGGGAGCGGAGGAGTCGCCGCCGTCCGCCGTGGGCCGGAGCCTGCTGCCATCCGCCATGAAGGGGAGGAGCAGGGGACGGGGGACTCGCTGCCGGCTGCCCTCAACAGGAGGAGCCATCGCCGACCGCCAGGAGGCGGTCGAGGATCGGGCCGTCCACTGAGCGTCCAGTGCCACCGCATGGCACCGCGAGGAAGAGCCTCTTGGCAGGTTGAGGACCAAGCGGCAGTGTGTCTGGGAGCCGGACCCAGAATTTTTTTTTTCTCTTTTTCCTCTCTCCCCTCTCTCGTCCTGTCGCTCCCCTTGCTTCCGTCTCCTTTCTCTTGTCTCGTCTGTCCTTACCCCCAGGTGCTGCGGCCACCGAGACAGGCCCCGGGGGG
Source organism: Megalobrama amblycephala (assembly GCF_018812025.1). Lineage (NCBI taxonomy): Eukaryota > Metazoa > Chordata > Actinopteri > Cypriniformes > Xenocyprididae > Megalobrama > Megalobrama amblycephala. The sequence continues at coordinate 32,548,904 of NC_063047.1, forward strand.
GAGTAGAGCGCGGGAGTAGATTCTGAATTGAAAATTCAGAATTCAGATTTTAAAAGTCGTTAATGTTCTCCAGCCTTAAGTGATAAGACTTCCATTTTTTGCCTGACAGACAATGAAGCCCTGGGTATACCTTGTTTTTTACGTGTACGCTAGTGTACGTGCACAGTCAAATGCACAGCCTTGGAAAGTATACTTCATTTGACTCGTACGCATACACAGGTCTTCGATGCATGTGGAGTTTTGAGCAATCTCTCGCCACAAGTTACAACCCATGTAAACATCTTTGTATTCTTTCATGCTAGAGTTATACAAATTAGGGTACTTTCTAACCTCTTTGCACAATCTCTCATCTACGTAGGCCTCTATTTTCGCTGTAGCCTTTATGCATTCTGGTATGTTCTGTTTATGCAGTTTTTCTTTGACTACCGTGTGAATTGATGCCACCTTGCGGATAAACTAATTACTGCAAAAAAAATTAAATGCGCACGTGTGACCTGCGCGGTTACAAAATTCCAGTGGCGCACGTAATGTTCTGATGACGAAATTCACGTCACACGCTCTACACACTGACCCTTGTGTATGTGTAAAAAGTGAACTATACTTTGGGCTTAAAATTGGGAAAAAAAAAAAAAAAAAACGCATAGGATTCGACTGGGACCAGAAGGAGACCAGCCAGAACCCCTTACCAACATCACGGAAACGTTCAGGAAACCATCAATAACCAGCTACTGAAAAAAATATAACAGGCTAAGCTTCCAAATCTACAGCTGAAAGCTATTGTTCTGAAAAAGTAGCTAATTAAGCTACAGTACAAGGAAAAAGATGCTTTCTGCATTTACACTACTTTACATTTTTAAATAAATATGAAATACTAAAAACAGTTAGCTGTAGTTTGATGAAATACTTGTTCAAAGGCAATACTTTCCAATAAAGTTGCAATAATTTGTTAAGATTAATTAATGCAATAGTTAACATGAGATTACAATGAACAATACTTACAAAAAAAACCCATTACACTATTCCATTAAAAAAAATAAAAAATCATTACACTATTCAAATACACTAATCAGCAAGGATACATTAAATTGATCAAAAGTGACAAAGATAACATTTATAATGTTGCAATAGATTTCATGTGAAATATCATGTGACACAGAAGACTAGAGTAATGTTGCTTAAAATTCAGCTTTGCTATCACATAAATTACATTTTAAAATAGGCCTATATTCAAATAGAAAATTGGGTAACGCTTTAGATTACAGCCCGGAAAGTACTGCGTAATTACAAAGAATTTACAGCGTAACTTTTGATAATTATAGTGTAACTATACAGTAACTATGTGTAAGTATAGAGGAAAAATATGTAAAGTATTGTGAATAAAGTAAAAAATAAATAAATTAAAGTGGAGCTTGTTACCCTCTTATTTCATGTAGTTACAGGGTAAGTATGACATTACGGGCCGTAAATTAAAGTGGAGTTTGTTACCCTCTTATTTCATGTAGTTACAGGGTAAGTATGACATTACGGGCCGTAAATTAACCCTCTAGAGTCTGAGGCTGATTTGAGGCTTGGAGAAGTTTTGACATGCCCTGACATTTGTGCTTTTTTCAGTTGTTCATAAACATATAAATGACAAAAGTGTCATTACACTGTATTCAGCACAAACTAGGCTACAATAATATGTGAGGAACATGTATGTACATGTTTGTATTTTTGAAGGAATAATGTTTATGCGTGGTTATTTGAAAAACAAAAAACTTAAGTCACTGAAATAAGGCCAAAAAAAGTATATTAAATCTGTGTTCACAAGACTTTTGGGTATTGGAGGTTGTAGACTAGAGTTTTTGCTTCAGAATTATGTAAAAATTATGCTGCCTACTCCTTCATATAAAACAATATATTGATTTGAATCTGCATGAATAATGGGCCATTTACACCTGAGAAGACAAAAGAATCACATAATAATGACCTGAAATGACTTGCATATTAATGAGGCCTTTCAGTCAGGTAGGCTGTGAAAAAAACCCTCTGTAATAATGTCTCAGCTCATCATAAACAGCAATACTGTGAAATATTATTACAATTTAAAATAATGGTATTTTATTATATTCTTTAAAATAAAATGTATTTCTGTGATGCAAAGTGTCTGAACAATTATGTTACCTCTATGGCATTTCATATAGGCTTTTAGCTTAAAAGCATGCACATTTGGAGAAATATTGATGGATTCTTATATGTTTATGTCAATTTTCTATACTGAGAAGTAATATTTATTGTCATCACTATGAGTGCTGGATACTGTTTTTTCAATTCATACTTGCAGCCGGAGGGCGCTCTCTGTACACCTTTAGTCCACAAATGGTACCCCCTTATTTCATGTAGTTACAGGGTAAGTATGACATTACGGGCCGTAAATTAAAGTGGAGTTTGTTACCCTGTTATTTCAGGTAGTTACAGGGTAAGTATGACATTACGGGCGGTAAATTAGTGGAGCTTGTTACACTCTTATTTGATGTAGTTACAGGGTAAAAAAAAAACAAACAAAAAAAACGCAAACATTCATATCACTTGGAAAACTTTATTTGAAAAACAACTTATTTCAAAACATATTTAAAGTTACAACACTTCTTATCTTGCTTGGCTACCTCCTCTTCTTGTTCTTCTTTTTCTTTCTTTCCACTGATGAATCTTAAGAGGGAATCCCATTTGCTATTCTGTATTAAAAGAAAATACAGTAGCCTACACCCGGAAATGTGCTCACCATTTACTTATCTTTTAAAAAAGTCGAAACATCAAACAGCACAAACAGCAATAACTAAAGTAATCAATAGACCACAATGGATGAATCAATGTCTTCTGAAGTGAAACAATACATATTTGTAAGAAAAATACCACATATTTTAAAATTTTAAACTTTCGACCAACTGTCTCCTGCGCGTGCATACGAGGGTTGAGAGTTCATGCTTGATGTAACTTGAAGCGTGACGTAAGTGTTCCGAGAATCTCACGCAGATGTTGGATGCCGTCAGTTTGGGGTTTTTTTTGTAAATTATTTTTTTATTAATGCTCACAACAAAATACACAGAATAACAGATAATTATTATGAGAGACAAACAAGACAGAATAACAGAGACGGCAGTTCTCGCACGAGTTTCACATGAATCTCCCGCGAGAATGTGCTTCGTCGAACACAAAGTCGACTCTCATGCAGGCGCTGGTGATAGTTGGTCAGAAGCGAAAAGATGAATAGCCTAAACCATGAGAAAATTTCTGGGTGTACTGTATTTTCTTATAGTACAGAATAGCAATGGGATTCCTTCTTAAGATTCATCAGTTGAGAAACAAGAGGAGGAGGAAGCCAAGAAAGAAACAACAACAACCAAAAAACGGACAAACTTGTTACTTTCTGTCAGGACTTTAGAATTTAAAATGAAAAGTTGATTTAAAAAAATGAATAATAAGTGTTGTACTGTAGACCTGTTTTTTAATAAAGTTGTTTTTCAAATAGAGGTTTCGGAGTCAGTGATATCAGATTGTTTGCATTTTATGAATTACTTACCCTGTAACTACATGAAATAAGAGGGTAACAAGCTCCACTTTAATTTACAGCCCGTAATGTCATATTTACCCTGTAACTACATGAAATAAGAGGGTAACAAACTTAATCAGTGCACTTTCTCGCTAAATTGCTCCCAAATTTAAGATTGTTGTCTATCATAACAGTGTAAATAATTTATTTTCCTGGTTATTACCCCTTTATTCCCAATACTTTACATATTGTTCCTCTATACTTACATGTACTTACTGTATAGGTACACTATAATTATCGAAAGTTACGCTGTAAATTCTTTGTAATTATGCAGTACTTTCCGGGCTGTAATCTAAAGCGTTACCGAAGATTTTGCAAAGAAAGAACTAAAGGGAATATGATTCTAGTTGATTCTAAACAGCTGCCAGAAAATAAAGAACGCACTACTTGATTTCTGAGATATTATCAGGGGAAAGAAGGTAATGAGGTACGGTTTGTCAGCTCTAACCCTAGAACTTTACAAATAAAATAACTTTGCTACTGCAAAGCTATAAATTAAAAACTAGGAACGTTACCCACTGACAAATGGTTACACTAAAAGCCTCACTATTCTATTGTGCAACACCATAATAACACACTAACACTGTGGCAGCGAATTTTACAATTCACATTTGCATCAGGAAATGCAAAAATCTAGTTTCTGACTAGCACTGATTTGGTGGTGAACAGCTAGCCATGAATCACAATGTCTGAGATGGTTTCAAAAACAGGTGACTATGCAAACTTTACAGGTCAAAAAGAAAGGGCAAAAAAATCCCATAATATCCAGCTAAAATTTGCCTCAGATCAGCTGCGAAAGGGCAAAACTGTTTGAGGGAGTTTAGGAGGAAAAATCCCATTCCGGCTCTCATGGGGCTCATTGAGACACGAGGTTGAGCTTTGCTCAAATCATTCTGGCTAACAAAATAAATGGATAACAACACTAAAAATTCAGTAATGGGTTCTGAGATCACATCAGGCTGGTCATTAATCTAGCTCAGTGAAGTCGATGTGTGTGTGTGTGTGTGTGTGTGTGTGTGTGTGTGTGTGTGTGTGTGTGAGAAGAGTCGGGGGTTTGTTGTCTCTGTTTGTGTCCTCAGAGGAAAGAGTTCATTGCGGTAGAATGAGAATGCTGTCTGGCCATAACAGAGACAGAGATTTTCTTCACGCCAATGCTGTTGGTTCACATTAGTGTGTGCGCTCCAATGAGAACAGCGCGGAGAGCCACTGATAAATAATATACATATTTGCAATTGGCTTCAATTGCACTACGGAAATGCCTGCTACTTGGCACAACAATAAATCACGTATAATGACTTTTGGGATTCATTATGAGAATTTTAATATGCACTTTACGTAACCAGGTAGTAATAAACTAAAAGGGGTTGATGGATTAGCATTCTTAATAATCTGCCTCTTTTCCTCTATTATGGCATTACACAGGCCTAATTTAACATGAACAGAGAAAGTGATAAAAAATTGAAAAAGATTTAAATCGAACTCATGGCTCCTGAGGGGCGAGCGCTCTGTATAGCAGTCGAGCGATCATTTTATACAGCCCTTCAGTGTGAGAAATGATGTCCATACTTCAAAGGAACTTCAATCAAGTTGCATTTCTATGCTTGATAAATAATTGAGGGATACTCGAAATGGCCTTGAGTTATACCATTCATGAATGTCTCTGTGAATGTGTCTGACAGATGGAGAGAAGAGAATGAAAGATGGAAAGAGAATGAAAGAGAGAGATGTACATCACTGTTTCAGAGACTTCTTTGTCTTTGATGGTTTTTACATGAATAAAACAGATTTAGCCTTTGGAATAAAAAGATGACGTCCCACATGCATGGAGTCGCAGCAGGTCGGCAAAGGTGGGGTTTGGACAGGTGACTCTAACTGCACACAGGTGTACTTTGGAGTACAGATCTGAGCCCACCTGCAGAGACAGCACAGCCGGTGAATATAAGACACTCACAGAGACCGCTCACTTTGATCCAGGGTCCAAAATTAACTTTAACACACCTGCCAGTGAAAAAAACATACACGTTATAAATATTTCTTATTGGACATGAAACTGAATTTTGGATAATTGCTATACATTTTGTAGCTATTTGACGTTTTGTCCTGTATATTAATGACAAACAGCAAAGTTTGCTGTGTCCTTCGCAGGACAGTCTCTCAGCCTTGGTAAAATTACACCTGACACAAAAACTGAATGAAACACATTGTGATTATGTTCTTTATTTGTGATTTGTGGAGGCTTAATGTAAGGAAATTTCACCATATGTCTCACCACATGGAGAAAAAAACATTCTAGATACAATTCTGAAATAAGAATTGCTAAGACAGATTTTCTTTATTAGATGTTTGAGGTCTTTGATTGGCATTCTTATAATAGATTAAACTATTAATATAACTGCAGTTCCTTTTAAAGTTTCTGGCTACTTTTATTTGTTAAAGTCGATTCAAACTCAAATTTGGCACTTGGCAAGTGTTAATTATGGAGCCTGCTGTCACCAATTCTTGGCTGCGTGATACAGTTTGTGTTCCAAAACCTGAGCTGGCACACGCTCTACTGTCTACATAGGCGGTTACCTTCTAAGGCAGAATCCCAACCAAAATACAACCTCACAAGTTACGCTCTAGATAGGCAGTGTATACAGTGTAACTGTAGTTGTTGTAAACAAACAAACACACACACACACACACACACACACACACACACACACACACACACACACACACACACACACACAGGTTTGTTTTGCTATCTTAGTGAGGACACACATGCACTGGGTTTCCATGTTCTATTATTTTATGGGGACTTTCCATAGGCATAATGATTTTTATACTGTACAAACTGTACATTCTATCCAACCCTAACCCTACTCATTACAGAAAACGTTCTGCATTTTTACATTTTCAAAAAACTTCACTTGAATGATTTTTCAGCTGTTTTCCTCATGGTGAACAAAAAAGTTCCCACAAGGACAAGGATTTTGGATATTGCCATCTTTGTGGGGACATTTTGTCTCTATAACGTAGAGTTTACCAGGACCACACACACACACACACACACACACATATATATATATATATATATATATATATATATATATATATATATATATATATATATATATATATATATATATATATAAATGCCTAATTAAATATCACAGTGACTTGTGGGTGGTCTTTTGACTTTTGAGCTACACACAACAACCTACAAACCACTCAGACCACCCTAGCAACTTCAAAGCAATCATTAACAACCATTCAAAACCATTCAAAACACCTTACTCACTAAAACTCATTCACTGAAATGAATCAAACTTCAAAAAAGAAAGAAAAAAAGAGTTTGTCATTCAGCAAATGTTGATGAGGTAAAGATGCACAAAAACTACATACCACACCTAAATATCAATATTAATTAGATAGAATTGCTCAGTACTGAGTGAAATCTGTTTATTTCAAGATACATTTCCCCTCGCTGAGGATACATTCAATGCTGCCTTAAAATTGAGAGTATTTTTACTGAAAGTGAAGAACTCACATAATGTAAGATGCCTTAAAATGCTCTTTAGGTACAGGCAGCTTAGCTGATTTTGGAAAAGAGCTAAAAACATGCATAATATTTCACTACATTTGGATAAATGGAATGAGCGTGTCAAGCAGCAGCGTAGGGTTAACCATCTTTACAAAAAAGAGTGCACTGATGAAAGAATTTCTAAATTAATAAATTATCTCTTAAATTAAATTAATAAACATTCCTCACAGATTGAAGGACAGTTTTTATTAACATTTATTAATAATGTTAAAAATTCAAAGGAAACATTTCAACCATAGAGAGAGAGAGAGAACATTTTCACTTTGAAGAGCAATAACTGAATCACCATCTTAAAGCATATATCAAAAGACGAAGCAAGAAAAGTCACACTTGAAAAGATGTAACACTGGTACATTTCAGCTTTGTTAAATCAAGGGCATGAAAGTATTTTGACAGAATGTAACTGAGACAGCTAGCAATCACTAGCTAGCAATATATGTCTACCATAACACGGGAAGTTTGAAGTTAGATGTAAAATCAGAAATACTGAGTGAGAGTGAGATACACTGTTAGAAATAAAGGTACAGTTGCTTGTCACTGGGGCAGTACCCTAAGGTACAAAAGTGAAAAGGTACATCTTTGTACCTTCTTACCCCTAAATGGTGCATATTAGTACCTTAAAGGTACATATTAATACTTTAAAAGTGCATATTAGTACCTTAATGGTACATATTAGTACCTTTTTACCTTTGTACCTTAGGGTCCTGCCCCAGTGACAAGCACAATACCTTTGAGTCAAAAGATCCAAAAATCATTGGATACTATTGACTTTCATTGCATGTAAAATACATTTCTGTCATGACAACTATTGGAGTGTTTGGCATAGTAATGAATAGTAATGAGCTCATTGGCTACTGATACAACAGGAACCCAGAAGAAGTTTGTTCTTGCGCATCAAGCAGTTTCGGCTGAGCTTCTGTTTATGTTCGCTGATCATAATCATGTTAATATGTGTATATAAGCCTAAATTCAATCTGTTCATCATATAAAGTGATCAAGTCTCTTCAGAAAATTTGGACTAAACCACTCATTTCATATGGATTATTTTTACTCAATAAATTTTTGAAGCGTCAAAGTAGTAGTTATGTAGCTGTCTATGGAGGGACAGAAAGCTCTAAGATTTCATCAAAAAGATCTTCATTTTTGTTCCGAAGATGAACCAGTCTTTTGGGTTTGGATTGACATGAGGATGAGTAATTAATGACAGAATTTTCATTTTTAGGTGAACTATCCGGTCATTGGCAGTTTTGGTAAAAAGATTTTAGGCCCTATATATATATATATATATATATATATATATGGGTAACTAAAGGCATCAAAACACATTTTCTCACAAGATGCATTGAGAAACACCTGTCAGAAGCATAAATTTAAATTATGGAGCTAGAACAAACTCACATAATTCACGCAAAAAACATGATGCACACATGCGTAGCCAATTTCACATGTATGAAACCAAATACACGTGCGCGAAAAAAATATATACATTCACAAAAAAGCAGTTCACGTGCGCAAAATAAAATTATATATTCATAAAACACATTTCACAAATGCAAAACACAATTCATATTCATGACTTGAACTGGTCGACAGCTGATGACGTAACACCCAGGTAGGCACGCCCTCACATGATAATGATTGGTCGATTGATAAGCTTCAATCCGATTGGCTAAAGAGTACGAATGACCCGGGTGAGAGGTGTGTGCTGCCAGGAGAGTCTCAGAAATACACACACACAAATCCAAGGTGATTCACACGCGAATGCTAGGAAAAACTCATAAGTTTCAAACATTCTAAACTTCTGTGCACAGTTGTATATGAATTGTGTTTTGCATTTGTGAAATGAATTTTATGAATATATAATTTTATTTTGCGCACGTGAATTGCTTTTTGTGAATGTTTTTTTTTTTTTTTTGTGCACGTGAATTAGGTTTCATGCATGTGAAATTGGCTACACGTGTGCATCATGTATTTTGCGTGAATTATTTAAGAGTCTCTTCTAGCTCCATAGTAAATGCAATATGTAAAAATGTAAATTTTCAAGGCCCAGTGGTGAAAGCTGATGATTTCAATCCTAGAACAAACATTGCATTAGAATCATCATTAGCCACGAAGGGTTTGCATCTATGCCTGGTACAAATTTTATGCAGAAGAATTTGATGAGTCCCACTTAAAAATACATTTGTGTGTTTATGCTTCTAAACTGCTAAAACTCATTTCTTATATTCATAAGCTCTCATCTACTTCTATCTCTCAGTCTTTGATAAGCTCTGATGTTGCACGAATCTTTCGTCTTTCCTGCACTAAAACTTCTTTTAACCAGAGCTTTTACCAGACAGAACTGAATGAATAAATAATCAGAGTAAATCTTCAGGGTAACTTGACAGAAAGGCATACTTTGCATCATTCAGTTTCATCAGCCAAGCTGTGGGTACACAGTGTTTTTTCAACCTTGTTTTTGCACAAATTCAAAACACAACTTTTAAGTCTATTCAAAAAACTGTGAAGGCTGACCGAAAGTGTTTGCGTGTACTCATGCTAAACTGAAGGAGTGCTAGGTGACAGCTCTGGTGCTGTGTAGGGTCATATAAAAGTTGAATCAGCTGTTGGGGACGTCAAGCACACCTGATGGAAAACGGCTTTGCAAAATCACCCAAGTGCTGTTTGTCAGCCTTGATGTTTTACAGCAAAGAGAAAAGCTGCCAAATGGATGTGCTGGAATCCATCTGTCTGAGCTAGCTGCATGAATGTCAATTTATCTAAGGTTGAGTACAATCTCTCACAGAGGCATAATGCAGTAATTTTGTTTAAGTAGTCCTGGTTTACTTTGTGGCCTAGGTGAGATAAGACATGAACATAGGAAAACATTTTTAATAGTTTGGAATTTGAATAGTTTTCGCCATGCATAGGAAGCAAATTTGCTTACAGGATAAAGTTGTACGTGGCTTGAGTCAAGCGTCCTTCACAAAGACGGATATGCCTGACTCTGATCTTCTCTGATTAGTCCAGTTTTCAGCTTTGCCCAACACCTGGTTCTCTAATGTATAGACAGAAACCTGGAGAGGCCTACAGCACAGCACACCCACTGTGAAATTTGGTGGAGGATTGGTGATGATCTGGGGGGGTTTTCAGTAATGCCTGCAACAGATTTCGGCAATCCTATAAGATCATTACAAATCACACTGTACAGCATGGATCTAATTAACTTGGGAATGACATGTATATACTGAACAATGATGACACCACCTACTGACACAAGTTAGTATAGAAGAATAAAACATCATCAGCATGTGCTAGTGGTAAACAAATGGAGCAAGATGTATAGCAACAACCAACAACAACAAACAGCTGTCTTTGAACCTCTCTCACTGTATGATATAGGACCACAACCACAGAAAACACCACGATTGGTCATCTTTCGTCTGGGACAGCCCAATATCATACAATGTGTACCAGGCATTAGGCTGGAATTGGGCAGATCCATCTTTGTGAAGGATGCATGACTCAAGTCACATACAAATTTATCCTGGAAGAAAACTTTGTCTGATCTGACAATGTTCCCCAACTCAAAGGATTTTTTTTTTTTTTTCTACAGGAAAATGCTCCATGCCACATAGTCAGGCCAATAAAGGTGTGGATGAAGGAACACTAGATCAAGGCCAACCCAATCTCCAGACCTGAACCCCACTAAAAACATCTGGAATGTGATCAAGAGGAAGATGGAAGGTCACAAGCCATCAAACAAAGCCAAGCTGCTTGGATTTTTGTGCCAGGAGTGGCATAAATGTGCAACAGCAAAAAACACATGAAAGCTGTGATTGGAAATCAATTTTATATAAAAAAAAAGCCGGCGAGGACCAACTTCAGCCGACGGTGCGGAACACGCTGAGAAAACTTAGTTGGCCGACAAACAAAAACTGCCCGACGGCCGACCATCGGCTTGGTGTGTTCCGGGCTTTAGAAGCAGGAAAAATGGGACTTGTTCATTCAGTACATCCCACAGATTCTCGATTGGATTGAGATCTGGGGAATTTGGAGGCCAAGTCAACACCTCAAACTCTTTGTGCTCCTCAAACCATTCCTGAACCATTTTTACTTTGTGGCAGGGTGCATTATCCTGCTTGGATTCTTCCCATAGTGCATCCTGGTGCCATGTGTTCCCCAGGTAAGCAACGCACACGCACCCGGCCATCCACGTGATGTAAAAGAAATTGTGATTCATCAGACCAGGCCACCTTCTTCCATTGCTCCATGGTCCATGGCCCATTCAGCACTGTTCCTTCCTTGGACCAAGTTTGATAGATACTGACCACTGCAGACCGGGAACACCCCACAAGAGCTTAAGTTTTGGAGATGCTCTGACCCAGTCTAACCATCACAATTAAAAAATATCCCCCTCGGGTGATGCTACTCCACAAACCACCAACAGAGCATATAAAATACCAAAAATAAAAATCTTTTTTGTAAAACATCGCAAAGTAAAACGCTGCATTTATATAGAACTGTCTCTTTATGACCACAACAAAGGGGACACTTTCAGACGCGCATTCCAACTTCGTCTCAGCATCAGGCGCAAGTCAAACGAGCGTGGAAAAGATGCAGGTGACGACGAGGGAGCTTCACTTGAACAACAGTGAACTGCGGTCAGATGAGATGTTGTCAGGCTATGTCGGTAAAACTCAGAAAAATTAACACGACTGTCCAATCAGCGTTATACTGTGCTCGTGGCACGCACTCAAGAATTGCATGTGCAAATGCATAAATACTTTATTATAGCTTAAATAAAGCGCAAAAGAAACTACGAGCAATGACCGTCGTTGTTCTGTTGTAAGTTAAGTCATGAAATTACCAAACATGCAATTAAAGCTGCCTCAAAAATGTGCATGTATGTATTTGTTGACATGGTTTTAAAGCTAATGTTATCCAATTTGTTGGCCTTAAAACTTAAAAATGCACATATGTACACCAAGGAAATCTAAATTTTCTCAGGGGAGCATGCACCCGTACCCCCCTAGAAAACTACATTTTCTGACCTCGGTAATTATGAAACCCTGCGTATGGCCCAGCTTATATTCTAATGAAATCTGAGGTAAACGTGCATTTCACTTTTGGGCTAAAAGTTTGTATGTGTATGCACTGTGATAAAAAATAAATGGACAAAACACGATTGAATGTAGAGGGTTGTGTCTCGTTATTCTATTTATAACTACCGACTGATTTTGCATTTCTATTAGAAATTAAGAATTTAGTGTCATTGTAGAGTTGCAAATATCTAAGCTATTTAATACTTCAAATCAGATTTTTTTTGTAAAAATGTTTCTGTAACAGCTGCCCAAAATAGTATAGCTCCACAGTGGTTTTTAACAAATTTTCAAAAAAAAAATAAAATAAAAAAAAACCTTTACAAAACCTTTTTTCGGAAATCGCACCCTGTATATATGTATATATATAAATTTTTTATTAGTAGTAGTATTATAATTATTAATTTTGGAAGTTAAGAATCTAAACAGGAACATCTAATCTTTCATACATGTCTTGTTTTCATGTTTTACAGAACACCAGGAAATAAAGTACAGGGAATATCTGAAAGAAAATGAAAGCAAAGTCATTTATAAACATAGTGGGTGGCAGGGAGAGGATTTATGTTTTAGTATTTTATTAGAAATACAGTGAGCACTAGGTGTGTGTGTGTGTATGAATAGGCCTAGTGTGTGACTTTACATAGTCAGCAGTACTCACGGCTGGGCTGGCTGCCCAGTCTCAAACCGAAGAGAGGAAAGAGGAATTCCTGCGCTCAGAGCATGACCTTCGACCCAGGATATCCTTCCTTAGGGCACTCCCTCTTGTCCTCAACATGGGCCAAAAGGGATATCATTTATGTCCTTAACAACATCTAATCATTAATTATACGGCTTTAAATTAATGTTTCATGACACCATGACCATTAAAGTCCTTCAATGACAAAAATCTATGGTGCTGAGATTCTGGATAATTACTGTAGACTAACCACTAAAACTATATTGTCGCTGTCAGGTGGAAACCATGTATCTTCATTTTTTATTTTTTTTCATAAATCATCACCATTGGTCACCCATTACATCTGTCTGTGGGTTTTGCAAATATTTGACCAATGAAAAAAGGGCTTGTGACTAAACCTAATAACTTAATTGGACCCTCTAACTATCGACAAAACCCCATAACTCCACCTCGCCTCAATCTTAAATGAAGTGCGGCACACTGTCTCTGCTTTTTTGCAATGCAAAGGTAAATAAAGAACTGGTTGTTTGATTAAGTACAGCATTTTCTTTACTCAAGAAACTATATACAGTATTAGAGGTTAATGCTTTATGTATTTGAGGAGCAGAGAAGGTTGTCTTAGTCTAGCTTACACAATGTGGACAGTCAATCATTTTAGATAAGATTCCAACCAGATACACAAATTATCAGATTTGGACTGATAGTGTGAACGTAGCCTAAAATGTATTGGGAACCACTGGTCTATAATATGCAGTACCCAGGACTTTCAGTATTGTGAGAAATAGTTACTAGTAATTGCATATGTTAGTACACTTAGAACTTGTTGGCCTCCGGGGGTGTGTCAGCTGAAATACTAATGCCATAAAACTTGGATTACATTATTAATAATCATTATATGTCTCATGAACCTTTTTTAAAATCTAATTACATGGGAACAATGAAGCAATTATAAAGGGTCCCAAAGAAAAGTACAAGAAATATGAGATCAATTGAGCTACATTCAATGTAATTTGCCACAATGGTTTTTCATTTGGACAAGTTGAAAAGGCCATTATTACTTATTTTAATATTAGGAATGGGTACATGGCTGTATGTCAATTGCCACAGTACTTTCTAACCTTTTCGCAACTAACAATACATTCGGGTAGCCACATTTCACTGATGTAGAATGAATTTCTTTGACCTCATTCTGCAAAGAGCAGCGGTTCAAACCTGAACGCTTCACCTCCTTTATTAGGTTCATCTCAGGTTCCATTGTTATTTGTGAGCAATCCAAAAGCCTCCAATAACCCAATCAGGATTAGTTGGCCTTTGTAAATTTACACTCCGAAAACAAGCCAGCATTCATATCCCGAGGCTCATTTCTGCTACTGCTGAAAATGAGGGATATTGTGTCAGGGGGCATATCATGGCATTTTATCAAAACGAGTGCCATACACAAAGTGGTGTTAACATCTGGAATCCACTCAAAGGAGAGGAACATTTCTACGACATGTTTTTAGTGTCAAGATAGTAAGTGCTTTGGAAAACCATTTGAAATCATCAAAATGGGGCTTTCAGATTTACAGATTGTGATGCTCAAGATACTGTTTATAAAAAATGGTTTTGCACTTTATCAAAAAAAAAAAAAAAAAGCTTTTATTCAAAATATTCAAAAGGAGCTATAGAGTAATGCATACTACATATTCACCTTATGCCATATCTCATTCTCCCTTCACTGTCCTTTCAAATAAAGTCAAAAGGCTGCAAAGATTCAAATATTTATATCATTTTTTAACTCTAATACACCACTATGTCCCACCACGTTCAGCATTCGCTTAGTGAGGTCTGATCGCGCTCTGACAGCTGCAGTGATGTCTTGCGCATATACTTCAATGAGAGCGAGACATCACTGCCGTTGTCAGAGCGCGATCAGACCTTACTAACGAGTGCTGAACGCGGTTGGACATAGTGGTGTATTAGAGTTAAAAAATGATATAAATACTGTTCGTTTTATTGCACAAACCGATCGTTTCGTGTCTTAGGACATCAATGTGTCGTCACGAGCCGCAGGGTTTAATTTGGATTTGTCTATGCAAGTTTTATTTACTCTTATAGTAGAAGTTCCCATCCACTAGCATTATTTGACTGACAGACGGCAACGGTTGGAGTTAAAAATCATCATTTGTGTTCTACTGAAGAAACAAAGTCACCTACATCTTGGATGCGCTGGGGGTAAGCAGATAAACATCAAATTTTCATTTTTGGGTGAACTATCCCTTTAATGTGCTGAATTGTAAATAAAAAAGCTGAAAAATTAAAAAAATCTCATCTCAACTTAGCTTTATTTATATAGCATCACTAAAAACAACAATTGTTGACCAAGGTGCTGAACAGTATATCAAACTAACACCATGTACAACATAAATTACCGCACAGAACAAACCAGACACGGCATACATCAACAACAAACCAGAGAAAAAAGATGGGTTTTGAGCTTTGTTTTAAACTCATGCAGTAGAAGCATTTCTAATAAAAACAGGTAGACTTTTCCAGAGTTTCAGTGCAGCAACAGCAAAGGCTCGGTCTCCTCACGATTTCAGTCTAGCCCGAGGAACGTTTAACTGTTTCTGGTTGGAAGAACTAAGAGATCTTCGAGGATTACGAACAGATAGTAAATCAGAAATATAAACAGGATCTAAACCATTCACAGCTTTAAAAACAAGCAGCAAGTCTTAAAAATCATTTCTGTAACAAATTGGGAGCCAATGCAGAGATATCAGCACTGGGGTAATGTGCTCTCGTTTACACACACCAGTAAGGAGCCTAGCAGCAGTGTTTTGTACTATTTGGAGATGGTTAAGAGATGCTTGATTAATACCCATATAAAGGGAATTACAATAATCAAGACTTGATGAAATAAAAGCATGAATAACCCTTTTAAAATCGTTAAAAGTAAGAAATGTTTTTACTTTAGCTAGGACTCTGAGATGGAAAAAAAATGGTTTTGACTACTAATCTGTAAAATTTGAGAGCATTATCAAAATATACTCACTAGTGGTTTCACACATGAAGACAAATGACCAAAATTTAGACAAGGGGAAGTAGCAGATTTGAAGATTCAAAAAGTATAATCTCAGTTTTGCTTTCATTGAGGCGAAGAAAATTTCAGGCCTTAACATCTGCAAGACAAGCCACCAAAGTATCCCAACCCAAGTTATTAGATCCCAGGGGCAGATAGATTTGGGTATCATCAGACTAACAGTGGAAGGAGATACCGTGTTTTTTAAAGATTGACCCCAGGGGAAGCATTTACAAGGAAAATAAAATCGGTCCGAGAATAGAACCTTGAGGGACACCACACGTAAGAGGAGCTGCATCAGAAATAAATTCACCAATACTAACAGAGAACCTTCTATTATTAAAATAGGAAACCATTTAAGGGCATTTTCCTGAATACCCACCCAGTGCTCCAAATAAGAGATTAGAACAAAGTGTTTAAATGTATTAAATTCCGCACTCAAATCTAACACAGCAGACCTGCCAGAGTCGAGAGTCAGTAAAATATCGTGTAGAACTTTAACCAGTGCTGTCTCCGACTCATGCATACATTCCATATTGAAGAATTTTCCTACCATCAGATTAATTCGATTAATTAATCCCCCTATCGTGTAATTAATTTGATTATAATATTAAATTGATCGACAGCTCTAAAGAAATATACTCCAGAATAATTCAGAGTCCCCTTCATGATATAATCAGGTTATATTTAAACAAGTTGTGTTTTTGGTCTGCTGATTAAAAAGGTTGCAACTAATAATAAAATACTGTACAATAGACGATGGAACAAAACATTCAGACGTGTAAACTGGAGGAAGCATCAGGATGGGGGACAGTTTAAGATGACTGTATATGGATGTGTGTTTAAATAAACATAAAAAAGTTTTCCCTCTGACCCGCAGAGAGCTGAGAGGGCAACTGAGGTGTTATCGGATCAGGAAGACCATGCTTCCTCCCAGAGAATTCCTGGAAGAGAGCAAAAGCTCACACAAAGACCGGAAGAAAGAATTTGACGGAGAGAGAGACGAGGTGAAGGAGGGGAGGATGTCTCAGAAGCGCTTTGCACTATATGGAACGAGTCAGTAAGAGCCATGGAGATGGTGTTCTCTGTTTGACTGGCATTAACACACACTCATACAAACACAGGTCAGTTCTTGCTCTGGCCCTGCCCATGTTCCTGTCGTTTTGCTTTTATTGTAAGTGTTCAAAGAGTTCTTGAAAGAGAGCCAGCTCACCTCTGCAGTGCACATGACTAGTTGTGTGCTTATATAATATATACAACAGATCTAAAGCTCAAGCTCTAAAATTTGATCAGATGAGTACCGGTACCATGATCAAAATATCCACCAAAGTATAGAGATGTGCATTCACAGCTTATTGGTTCAACACACACATAAACACAATTTGCAAACAATTATACACAAAACGCATACACATATTGCTCCTCGTTCACACCACACCAACATTACTTTCCATTAGAGTGTTGTTCAAATGGTTCTCTTCTACGTGGAATCGCTTTGTGCTCAGACCAGAAACCTTGCTGTTCCATGAAATATTGATAGTAGATCAATGATACATCAGTATGAGTTAGAAATGAGCCACAGGAAGAAGTCCGGAAAGTCCCATTTTTCGCTCTGGCAAGAGTTTAGGAGGAAGTAACCAAGTGTACTGAATGAGACAATTGTTATTGGGCAAAAAAAAAAAAGCATAAGGAAGTGTCAAGATGGATGACTCTTGTTGGATTTAAAAATGTGTGTATTCTTTTTGTCTTCTGTACCTCAACCAGCAAGACAACAAACACGGGAAGTCGTTATTCCCATACAGGGTAGAATTAGGTCAGTGTCATACACCGTCATCCAGAAAAAGAGCTTATCGAAGCACGCCACATCCTAATGCTAATGTATATCAGCTCATAACAGCTCGGATCAAGAGAGAGCACGGGAAAGAAGTCTTGTGATTGACTGTGTGTGTGTCTCTATGTCAAGAGTGCATGTTATGATGGGAAATGAGAAAGAGAGCGGGAGAGAGATATATCCCACAGCTGTGTGGGATCATGTTATGGTCGACTGGTTTAAAGCCCGTTTTAACTGCTGTGCCAAAATGCCCATGTCTGAGATCACCATGACTTTGACTGGACTGCACACCAGCCTCATCAGCTCTCAGAGATTAGTACTGATGGAGATCAATCCAGCCATCCAGAAAGAGAGAGCAAGGGGATAGGTATAGGTTTGGCACGAAAGTGGTAAATAAAACTATACACAAGTTTCTAACTATTCAGCAGGGGTGTCCTGGAGGGCTACCTTACTGCAGTTTAGCTCCTACCTGCTTCAACATACTACTATGAGTCAAAAATATTCAATACTTGACTATCCCATGAGGCCCTGGGAGAAGAGAGGTTGTAGTTCAAATGTCAATTTGCAGAGTGAAAATACTTGTATTTATGGGTAATACATAATTTATGGGCATTTTGACTAATCATGAAATACACATCTACACCATCATTAAAAAAAAATATATATTTTTTTTTTTTACTTTTATTTTAGCAAGGACACATTACATTGATCAAAAAAGGTAGAAAAGGCATTTATAATGTTACAAAAGATTTCTATTTCAAGTAAATGCTGTTCGTTTGAACTTTCTATTTATCAAAGAATCCTGAATATATATATATATATATATATATATATATATATATATATATATATATATATATATATATATATATATATCATGGTTTCCACAAAATATTAAACAGGACAACATTGATAATAAGATTTTTTTTTTTTTTTTGCAGCAGCAGCAGCAGCAAATCAGCATATTAGAATGATTTCTGAAGGATCATGTGACACTGAAGACTGGTAATGATGCTGAAAATGAAGTAATGATGCTATTAACATTCTAGGTACTGCTATTAACTAGAAACTCTGATTAATAAATTAGTAAGTAATAGTGCTCAGTTGAATGAGGTAGTTCACTATTAGCTAATCAGTAACTACTATTTAGAAAATAGAAATCAGAAAACAGAAATTATTTAACATATTTCTATTTTCAAATCGGTTAAATGATTGTTAGGCTTCTCATAACATCCAATGTACTTGTTACATCATAAGAAGAATGGCATCTACTCTAATATTAGTCTCTCTGTTTATCCCGAGGTTACCGCAGTCAACCGAACCGGGCAGTATTCAGATCAGATAGAGGATCTGCACGGATCTTTAACCAGATGGAACTGGATTAAATATTTTGAATGCTCTGAGATTGGCTCTGATCGTAATCTGACTTCTGAATTGTGACACTGCCTGAATCATAATAATGTGAAATACACTAAATTAATAACTGATGATTTTTACCATGGAGCTACTGTATACAGTTTCATAATTAATGTAACTAAGACAAAATGTAATGCAAAATGAGCGCTATTACTTATACTAATTAGTTTCTTGGTAGTTTCTTGTTATGCATGGCTGCTATCAGGAAGCGCACAATGAGGAAGAGTTCAGGAATAAATCAACTTTAATAAATCCACACAGGAGAAATGTAGGAACTCAGGCAAAAGCATTCACATAACATAGACAACATCAGACAAAGAACACAGTAAACATTGAGCTTAAAGTTAGGGAAAGCCATATTTCAAAAACACTGTTTGGAAGTTAGTTGCACCGACATCAACAACAAACATGTAGCCAATCAGCATTAGGGGACTTATGATGGTCGAGGAGACAGAACGAGCAAGAGGGAGATTTGAAGAAAGACTGCAGAAAGAGATATGAGATACAGTACAAAAGAGCTCAAAAGAATATCACTGGAATGTCATGACTGGGCAAGATCTTTAGGACCCACGTTAATATTAGAAAAGCTTTCCAGCGCTGGAGAGAGCTAAGCGAGAAAACCTAAAAACAGACACAGAGGCTACTTTGACATTGGGTTTGAGTGTCATTGATTGTCTGGAGCTGCTGTGCTTGGCAACTAACAACAAACTCTGTTTGTATTTACTCTTGTGTACTGTACGTTCATTTTTTGTGCTTCCTTGTCGTTCATTCATCATCTGCACTTTATTTTTCGTGAAGCATTATTTTGTTGTGCGTCAGTTGTGATAAACAGACATTCACTGTCGCAGTGCATGTGTATCAGAAGCCAGATAGTGAGAGTTGTGCAGATAAACCACTGCGCACTGATGACCGCTAGAGAATGTTGTGTTTAGTGTCATTGTTAGTGCACTCGCCTCGCCTGCCAGCAGCGATCGAGGTTTAAGACCGACTCAGAGCAGGGTGGTTAGAATTGGAGGGAGAGTTTTGGAGGTGGAGCAATGAAGAGAGGGGTGTGTTTGTTTGGGTTGATTTCAAATGTCCAACAGTGTTTTTGAAATATGGCTTACCCCAAGTCCCCTTAAATAAAAATTTAAGTTTTTTAGCTTTTAGTATGAAAATGTTAGCCTTAAGTTTATGAATAAGCTGGTGTGTTCCAAAACAATGACAAAATTCGCATTTAGGTGATATAAGCATTCAAAACGGACACAGTCTCTCACTTCCGCTAAAATGGATTTTCATGACATGAACACGGACTTCAGCTTCTCATCAGATCATATGTCAAATCAAATGCTCTCTACATTATAAATAGACGCTGAAGCTGCGGCTGAAATCGGTCACTTGTTCACACATTTACTATTTTCTACATGGTGAATGGCACATAGTGCACTATATAGAGGATAGGGAACAATTAAGACAGTGTAAATATGCTTTCCATTGAGACAAATGCAGTCTGGTTTCACGTTAGAGTCACAGGAACCGCAGCGCACACAGTCTGCTCCGGTCCAGAGACACGAGAGCACATAGCGGATCATATTCGCAAGTCGGCACAGACTACAAAACATATCGGACACATTTGAATTCTGCACAGAATGCTACAGTATCTCACAGAAGTGAGTATACCCCTCACATTTTTGCTAATATTTTATTATCTTTTCATGTGACAACACTGAAGAAATTACATTTTGCTACAATGTAAAGTAGTGAGTGTACAGCTTGTATAACTGTAAATTTGCTGTCCCCTCAAAATAACTCAACACACAGCCATTAATGTCTAAACTGCTGACCACAAAAGTGAGTACACCCCAAAAATGTCCAAATTCGGCCCAGTTAGCCATTTTCTCTCCCTGGTGTCATGTGACTCGTTAGTGTTACAAGGTCTCAGGTGTGAATGGGGAACAGGTGTGTTAAATTTGGTGTTATCACTCTCACTCTCTCATACTGATCACTGGAAGTTCAACATGGCACCTCATGGCAAAGAACTCTCTGAGGATCTGAAAAAAAGAATTGTTGCTCTACAAATAGATGGTGTAGGCTGCAGCACAGTGGCCAAGACCATACAGCGGTTTAACAGGACAGGTTCCACTCAGATTAGGCCTCGCCATGGTCGACCAAAGAAGTTGAGTGCATGTGCTCAGTGTCATATCCAGAGGTTGTGTTTGGGAAATAGACGTATGAGTGCTGCCAGCATTGCTGCAGAGGTTTAAGGGGTGGAGGGTCAGCCTGTCAGTGCTCAGATCATACGCCACACACTGCATCAAATTGGTCTGCATGGCTGTCGTCCCAGAAGGAAGCCTCTTCTAAAGATGATGCACAAGAAAGCCCTCAAACAGTTTGCTGAAGACAAGCAGACTAAGGACATGGATTACTGGAACCATGTCATGTGAGACCAAGATAAACTTATTTGGTTCAGATGGTGTCAAGCATATGTGGCAGCAACCAGGTGAGGAGTACAAAGACAAGAGTGTCTTGCCTACAGTCAAGCATGGTGGTTGGAGTGTCATGGTCTGGGGTTGCATGCGTGCTGCCAGCACTGGGGTGCTACAGTTAATTGAGGGAACCATGAATGCCAACATGTACTGTGACATACTAAAGCAGAGCATGAGTCCCTCTCTTCGGAGACTGGGCCGCAGGGCAGTATTCCAACATGATAACGACCCCAAACACACCTCCAAGATGACCACTGCCTTACTAAAGAATGTCTCCAGACCTAAACCCTATTGACCATCTGTGAGGCATCCTCAAACGGAAGGTGGAGGAACATAAGGTCTCTAACATCCACCAGCTCCATGATGTCCTGATGGAGGAGTGGAAGAGGACTGAGGCAACCTGTGAAGCTTTGGTGAACTCCATGCCCAAGAGGGTTAAGGCAGTGCTGGAAAATAATGGTGGCCACACAAAACATTGACACTTTGGGCCCAATTTGGATATTTTCACTTAGGGGTGTACTCACTTTTGTGGCCAGCGGTTTAGACATTAATGGCTGTGTGTTGAGTTATTTTGAGGGGACAGCAAATTTATACTCACTACTTTACATTGCAGCAAAGTGTCATTTCTTCAGTGTTGTCACATGAAAAGATATAATAAAATATTTACAAAAATGTGAGGGGTGTTCTCATTTCTGTGAGATACTGTATATTTTAAAGCGATATGGATGAGATTAGGAGGAGAAACGGTTAGAGATTAGAAGGAAACTGAGGTTTTACCAAGCTCAAATTTTTGATCAAATACAGGCTGCCTTGGTGAAACCACTTTGTGAGAACATGCTGGAGACCATTATCTTTTCAAATTTTGCAGCTTGTGGAGCTCAGTTCATGCCAACCCAATTCAACTTTTCACTCAAATTGTTATACTGGTATTATCATTTGAAACAAACAAACAAACAAACAAACAAAAAAAAAAAAAAAAAGGAAGGATGTGAAATAGAAGTATTTCGCTTCTGGACCCCACTGTATATTACATTCACAACTACAATTGGTAGAGATATTAGTAGGAATTATTCAGAAGTCTCTTAACATCCAAACTGACACCCATGAGAGAAAGTGAGAGTGAGAGAAAAATATCTGGAGGGAAAGGGAAAGGGGCAGGTTAGCAGGTATTGCCGAACAAAAAAAAAAAAAAATCTTGAAAATGTATTCATCTAATCTACATCTGAATCAATTGCCCTTGCCCCAGAATAAAGGCACTTTCATCCTTCATAACCCTCCCAAAAACACATCTCTCTCTCTCTCTCTTTCTCGCTCTCCTTTTTCTTCAAATACTCTATTCAGTCAGAGAGTCCGAGAGTGTGAGGTGAATAAAAGATATAAAACAGACTGGAACCTCTCTTTCTCTCCCTCCATTTGTAGGATGGATTGTTTCCGCAGTCGTTTCCTGCTTTGTCTTATTTTAAGTTCTCGTCAGGGTCGAGGAGAGGAAATGGTGCCAGCTGTCCACTTTGTCAACTTCCCCCTCCACAGACTCACAATATACACACACCATATATATACACACACACATAAATGTATGTAGACATATGCGAAGGACCACACTAGGGCAGAAGGGTGGAGGTTGCTGGATTTAATGATGGACAGTTTTCACACAGTGGAAAAAGCAGCACATCGCCTGAGGAAAAAAGTCCAACTGCAAATGTTTTGCTTTCCTATTACTGGGCTGGAACAACCCTCCCAGTCCGCATGACAACCGGACCAACAGCTCCATCAAAGAGAAGAGAGAAAATCCAGAAGTTTCTATGCAGTAAATGTTCTCTAACTCTACACAACTACTATAGACCAAAGCATCTCTATGCGATACACACAAAGACACAAACGTACACGTACAGAGCGAGAGAACGAGCGCATGCTGACACAGGCATAACGGCACTAAACAGCAAATTAGCTGACACACAGCACACAAGATCAAAGCTGAGAAGAAAGGAGCAAACAAGACTGCCTAAGCTCATTAAAAAGCCTCTTTATTAGCGTCAAATTAAGAACTTTTTGCCTTTGCGAGGGATAAAGGGAAGAAAATAGAGAAGGAGAAAGAGGGATGAGGGGAAAGAGTACAGGAGGATCGCTAGCTGCTAATCACATTATTAAAATGACTTTTGAGTCCTGAATTTGACACAGCAATCGTTTTGTGATGGAGGGAGAAAATTAGTGGGATAAAAGGAGAGCTAACGGCTCACGCGGTGTGACTGATCCTGCAAGTTAAAGCAATCGGGGATTAAACAGAGACACACTGGAGATGACTGGCTAAGTTAGAGAGTGATGGAGAGATAAGAAGAAAGAGTCAGAGACATAAGAATCAGAGACAGACAAGACAAAAAAAAAAAAATTCAAGAGAAGAAAAGAGGGAGACGAGAGCATGAACTGGAAAAAGGATAGTGCTCTATCTCTTGACTTCCAGAGGAAACTTTTAATGCTATTTCATAGCTCAGGAGACTTAATGGAGTTCTCTGTTTCTTTCTGTGAAAGTGATTGTTCCTCAAAATTCTGTCATTATTTACTCATGCTCATGTCATTCAAAACCCGTCTGCTGGTACATTTTTCAGCGGAACTCAAAAGATTTTTCGACAAAAAAAGGATTTTTTCCCCCATACAATAGTTCATAGTGACCACATCTGTCAAGCTTCAATCAGGAAGAAACAGTAAGAGCATCATTAGAGTACATATTCTTATGCACAATATTCAGTGTCTTCTGATGCAATATGGTGGCTTTGGCTGATGAACAGACTGAAAATTATCTATCCACTATCTGTTCACCTATGCTTTAGAGCTGAATAATGGCATTTAGCAAATAATGATGACTAAAACTTGCTCAGTCCCTCACACAAAGCTATTGTATGGCATTCACAAGACTTGGTATATAGGGCACAATTCATATGGACTACGTTGATTATGCATTTTTTAAATTTTAGAGCTTCACAGATGAATTGTTGAATTGTTGTTGCAAGAAATCTTCAAGAGTTGTTTAAAGTTTCACCAAAAATTCTAGTAGTTGGGTTTGGAATGACATTGAGCATATATCACAGACTATACACCAAGATTTGGGTGAACTATTCTTTCAAAGTGCCCCTATTATACTATTTTAAAGGTTTCCAATTTTGTTTTGGAGGTCTCCTACAATTGGTTTACAGAGTCAAAAATGTAATTTTCTCATAATATACATTGCAGCATCACCTTTTTTCTCACAGTGTCAGAAATGGCTCGATAAAGGATTCAGGCTTTAAACCTCTCCTTTCTGAAAGCCTACTCTGCTGTGATTGGTCAAATGGCCCAGTCTGTTGTGATTGGTCTACTGCTTACAGAGTCGAAGGTGAAAGTAGACATTGTTCGTGGACAGCCAATGAAGATCATATGCTGGCATTATGCAAAATTGTTACAAAGCATTTCTTCCCTTCTGTGCTCATGGTGTCCACTGAGCCACACCCTCATCCTGAAATTTTAAGACAGTGGTCTAACAGCTGGGGGCTCGTCCGGGATTTTCCCAAGAAACATGGGACTGAGAAGTCATCCTCCATCACAGGTAAGTTGTTTTTTAATGATTTCCTGTGATAGGTTTGTTGCTAATGACTCGTTTGGCACTTCAGAATTGGTTCTTCCTTTTGGGAGACAATAACTTCATTTATTGTATACTTTCATCTTTGAAACTACACAGACCAAACAGCTATATTATACACTACAATAAATGTAATATGTAAAAAAAAAAAAAAAAAAAAAAAAAAAGATGTTTTGCTTAAATTTACTGAAAATAAAAATAAAATAGAGAAATTGAAGGAAAACAAATAATTGTTAAGACAACAAGCATACAGTAGGAATACAGAACTAAGATGAATGGGGAGAAGCATCATCTTGTTTACACAAAAATGTTAAGCAGCATTGATAATAATAATAAATGTTTCTTGAGCATCAAATCAGCATTAGAATGATTTCTGAAGGATCATGTGACACTGAATTGACTGAATTTATAATGCTGAAAATACAGCTTTGCATAATAAATTATGTTTGAATCTATTAAAATAGAAAACAGTTATTTTAAATTGTAATAATATTTAACAATATTACTGTTTTACTGTATTTTTGATTAAATGAATGCAGCCACGGTGAGCATTTCTTTCAAAAATATAAAAAATCTCTGATCAAACTGCAAACTTTATATTGGCAAATCTGAGCAGAGTTTATGATATTGCTATTGTAGAATCTTTTTCTGGCTTGCTCACTAGGGGGTTGAAAGGCATTATTTTCTTTTCCTTTTATCTTCTTTATTTCTCATTTTTCTGTAAAGCTGCTTTGGAACAAAGTTTATTATAAAAAGCACTATACAAAAGATGAATTTAAACTCCAGAAGAGACACATTATTTCAGTCTTGTTCTCAGGAGAAGAAGCTGAGAATCAGAAGACTTCACATGACCCAACACACCTCTTAGCAGACGCATCATGCTTTACTTTGACCCATATGAAACATGTAGCACTCAGGGGTTGCTATAGTAGCAAGAAAGCAGGAAAAGCAAACTAAACACTATGAAGGATGTTTGACCTTGGCATGCATGCATCATTATTTTCTTAATGTCATGGTGTTTTTGACATTGTGTTCTACAAGTCCAATCAATGCATCCAGACAAAATCCTCTCAGTCTCTATCTTTTTTTGAATTGTTACCACTGACTGCACTTGACAAGGTCAACAGCGAATGCGTTCAATGTTAAAGGCACAATATGTAAGATTTTTGCAGTAAAATATCCAAATATCCACTAGGCCAGTTTGTTCAGTTGAGTACTTACAATATCCCAAATGTGTCCAACTATTTGTAAATCATGAGAAAATCACAATTTTAACCAAGGATCCGGGACGTGTCCAAGAGTTGCCTGTCAATTGCGTCATACCTGCGTTACCCTCGGTTTCCGGTTTTATTTTGTAGAAACCATGGAAACACCAAAGACACTTTAATATATTATATGTTTTATTAGACAAAGGACATGTTTTATTAGACTGTTTGGTTACATTTATAGACAGAAAATGAATTATTGCTATATAGCTCAACACGTTTAGTCTTATTGTTTAAATCTAGTTTTGTACCATGCTTTTACCGTGCCTCAGAGAAAAACACTATTTTGTCAAGTAGCTAACATAGCATAATCAGATGAAGCTTTATTTTCTCCATCATACAATACGTTTAAAAATTAATTGCCTGCCATTTATCAACACAAGCCATCCGGCATTTATTAATATGATATTCTAAAATCGCTTTAGCTCACTGCAGTGTGTAACAAGTGTCTCATAGTAGCCGCCGAGCGAACGCACAGAGTAATGTTATAACATCATTTTCAACACAGTCAAATGTATCTAATATGATAAACAGTGCTGTGTTACCTCATACACTTGACCGGAAGAAGCAGAAGTGGCGACTGCGGCATTATAAAAGTTCTACTGCACGCAAGGCGTGTGTCGGGTTAATTTCTCATTAGAAATCGCTCCAGAGTCCTCGTTCAGCTCCAACATCACTCAGCCCTGTTCTGCTTCATACTACAGTAATGTTAATAATCTCATTCATGAACATGATTTCTGCTCAAGTCCCGTCCCGATTCTTTTCTACCAGCTGTGAGGTGAAGACGACATCTTCCAAGATTCCGCACTCAAATTCGGCATCATCAAGCTACGCCTTTGTTTTGGATAGGCGACCTCTAGTGGCAAAAAATCTACATATTGCAGCTTTAAAATCATTTGACCTTTGAGCTAGCTTTAACTAATGGCACCTTGGGTCAAAAGCGTTACTCAACGAAATTTTAAAATGCAACTTTTAAAAGAATAAAATAATTAGTATATAATAATTAATGCCGAATCACCCATTCACATGTCAGTCCAATCAAGCCTGACTGTAAATCATTCACTTCAGATATCACCTGACACACACACACACACACACACACACACCAAAACAACACTTTTAATTATGTTGTGACAGTATAGAGCTCAAAGTTAGCCAGACATGCCACTGGGGCCTCCTCCTCCTCCTATGTATGTATGTATGTATGTATGTATGTATGTATGAATGAATGAATGAATGAAATCCCTGGTTTTTTTTTTTCTTTTCTTTTTTCCCCAAACTATTCCACTGATTTCCTGTCTACTCTTCTCCATCATGGATATAAAAGAATGATTGAGCAAAGATTTCTCATGAGAGAAGACAGAGAAACAATGGGGAAAAGCACAGTCAAGAATCCCCAGGTGACTCACAACCAGCCCACCTGCCCGAAGAGAAGAAAACCAAAAAGAGGCACAAAGAAGAGAAGTATTTGACAATGCTGTACATATGTGTGTGTGTGTGTGTGTGTGTGTGTGTGTGTATGTGTGTGTGTGTGTGTGTGTGTGTGTGTGTCAGATGAAAGACTCAGTGAAACTGAAGCCACTGGTGTATGACACTATGTGGAAGCATGCTCACTGCAAATGGGCACACAAATTTAACTTAAGCAAAAATGTAGAAGCATCTAAATATACTAAATTAAATTTCTTTTACATTGGCTATGGAAGCAATAAGCAGCCACATGTCCATAAAAGGAACAACCACAATGGGGGTTATGCGCAACAAACTTCATATTCTGTTAAACAGGTTGCATCTCTTCTGGTTCAGGTCTTTTGTATGTGCATCAGTAAATATAGAGCCATTTTACTCAAGATGTGTTCAAAGGAGTGAGCAAATATGAGCATAATCTATGTCCATCACAAATGCAGATTGACAAGTGTTTTTTTTTACTTTTCACTAACATTTAGATATTTATAATGAATAAAACACCAACAATAAAAAGAACTAACTAGGTTAGCTAAATACATTAAAAGTCCAAAGATGTTACCATCAGTTCGTGTTGTCTATTCTTTCATATGTGCTGCCTTAATGTTATTGAAATGCAGTACAGACACATTAAAATAACTTGATAAAGCATTAATCCAGTCCACTTGTTTGCCGGCGTATTTCACATCGACACACCCTCCAAAGTAGGACTCTGTATCATCTGATTCTGAAGTTTCCATTTGAAGGCGATTTTTTTATTGCCTAATTTCACAATAGCATTCACACTGCAGATGCGGTCTGGTAATGCAGCGATCATTACAAGTCTATTTTTGTTGTGCTGCACAGGCTGAATTAATGCCATAGTGCTCGTGAGTTGAATCAAACTTACTGAATCGTTAGTGAATCGTTCAAAGTTGTGAGATCGCAACTGGCTCTCCCATTGAATCTCATTCTCGTTTTTCTGTCCAATTGAAAAGGAACCATTATTGTGATACATGTCAGAGACATCTCTCAATATGATAACATGCAATTAAAGGTCCATATTCACAACTGCAACAATGTTTTGTTGTAATTGTAAATATAAATATGCCAAATATTAACCCTCTGGAGTCTGAGGCTGATTTGGGGCCTGGAGAAGTTTTGACATGCCCTGACATTTGTGCTTTTTTCAGTTGTTCATAAACATATTAATGGAAAAAGTGTCATTACTCTGTATTCAGCACAAACTAGGCTACAATAATATGTGAGGAACATGTATGTACATGTTTGTGTTTTTGAAGGAATAACATTTATGCGTGGTTATTGAAAAAACAAAAAACTTAAGTCACTGAAATAAGGCCAAAAAAAGTACAGTAAATCTGTGTTTACAATACTTTAGGGTATTGGAGGTTGTAAACTAGAGGTGTTTTCAATTCATACTTGAAGTCGGAGGGCGCTCTCTGTGCATTTTTAGTCCACAAATTCATCTAAAAGAAGAAGAGGCTATTCCATGAATGGAGTTTCCAATTCACACTGCAGCCGGAGGGCGCTAAAGAAATGCGGCCACGCCCACGGAGCCAGCGCTATTCAGACGCAAATTCAGAGGCAATACATGTATTCATCGTCTCAATCGTGTATTTATTGTCTTGAAAAGTGTTTATCTGGATGTAAAAGTCATGGTTAGCGAGCTCTAGAAGACATGCAGTTAGTTCCTGTTTTCTTTTCTTCTATAGATGAATTTTAGATGAGTTTTTGTTTCTTTAGCGCCCTCCAGCTGCAGTATGAATTGGAAACTCCATTCATGGAATAGCCTCTTCTTCTTTTAGATGAATTTGTGGACTAAAAATGCACAGAGAGCGCCCTCCGACTTCAAGTATGAATTGAAAACACCAGCGTTCATAGTAATGACAATGAATATTAAATAAATATAACTCCTCTGTATAGAAAATTGACATATAAGCATATGAGAATCCAATATTTCTCCAAATGTGCATGCTTTTAAACTAAAAGCCTATATTCAGACTCTTTGCATCACAGAAATACATTATATTTTAAAGTATAATATAAAACCATTACTTTATATTGTAATAATATTTTTCTGTATGTTTCATATATCATGATAAGCTTGAGACATCACAGTGCGGCAGTGGTGATTCACGCCTCCACGCATACTGTGTTTCTTGGCAAAAAGTGTCTTACAAAAACTAAATCAATATATTGTTTTATATGAAGGAGTAGGCAGCATAATTTTTACATAATTTTGAAGCAAAAACGTACTCGGTTACTAACGTAACCTCGGTTCCCTGAGATACGGAACGAGTACTGCGTATGGGGAAAAGTCTCCCTTTTTATCCGTCACTGAAGCCTTTTTCAATAACGCAGTGTAACTGCATCGTCATTGGTTCACTCATGAGAAGTTGTTGAACCAATGACGGCGCGGCATAGCTGCGCGGCCTATGGCGACAAAGCGCGCAAATATTCCTGCCGAAAGGGGCGGGGTTTAGTGCTATATAAGCGGGTGTTTCGCCATAGGATTTCAGGCCATATCGACTGAAGCGACGACCTTGAAGCCGCAGCCTCATGGCACGGCAAGTAACGCAGTACTCGTTCTGTATCTCAGGGAACCGAGGTTACATTAGTAACCGAGTACGTTCCCTTTCGATACTTCACTCGTACTGCGTATGGGGAACGAATTCAACTGTGCCGTGCCACGGCAGGGAACGACTGGACATGTTTGGGATGCCTAGGGGGGTCCACGAAACTAATGAGAAGGCCGAAGCCGTCGAACCCATTGTTACACTACAAGAGGAGATTACTCCTGAACCGGTTTGAGGCGGGGCTCGAAGAGGCCGCTGCATCACACCGATAGGACCCGAGCTTGTAAAGTCGGAACGTCCAACTGGTAAAATCTGACAAAGGTGGACGGCGAGGACCAGCCGGCCGCCTCACAGATGTCTTTGATAGAAACTCCACTGGACCAGGCCCATGAAGAGGCCATACTTCTAGTGGAGTGAGCTCTAACTCCTATGGGGCATTCTGAGCCCATGGAGGAGTAACAAAGAGCTATGGCGTCGACAATCCAACGCGAGAGGCGTTGCTTTGAGACCGGAGACCCTTTGGTGCGGCCGCCAAAGCAAACAAAGAGCTGATCTGATAGCCGAAAGGGCTGTGATCGCTCTACATAAGTTCTCAATGCCCTAACAGGGCAGAACAACTCCAGCTCTTGCTCTTCTGACGACACAGGGAGTGCAGAGAGGGAGATGACCTGTGCTCTGAACGGGGTCGAGAGCACCTTGGGGACGTAGCCATGCCTGGGTTTCAATACGACTTTGGAGTCGTTGGGCCCAAATTCAAGGCAAGCAGGGCTCACAGAGAGGGCCTGCAGATCGGCGACACGTTTTACCAATGCTAAAGCCAGTAGCAGAGCGGTCTTAAGCCGGGGACACACCTAACGATTAGCTGAAACATTCTAAGACTGAACAGAACACACATACCGATTGTTTCCTTCGACTGGAGCCGATTTTAATCGTTGACAGTCGGAGAAGAACACAAACGTTTACGATTGAGACCGCTGCTAAGCAACACACTGTGCGCGGGATCTTGAAAATGGATGTAAACAAACAGCTGGCGCTCTTCATCTGCAGCTATATTTGTGCGGAAAATAACAAAAAAAGAGGAAAACGCGCACTTTGTTTTCAACAGAGAGAATTTGAGGTGAGTAAACTTTGGTAAATTAATCTATTTTTAGAGCTTGCACTCCGGTGGTGTCGCCTTTGTTAAGCAACGATAAGCTGCGATCCTCAATGAAGCTTGTTCGACTTGAAACGGCACTGTACAGACCATTAAATTACCACAGAAGTAAATTATACTACCACAATGCGACCTCAAAGGGCACTTTCACTTTCGCGATCAAAGGGGCAGGGCTCTTTATATTCTCTCTGTATATATTGTATCATTAACTGTTAATTTTGTATCCGTATCTTTCCAGATAAATAATATATATACAAAATATGATAAAAAAAGTCTAACGTTAGTCATTATCTTTATCACTTGTTGCCCCCCTATTGGCTGGTGCCCCAGGACACTCGCCCAATCCCGTCTATGGATAATCCGGTCCTGTACCTGATACGTTCAAAGCTTCCGCAATAGCAGCCCAGCTTCTTTCCTTATCACTTCTATTATGGTACGTTATTCCTTCGAAGATATGTTGTATTCGTACTCTTGCCAGAGTTCAACCAGTTTTTCTTCCATACCGGTTGTCCAATGTGTATTTATGTTGCAAACGTTTTTTGACACCATTTCGCCGCTTGTTTACAATCGCCTGACACAGTCTCCAAGGAAACAGAGACGTCATCGGTCGCAAATATTATGCTGCCTTCACGTGCTCTCAGCGCTATTGTAAAAATGACTTTCCTTTCGAAACTTGAATGCGATTTGCTCGTAATCACTACTTCAGAAGTGGGAATTATCAAATTTGAGAAGAATCTTTGTGAGGAGGACTGGCAATGACTGTTTCTAAAATTCTAAGACTAGAATCGTTAGACGCAGCACACTGCACGATTTTAAGCACCAACTGTAAACACCGACTGAACGCAACTGGCTCTGACTCGGCGCGATTGGACATGATCAGTCGTAAGTATCAAATTACATTCATAATCGGCCTTACAATCGTTAGGTGTGTCCCCGGCTTTAAGCGTCAGGGGCTTGAGATCAGCTGAGCACAGCGGCTCAAAGGGATGTCCTTTGAGAGCCCTAAGGACCATAGATAGGTCCCAGGTGGGAACAGTGAGGGGGCGAGGAGGATTCAATCGCCTAGCACCCCTCAAGAAACGCACCTCTAGGCCGTTTCTCCCCACCGACTGGCCAGCGATAGGAGAGTGAAACGCTGCGATGGCTGCTACGTAAACTTTGAGCGTTGAAGGGGCTCGCCCTGAATTCAAACGCTCTTGGAGAAAGGACAGTATCGGAGATATGTCACACTCCTCTGGATCTATGTTGCGTGCAGAGCACCAATCAACAAAGATTGACCATTTCTGGGCATAGACACGCCTCGTAGACGGAGCTCTCGCCTGAGAGATGGTGTTCAACACGTCCCCGGGGAGGTTAACCGGCTCCCGTCGAGGGACCATAAGTGCAGAGCCCAAAGTTCTGGCTGTGGGTGCCAAATTGTCCTGTTCGCCTGAGAGAGAAGGTCTTGTCTCAGAGGAATGGGCCACGGGGCTCTCGTGGAGAGCCTGAACAGCTCTGAGGACCAAACCTGGCTCCTCCAGAGCGGGGCCACCAGGAGGACTCTGTGCTCGTCTTCCTTGATTCGTCTGATAACCTGAGGAATCAGAGCAATCGGGGGGATGCGTAAAGAAGGGTGCTGGGCCAATGGTGGGCCAGCGCGTCGTCCTTCCTCGAGAAATAAGTTGGGCAATGAGAATTGTCTTCTGAGGCGAAGAGGTCGACCTCTGCCTTCCCGAAGAATTCCCATATTGTGAGAACCGTCTGGGGGTGGAGCGTCCACTCGTCTGAGGGAACATTGCTCCGAGACAGCATATCTGCTCCCAGATGGGTTTTCCCAGGAATGTGTGTCGCTCTGAGCGACAGAAACCTGGGTAGAGCCCATTCCAGAAGACGCTTCGTCCAGTGTGCATAAGCGGCTGGACGAAAGACCTCCCTGGTGATTTATGTACGACACCACCGTCATGCTGTCCAATTGGACTAGGACGTGGCGTCCCGTCAGGTGAGCCTGAAAGAAGTGAAGGGCACGTATCAATGCCAGCATCTCTAGGCAGTTGATATGAAGATGACTCTCCTCGTGTGACCACGAGCCGAAGGCCGGTCTGCCCTCGCAAAGAGCGCCCCAACCCGAGTTGGATGCGTCCGTCGAGAGCACCGTCCTTCGCGACGCCGCCTGAAGGGGTACGCCACGCTTGAACCACTCGGGGTTCAACCA
The DNA here is from genome assembly GCF_018812025.1 of Megalobrama amblycephala. Taxonomy (NCBI): domain Eukaryota; kingdom Metazoa; phylum Chordata; class Actinopteri; order Cypriniformes; family Xenocyprididae; genus Megalobrama; species Megalobrama amblycephala. The sequence continues at coordinate 32,582,865 of NC_063047.1, forward strand.
GGGCTTCAGGGCTGATAGACAGGCCTGATTGACCTTGAGACAGAAGCGGCCATGCCGCCAGGCGTAGGGGGGAACCCGAAACTTCAGCCAGTACTGCAGAGGCCACATCCGAAGAAGGCCGAGCTGTAGAACTGGGGAGGCGGAAGCCATCAGCCCTAATAGCCTCTGGAAGGACTTCAGAGGAAGGTAGGCTTTGTTTGTGACGGAAGCCGCGAGCTGCTGAATGGCCAGAGCGGGCCAGAATGAGCCAATCCTCGAGATAATTCTGAACACGGATTCCCATCTGTCTGAGTGGGGAAAGAGCCGCATTCATGCACTTGGTAAAAGTGCGAGGAGCCAGGGACAGCCAGAAGGGTAGGACCGTGTATTGGTAAGCCACACCCTCGAAGGCGAATCTCAAGAACCGCCTGTGGTGGGGGGCTATCTGGATGTGAAAGTAGGCATCTTTCAGGTCCAGTGAGCAGAACCAGTCCTCGTGACAAATCTGTGCGAGGATCTGCTTCAGCGTCAGCATCTTGAACTTCCGTCTCATGAGGAAGTTGTAAAAACGGCTGTAAAAGCCTGACTCGCTCTCTGGAGGAGAGACTATTTCTATAGCCCCTTTCCTGAGCAGCGCCAAGACTTCGGTTCGGAGAACGTGAGCGTTGTCCGAAATCACCGAAGTCTGAAGCACCCCGCCGAAGCGTGGGGGTCTTCGGGCGAACTGGAGCGAGTAGCCCTGACTTATGATCCCTAGGACCCACTTTGACAGCCCGGGGATGACCCGCCAAGCCTCGACCCGGGTGGCAAGAGGTTGAATGACATCGGCTGACAGCCCGCCTGAGGGGGGGCTGTACACCGAGGGGAGTGGAAGAGGAAATTTGCCCTTTATTAGAAAAGGTAAAAATGTGTTCGCCGTGAAAACAGCGTTTTGTGTGGACGCAACATTTGTGGGCCCATCTGTAACACTGAGCATCATTCCCACGCCCGGATGTGAATGAGGCGGAGGGGAAACTGGAGCTTTGGGGGTGGTTCGGCTGCAGCGAGACATTCCCCCGTCCTCTTCCTTCCTCTTAAATCAGGATGACTTGGGCGTCACAGGGTCCAGCGTAATCTTGGGCCGGGGTCCCTGGCGTCTCGGGAAGGAGCGTCTGGCAGAGCGAGAGCGCTGGCGTTGCTCCTTTGGCGGTGCTGCCTGGGAGGCAGAGGGGGCAGGCTTGCTCTGCTGAGCCGGCGCAGGCCTGGGTCGGCTTGAAGCAGATGCGGAGCTGGAGCGTTTTGGCAGGAAGTGTCTCATGGCCTGAGACGACTTCTGCGCTGTGGTGAATCGCTCGGTGAGACCCTCTACCGATGGCCCAAAGAGACCGGAAGGCGAGACAGGGGCTAAAAAGGCCATCTTATCCACATCCTTGATCTCGGTCAAGTTGAGCCATAAGTGGCGCTCTAAAACCACCAGGCTGGCCATGGACCTTCCAATGGCCTGGGCTGTGGCCTTCGTGGCTCGCAGGGCTAGGTCAGTGGCGCTGCGGAGGTCCCTGAAGGCGGGTGCATCAAAGCCGGACTCGTCCATAGAGAGGAGAAGCTTGGCTTGAAACACTTGGAAAATGGCCATAGTGTGGAGCGCCGAGGCAGCTTGGCCTGCGGAGGCGTAGGCTCACGAAGCCAGGGTGGAGGTAGTCCTGCAGGGCTTTGAAGGAAGGGCCCTCTTAGATTTCCAGCCCACAGCCGTGGGAGGACAGAGGTAAGCTGCCACTGCTTCATCCAGGGGCGGCGGGTGCTCGTAGCCCTTTTCTTCAGCGCCGTCCACAGTCGTGAGGGCTGAACGGTGCGTGGTGTGCAGGCGGGCAGAGTAAGGAGCGCGCCATGACTTGGTCAGCTCCTCGTGTACCTCGGGGAAGAACGGGGCAGCACGTTGACGAGGGGCCTGGCGTCTTCCCGGCAGGAACCACTCATCTAGGCGGCTCCGTGACGGCTCTTCCGGCGGAGCCCAATCCAGGTCTAGCTCCTCCACAGCTTTTGAGAGGACGCGGAGAAGTTCGGCGTCCATGCCCGAGCCGTGTTCAATGGGCTCCAGCGGAGGTGGGGGGCGGGGTCGTCCGACTCGCCAGCCCAGCCTTCTGCTTCGGAAGCCGCGAAAGACATGGATTCATCTAGCGGCTCTTCATCCGATCCACCGAATGAGACGATGGCGGCAGGAGACGGCTGAGGCGGCGGCCGGAACAGGAAGCAGGCGGCGGGCGTCTTGAAGACGGAGCTCGGGGCAGTAGTCCATGAGGGTGCCGGCGCTGTCGTAGTCCGGCGGCTCAGCTGGGTCCGCTGCGGGGCCTCTTCAACGGCGGCGAGAGCTGCTTCTTCCAGGCGGCGAGCTTCTTTGGCTTCAGCGCGGAGATCAGCGAAGAGATGTGTAGTCGTCGCTGAAGGAGAAAGGACTGAAATCCTATGGCGAAACGTCCGCTTATATAGCACTAAACCCCGCCCCTTTCGGCAGGAATATTCGCGCGCTTTGTTGCCATAGGCCGCGCAGCTATGCCGCGCCGTCATTGGTTCAACAACTTCTCATGAGTGAACCAATGACGATGCAGTTACACTGCGTTATTGAAAAAGGCTTCAGTGACGGGGAAAAAGGGAGACTTTTCCCCATATGCAGTACGAGTGAAGTATCGAAAGGGAACTCTAGTTTACAACCTCCAATACCCTAAAGTATTGTAAACACAGATTTACTATACTTTTTTTGGCCTTATTTCAGTGACTTAAGTTTTTTGTTTTTTCAATAACCACGCATAAATGTTATTCCTTCAAAAACACAAACATGTACATACATGTTCCTCACATATTATTGTAGCCTAGTTTGTGCTGAATACAGTGTAATGACACTTTTTCCATTAATATGTTTATGAACAACTGAAAAAAGCACAAATGTCAGGGCATGTAAAAACTTCTCCAGGCCCCAAATTAGCCTCAGACTCCAGAGGGTTAATTTTTCTGTGATTAGTATTCACTAAGTTACAGTTCATTTTCTGAGAACTATCAGATTGGACTTCGTTCAGAGGGAGAGGAGAAATCACGCATCATGTTAGTTTTCTTTATTTTACAAAAAGCACAACATTTTGTTTTTACTCTGAGTGTATACAAATAAAAGAAGATATTCTATAGTTTCAATTGATATATTACTTATGTCTCTATGACAAAAATGACAGAGTATTTTAAGTCTGTTTTGCTGCAATGTGAAAAAAAACCTGCAAAACGCGCCGGCGCGTTTTCAGACCTCAGAGTGTTAATATAAATAATGTCTAAAAACATTATATATTATATTTAAGAAAATTTTAGGCTGTTGGACACTGTTTAGTATGGCATGCGTGGGATCCAAATGTAAAGTTAGGGAAACTTTGTGTGGGACTATAGTCAACAAACAGGCAGAACATCATTTATTAACAAAAAAACATAAAAAACATTTATATGGCACAAATCAGGATCATCAGTGCGACAGCATTAAAGGATTAGTTCACTTCTGAATGAACATTTTTCCTGATAATTTACTCACCCCCATTTCATCCAAGATGTTCATGTCTTTTTTTCTTCAGTCGAAAAGAAATTAAGGTTTTTGAGGAAAACATTCCAGGATTCTTCTCCATAGAGTGGACTTCAGTGGCTAGAGCTAGAGCTCATTTGTGGTTAAAATGTGTATACATTTTAATTTTTTTAAGAAAATTACCACTATATGGAGAAAAATCCTAAAATGTTTTCCTCAGAAACCTTCGACTGAAGAAAGAAAGACATGAACAGCTAATTTATACTAAATAAAGTAATAAACAGCTTATATAACTTAAATTATCATAGTTGTAATCTATACACTAAAATATACTGTATTAAAATCACAGGTATTTTTAGTAGCAGTTCTGTAATAGGTCAACTTTTATGTCAAAAAACCAAACAAAAATAAAAAAAAACAAAAAAACAATTTGGCTCCTTAATGTTTCATAATTGTTTAATTTCAGTACACCACTGACATATGCTATCACAGTGGGATCAGACAAGACATCCGGAAGGGAATTTAACCCCATTAAATTCCCACTGAATGAGGAAAGAGATAATTACTGCAACAAACAAATTTAAGGAGGCGTGCCACTCTGTGCATCTCTATGAACTCACACACACAGATACACAGATAAACTTACTCCACCATTCTCCTACCCCATGTTCTTGCTTTGCACGCTGTGATGATGTCAAAATGAAATAAATAAATAAATTGCAACGAATTGTTCATCTGTCTTGCATTTATCAATCATCATTCATATGTAAAATCCATCTGTGATCATTATTCTCAAATATCAAAAATATTAATATTCTTTGGATCTACAGTCATTTCTATAATGTCTGAATTAAGATGGCAATGTCTTTAGTCCAGACCCTATTTACCTTTATCTGTCTGACGTGTCTGACACAAACACACACACACACACACACACACACACACACACACACTTTTAGACAGAGCTCATGAAGTCACTTGTACGCATGTGCTGTGTTTACAGCTTGTTAGAGTTGTTTATCATTCCTAATTTCAGCCAAAGATTGCTGAATCAGTATAAATACAAAACACTGGGTTTATTGAATATGACTGCATACTTCTTTCTTTCACTCTCAAATTTCATACCTTTCACAGCATATATACCTTTTGGGTAATCCTGATTAAATTTCATGGTAAATTTGGTACATTTCATGAATAAGCTCCATGTGTAATAGTTTGAATTGTCATGCCCGCTTACAGTCATCTATTTGTATTCTGAATTTAATTTATGATTTTGATTTAGGTCTGGATTTTGATATTTAGTGGCCCCAAACTGTATTTTGTGCTTTTGGACATACTTAAAATGTATGAATTTCATTGTATTGGAGTTTTTGAGAAGCATCTTGGCACTTTGTTTGATATTTTGTTATCTAAAATGCAATGACATTCATGTAATTTAAGTCAAGACACTATAAGCAAAACCACCGTTTTTAAATTCCCTTGTCAAGTTTGAGATTTTGGGCTAAATTGCTTCCATTACAAGTGGAAAGAAAACATCCAAAAATACATATTTAAGTGTATAAAACATTTATAATAAATACTCAATATTTCAAATAAGAATTGTCCATTTTGATTTCATGGTGACTTGTCTGACTTAACAGACCACAGGATGCTTCTTAGATAACAACAACTCCTCTCAGTGTTCTCCTCTCACAGGACTGCATATGAGAATATCTGCTAAAGCAGTTTATAATGAACTACAGAGTCTATGCTTTAAAGGAACTCATGAGAGATCGAGCGAGAGGAACACAGCTAGAGATAATCATTCACAACAGATGTGATATGTGAACCCAAAGCTAACACAAACAAACACAAGGATATTTCTGAAAGCAAACAGACACAAACGGAACATCAACAGAACTGCAAGTGTTCAACAAAGTCAAGGAAGTCACGCCACACTATCAAAAACACATGACCCACAGAGAAAATGAGGTCAGATATTCCAGACACTGTGATATTATAGGATTCCAATAGCAGCCATAGGATTCTGCAACGATTATTACTTGTCTCACCGCAGTGAGCTCCCTAGATCAATGTAGATGGACTTTATTGATCTTCACTGTAGGTCAATGTATGTGATAATTGGCTAAGGAAAAATGCAGAACGACCAATAAAAACACACTTTTGAATAACCAAGTTTCCAGCATCAATGTAGCCCAATTATTCTGTCCTCACTTAAAGTGAAAATGCTGCGCTGCTGGACGCAGTCATAGCCATTCAGAACATGTTTGATCTCAGTGAACATGTTCTGAATGGCAAATCATATAGGGGAGACTGAAGATGGTTGCAACATGGGCTGAGTTGTAACACTGTTAGTTTAACCACTTTGAAATTAGATACAGAGATGAAATCTCTATCATACACGACCATCATTTTCTGAGGTTGAGTAGAAGTTATGTTCAATTTTTCATACGCTACCGTTCAAAAGTTTGGGATCGGTAAGATTTTTTAATAATGTTTTTGAAAGAAGTCTCTTATGCACCAAGGCTGCATTTATTTGATTAAAAATACAGTAAAAAAAAAAGAAAAAGAAAAAAAAAGTTAAATATTATTATAATTTAAAATAACTGTTTTCTATTTGAATATATTTTAAAATGTAATTTAGTCCTGTGATGCAAAGCTGTATTTTCAGCATCATTACTCCAGTCTTCAGTGTCACATGATCCTTTAGAAATCATTTTAAGACGCTGATTTGCTTCTCAACAAACATTTGTTATTTTTATTAATTTTCAAAACAGTTGTGCTGCTTAATATTCTTGTAGAAACTAATATAGGTCTCTGTCTTTCAAAACTCTTTGATAAAGTTCAAAAGAATAGCATTTATTTGAAATATAAATCTTTGTCACTTTTGGTTAAATTTAATGCATCCTTCTTTCTAAAATAATACTGCAATAACGGAAAAAAAAAATCACATTTTTGAACAGTGATGTATATTACTTCCTCATTTTTTGACCCAAGAAATCCATAAATGAACTGTATAAACCAATTGACTATGAAAGTGATTAACATGCATACATCATTACACATCATCACACATTATTATTATAATTAACGTATGTTTTATGTACTTCAATAACTTTCCCAACTTGTATGCTGCTTATTGACTATTTTTATATTTTTGGATTAAAATTCTTAAAATAAATGGTGGTGGAGTTCTTTTAATTGGAGTTTTTTAATGGAGGTTTATATAAAAAGAATTTCAAAAAGTCAATTTTATCAACAAAATAAATGCACGTACAAAATTAAAAACAAATGTTGTCTAATAATGTCACAATCCACTTCAACAGCTCTTTTGTACTTGACACTAATTTAGCTAAAAGTTGTAGACTGTAGATAAGTAGAGTAGACTGCATGGCTTAAGACAACTTTAATTTGACATTTCCTGTCTTCTTTTTACTTTTACTCAATAAAAGTTGCCCAAAAATAAAATTAGTTAAAAAACAAAGCAACAAAGTTTTAGCAAACCCCATCACATCCGCTTAAAATACCTTTTCTTTATTATTCACACAAATTAAAGAACTATTCTGTAATTTACCACAGAGGGGAGTTTTGAAAAGAATGAACATTTCCATTCATGTTATTCTTAGGCTGTACTCTAAGGGCTGAACTAAAACAGTGCGGGCTGGCTTCCTCCGGATGGACTTCATATGAGCAGAAACACACACACACACACACACACACACACACACACACACACACACACACACACACACACACACACACACACACACCAACATCCTGGTTCAAAGCCTCTGACTCACTGCTCTTTTCTGCCAAGCTTACACTACAGCTATTGTGAAGAGTAAACTCTTGGGGGCAAGATCCTTCTCTCTCACACACACATAGACATGATTATCTCATTCTGCTTCACATCATTATCCCTAATGCATACAGTATGAGCTTTTCAACAGCCCGAGCCACCGTGAAAGCCAGAAGTTTCGGGAGCACCTGCTGACAAACACACACTCATGCAGAGACGCTGAGAGGGGGAGGGGAACTCTGGGATACTGGAAGAAAGGAAGTAAAGCACCCTGAGATTCAGTTACGAGCAACCTGAGAACTGTGGGGGATGTATGTGTGCGAGAGAGATTAAAGGAGAAAAAGGAGTGTCTGACAAATAGAGTGAATAAGGGAAGTTAGGTAGATGAGTAATAGAGAATGAAAAGAGCGAGGAGGAAGTGATTATGCTAAAGTGGACAAGAGAAATACATTTGTAATAAAGAGACAGAAAGTTGAAGTGAGAAATTCAGTGTTAATAGTTCTTTTAATGGTTCTTTAAAGTACCTTCTTGTCAAAAATCTTTTTTTTTTTTTCTGGCATTGAGGCTTTTTGGAAGTTCATAATGGTACAATCTAGGTGTCAATCTGTAAACAGAGAAAAGGTGAAGCCCTCTAGGGTTCCAGTACATTTTTTTTTTCCTTTTCTGTTCAACCATAGACCTCCTTATATGAACTTAAAAAGATTCAACTATGACATCATTGCAACACAAGGTTCTCCCATGGCATTAAAGGAACTTAAGATGATTGTGCTATGGAATCAGTATCTATCATTGTAAAACAAAAATGTGGTAACATATTTCATTCATTAATATTTACTACTGACAAAATGCATAATGTGATTATTTAACTGCACATTGTCATATGAAGAGTAGCATGATCCTGCAAAACCGGAGGCTGCAGTTTCACCGGAGTCTTAGGACTGCATTTCTAGGTCCTTTGTGTGTGTGTGTGTGTGTGTGTGTGTGTGTGTGTGTGTGTGTGTGTGCTGGTTTTTGTGATTTATGAGGACACAAATTTGTATAATGACATGGGTATTACACTGGTATTATGACGTAAACATGAAATATGAGGACATTTCATATTTAAAATAGCTTTAAAAACATACTAAACAATGTTTTATTAAAGGATTAGTTCACTTTCAAATTAAAATTTCCTGATAAATTACTTACCCCCATGTCATCCAAGATGTTCATGTCTTTCTTTCTTCAGTCGAAAAGAAATTAAGGTTTTTGATGAAAACATTCCAGGATTTTTCTCCTTATACTGGACTTCAATGGCCTCCAAAAGGTTGAAGTTTCATTGCATCTTCAATTACAGTTTCATTGCAGCTTCAAAGTGTTCTACGTGATCCCAGACGAGGAATAAGGGTCTTATCTAGAGAAACCATCACTCATTTTCTAATTTTTTTTTTTTTAATTTTATACATTTTAACCATAAATGCTCATCTTGAACGAGCTCTCTTCTTCTTCTTCACTATTAGAAAGTGTATTACTGCCCTCCACAGGTCAAACTAATTGTTATATACTTGCACTAGCATTTTATATATGACAATTTAGTTCAAACTTTGACCTGAGGAGGGCAGTAATGCACTTAGCAGTGTCTACACTGCTGGAATTCAAATAGAGAAGAAGAAGAAGAAGAAGAAGAAGAAGAAGAAATATTGGTTTTAAACATCGTCTGATGCTGAAGCCTTCCAATTGATGTAACTCCTTCAGCCAACCTATCCACTCCTGAGCAACCGCTGCTGGTATAATGTCATCCCATCCTAGCCGGTTCCGACACAAATCCTGAAGAATCCTTTTCGCTGCAAAAACCACAGGAGCTAGGATCCCCAGAGGATCATAGAAAGAGCTGACAATTGAAAGGATACCTCTGCAGGTCAATGGTCTCTCCTGAATAGTTATGCTGAACTTTAAAGGTGTCAGACTGGACACACCAACGCACTCCCAGTGCTCTTTCAACAGGTAGTGAATCATGGTCCAGATCCAGGTCTTTAACTTCCTTTGCTCTCTCCTGCTCAGGTATTGAAGCCAACACACCTCAGCTGTTGCTTATCCATTTCGTTAGATGAAAGCCGCCCTTAGCACAGATGTCTTTAAGATCTTTATAGAGGGATATAGCTTCCTGTTCAGAAGCTACAGACGCAAGGCAGTCATCTACATAAAAACTGTACATGATGGTCTCAAACACTTGCTGGCTAAAGAAGTCTTTGTTGTCTTCTGCGCATCTTCATAGAGCAAAATTAGCGCAACTTGGAGAAGATGTTGCCCCAAACAAATGGACAACCATCCTGTACTCCTCCATACACTGAGTGAAGTCTCCACTAGACCACCAAAGAAATCTCAACAGGTCCACATCCTCCTCTGGAACTTGAACCTGATGAAACATCGCCTCCACATCAGACATCAAAACAACAGGCTCTTTCCTGAACCTGGTCAGGACTCCAATTAACGTACTAGTCAGATCAGGACCACTAAGGAGTAGTGCATTGAGTGATGCGCCTTGAAATGATGCCGCACAATCAAAGACAACTCGGATCTTCCCTTTCTTTGGATGGTATACCCCATGGTGTGGGATATACCATACCTTTCCATCACTGCGTGCCAGATCTGTGGTTGGCACTCTCTCTGCATAGCCATTGGATAGAAGGTTATCCATAAAGGCAGTGTAGTCCTTATGGAATAATGGATCTCTGAGAAACCTTCTCTTCAGGTTAGAAAGACCCTTATTCCTTGTCTGGGATCGTGTAGAACCAGTGGACTAGCCTACACAAAAATTCAAAATTCAAAAATACTCAGGATTAGGAATATATCTGTTTTCTTTATAAATCAATATTTTCAAACAATGTACTTTTATACCATACTTTTATAAATATACTTTCAAGTATATCTCGATCAAAGACTGAGTCCAAGTATAGGCCAAATATACTTAGACTTTTCTGTCAGTATAAGTCAAGTATAATAAAGCGGAAGGAAATGCATATTTACGCCTGAACAGTAGAGGGCGCAGTTCAAACAAACCTTTCAGCTGTGCTGCCATTCTGGATCACAAAAGAATAGGATACAGAAGGAGGAAGTTCAACACTCTTATTTCTAAATCTAATCTAAAGTAATTTTGCTTATTAGTATGGTTGAATTGGATCATTGAAGGTCAGCACCAAAGACATTAGTTAATAAAGTGAGATTAAATACATAAAGTATATTTGTGCAATATATTTAATTATTACAGGATTGTGTAAAATTGTAAGATTGCATTTCACTGTTTTTATTCATTTTGAGAAATACTGAATGTTTTTTGTGCAAGTGAGATGAGTGAATGAATGTCCACATTTAGTCTAGAGCTACAATAACCATCATGTTCACACACAGCGCACACAACACCTCTGCACTTTATATCTCTCAACATGGGGACAGGAGAGCTGTCAGTCAATAGGCTAAATGTGAAAAAGTAACTTAGATATTTTGTTGTAAATTGCAAAAGTAATGCATTACTTTACTAGTTACTTGAAAAAAGTAATCTGATTACATAACTCAGAAGTTACTTTTATTGCGTTACCCCCAACACTGGCTATTGCTGTGATGTCATTTGAGTGACAGGTTGTCCCGCCCTCGTGCCAGTGCACACATCATCAGAGAAGAGAGCCAGGGAGGTGAAGTTATTTTGATTAAGTCAAGTCAGCATTATTTATATAGCACTTTATAAAATACTGATTGTTTCAAATCAGCTTTACAGTGATAAACAGTAAAGCAGCTCTAAAAAGACAATAGTGTAACTTTTCAGCTGAAGGTGCAAAATGAATGAACATGGTGTAATTGTGATTCCAGGCTGCATCACAAGTCAGATTGTGGAATAACATCATTCAAAATATTTCATCCAGCTCCTTAAGCTTGAAGATAGGAAAACATTTGGTGAGAGGGAGTTGAAGCTGGTCATAGGGGTCTGTGCGGAGAACTTGTCAGGTTTTCATGGTTTTTGCTGAGGTTCTGTGCAGAGGGCTCTCTATTCGACAGTCTTTGTAGGGGATCTGTCTCTATGGCTTGTCTAGTTATCATGGTCTCTGCTGACATTCAGGGCTTGTTGTGGTTGTCGTTAAAGATTATGAGGGCACATGAATAAAAAAAAGAATAATGATGTGCACAGATAAATCATTTAGCTATAATAAATACTGCAATATTCCATGAAAAAGTAAGAATTGCCATTTTTGATTTCATGGTGACTTAGAGATAGAGATTTGAACGCACAGTGTTCACATGTTAACTAGTATTCAGTACAACACTCGGACTGTAGGTTGGGATTCTGGGATTGATAGAGGAAGTGTGCCAGCACTGATGTGGTCACTGCGTATACAATCTCGCTCAGTCTTACCCAGGTCCTCGAGTATGGCTATGTGTGTGTATTTATAAAGCGGAAATAAAGACACACAAAAAATAAATTACCATTGGCTTGTTCCCAAACTACTGCTCTCCTCTTTTTCCCACACATACTGTAGAGATCAGTGCCAGTGAGGATTTGGAATTAGATGACTCAAATTTTCCTTTCTGAAGATCCTCTCGGGTTGATTAGCTCAGCGTGTGTGCATGTGCGTAAGCCACTAGGGCAGCAAACGGGCCGATATAATGTAGTGTACCTACATTATACCTACATTTGTCTTATTCTCACAAACACAGAAAGACCCACAGCGCAACACACACACTCACTTCAGTAAACACAATAGTTCTCAAAGCGCCTAAATGGTTCAATTTTCCTAAGGTCAGCTCTGGAGAAACTGCACTGGGCTGGTGTGAATATTCTGCAATACACTGGGTTGTGTTATTCTTGTAATGTCTCATTTTCCATACAGTCCCGGGTGACAGTAAAGCAAAAACACAATTACATGAGCTGCAAGAGATGTGAGTCCCACACAGAAAACAACAAAACCAAAAGGTCTGATTTAAAGCCAGAAAAAGAAAGGGGGAAACAATTGTTGTGTTCTATTTTTTCAATCTTATCCCTTTTATTTTCCCCTTCATTTCCTTCATTTTATTCAATTTACTTTCTATATTGTCTGGGCATCGCCGTGATGACTCTCTTCTTCTGTTTGCCTATTTTCTCTTTCCGGGCTCATTAAAAATCATTGTTGAAGCTGCAAACACTCACACAGCAAACCAGAACCATTTAAAATAAAAGACATGGTTGAATATGACATCAGAAATCTGCTGTTGTTGGTTAGAAAAATATTCATATAGAAGATCAATAAATTATACAGAGTCATTCTTCTCTAATTTGTCAGGCTTCTATTTAAATATTTATTTGAAAAAATCTCTCTCGCTTTTTTTTTTTTTTTTTTTTTTTTGGAATCAACAACAGAACATATTGCAGCATGCTTTACAATTCATGCCAAAGCAGGAGGATAGAATGAGAGTGCTTGCGGCTTTAAAACTGCATTATCCTCCAAAGAGAGTGTATGTTTGTTCTTTCCATTTTATTGAAAACAAAGCTAGAGAATTGCACAACGAACTGATGGTCTGTTGCTGGGTTGATGCCAACCCTTCTGAAAGTGTGTGTATCATGTATTCAGGTCTTTACAATCTAAATGTGAGGAGCTTTCAGGGATGAGAATCATGAGGAATCTAATGATTCTGTTTTTGATTCTTTTTAACTGGTTCTTTAATGGTTCATTAACGATTCTTTTAGTTTTTATAAGAAATAAGTATTTAATTAAGAAATACAATTCCAAATAATGAGATCATTTAAATAATAGATTAAATAGCTACAAAAGCCATTTTAGTGACTTTTCAGTTTTTTTTTTTTTTAGAGACGACATAAATGCAATCCAATAACTGGCCTTATCTATATAGCAAGACAATTCACAATTCATTCAATAATATTTACTACTGAATAATGCATAATGCGTATCTTTAACTACAGTATACACATTGTGTCATATAAACAACCTGCCAGTAACTATACTGGGGTGCGTTTAGCCAACTATGGTCACAATCTCTGTCATTATCAGCATAGTTCAATGAATCAGTGTTTCCCGAAACCATAGTTCCAATGAACATTTAAAAATAGCATTGCAAATTTGTGTGGTTAGAAGCATAGTTCCTTTTTTTTATATGAAATGTGGACTTAATAAATCCTTATCTAAAGCAAAATAAGCAAGATGAGATTAAGTACAACCTATATCTTTCATTTCAAATATATACAAATTTAAATTACGTCTTTTAGTTTGTTGAGATTTAAGGAGACGTTTTTGAATAATGCGCATGGGCATACCTGCTCTAGTACGTATGAAGGAGTATTGAATCTGGAAATAAAGCAAAATAGAAAAATAAAGCAAAATAATAATTAAAAAAAAAGAATTAATTCTCAGATGCCATGTCTGTAATTTATAGGAAAAAAATCTAACATTAATTAAATCTCAAACAAATTAATTAAAATAAGTTATTATCCACCACCTGCATAACATCTTTAACCAACATGGCTGAATGACAAATTTGGGACAATACGCAACTTTTTTTTTTTTTTTTTTTTGGGAAACGCACCCCAGATTAGTTGATTCACTAACAATTAGGGCTGCCCTCGACTAAAGATTTTTCTAGTTGAGTAGTAGTTCATTTAAAGGTGAAAATTTGACCCAAAAATGAAAATTCAGAGCACAAATTAAGAAATCCGAGAGGTATATTACTCAACCATAGAAAGCAACAAAATCACAACTTTCAAGGTCCAGAAAGCTACTAATGACATCATTAAAACAGTCGATGTGACTGCAGTGGTTCAACCTTAATGTTATGAAGCGACGAGAATACTTTTTGTGCACAAAAACAAAACAAAAATAATGATTTATTCAACAATATCTTCTCTTCTCTATTATTCTCATACATTGTTTACCTCCAGCGCTTCAAGGTTCTACTAACAATAATCAATGCACAAGTGTCATTTGTTAAAGGTGCCCTAGAATGCTTTTTCAAAAGATAAGTCTAAGGTGTCCCCTGAATGTGTCTAAAGTTTCAGCTCAAAATACCCCATAGATTTTTTTTTTTATTCAGTTTTTTAACTGCCTATTTTGGGGCATCATTATAAATGCACCGATTCAGCCTGTGTCCCCTAAATGCTTGCGCTCCCCACCCTAAGCTCGCAACTCTATAATACATTGTATAAACAAAGTTCACACAGCTAATATAACCCTCAAAATGGATCTTCACAAAGTGTTCGTCATGCAGCATATCCGATTATGTAAGTATGGTGTTTATTTGGATGTTTACATTTGATTCTGAATGAGTTTGATAGTAGCCTATGCTGCGGCTAACGGGGCTAAAGCTAACGTTACACACTGTTGGAGAGATTTTTAAAGAATGAAGTTGTGTTTATGAATTATACAGACTGCAAGTGTTTAAAAATGAAAATAGCGACGGCTATTACAGAATACAGTAATAAACGATGGTAACTTTAACCACATTTAACAGTACATTAACAACATGCTAACGAAACATTTAGAAAGACAATTTACAAATATCACTAAAAATATCATGATATCATGGATCATGTCAGTTATTATCGCTCCATCTGCCATTTTTCGCTATTGTCCTTGCTTGCTTACCTGCATAAAGTCGATTCGTGTTGATTCAGCTGTGCAGCTCCAGACGTTAATACTGGCTCGTCTAATGCCTTGAACATGGGCTGGCATATGCAAATTTGGGGGCGTACATATTAATGATCTCGACTGTTACGTCACAGTCGGTGTTATGTTGAGATTTGCCTGTTTTTCGGTGGTCTTTTGCACAAATCGAATTTACATAAGTAGGAGGAAACAAAATCTTTTTTCTTCTGTTCACCAAAGCTGCATTTATTTGGTCGAGTAATGAAAGAAAGAAAGAAAGAAAGAAAGAAAGAAAGAAAGAAAGAAAGAAAGAAAGAAAGCTTGTTTCCAAGAAGGTTAGTTTTCACCTGACTGTAGTGTTTTGTTACATTTCAGCCCTAAGCAATTCCATGAGAGGGAGAGAGAGAGAAAGAGAGAGAAGAAGCTGAGAACCTGAGAGTAAGTAGCAGTAGTAGACGTGGGATTATGAGGGTCACACTGGATTTATATCAAATGTCCAAAAAAACAGGTTTTTCAAGAGGTGACAATGGGGTGAAGGGAGAGAATGAATGAGTGAGTGAGCGAGAGAGAGAGGGAGGGAGTCTGGGAGGTGTGATGGCAGTGAAGTGAAAAACACAGAAAGAGAAAGGTAAGCGCTACAGTCCAATCTCAGGAGATGACTTTGCTGGCCAACCTTCAAAGCACTTCAAAATTGAAAACGTGAATTGGGCGTGATGAGAGAAAGAGAGAGAGAGGGAGAAAAAGAAAGGAGAGTGTGAGGAGGATGATGGTGGGAGGGTGAACTTAGCTGTGGATGAGCTCCTGGATTTGAATTTGAAATTGGACACACAGTGGGTCAGATGCCGTAGCATACTGATATCTCGTTCAGCTCTCCTCCACTCTCTTCTCGACCCATCTCATCTCCTTTTGTCTCATCTCTTCTTGCCTTTACTTTTCTCCTTCGCCTCACATCATGTCATCTCCTTCCCTTTTCATGTTATCTCATCTTCTCTCTTCTCCTCTTCCTCTTCCGTTTCTCATCTCATCTCCTTTTGTCTCCTGCTCTCTCGTCTTTTCTCTTCTCCTCAGTTAGGTTGAACAGATAGTTTACTGATATTAAGAACTAAAAATCTCTAGAGATTCGGCATGTGAAAGACTTCTGTTCCTCTGACATGTTAACACACAGACATGAGGAGAAATCCAGACAGCCTTTGAAACACACACACACACACTGACCACATACAGACTGTAAATGTGTTTAAACATTAGTCATTGAGGTTACGGTTCAAGGGGACCCTATTCTGCACTTTTGCAGCATTTTGCAAGATTTTTTAATGTTTTTGGAAGAAGTATCTTATGCTCACCAAGGCTGCATGTATTTGATCAAAAATACACTAAAAACACTAATATTGTGAAATATTATTACAATTTAAAATAACCGTTTTCTATTTAAATATATTTTAAAATGTAATTTATACCTGATGTCAAAGCTGAATTTTCAGCATAATTTCTCCAGTCTTCAGTGTCACATGATCCTTCATAAATCCCTCTAATATGCTGCTTTGATGCTTAATAAACATTTCTTATTATTATTATCAGTGTTGAAAACAGTTGTGCTGTTTAAAGGGGTCATAGTGTGGATTTTTTATTTATTTTATTTTTATTTTAATATGTTTCTTGAGGTTCACTTATAATGTTAATAAAAATAAAATAAAACCTAATTAATATTCAAAACTGAAAAACTAATAATAAGGATCAGGTAATTAGATATGATTTTTATAAATCAGTATCAGATTTTAAGAATTTACTGTTACTTTTGATCAATTTAATGCATCCTTGCTAACTAAAAGTTTGAATTGTTTTAAATTTCTTGATGGCAAAATCTTACTGAGCCGTAGTGTATAATGTTAATCAACATCTTACTGTGTTCATGATAATTTTACACCTTCTTTCTGACACTTGCTACTGTACCTTTAAGACTTAAGGCCCATTCACATCAAGAACAATAACTATAAAGATAAAGATATAGTTATAAAAATCATTCTAAATATAAAGGAATAGCACTGTCCACACCACAGCTATAACGATAATGATACAGAGAAACAATATCATTGGGATCCCTTTCAAAATTATTTTTTCCCAGCTGCTGAACGATAAACGATATCCATTCTAATTTGAGGGCTTGCGCATTAAATGGTAGACAACATAGCGGAGAAGTAAACCGCTGAGGTCCAAAAAAAAGTCACCACATTTTGACATGTCAAACCCCCTTTTCAAGGATCCTTTAAAGAAAATGAATATATGGAAAACAATCATTCATACCCTCAAAATAAATGGTGAGAAGTATTAACGATGAGATCATTATGCCAGGCTAGCAAACAGTGTATCATAAAATTACCTCAGGTATCCGCTGATAGTTTTGACAACATTGCCTTGCTTCCTTTGAAGTTGCAGTGAAAAACACTAGGCGTTGACTATATTGACTTCGTCAGCTAAATTCACTGTTAGATTGAATCTAGTCTCATGTATCCAGACCTTCAGACTGACAGGGGAAGGTCTGGACTCTAGATGTGTTCACGCCACCTCGTAATTCCTGTAATTATGAGATTCTAGCTTGTAAAAAGTGTTCACATCCTCGTAGAGCTCGTAACTACAGCTTGTAGGCTGGGAGTTTTCTGAAAGCTCCCAAGGGTACCACTTGGTCACTCTACCACCTGACTGCTGTAGATTAATTTAGGCGTTGATAGTGGTGCCATAGAAACGCATAATTCCCAGTCCGAGGACGTGAACAGCTCCGAATATAACGTCACGTGTTGTCATCACAGATTCCAGTAAATACAAGGTGGCGTGAAAGCAGCATCTAGTGCAGCTTTCATTGGCCAAGGACCACCCAAGAGGATATTTGACTGAAATGTAACGCAACCAATCACAATTCGTTTTGTTCCGCATTATGTTTAGGTGCGTGAAAGGTAAAGTCAATGTCCCTACAATAACAGACCAGTGTGCATCTAATAAATTATTAATTTGAGAACATTGTGCAAGTTTACTGCAACAATGGAGCCACAAACGTCACATACTTTTGAAAATCCAGCATTTAGTTGATCCTGGTAAGTGCTCATCATCACAGTTGTAAACACGACAGCGTTCTTCTTCCACGAGGGGGTTTGGCGTCATGGCATTTGTTTCCAGGTAGACCGTTAAAGAACGTGACACATGAGTCTCCTGGACATCCTGTAGAATTCAACCAGATGACGACTTTGAAAATCCTGAAGTGTTTCCAGTTAAGTGTGCCATATGCATCAGACATTCAGCCAACTGTCTGTGTGCATGACATATAAGGCTGAGACTAGATTAGATCGATTACACTAGCTATTCACTCGAAACATAGCATGTTGAGGACATCTGCTAGTTAAAGCCGTGTAAATGCAACAAGAACAGCAAAAAAATGTTGTACACAATTTAAAACTGCAGCGCATGAGCTTAGAATAACAGACCGGTATCGTTCATTGGTATGGACGCAATTATAGTTATTGTTCTTGGTGTGAACAGGCCTTTACAGTATATGAATAAAATGATCAAAGCTGCTGAACACTAAATACACTCAAATGCTGGGTTGTTTCCAAAGTCCCTTTAAGACAAGTCATTTCACTCAGCGGCCATCTTTGAAATGCCTCTCGTCCAGCTCCTAGCTCTTTGGATGGGAAACATCAAATTATCCAAAGCTGTTTGCCAAGCTTTCGATTAAATTTCATATTTGTAATCACCAATGAAATCTGACAACAACTGTCTCATAAATTTTGTTTCTAAACACTCGAATCATGACAAAAAAATGTATTTTTCAGGCTGGATCAAGCTAATGCGCATGCGCAGACCTAAATGCACATCTCTTGTGCCTCATTTCGGAGGCACGCGTCTGACTGTTTCTATAGAAACTGGAGCTTCTAATGGTCGCTACAGTGACGCGATGACTTTACCAGTCGGCGATTGCCTCTTATTTAGAAGGCGGGACTTATTCTGCCATATTGCACGTTGCACTTTCTCCCATTCAAAACAATATGAGTGACGCGTCTTGTGTTATTCTATAGTCTTTGGTTGTTTCAACCTATGTTTGGGTCAAATATAGACAAACCGAACCGTTGGTTTTAATTTTTTTAATAAATTTTGAATCCAATAGTTGGATTTGTCCAAATTTGACCTATTTATAGAGTGTAGACACTGTAAATGTGGGGGGTCATATGTGAATGTACTCATCATGACTATAACATCATAATAACCATGATGATTTCTAACTGACCCACTTTTGCACCTTATTTGTTTCCATGATTTAGTCTGGGTGGAATAGGGGCAGAGCTTTCGTTAGAACATTTCTACATTTTTATATTCCAAAAGAGCATGGAAAATCCTGAAAATATGCTCCCTTGAAGATATTTTCTCTACTTTTTTATATTTGAATGATGTAATGGAGTTTAGACATCTAAAAATACATATCCAGAATCCCAGAAGCGACAAACAGTATGAACCCCGACACTTCAACACACACACCTCAGCATCACGTCACGTGTCCCCCACCACCAACCTGTAATTATGTGGCCAGCATGTCATGGACTTTCTGCTTATGGTGGAGCCGCATGTGTAAGAGCCATTAACAGAGGCATGGAAAGTGCCTCTCCATGCAGAATACTAATATGCTAATTTAACATTGGCAAAACTGAATGTTTTTCTTTAGCAGCCTACCGTCACACACACACACACACACACACACACACACACACACACACAAAACAATTTACTCTTACTGACTAAACAGTGGCAAGGGCGAGTGCAAATGAGAATAGGAGACAATGATTGACAATTGAGAGCGTCTGGCATCCAGTAACAGAGAGAAAGGGAGGTCAGGAGGAAGTGATGCGCTGGTATCAGCAGAGCTCAATTGATTGGCTGATGGAGCAGAAGTCCAACAACAGAGTTTAAGAGCAGAAAGTCCTGCCATGTACATCTGCAGTGCTTCATAAGTGTTTATACAATTAGATTTCATATAACCCTTTAAAATATAATTGTAGCAAATGGGATCATGAATGAAAACTTGCTGATTTTCTGATGAGAAACACATTAGTAAAAAAAAATATATATATATATTTTAAACAAAAATTAATTTAATGAAACAAGAAAGAGGTTTGTACTCTACATTGATTTTTCCTCAGGTAAAGCAAGCTGAGTGCCTTATTAAACCTAAAGCCAGTCCTGTACCATTTTGACCTCTGATGGTGTCCTATAGGTCATCTAATGGGTGATCTAATTGTCTTTGTCATCTAATGGGTGAACTGTCACTGCTTAAACCCCTTCATTAACTGTAAGAGTAAGAGTAATATGATAAAAGACTGCACTGTTCAATAAAGAATTTTTTATAATGAAAAAGTTTATTGAAAAAGGAAAATTCTGTCACCATTTAGTCACCCCAATTCCTTTACAACCCTCTATGACTGTCCTCTGTGAAATAAAATGGTGAATTTTTGAAGAATCATGACAGAGAATGATAAAATCATACATGTATATCATATAAAAGTTGTCCATATGTATAGCATTCAAAAGTTGGGGGTTCAGTAAGATTTTTTTTTTAAAGAAATTAATACTTTTATTCAGCAAGGATGCATTAAATTGATCAAAAGTGACAGTAAAACAATCTATTAAAAAAAAAAATGCTGTCATTTTTATTTTTAGTCAGTAAAGAATTTTGAGCAGCACAACAGTTTTCAACATTGATAATAATAAGAAATGTTTCTTGAGCAGCAAATCAGCATATTAGAATGATTTCTGAAGGATCATGTGACACTGAAGACTGGAGTAACGATGCTGAAAATTCAGCTTTACCATCATAGCAATGAATTATGTTTAAAACTATATTCAAATAGAAAACAGTTATTTGAATTTGTAATAATATTTTACAATAATACAGTTTTTGATCAAATAATGGTGTATATATTCAACAATAATCCAAGTTTTATGAAGATATTGTGTGAGAAACAGGCTGAAATGTGAAAAAGTATATTAATTATTACCAATAATAATCAATAATAAAAAATGTATAATAAATGCCTGAAAAAAGTCACTCATTCATGAGAGATCATTACAGAAGCTGTGATGTTTGATTGATTAACAAATCATTATTTTTCAGGTCAGATATTTTAAATAAATCATTTGATCTTTTTCACAAAGCCAGTCTCACAACAGAACAGTCCACGGGAGGGGGAGATTATCAGCAAATCTTTTTGTTTTACATATCTGTTGTGTGGCTTCAGAAGTCATGTGGACTACTTTATGAACATTTTTTTTTTTTTTTTACTTAAAAGCTTCAGTTTCCATTCATTTTAAATGTATCACAAAGAACAACCAAAACATTTTTCAAAATATCTTTAAAACCGTAAAAAAAGAAAGTGTCCTAGATTTGTCCTTCTAATTAAAACAGTAGCAAGTCATGAGAATTCAAACTGCGCCGTTTCCTATGAACGAGGCACATACATGCACAAATGCACACTCAGAGCTGTATCATAAGACCTAACAGCGTTTTAACTTTCTTGATCTGATCTCCTCCACCCTATTAACACAGATCACAGCTTGTTTCGCTGAACTAAAGTATGGCACTCTAATCCAATCCACAGCAATTAAATCCTAAGAGCTGGATTATACAGATCCCCCTGTTCAGCCTGACCTACAGGACCTGAGAGAAACCACCTAGCATACTATACAAGCTCGGCGAAGTGCTGACGGAGTTACTCTCTCCATCACAGGACTCGCTGGAGAGTTGGCTAATTAACGTCATAATAAAAGTGCCTAGACCGGCACTTTATGAGCCCTTCCAGGATGCGAAACAGAACAAATAGCGTGACTATGTGTGTGCGAACGGTATTCACGTTGGAGGGAGATATTGATCTTACAATGTCAGATTAAATAAGAGCTCAATATATGAGCAGCAGGCTTATGCATCAGAGGTGCACTGTGACCCTCCTCTCATCCATGTCTTCATCCAAAATTTCATTCTCAGGAGAGAACAAACAGGAGACACGGGCATTAGTGCATCAGTCTGGGAACAGTTTGTCTCTGGCTCTGACTGAAAAGGCCCAAACAGACCTGTTAAGCTATTGAAGTGTACGCAACACACAGGAGAGGAACAGGGAGGACACACACCAACACACCCGATGGCTGAGGAACATCCTGTGCCACCTGCAACATTAAGCCTCAGAGGTAGTAGACTGGAACAGGAAGTGACATTTAGCCAGGAAATTGTTATTTTTTCTGCATCTCATTCAGTGTTTTTCTTTCCCCCTTTTTAACTCAAGGGAAATTTAGCAAGGATGCATTCAACTGATCAAAAGTGAGAGTAAAAACATTTATAATGTTACAAAGGATTTCTATTTCAAATAAAGGCTATCACATTTTCCACAAACACAATCCACAATTTCATTCAGTAATTTTTCACTTCTTCTCACTTCTTTAACCGACTTCCATCCATCCATCCATCCCACTCCTTTAACCGTCTTCCATCCGTCCATCCATCCATCCATCCATCCATCCATCCCACTCCTTTAACCGTCTTCCATCCGTCCATCCATCCATCCCACTCCTTTAACCGTCTTCCATCCGTCCATCCATCCATCCCACTTCTTTAACCAACTTCCTTGCATCCATCCATTC
The DNA here is from genome assembly GCF_018812025.1 of Megalobrama amblycephala. Taxonomy (NCBI): domain Eukaryota; kingdom Metazoa; phylum Chordata; class Actinopteri; order Cypriniformes; family Xenocyprididae; genus Megalobrama; species Megalobrama amblycephala. Next base: position 32,605,441 of record NC_063047.1, read on the forward strand.
ATCCATCAATCCATCACCCATCCATCCATCCCACTCCTTTAACTGACTTCCTTGCATCCATCCATCCATTCATCCATCCATCCATCCATCCATCAATCATCCATCCATCCCACTCCTTTAACCGACTTCCTTGCATCATCCATCCATCCATCCATCCATCCATCCATCCAATCATCCATCCATCCATCCCACTCCTTCAACCGACTTCCATCCATCCATCACCCATCCATCCATCCATCTATCCATCCATACCACTCCTTTAACCGACTTCCTTGCATCCATCCATCCATCCATCCCACTCCTTTAACCGACTTCCATCCCTCATCCATCCATCCATCCCACTTCTTTAACCAACTTCCTTGCATCCATCCATCCATCCATCCATCCATCCCACTCCTTTAACCGACTTCCTTGCATCCATCCATCAATCTATCATCCATCCATCCCACTACTTTAACCGACTTCCATCCATCCATCCATCCATCCGAAAGTTACATTTAGCCAGGAAGTTGATAATATTTTGCATCTCATTCAGTGTTTTTCCATTTCTTCTCACTCCTTCCATCTATCCATCCATCCATCCATCCCAGTCCTTTAACTGACATCCATCCATCCATCCGAAAGTTACATTTAGCCAGGAAGTAAATATTTTTTTCAGTGTTTTTCCTTTTTAACTCAAGTGCGACTGAACTTAAACTTCATGCTTTTAAGAGTATAAAGTCAGTGAGTGCGCTCTTAGAGGAACGCACATGCTGTAATTGGGCAGAAGCTGAATTAGACACACGGTGCTGAGAGGCTGCCACCATCGCTACATTAACTAAGCGTCATGTGTTCAGACGGAGGGAGAAAGGAAGTGAGAGAGGGTGAGAGGCGGAGGCTGAGAGGGAATATTCATGCCATGAAACAGAAAACTTGATCAATGGCTCCCCCAGTCACCTCGTTAATGAAGAGAGAAGCTTTTATTAGATATGAGTGAAATATTTATAAGATGAATATTTTAAAGGCCCACTCTTAGCCAAGGAGAGAGAAAAGGGAAACAGACAGAGAGAGAGCTAAAGAATGAATGATTTCACAAGGGTATGGGTTAAAGAAACCAAACACTTTCATTCCTTCTCACTTCTTTAACCGACTTTAAGCCTGGTAGTCTTTCGGTGACATCAGCCAAAATTTTCAAAAATCCTCTATGCTGTATGCCACTCCTTTCTCTTTGCTGTAAAACACCAGCTAAACCTCATCTGCTGGGATCACTCTGAATAAATTAAATTAAAGCTACTCTACGGCTAGAATACATAACATTAACAGTACAGGAGTGAGACGGAGTGCTTTCGCTCAGAGGGAAAGTGCACCGCAAGGCACTTGATCAAGTGGTTCAGAGCGGAGACTGTATCAGTATTGTTCTCCAATGATATAGCTAAAGCAGTGAGAGACAGATGCCCAATTGTCACCTCTCCTTATAAGTATAGATTAAGGCCAGGAGAACAGGTGAATGCATGGCCAACCCATCCATCCATCCATCCATCCATCCGAAAGTTACATTTAGCCAGGAAGTTGATAATATTTTGCATCTCATTCAGTGTTTTTCCATTTCTTCTCACTCCTTTAACCAACTTCTATCCATCCATCCATCCATCCATCCATCCATCCATCTGTTACATTTATCCAGGAAGTATCTATTTTTTAACTTTGTTTTGAAAATCTTTTAAAGAAACTTTCATTCAAAGTTGTATTGATAGTAATTGTTCAAATTTCAGTTAATTTCATGTCAATGTCCTTACATTCAAATAGCAATTTTCCAATTATAATTTTGTTTGCTACAGTACCTTTTCAAATTCAAATTCAAGTCAAATTCAGCAAACAAAAGCATCTGCTCCAGCTTTTGTGGAATCACAAATAACCTTAAATTCTGCCCACATCTAGTGTGGAATATTCAACCACATTTAAAATGTATGCACTTTGGACAATCACATAAATGCTTAAATTCTGTGCTTGGCTTAAGCATCTTAGAGAAACAATTATTGACAAACAGTATCAGCAGTAAATGTATGAAGATGCAGTATGCTTCAGAAGTGCTTATTGCATGTTGTACTTATCCAATCATTGATTGAAATAGTTATATATATATTTAATATCTGGGATTTTTAATTGATGGCTCTCTTTCATGTGGGCCCTAAATTCAGCATGTACATGTACATCTTGTTAAGAAATTAAAGTTGAAATTGGGCTTTTTCTTTAGAGTTAAGTATTGAAGAAAGGAGGAGATTGGTAGCTGCTATTTTCTAGTCAGTGTTGGATTAATGTGATATTATCTATCTGCAGGCACCTAAGAATTGTTTACAGGCATTGGATTCAGTTTATCATGGCGCTTTAAGGTTTATTACCAATTCAAAATCCCTTACCCATCATTGCTCACTGTACTCTTGGGTTGGATGGTCCGCCCTGTAGACTCAAGCACTGGTATATCTTTATATATGAAACTATCCTGGATTTGCTTGTGTGCATTTTTTTGTACATGTAATTAATGTATTTGTTTTCATGTTTTAATGTTTTTTCATGTTTAACTGAGGGGCTGTTTACAAGACACTGTTTTCAACTAAAAATGGAAAATTTTTTACGCCGTTCATTTACACTACAGCGCTGTTTTGGTGGCCTGAAAAAGCAAACTTTTGAAAATGGTTTTCAAAGTATAAGTTTTTGATAACGCTACCATTGTCATCTTTGTGTCAACTGCAAAAACACGAATGTCTGAAAACGGTGACATCATGCACATACGCATTACGTGTTTAGTCTGTCCACCTTGTTTTTTAACAGGGAAGTAAGGCATTTTCTGTGAATGCAAGATTTCCAATTTATTAGCCAATCTAGGGAAATAACAAGAATATCAAAGTGCAGTAAACTGTAAAAAAAAAAATAAGCTGGATAGGCATGCGCATTTGGCGCGAGTGCTCTGTAAAAGAATGCATATGCACAGGCGCATAGTCTTTCTTTTCACATCGTCAACTACTTGTCTGGCATGTATAATATAGTTTTTAGTCATTTTCACGGATCTGTGTGAGTGGGGATAGTTTTGATAACGTTGTCATCTGTACAAAGAAAAAAGTTTTTCATTTTTAGTACATTGTTCTCGTGTAAACGTGCCCTTTGTGTGCTGACTGTCTTGGCCAGGACGCTCTTTTAAAAGAGATTTTAAATCTCAAGAGTTTTTTCATGGTTAAATAAAGGTTATAATACTAATACTACTACTAATAATGCTATTAAGCTTGTAAATATCCAAATACACATTAACCAAAGGTTTACAAATGTACAGTGTAAAATCTCAAAACCTGACTATCCAAAATTACAGAGTATCAGAGTAAAGAATGAATAGTGTGAAACATGGGAACAAGATAACACAGGAATATGATTATGATTCTGGTTATTTAAACCCCCTTTATGAATACATTTTTGAAAAAACAAATTTTTGGAAAAACAATTGTGAAGACAGGAAATTGTAAATTGTTCTTTTCACCATCTCTTTCTCTCTCTCACCTCACATCATTATTCAAGCCCTCTCTCACACTGAACCTTCTAACATCTCTTGGACTGCAGCTACTGACCCAGTGTCATCACTTAAGCTGTTGAACTAACCTTATAAACTGCACTCGAACACCAGCACACACACATAGATGCCAAAAACACTTGCAGATTTACATGCACAGTCCCACAGACAGCCCATCGTGACACACACATAGATGCAAAAATCCCTCGTGCGCACATTAAAATGCACAGAAACACATACACTGACTCAAAAAGCCCACCGTGATGCCCACTCAAATGCAAAAATCACTCACACACACATTTACAGTCACAAACCCAGAAATGGTGTGACGACGTCTGTAGATACTGTGACACACTGTCTCATGTCACATTCTCCCGAGAGCATTGCTGACATTTTGCCTCTCCCTGTGTGTATGTGTGCATGTTTGGATATGTGTGCGCATGTGTGTGTGTGTCTCTGGGCACTGTTGCTAAACCTTTGGCAGTCTTATGCCAGTCTTGGACGTGATGTGTGTTTGTCTGTCTGCTCTGTCAAGGTCTCACCCAGGTAGACATCGAGGCTTTGCATACGCACACTTTGTCATTACAGAAACATGTACAAGGATTCTGATGCTTTCAGCATGACTGTTACCTAGTTGATTTTATTACCTTAATCTATTCCTGTGCCAGTGGGAGATATAGGGGCATAATAACGAGAAACCTAAAATACACATGTTTGAGATGTCTCGGCAAGTCTCTGTTGTTTCAGGCCGAAAGCACAGAAGATGCCTCGCTAGCAGTTTTATTCTGGAGCGTTCCACTTCAGAGAATCTACAAAGACAACAAAAACGAAGGGAGAGCTAGTTAATCTGAGCTGTTACATGGCTGGATTTGACAGGCCGTTTGTTGAACGGGGCCACATGTTCCCTGTAGAGGCGTTCGGCCTCAGCTATGTTCAGAAAGTGTGTCATCAGGTGCTCACACAGACGCACAAAGACAACCGAACACAAACAAACACTGTGATGTTATGCCTGGCCACTTTATCAGACAAAATAATATTCTTCACAAGAGCTTATTGATTCTTTGACACAGGAAAACAGATGAAGCAGTCATTCTACATAAGGGAACAACTCTGTATGGAGCAACAACCCCAGCTCTTAACCGACACTATAAGAGGTACTATAGTCGACCAAAATGTTATTAGTCGCTTATGCTGCCTTCACGTGCTATAGGAAATTTGATAATTCCCACTTCTGAAGTCGTGATTACGAGCTCAATGCATTGAAGTTTCGAAATGGGAGGGCGTTCATGTGCAATTTTTACCTAGGAAACTCGTATTTACGATAATTCCGAGAGCACGTGAATGCAGTATTAGTCGCTGGGAAAAAAATCCACAGGAAATGGTGAAGTCACGCACTCTGTGACGGACAGATCATTAACATCGACCTCAAATATGGCTTGTCATCTGAAACATGTAAGTAGTAGCAACTTTACATGGCCGCTGGCTTTAACATTAACTTATGTTGCATCCCAATTCGCCTACTTATACTACGCCCTAAAAGTATGTACTCTTTCTGTGAACAAAAAGTACTTACTTTTGAGTGTGTAGCAAAAGAGTAGACAAGCTTTGGGACATACATTCTCTCTGTCGCATCCTGTCACCGTAAACTGGCCTGTCAATCATCTTACATCCTCCACACTTCATTTAGCTAGTTTCTTACCGTATCGGAGTGAAATGCAGCACGTTGATCTGCAGTCGCGGGTCTTTCATGTGGAGAACTCTCCTCATAATAATGCATAATGATGCATTTAAAAGTTAATGGCCATTCGGATATTTATAAAAGTCCACATTGGTATTTGCAGATGAAATATAACACGGATAACATTAAATATATATTTTCTATCAGGTTGAACTGATTATTAGTCACTCAAACTCTCAGCGTCGATATCCGCCATGTTTTGTAGTTTTTTAACACTTTTTACTTGTGTTTGTAGTTCTGAACTGAATCCTCGTCCAACGTGCGGAAATAGTAGACCATTCAGGGACTTTTGGCATACTCTTTTCAACATACTATGCTTTGAGACATACTTATTTTAATCTCACATACTATTTAGGATGGATAGTATGGACATTGGAACGCAGGGCTAGAAAAATATGGGCTATTCAGTATTCAAGTGTTTGTGCGGAGTGTGAAAGCTGAAAAGCTAACATGGAGGCACCGGTGCAGCACTCAAAATTCTCTGTCATTTTTGATCATACAGATCAGAGTAATACTTGTGTTTGTGTGGATTCACATTAACAACAAAATGTTGTGCTTTTGTAAAATAATTAAAGAAAACAGGGTGCATTTTCTGCTGACTCTCTCTGTGAACATAAGCGTGCCAAAAAAAGAAAGAAAAGTAACCTCATTACTGAGGCAAACTCCTAATTACTGCTTAATAATAGTTATTAAGGTAGTTGTTAAATTTAAGAATTGGGTAAGATTAGGGATGTGGAATATGGTCATACAGAATAAAGAATTTATTTGTACTTTGTAAGTACTAATAAATAACCAATATCCTATAATATGCATGCTAATAAGCTTAATAGTGAGAATTGGACAGTTAACTAAATTGTTACTAACAAAATATAGGAAATAATATAAATATAATAAAATACATTATATGGAACATACACACACACACACACATTATATTATATATATATATATATATATATATACACACACACACACACACACAAACTTTTCATAGTTCCTAGAACTATTGGCTGAAGTTCCTGGATTTTGCCATGTTCGCACCACAGGAACTAAGAATGATTTTAGTTCTAGGAACTCCTTTTGAGAGAACTAAATTAGCTCCTACTTTAGAGTAGGGTCTAAATCAGCACTATAGGAACTATCAGTGATGAGCATGTACGTTGATTGGTCAAACGCATGTCAAACACTGGCACCGGGCATTTTTAAAAAACAGTGTAAACATATTTACTTCACGAACATGGAAAACAGCCATAACAGCATTTATCTGTTGTCTGCAGGGTTGTGTTCTTTTCTCTGCTCAATAATATGTAATACTGAAAGTTGTCATAGGAGATTTCATCTCTTATTTTCATCCCCACTTTTTGTTCTTTCAGTCGCGTAAATTATGCATTTACATTCCATCTCCGTTATCACAAAACCCAAGACACACAACAAACAGCTCCGATCACGGCGTCTTCCATCCATCGGTTTTTAGCGCTTGTGAATGTCGACCTCAGAGGTCGGCGGTCACGCTGCCGATACCACCTTGATTTTTTTTCTTAACAGTATGAAAGAGACTCAAAATACTCCGTCAATGTTGCACATACAATTAAGAGTTATATACCATTTTAAAATCTGTAGAATATCTTCTTTTATTTGTGTACACTGAGTAAAAACAAAATGTTGTGTTTTTGCAAAATAAAGAAAACTAACATGATGCGTGATCTGTCATCTCCCTCATCTGATAGTTCTCAGAAAATGAACTGTAACTTAGTGAATACTACTCAAAAAAAATGAGACTTATGCCTAAAGAAATGTTGAAACGTCAGGTTTTAAATCGTGTAAGTCAATTCGAAAACAAAAATTCTCTGTTTATGTAATCTGAATGAAAAAAGAGACATGCCAGGCTCATTATCCGCTAATTCGGCCACGCCCATGAAGCGAGTGCTTTTCAGACGCAAATTCTGAGGCAATACATGTATACATCGTCGCAATCGTGTATTTATTAAAATTCAAAAGTGTCTATCTGCATTTTATAGCCATAGTTTGCAATCTCTGGAAGCCTCTGTTAGTTCCTGGAATGTCACATGGTATGCCTGTTCTTCACTGAGTCATTTGTGGACTAAATGTGCACAGAGAGCCCTCCGGCTGCAAGTATGAATTGAAAACAGAGTTTCCAGCGCTCATAGTGATGACAATAAATACTGAATAAATATTACTCCTCTGTATAGAAAATTGACATAAACATATGAGAATCCATCAATATTTCTCCAAATGTGCATGTGCAAAATGTGAAGCTTGAGTCTTAGATCTTTTTAATGATGTATAGTTTGTCAACTGCACATTAACATTTAGGCTATAAAATATAACAAATATAATAGCCTATATGAAATGCCATAGAGGTAACATGAATGTTCAGATGCTTTGCATCACAGAAATACATTATATTTTAAAGTATATTAAAATAGAAAACCAATATTTGGTTAGAGACTTGAGACTTCTTTTAAAAACATTATAAAAGTAACGCGTCCAATCTTTTGACTGGTACTATAATTTAAACTATAATAGGTCTATACAAAATTGTATTCACATGTGCAATAATGCATGCATGAGATCAAGAGTGGATATTATATTTACGTTAATACAGCTGATATGATCCTGTTATCAGAGGGTTTTTTCACATAGCCTACCTGACTAAAAGGGCTCATAATGTGGGTCATTGTCTTCTTAGGTGTGAATCACAGCATTATTCATGAAGACTGACGAAGATTGAAGTTCCTATTCCCGGTGTGAATGCAACCAGGAACATGGCCTGGGGGGAAAATTAGTTCTCAGGGAACTATCCTAGTGGCTAGTTCCAAGAACTGTGTTCCTAGAACTATTCGGTGCGAAATATATATATTTTTTTCAGCAGTAAGTTTGAGTTGGGTTGTTTGAGATGTGCTAATGCTAAACAATGGTGCAGTCCCTTCAGTAGGCCTGCAAAAAGTCATACAAAGAGATTAAAATAGGATTTTATGTTCTCTCACAACCTAAAAGATTATAACAAACAAACTAGGGCCTGTTACTTCAAGCAAGCACAATAAATTCAATACAGCGTTCAACCTTTAGCCTCCACAGCAGCTAATTACAGTGAACAAAATTGGATACATTTTACACTTGTGGGCATCGTTTGCAAAAAAAAAAAAAGCAAAACTCTGTGCTACAAACAACAAATTGTACTGTAAACTTACAAAACGACTGCAGAGGTGCTTTAATTGATTTCCTTTGCATCATAATGGAGGGAATTAAAGGGAAATGATAACCGCCAGCGTGTGTGCTATTGAGCGGAGCGATTCTAGGAGTGCTTGGGCGATGCTTTATTACTGCTCATAAGCTCAAGGTCAGATGAAGAAGATGAACTGCTCTTGCCTACCATCCAGCAGCAGACTAATTCATCACGCTCATACCCCACTCTGAACCTGCTCCCTTCGGGATGGGCCTGCAATGCTCGCTCGCTCTCTCTTGCATGAGCACATATTCACATGATCACAAGGCCCTGTAACTGCATGGAACAGGTCACTGGAGGACTAGTCCACTGGGAGAAAGACAGAGTAGTGATTGGACGGATTTTGATTGTGTTTGTTTGTGTGTGTGTGTATCACACAATGTGCAGATGTGTGTGTGCGTGCATTGGAGGTGTGGAGAGGTGTTCGATCTGTGTGAGATGTAAAACTAAAGAGGCAGGGACAGTGGGACAAATGCCACTGTTTTGAACAGAAGGAGAGTCAGACTCACTCTCATCGGGAGAGCTTCAGTAATCACGGTGAATACTGAAGAGGTTATTATTGTCTCTTAAACTACACAGCATAATGACTCATTTCTCATTCTCTCCACTCAGTAGTAATTAAGCAAACTAACCTCAGCGTTACTGATGTGCTTTGATGTTCTCATTTCCTCTCATCACTGCTTTCTTCCACAACCAGTACTAGACTTGATGCATTTTCCTACTAAAAAACTACAAATACCATGTTGTATTTCAGTGTGTTGGAAGTTTGTTGTTCACATTAATCTCCTAAAACCAGCCTACCCTAACAAAAAATAAGTATACTTCAAGTTCATTTGATAAAATTTCAAGCATATTTTAAGTATACTTTATGTAGTAAGTATACTAATATCAATGTACTAGTAGTATACTTGTAAGTGTACTGTATATGTTTCAATACTACTTGGGACTAAATTTGCCCCACTTTTTAGTGTATAAACGTATACTATAAATGTACTTTTAGTTATATAGTTATAGTTTATACTTTACGTGTAACAGTAGTAAACTTTGAGTATATTTTTGTTCGTACTGCAACTAAACGTAACCAAACCGTAATCAGAAAGATTATTTCAGACAATCAGCATTTATTAACTAGGTTTTGCTGGTGGACAACATAGTTTTGCAGGTCCACCAGTTAAGTTGCAGTTGTTTGGCAAAATTTCGCAAATGAAATCCAGTCATAGGAATCCACACAATTGCGAATTTCGTGTGAGGGCGAAAGATTTCTCCATGCAGATTTGGCAACAGTTTAGAGTAGGTCACACAGATTCACAACTGTGCTATTGTTTTTGTTCTCTATTTTGATGTAAAAAGAGTGAAACAGCTTCTTGAACAAGAAAAAATATTAGGGAGGGACTTTATTTTGTACATTGGGAATTGATTGGATCATTGTTGTTTGCTAATTTCTGCAATCTCATGTGAGTGACAGGTTGCTGGAGGGTATGGATTATTGCCCAGTCCTCGAGCCGATGCACACGCCACCAGAGACGAGATGTCGTTGAGAAAGAAGAGAGGATGTCAATGTTTTGATTAAAGATTACGAGGGCACACAAATTTTGAAAAATATAATGATGTGTATGAATAAATCATTTATAATAAACATTGCAATATTCTATAAGAAATAAGAATTGTCAATTTTGATTTTATGGTGGCTAGCACCAACCAGCATAAAACTCTCTTCTTATTTGGTCTCTTCTCCTTTCCCTTCCTCTTCTCTCCTCTCCTTCCCCTCCTCCTTTGTCCACCCCAGGCGACTCCTCCTGCAGGATGTCCTGAACTGCCATGGGAATCATTACCCCCTCCTTTCTGGTCCATGTGAGCTCATACAGATGAATCGTTTCTAGGGCAGGCTACAGTCTCATCAGTTTTTCTTAATTAGAATTCATACTTACGGCTCTACCAGCCAACAATGCTCAAAAAGACCCACCTATATATAGCCGGAGAAGAATGTCTAATTAATCCTCCATTTCTTCCTGAGCCAGATCACAATCCTCTCTTTCATGTTTCTCAATTACGGTGTGTGTGCCCTTTTATGTTGCCCGTGTGTGTGTTGGGATTTTAGAGTCAGAGCGCGTGTGTGTGAGGAGAATCTCAAAAACACTGTTGTGCAGATGAGCAGAGGACGCACCATCGCTGTGCATGTATTGTGTACAGCAGGCTTTGTGTATGTGCCTTTGCTTTGTGAGACTAAATTAAGGCAAGTATAATTATTTGTTGCTGTGTTTCTAACTCTATACGGTTATATAACATGTTTTCAGTGTTTTGCAGATAACATTCAGAATACAAGAACTGGAACAAGTATCAAGCTATCTATCAATCAGGGGTGTGACAAGACAGCTCACGAGATGAGACAAGATTTTTACACGGTACTTTTAAGAAATCCTCAGTGACGAAATGCATGACTAGAAAAATAGTCTGCAGGTGCATTTGAAATGTTTTACCTAATCATCTTGTAATGATACTTTCTGAGTATGAATTATCATTTGCAGCAAAAGACAACAATACTCAAGCACTGTAAAAGCTTTCTGCCACAAACTCAACTGACTGGATTCTCTTTTTTATAATTTCATATGAGTCTCTTCAGACCTTAAAACTGTTCATGATTATGAGCTTCTACAACTCTTGACCTTCTAACTGAACACAAATTTATCATAGAAATAAAAACAGCATAAATAAAAGTGAATAACACAGTTTTCTCTTAGTCTTATTAAGTGCAAACAATAAATGCAACCATAATCAAAGTACTCTCTCAATATTCAAAGTGCAAACAGATACCACATTTTTCTTCAAGCATATTACAAAGCTATAAGATGGTTGTTACAACTACACAGCCCAGCCTAAGATAGCTTTCATATTGGGAGATATTTGCATGCATCAGCGAGCCACTTTAAAAATGTGGGGTATTGAAATTGCACCCTCGCGTTTTACTTTCGCTTTCGATTGCGCGATTGCACGTACTCTGTGAATAGGAAGTGGCGGTGCGCAATGCACATTCTACAATACAAGACATTTGTCAGACACTTTAGGCTCTGTTGTGCAACGAATCCTCCGCCATGGTCTTGTCAGTTATTTCATCACTTACTTTCATCACATTATCATTGAACTCTGATTCCTGTTGCACTATGTACGACTCTGCAGCTCAATGAGCTGGATGAAACTGAAGCGACTGTCATTCAACTGAATTAAATGGTTTTTATTTTGATAAAAAGCAAAATGACAGTGGAGGCTTAATGTAAACGTAGCGGTGGCATATTCTATCCTAATTTTACCCTTACACACCTTCATGACAATATCGCGAGACAGCTTTTCACCACTACAAGAAATCTCGTCACATTTTAATCTCGTCACGCCCCTACTATCCATCCATCCATCCATCCGTCCATACGTCCATCCATCCATCCATCCATCCATCCATCCATCCATCCATCCATCCAGAAGGCTATAAACTTTGAAACTTTAACGCTTTTTAAAACTTATTTCAAAACTTTTAACAAAGGCTTTGTTATTATAGCATTAAAGATTTCTTTGAATGTAATTCCACTTCCTTACATTCAAACTCAAATTGCAGTTCTACATCCCATCAATTTCAAATCAACTAAAAGGATTTAAATTGGAATTATAAAAGGCATTCTAAATTTAGTTCTGGCACACAAACAAACCATATGTTGTAATCAGTGGTGGCTAGTGGTGCTGATGTTGCTCCAAAATCCTGCTTCTCAAACTACTGCTAAAAATAAAAAATAACTGACCAAGCTCAAAACAGTATTTTTTATTTATTTTTTTACAATATTTACAAAACCTTTGCCAAAAGAAAATCTATAAGCATCATGTACATCAACATGCTCCCTCAAACATCATAGAGAAGCCAGGCATTCAGGTGGGGAAAAAATAAATAAATAAATAAATAAATAAACCATGAGATCCTCACTGTCCAATAAACAATCAGCTATTTTTTCACACAAAAAAAAAGACTAATATCCTGCGGCAAAACCCTGTGGCAAGTTGTCAGTGTAGTAATGCCATGCTACGTTATGTACACTATATATATTTATGTTTGTACATGTCCACAGTAAAATTCCCCTCAGTAAAACCAATATAACACACATATAACACACAAATAAAGCCCACATTCCCTTGGCTTATTATCATAGTGCTATTGGCTGAGGTGAATTAATGTGTCCTTCTTGTAGTACCAAACATTAGCCTCTTAGCAATATTCTTGGCAAATGCAGTTGCTTTTGTGGACCCAAACAAAGACAACTGACATGATTTAATTTCAACTGAGATACAGAACAAAAGTACTGTTAGGAGTTCAAGAGCAAGAAAGGAAATTGTAATTGGCCTCTGAAATTGCTCATTGTGTAGTGTCTTGTCTACTGTGTAGGTGTCTTGGAAGAAAGTCATATGTTTACACCCGGGGTCACTTGCTCTTTCCAAAAATGTACAATTATGGTGGAGGATGTGCTAGATATTTTCTTGAATAAAAGATACATCCATTAATTTCATGCTTAAACATTTTTAAATATAAAATACAACGTTTGGCATCATATATGCTCTATCCATTGACCTTTCTACACTGCCTCAACCCACTGTAAGCAACTATTGGATCATTTCCTTTGGACAAAGGTCATGTGACAAAGGGACAGAAAAATGATGTCATGGCCATTGAAACAATAAGGACACAGTTTCACTGAAATGCCCCACAGCCTCTTTGCTTAAAATATCCATATCCTGTTTCCTTTCCTCCTAATGTACTCTGCCTATGTAGAGTAAATGTAAATCTATATGTTTTTATACAATAGGTTGCAGGTAAACACAGCGGTGCTGATATTCTGAATTTCGATTGCAAGTGTACTATTCCTTATATACAACAGTTCGGTAAACAAGGCGTTAATATTGAGCAACTTACTGTACATTTTAGACACATTATTGCCAGCATCCATGTCTGTTTTTGCTCCGCAAAGTAAAATAGGTCCAAACAAACCACAGCAGGGTAAGCCATAATAATGACGTTCAAGAATGAATCAATGTTTTTGAAGGAAAAAAAAAATCGGTTGAATGGATGAATGATTCAATGACTCATTCATAAAGACAGAGACTGCGTCCAAAATCACATACTGAGTAAGTACTGCTATGAATAAGTAATTACTATGTAAGCATGTGTGTAGTACAAAGGTAATCCAGATGGACAAACATTTGTAATGTTTTCATTGTCACATGAACTATCACTGCCATTCACAAATCCTCGTCTGTGGCCTCATGGGATAGTAAAGAATCCATTAAAGGGATAGTTCACCCAAAAATGAAAATTATTGGTATTATTTTTTACATGAGATTATTTTCATTTTTGGGTGAACTATCCCTTTAAATGCACACTTCAGAATCCTGCCGGAAGCACTAGGTCATCTGATGACCTAGTCATCTGAAGACTATTCATTGCTTCTTTCACTTTTGATTATTCTGTAGTAGCCTACTTCTAAATGTAGGCCTAACTGAAAAAAAAATATATTTTATTTATCATCTTTATTATTTTGTATTTGTACTATTGTTTTTCATTTGCATCTTTGTTATTATTTTTTTATTTTCAAAATAAAATAACAGAAACAACTATACTGAGACAGAGCCTACATGAAATAAAATTACTCATATTGTGAAATAAAGATTTGGGTGATGTTGCCCACCTCTAAACGACAGGTTAATGAATCTGATTGATAACATAATTAGTCCACATGACACTCATGTCCTCAAACAGACATCAAATGAGTTTGATTTATTTTGTGAAAAGCAAACTTTTTTCACCATCCAAGTTTGATGAGGCAGTTGAGGGCAGTAATAACCATTTAATTTGGCTTTTTATCGATGTTGCAAACATCTCCATCTCATCATATTTAAATGAATACATAAAATAAGAATTTTAAGTTCCATGTTCTGTTATTTACAGTATTATTCAATTACTTTTCCTGTTTGCCATGGTTCAGCATTGGTATTGAGATATTTTAGCCTGGTACCGTATCATCATCATTTTGGTACACCCTTAAAAATAGGCTCCAAAAGGGTTTATTTGCAGTGATGTCATGGAAGAACCATTTTGGGCTCCCAAAAGAACCATTCAGTGAACAGTTAATAAAGGAACCAATATTTTCTTGAATGAGCATTTAAGAGTGTGAAGTGCATTTTAATAATCTAAAGAATATTTTTCCACTATAAAGAACATTTACTGCAATGAAAAGATTCCATGGATGGTAAAGGTTCTTCATGGAACCATCGACGCCAATAAAAAACACTGTAAACCCTAACGATGAAAAAAATTAATTGGTTTGAGTAGGGCAAACTCAAATTAAACATTAATTCAATCAAATTAACTTTTATGAGTTCTTTCTTTTCCTTTTGAGTTCACGAAACTGACATTTTAAGTAAACTGATTGTTTCATTGTTTTGAGCTTTATGAACTTGTTTCTTTAAATTTAGACAAACTTAAATTTACCTGAAACTGGGCTGGGATTTCTATATCCCAGCATGCTTTGCCATGACACTCAAAATGGAGAATAAATGCTAAAATTAGTGTTATGTTTTTTTGTTTTTGTGCAAGATTAATGTTAAGTGGGAATTTAGTAGTGTTTAATGCTTTGCTATCACAATTTAGAAGAGTTTCTGTTATGTGGCTTTTTTTTTTTTTTTTTTTTTTTTTAGGTGTTACCATCATGGTGACGAGTGGAGCATGAGCTTTGTTTGAGAACTGGCATATGATAAATCTTCTATATTGCCATATTTTTTTAGCATCCTATGCTAATGTTATCAAAGCACTATGTTACCAATTAGCATTTGCTGAATTATCTAGTTATAGCTAGCTAAATTTCTACTACTAAAAATATGTTGAGATTACATGATAATTTTAAGTTACTGTAAATGTATCAATTAGCTTACTCAAAAAATTTAAGTTAAGAGCAATATGTATGAGTACAAAATTGAAATCTGCCAGTTCTGCGTACTTTAACTTTAATTTCGCAACATAAAAAAAAAATGATGTAACCGATTCCAATTTTTTGAGTTTTGCCAACTTATTTAGGTTTACAATGAATGATGCTCCACAAAAATAATGATTATTGTTTTATTGCAATAGAATCTGATCAAAACCATGGTATTTCCAATCAGTATCATCATGGTACTGCAGTAGACTACTTAAAAAACATATAGTGCGCTACAATTATAGATAGCCACTGTAGCCAAATCAACTAACACAACTAACAGTTACAAACAACAGAGTTGTTGAAGTTGGCTCGTGCAGGGACAGATTTGAGATAAACAACAGATTTAACACAGAACATGACCACACAAATAAAACACAGTGCATTCTTTCTGTCACTGCACATCTTAGCGGGAGCGTTTAACATTTCTTCTCACGGGGACGAATTGTAAACAGTGCGTGATAAAGAAATAATGCATTTGAGGGGTCTTTGGGGGCTAATGACTTTCCTGAGGAGCTGAATGGAGTCCTGCCACTGGGGTGCGATAAGAAAAGTCCTTCTCTTTCTCTTTCTAAGCGCACCCGCCCTATATCCTCTTTGTTAATTTATGCAGCATCTTGCAGTATTCCCTAAGTGAGAATCACGGACATGAACGGAATCAAAATTCAAGTCGGAGCCCCCGCCCCCACCTAACCGCGTGAAATCGTGTCACCATGCTCTGCTCGCTCAGATGTGGACTTTGTGCTTGAGTGGAGCTACAGTAAATACTGCGGGAGATTGAATCCCGGTTGGTGCTGACACTCTTCTTCACCTCGTCGAGCGGTAATTCCTCCAGAGAACGTGGCATCTCGCAATGTCGCTCTGCTCCACTTTTGCCGTCTCAACCCGGTCACCTCCTGCCAAACACCTCGCGGCATCAATCTAATTTTGTTCGGTATACTGAAAACAACACACACAGAGCCCATTCCGACGCCTATATGAACTCTTGACGTTTTCCTTTCTCACATTCTCTTATTCACAGTCTGCTTTTCTTTCTCTTCTATCCTCTCTCTCCTAATATGAGCAAAGACGCTGGCTTAAGGGCTACAGCTGAAGTTGCCTTGATTTGCTACTTGCAGTATGAGCTGTCAAGACACAAGGAGAAGCGAGGGAGATTAGAGGAAAGGTAAAGAGAGATGGAGAGCAAGAGGGTAAAGGGGCTGTACAAAATGGCATGTTTCCAGGAATGTCAGCTCTGAGATGCACTAATTAAAGGAGCCATAATTAGAGCTGCATCTGACAAACAGAGAGCAGCTTTCATCTCTATCTGCTCCACTCTGGGCAGAAACCCCACACACGCTCTGCACCTCTCCTCATCTCTCCTGTATTCTGCTTTACTGCTCCCCACTCTCATCCATATTCCTTCAGCACTCTTGCATCTCACTTACACTTAGAGATTAGATGAGATACTCATGGAAATATGCCAGACATAGATCATGGATAGACTGGAAACAGTTACCCCTTTACCCTCTTGCTCTCCATTTCTCTTGCTCCTCCTTGTGTCTTGGCCTCTTCTCTTGTCTTGTATATATGTTTTTTCAGCCTGTTTAATCTGACTTACATATGCTCTGTTTCATGTCATCACTTCTCATTTCTGTCTCAACACCACATTATGTCAGTTTTCTTATTTCTTGAACGACCTCAATTTCATCTCACCTCATTATCACATTCTTAACTCTACAGTCAAAAGTTTGGGGTCAATAAGGGTCAGTTTTGCAAAACTTTTACTCAACAAGGATTCATTCATTTTAATCAAAAGTGACAGTAAAGACTTTGTTACATTGTTACAAAAGACATCCATTTCAAATGCTATTCTTTTGACTGTTAAACTTTCTATTCATTAAAGAACCCTGAAAAAAAAATATATCACAGTTTCCACAAAAATATTAAAGTTCACCCAAAAATTAAAATTCTGTCATTAATTACTCACCCTCATATCGTTCCAAACCTGTAAGACATTCGTTTATCTTTGGAACACAAATGAAGATCTTAAGCTCAATTTTATGAATTTGTTTGCACAAAAAAGCATAATTTCATACTTTACAAAATATACATTTCCAACGCACGTAAACACAACAACTTCTGTTCTCGCATCAAGGCAACATGCATGCAAAATGACTGATCGTTTCGGTAGATAAGACCTTTATTCCTCGTCTGGTATCGTTTAAAGCCCTTTGAAGCTGCACTGAAACTGTAATTTGGACCTTCAACCGTTTGGAGGCCACTGAAGTCCACTATAAGGAGAATAATCCTGCAATGTTTTCATCAAAAACCTTCATTTCTTTTCGACTAAAGAAAGAAAGACATGAACATCTTGGATGACATGGGAGTGAGTAAATTATCAGGAAAATTTTATTTGAAAGTGGACTAATCCTTTAATGACAGAATTTAAATTTGGGGGTGAATTAACCCTTTAAGCAGCACAACTGTCAACATTTATACTAATAAGAAATGTTTCTCATGTGGTCTGAACAGCCTCGTCTCATGGTATCAAAATATAACTTACTCTGTCTCTATATCACGTCATCTCTTCTCATCACCACATTCTCTCCACCCTCTAATTTCTAATTCACACCTATTCTATCTCATGTAATTTGTCTCAACTCTTTCCACATTCTCTCAGCCCTCTTATCTCATGTCATCTTGCCTCATTTGATCTCATCACCACAATATCTCAGCCTGTTAATTTTCTTACTTATTCCCACATCAATCCATCTCGACTCATCTTGTCTCATCTCTGCATTCTTCACACCCTCTTCATCTCACTTACACTGGTTCTGTCTGTATTTCATTTTGTCTCATCACTAGATTTTCGCAGCCTGCTATTTTTTTTACTTGCACTTACTGCCTCATATCGTCTCAGTTAATCTACACATTATCTCAGACTGTTTGTTTCTTATATAAACTTGTCTCATGTTGTCTCAACTAATCTTGTCTCTTCATTTTCTCCACCCTCTTATATCTCACATACAGTAAATTTATTCTGTGTCTAGCTTGCGTCATTTCATTAATTCTCACCTCATATTTTTCCTCCTTTTTACAGTACTTTCTAACTCTATTTGCATCTCATTTTGTCTCATTACAATATATTTTAAAACACGTATCTTTTAAAGCAAAGTTTTTACTTAAACTTACTATCGCATATGTGACCCTGGACCACAAAACCAGTCATAAGTCGGAAGGGTATATTTGTAGCAATAGCCAACAATACATTGTATAGGTCAAAATTATCGATTTTTCTTTTATGACAAAAATCATTAGGATATTAAGTAAAGATCATGTTCCATGAAGATGTTTTGTAAATTTCCTACTGTAAATATATCAAAAAATTATTTTTGTGAGTGGATATGCATTGCTAAGGACTTCATTTGGACAACTTTAAAGGCGATTTTCTCAATATTTTGATTTTTTTTTGCACCCTCAGATTCCAGATTTTCAAATAGTTGTATCTCGGCCAAATATTGTCCTATCCTATACGGAAGAGGATTAGGCCCAAGCAATAATAAAAAAATAATCTCGAGATTAAAGTCGTTAAATTACGAGAAAAAAACTTGTTAAATTTCAAGAAAAAAGTCGAGATAAAATGTTGAGAAAAAAAGTCGTTAAATTTCGAGAAAAAAGTCGAGATAAAATGTTGAGAATAAAGTCATTAAATTACGAGAAAAAAGTTGTTAAATTATGAGAAAAATGTCATTAAATTACGAGAAAAAGGTCGTTAAATTATGAGAACAAAGTCGTAATTTAACGAATTTGTTCTCATAATTTAACGACCTTTTTCTCGTAATTTAATGACATTTTTCTCATAATTTAACGAATTTGTTCTCGTAATTTAACGAGTTTTTTCTCGTAATTTAACAAGTTTATTCTCAACATTTTATCTCGACTTTTTTCTTGAAATTTAACGAGTTTTTTCTCGTAATTTAATGAATTTATTCTCATAATTTAATGACTTTATTCTCAACATTTCATCTCGACTTTTTTCTCAAAATTTAAGGACATTTTTCTCATAATTTAACGAATTTGCTCTCGTAATTTAATGACTTTTTTCTCGTAATTTAACAAGTTTATTCTCAACATTTTATCTAGACTTTTTTCTTGAAATTTAACGAGTTTTTTCTCGTAATTTAATGAGTTTATTCTCAACATTTTATTTCAACTTTTTTCTCGAAATTTAACGAGATTTTTCTCGAAATTTAACAACTTTAATCTCGAGATTGTTTTATTTTTTTATTATTGCTTGGCCCTAATCCTCTTCCGTAATCCTAGCAAACCATACATCAATTTAAAAAAAAAAAAGACCCTTATGACTGGTTTTGTGGTCCAGGGTGACATATCATATAAATTCATCTCCACATTACCTCAGTCTATTAATTTCGTACTTAAACTTTTTCTGTCATTTCATGATGTCTCAAGTAATCTCATCTCTAAAGTTTCTTCATCATCTTATATCTCACATACAGTTTGAAGTAATTTGCTATTGTCTCAATTCATATCCATATTTACCTTAATTTCTTAAACTTTCTCTGTCATCTCATGATCTCTCAGCTAATCTCAACTCTGCATTCTCTCTGCATTTTCTCTTTCTCTTATCACATACATTTACTCTGTGTCTTGCTCACGTCATCTCAGCTTGTCTCATCTCATCTTTTTTTCTTACCTCTTACTTTCTTACTCTGTCCTTATCTCATTTTATCTTGTCTCAGCTTATCTCCACATTCTCTCAGATCACTTAATTCCTGCTTAATCTTACATGTAAATGACGAAGTACAGGTTGATGAGACAATATGGTCATGTAATACTGTGGGTGTTCTCGGGGCTTATATATATATATGATAACTTTATAAACAAATAAAACCCTCGGACACTGACGAGAGCTTCTTTAGTTTTTTTATTTTATTATTAATTTCCCTTTTTTTCTCCTTCCGCGCTTCTCTCTCTAAATCCCCTGTCAAAATAAAAGTCATCACAACAACATCCACTTTAACACTGAATAGAAACTGCTGAATGGAATATTCAAACATAATATCAGCTTAACAATGTGTTAAACTTTTAACTCTTACACTACTTCCCCTTTATGAAAAGAAACGTCCTCGTTTCCTGAAATACAAAACAGAAACAATATATCTGTAACGAAATATGATTTTTAGACATTTGCAATTTCAAACAAAAAAATAATAATTTCAGGTACAGAAAAACTAATCAAAATTTGAATATGAAACTTACAAAAATACAAATAACATTTTGAATGTGACAGTTTTTCTTTTGCTTCTTTTTAACTCTTTGTTTTTTTTTCAATACTCCAACTCTGCCATACATCACACAATCCCATACTCAGGAATGTACTAGTATATGAACAAGAACGTGGAGATGGATGTTAAGATATTACACTACCCTATAACGTAATGGAGGACGCACAGAACGTCCTGACCTTGTTCTTATGCCAGTTGCTGGCTGTTTTGTAGGGAGTTCTACATGGGATTCAACTTCAGAACCCTCAGAAAGTTCAACCTGAACCTGAACAGGTTCTTGAATCTGTTGAGTTGGTTTTACAGACTTGGGTACAGCAGAGTCATGAAACACATAAGGTCTGGAGCCTGATAGTGCTGTAAGTGGGGGGCGTCCTGTTTGAGGGGGTGTCAGAACTGGGCGTGGATCAGGTGACCACGCAGAGCGGTAAGGTTTCAGCCGATTACAGTGAATCACTTTAGGCTTTGACCTAGAATCAAGCAGGTCTTTCACTTTATAAGTTACTCCAATGTCACCGGCCGATGAATCCAATCTGCTCAAGACCTTGTATGGACCAGTCCATTTCGGAGAGAGTTTGTGTCTTGACATAGATGGAAGATCAACCCATACAAGATCATTAGGTTGATAAGCCACATGTCGGATATGACGGTCATAGTAATGCTTTTGCTGTGCTCCAGCTGACTGGATGTTGTCTGCAACAGTGGTAAAAGCAGCACGTAGTCGTCCCAGCATAGAATGCGCATATTCCATTGGGGTTCCGGGAGTAGCCCTGGAAGTTGCTGGGGGTACACCAAGGAGAAAATCAGCAGGTAGGCGAGCTTCTCTGCCATGTGCCAAGAAGAATGGTGTATGCTTGGTTGAGGAATGAACACTCGTATTGTAAGCAAATTCAACTTGCTTTAGAGGTCATCCCATTCCCCACCTTTGGTATAAAGATATTTTGCAAGCTGATCTTTTATGGATCTATTGGCACATTCCACCATACCGTCTGACATGGCATGATATGGGGATGTCCGTGTTTTACGAATCCCAAGCAGGGAACACGGTTCTTTCACCAAATCAGAATCGAACTGTCGACCTTGGTCAGTGTGCAAACTCTGGGGCACACCATGTTGGCTCACAAAGTCTTCAAACAAACACTTGGCGACAGTTGTTGCACGTTGATCAGAAACTGCATAGAGGTTGATGTATTTGGTGAAGTAGTCCATTACTACAAGAACATACCGATTCCCTTTCTGTGTAATGGGCAACTCCGTTAGATCAGCAGCAACTTTTTCAAAAGGCATATTAGTGACTATATTTTGCATTGGGGCCTGCTGGTGAGGTGTTTGTGGTCTCCTTTGTAAGGACTTAGCCTATTTATTAGCTCAATTTAATTGTTACAGGGAATAAGAATTGAATCAACTGTAAATGATTCACTGTAAATGATTCAGAATTAATATTTAACACTCCATCAATTATTCGTCCAGCGAAAATTGAGGTTAGAGTATTTTACCAATTCTGGATAAAATATTATTCTGCGGCCAACAGTAACAATATTTTATTATGATTATTGTAATTATTATATTATAAGCAAGAGGTAACTTGATCTTTGAGTTTAAGACAGTAATTTGATACACAGCACAAGAAACTCGCATATGTGAAAATCAAAACAAGATTTATTGACTACTTCTAATGATTACAGGAAACTAAGGCTAAACACACACACACACACACATACATACATGCACACACATTCGCGGAGTTGATGAGTTATGAAAAGTCCCAAGTTCAGTGCTAACTTAACTCATAACCTGAGGAAAATCACAAAAGCAGAGCTTTGGCTTGATTCTTTAGGTTTAAAGGAGTTTCACCAGTTTCCAGCAAGAGAGAGAGAAGTTTGCTTGTACCTGCGTTTGCTGTGACAGCTGAGGTAATCGGGTTGTTCCGTGACTCGTGTACAGCGGAATCCCGTTCTGGATTGGCTGTCTTTCAGGTGACGTCTTCTCGGGAAAGCCCTGTGGGTTGCGCGGAAGCTTTGAAGGATGCTGCTGGTTGAGCGTCTGGCTTGAGCGGCTCTCTTCTTGGGAGACTTTGGTCAGATATTTCACGAAGTGTTTTGGAGTCTGGATGTGACGGCTGTCGAATGATCAGCGGCGCAGCTCGTGGTTGAAATCGGGTGTTAGATGGAAAATTTCGAGCAATTTCTGACCGACTTCTGGCTTCCAGCTTCTGACATTAGCTTGTTCGGACAGCATAGTTTTAAGGGAGCGATCCTCCAATGAGACGTTGCTACGGAGATTAGACACGCCTCGTCTATTGTCTATTGATCACATCGCGTGATATCTGCAGAACATTCTCCTGTTTTATTAACAACAATATAAAGTTTCTTAATATTTTCCTGATACTGAATTTCAATGTTTAATTCACACAGAATTACAGAGAATTATAAATTCTGCATTTAGAACTCAAACATGGCACACTTCTTACACACATATTACTAGACTGACCTAATTAAAACAATGATTACAATAATGCATTTGAAGAAAACCCACATATTGAATACATTGAATAGACATGTTAGTAATTACATCATGGCATGTATTATTCTGTATATAGTTAATACTTTAAGTAATCGACAATTGTCCCTTTTGAGATTCAAGATTGAGTCCTTAAGCATAGTTTAAACTTTGACCGGAGTCACGAGTGACCGGGTCACGATGGACGGTCAACACAAGGGAGGTATTGATAGGACAGATTCGTCTTTAAATCCGTTGATGGGTCTTTTCCTGTTCCGTCCGATAATACAAGAGGGTTTTGTGAGAGAATCAATAGATTTAATGTGATCAGATCCACGTGATGGGTTCTGATTAGTTTATTGCTGATGAGCTAAGAAGTCCTTTAGACAGAGTCCTTTGTTAAAAGAAGTCACGTCATCACTCCGGTTAAGGCTAGGCGTTTCCTGTCAGGAAATGGATCTTTTGGACCAAAATGAAGCTTTGTTCAATCATGTTGTTCATTGATAAAGTCATTGTTAGGTTCTGTCGAGCAATGCCCTACACCTTGATTCACAAGCTTGACACTGGGCACACCAATGTGTAATGTCCCTTGACATGCAGGGCCAGTAGCATCTCACTAGAGCACGTTGCAGTGTCTTTTGTGCACTGAAATGTCCAGAAAGTGAATGACCATGTAAAGTCTCAAACACGTTACGCTGTAGTGCAGGCGGAACAACAACCTGCAGAATCTGTTCACCTGGTAGAGGTCTGACTCTACGACAAAGGACAGAATCCACAAAGGTAAGCCTTGGGAACTCTTTCCAGAAATGTCTGAATTTGTTAGCAGTACCTTTGAGCGTTGCATATGGAGGTCTCTTCTTATTTAACACTCTGAGGTCTGAAAACGCGCCGGCGCGTTTTGCAGGTTTTTTTTCACATTGCAGCAAAACAGACTCAAAATACTCAGTCATTTTTTGTCATAGAGACATAAGTAATATAGCAATTGAAACTATAGAATATCTTCTTTTATTTGTATACACTCAGAGTAAAAACAAAATGTTGTGCTTTTTGTAAAATAAAGAAAACTAACATGATGCGTGATTTCTCCTCTCCCTCTGAACGAAGTCCAATCTGATAGTTCTCAGAAAATGAACTGTAACTTAGTGAATACTAATCACAGAAAAATTAAACGTATGTCTAAAAAAAACTTTAAGATGTCAGGTTTTAAATCATGTAAGTCAAATTGAAAACAAACCTTCTGTGTTTATGTAATCTGTATGAAAAGAGAGCCATGTCAGAAGTCCGTGATTCAGCTCATTATCTGCTAATGCGGCCACGCCCACGGAGCCAGCGCTATTCAGATGCAAATTCAGAGGCAATACATGCATTCATCGTCTCAATCGTGTATTTATTGTTTTGAAAAGTGTTTATCTGGATGTAAATGTCATGGTTAGCGAGCTCTAGAAGACATGCAGTTAGTTCCTGTTTTCTTTTCTTCTATAGATGAATTTTAGATGAGTTTTTGTTTCTTTAGCGCCCTCCGGCTGCAGTATGAATTGGAAACTCCATTCATGGAATAGCCTCTTCTTCTTTTAGATGAATTTGTGGACTAAAAATGCACAGAGAGCGCCCTCCGACTTCAAGTATGAATTGAAAACACCAGCGCTCATAGTAATGACAATGAATATTAAATAAATATAACTCCTCTGTATAGAAAATTGACATATAAGCATATGAGAATCCAATATTTCTCCAAATGTGCATGCTTTTAAACTAAAAGCCTATATTCAGACTCTTTGCATCATAGAAATACATTATATTTTAAAGTATAATATAAAACCATTACTTTATATTGTAATAATATTTTTCTGTATGTTTCATGTATCATGATGAGCTTGAGACATCACAGAAGGTTTTTTTCACAGCCTACCTGATTGAAATGCCTCATTAATATGCAAGTCATTTCAGCTCATTACTATGCAATTATTTTGTCTTCTCAGGTGAGAATGGCCCATTATTCAGTGGTGATTCACGCCTCCACGCATACTGTGTTTCTTGGCAAAAAGTGTCTTACAAAAACTAAATCAATATATTGTTTTATATGAAGGAGTAGGCAGCATAATTTTTACATAATTTTGAAGCAAAAACTCTAGTTTACAACCTCCAATACCCTAAAGTATTGTAAACACAGATTTACTATACTTTTTTTGGCCTTATTTCAGTGACTTAAGTTTTTTGTTTTTTCAATAACCACGCATAAATGTTATTCCTTCAAAAACACAAACATGTACATACATGTTCCTCACATATTATTGTAGCCTAGTTTGTGCTGAATACAGTGTAATGACACTTTTTCCATTAATATGTTTATGAACAACTGAAAAAAGCACAAATGTCAGGGCATGTCAAAACTTCTCCAGGCCCCAAATCAGCCTCAGACTCCAGAGGGTTAACACCCATTCAGAAACAACACTCAAAACGGGGTCAGCCTTCTGAGCATGTAGTATATCTCCACTATCCATACCCAGGCAAGTGATGCTGGAAAAGGTAGAGAGAGCAGAATTTGAAGGCTCAAATCCAGAGCCTGCACCAGAAGAAACAGGTTGTGCAGTAGTAGGATATGATTCAGCTTCCTCGGTCTGCGTCGAAGCAGTAACAAAATTTACAGGCTTGATCTCCAAATCATTGGGAATGTTGTTCTCGCTGTCAGGTCGACGAGACATGGCATCAGCATTAGCGTGTTTATGACCATGTCGGTACTCAATGGTCCAGTCATAGAGGTCAATCTCCAGAGCCCACCGTGCTCTGCGACTAAAGAATGTGACTGCCATAAGCAATGACACTTTCTTTGTCGTCAATATTCATCTGGGACAGAACACATCCGATAGCCATGTTGGAAGCGTCATTGAAGAGCAAAAACTCCTTCGAAAAGTCTGGGTAGCAAAGAACTGGAGCATTGGTAAGTGCACGTCGCAAAGAATTAAAAGCTTCCTGTTCTACCTCAGTCCAAACAAACAACTTCCCTTTCTGAGTTAGAGCATGCAGTGGCTGTGAAATTTGAGCAAAGCAGCAAATAAAACGCCTGTAATATGAACACAGGCCTAAGAAGGCTCGAACTTCTGTAGGATTACCAGGAGTAGGCCATTCCTTAACCTTCTGAATGTTTTTCTCATCAGGCTGAAGACCGGCAGAAGACACAACATGGCCCAGAAATGTCACTTGCTGTTGGGCAAAAGAACATTTAGTTGGTTTTAGCTTCAAGTTTGCTGCTCTCAAACGCTGGAAGACCTCCCTCAGATGTTGAATGTGCTCCGAAAAATTCTTGCTGTAGACAATGATATCGTCTAAATACACAAGACATGTTTTCCAGGAGAGACCCTGCAACACTAGCTGCATCAAATGTTGAAAGGTGGGCAGAGCATTGACAAGGCCCATTGGCATCACTGTACACTGATATAAAGAACGACCAGTAGTAAAGGCTGTTTTTGGTTTGTCAGCCTCGTGAAGCTGTACTTGCCAATATCCGGATGAAAGATCCATGGTACTGAATATAGAAGAGCCTCTAAGTGCATCCAAGGTGTCATCTGTTCTGGGTAAAGGATGGGCATCCTTAATGGTGACAGAATTAAGGCCTCTATAATCTACGCAAAAGCGCCAGGTGCCATCTTTTTTCCTCACCATAACGACAGGTGCAGCCCAAGGGCTATGACTGACTTCCACAATACCTTTTGCCAACATGTCATCCACCTGTGACTGAATCACCTGTTGCATCTGAGGAGAAGTACGATAGGCTCGTTTTTGAATGGGAGTTGCATTGTCAGTATTGATTTTGTGCGTGACTATATTCTGCTTTGAATCTCAAATGGAAGAGGTGGCACCTGTGTAGAAGAGGTGGACACATTACATACAGAGTCTGAGTGCTGAACATCATCATCTTGGTTTACAGGAGTGAACTCCCCCAGTTGCATACCTGGTTGCAGTACAAAAGGGCTGTTTGTTGGATTCATGACCCGCACTACAGTTTGACCATTTTCAGCTAATGTAAGTGTGCGTGCAACTGCAATGCCATCCAACTTAGATGGATATGGCTCAAGCAACCCACTGTAACCATCTGCTAAACCTGCATTAACAGCAAATGGGATAAGTTGAGCTGTACAGTGCATCTCACATTGAGGAGGAATGGTAGTAGTCACAGTAATTTGCGCTGTGCAATGTACAGGAGCAAGTTGCGATGTCCTTAACAATGGTAAAGTCTGATCATAAAGGCAAAATAGTCCATTATCAACATTTAAGATTACCTGGTGCTTCTGGAGAAAATCCCAACCAAGTATGATACCCTGACTCACATTTCTGATGACCTGCATGTCATGTTGTAATGTCAGTGTACCTAATCTCAAGTTAACAGTCACAGTTCATAGAGTATCTAGATTCTGACCTGTTACAGACTTTGACAGAATGAAATTAGTCTTTAACGGTCTTTTGCACAATGAAGGAATTGCCATACGGGTAGTTTCATTAATGAATGAAATGCTAGAACCAGTGTCTATCATGATGTGCATGTCAGTACCTTCAACAATGCCACGGATGTGTGCTGTACAAGTGTCCTTCATGTCTGTAGTAGAACAGTGTTCAGTCTCATTTCACAGTGAAATTGGATTTTGTTTCAGAAGTCAGGCTTGTGCTCGGATTGACTGGAGATGTTCATGTGATGGTCCCATGTGTGCGCTCATGCTTATATGCATGTGTTGAACACGTCCTAAGACACATTCAGAAGAATGGCATGTGATATAAATCTGGAGACAGCTGAATCTATGAAGGTCTAAGACGTGTATGGGAGTAACAAGTTACAAGTAGGGTTGGACCCATAGATGATGCCATCGTACATTGCAGATGGCTGACAGCTAACATCTTAATTAATCACACTATATCGCCCAATGCAATGCATGCTTTCAATTTCCACGCACTTTAATTTTTTATTATTATTATTAAATGAACACAATTTAAACAGTACAGGCAAACGAATTATAGTCTACTAGATGTTTTACACAAACTAAACCACTGATATTCAAATGGCGGACCACGGACCGCATCCAGACCCTGGCATGTTTATATCCAGACCGTGAGACAGAATGGTAGCACCACTTTTACTGTTTCTAGTTGAAGTAAGCAGTGCGTCAAAACAGCAGTGCGGATCACACCACAAGCACTCAGGATCGTTTGTGGTGATGATATTTCAGCACTATATCCTCTAGTAGTTTTATTTCAAGCCAAACACGCTTCATTCAAGCCCTTTCAGCTCTGTGTGCATTTTCTCTTTGCCACATTAACAGATCATGTCCACTGGTTAATTCGGTAGACATTGTCCGATGCCAATTGACCCTTCGCCGGGAGTTTGATTGACAAGCGATCTAACCAATCATAACGCTGAATCCGCCATTTTGTCTGACAAAGCTGTCAGGGGTTAGAAGATTAACCTCAATGGATTTGAACTTGAAAAATGGTGTGTATTTACATCTTTCTGCATTTTAAACAACATTCCTTCTGATGTTCATTCATGTTTATTTGAAGCTATAAATGAACTAGTAAGAAGAGATGATCGGTTCACGAGCCGCTTAAAGGTACAATTTGTAAGATATTCGCAGTAAAATATCCAAAAACCACTAGGCTAGTGTTACATATTTTGTCCAGCTGATTACTAACAATATCTCTAATGTTTTCAACTAAGTGACACTAAGTGACATTCTAAACAGTGACACGGGGCAGTGCAGTCGCCTGTCAATGACGTCAGTTACCCTTTGTTACCGCCTTTACTGACGTACAGCTTAACAATGGTAAAGTCTGATCATAAAGGCAAAATAGTCCATTATCAACATTTAAGATTACCTGGTGCTTCTGGAGAAAATCCCAACCAAGTATGATACCCTGACTCACATTTCTGATGACCTGCATGTCATGTTGTAATGTCAGTGTACCTAATCTCAAGTTAACAGTCACAGTTCATAGAGTATCTAGATTCTGACCTGTTACAGACTTTGACAGAATGAAATTAGTCTTTAACGGTCTTTTGCACAATGAAGGAATTGCCATACGGGTAGTTTCATTAAAGGCAGGGTAGGTAAGAAATTTTGTTCCAAATTTGTTTAAACTTTCTATATATATACATGCATAATTAAAATGTAAGAACTCTGATAAAAAGAGTATAAAAATCGAGTGACTCTAGACCGTTTAATCTGTATTAAACACAGCTCATTATTTCCATCCGGGACGAAACATAGGATTGGCTTAGGCGGCTGTCACTCTCTCGCAACCATGGCAACCACCCTTTTGCCACACATGACCTGCCCACTTGCACGCGCACGTTTGATTTGGGGAATCCAAGAGGCATGGATCCTAGGAATACCAAAACAATGGCAGAGAAACAGCAAGCTAAATGCACAGTATCGGCCTATGCAGTTAGTGAAGGCAAACCAGGCAAAAAAAGGAAGACAGTAACAGTACAAGAAAAGGCAATGAACAAAAAGTCTTTGGATAAACAAAGAAATAAAACGCGAGTTAATATCGGCGTGGCTTTCCAGCGATGGCGAGAACTGAGGGAACTCAAGGGGCTGAAAAGTGACTCCTTGATGGCTTTATTTCTGCTGGACAGGTAAATCTTTCTTTTTGTATTTTGATCATACGTATTTTTTTGTTTATTTTTTCATGAAGCATGTGTCATTAGCACACTTAGCTGCGTAATATAGCTAACATAACATTACTTAGCGAGCCGTAGTAGAGACGATAAATAATGATAGCTATAGTGTTGAATTGTGCATAATTTTACCCTCTGTCTAACTCTTTTACCATGTTCACCTGTAAGTTTACCTGCACGTTTTTTTTCGCCTTTGTTTTGTTTTTATATTCTCTACCTATGTTTACTGATGTCTTTATCTTGTATCTGTGTGTGTCGTACACACTTTGTTGTATGTGTGTGTTATTATTTTGTGTCTGCAATGCAGTTGTGAGTTGATATTTGAGTGTATGTTACTCTGTTGATCTGTAGAACAACGTATATGTTATGAATCTTACACGAAATTCATCTTCATCACAGTGTAAATGATGGTAATGGAAAAACGTGTATCATGCAACCTGTTTTTAGCTTTGCCTTATAGATAACTAGCTCGTTAGCGAATCAAAAAATATATATTTTAAACTTTACCAATATCAATATGCTAGCTTGATAGTGAGTACTAAAATACATCTTGTTTGTTTATCTTCATAATTATAAAGTTATTTTTATTACATGTGATTCTGACATGATGTCACTACATGCACTGTGCTCCTTCCTCTCCGCTCGTCTCAGGTAAATAACGCGTCTTCCAGCTCAGTGGTCGGAGTCGCACGTTCATGCGTTTTGGGGGCGTGGCTTTGGAAGGAGCCCAGAAGGGAGGGGGTGGAGTGAATGGAAATAATGAGCTGTCTTTAAAACAGTCGTGAGAGGTCTACAGACACTCGATTTTTATACTTTCTTTTTCAGAGTACTTACATTTTAATTATGTATTGATATATAAATAAAGTTTAAACAAATTTTGAAAAAAAAAAATTTATACATTTTTTTGCCTACCCTGCCTTTAATGAATGAAATGCTAGAACCAGTGTCTATCATGATGTGCATGTCAGTACCTTCAACAATGCCACGGATGTGTGCTGTACAAGTGTCCTTCATGTCTGTAGTAGAACAGTGTTCAGTCTCTGGACGGCTGATGTCTGTGGTTGTCATCTGTACCGTGTCTTTTGGGGCTGGTGGTGAAACAGCTGATGTGTGCCCCGCTGCATCAGCTAGTGGAAGTTTCCCTGATGACGACTGTGATGATCTGGGTAGACGCCACGTGAACCACTCCGAAGATCCGGGCTGTGCTGCTGAGGTCTGTAATGGTGGTCTTTGTACTCCTCAAAGGTGACACGCTTGTGATGAGGGCTTGGACTGCGTCGTTGAAATGATGGGCTGTTGTAAGACATGGTGTCATTCCATTGTCCCCGCCTGTCGTCCTCATAGTAGTCAGTGCAGACTGCAGTGGAGTATTTTGGTGAGTAGCAATCCTGGAACCTCTCCCTAAGTTGAGGCGAAAAATTCACTCTGTCATTATGCTGGTACGTGTTGTCCCGTCGTCTGCAAAGGTCTCTGCGACAGCTGGGAGATCTTCTGTAGCCGTCAGGTGAAGGAGAACGAGCATCTGAGTGTCTGGTTGGTGAATGTCCATATGGTGCATTCCATGCCATAGCATACGTTGTTGGACTGCGCCGATGTGGTGATGGAGTTTGGCACGATCGGCTGCGTTGATCATGCAACTGCAATTTCAATGCTGATACATCCTTACTTAAGTCTTTAACAGTGTTAGTTAGATCAACAACCGCTTGCTTCAGAAAAAGAGTGTCTGTATCAGAAATAACACTCACTGTCTGTGCTGTTGAACTGTCTCTCACCACAGACGAAACCGGCTGTACCAATCTGGTGGCCTGGCGTGCCCGTTCAGCTTGAGTAGCGACTTGGAAGGCAACTTTGAATGTTTTCACGCCCCTCTCGTGGCACTTAATCTGGAGATCTTGATCTAAACCAGCCAGAAATCTTGATAGTCTCATGTATTCAGAAGCGTTCTGTTCAAAATCTGGAAAAGCTTCTTTGACCAGTCTACATATGTCTGCTGCATACACTTCCATTGGTTCATTAGGCAATTTGTGGCGTGAATTTGGAAATGTTTGAAAAGACGCAATTACATCCTTCTGACCAAAAGCATCTTGCAACAGTTTTTTCGCCGCAGCAAAAGAGTGCTGAATTTCGGATGGAAAATTGTCCCAAACAATGAACAGTTCAGGTGGCAATCTAGTAGGCAGCTCTGCTGCTAACACTGCATCCAAATCAACACCACTATCTTTATAACGAGCCTCTTGAATTACCTCATAACGACGGGCCCACAGCTGAAAAGACTCAGAGCCATCGTTGCGAAATGGTGGAGGTAAAGGAATGTCTTTTGGGGTGGTTTGTGCGCGGCGCGTCCGCGAGGTATGAGCACTGCTCTCCCGCGCCGCTTGTGCTTCCTCGTCAGACATCGCTGAAGTTTATTCACGGCACAACGACGTTCACAGCAGCCTGCTGAAATCACAATACTGCACAGACTGCGTTTGCACGAGTCTTTGGCGAAAAAAAAAAAAGTATATAAAAAAAAGAAACTCGAATATCCGACGAAAAACAACGCTGCCACCAGTGTAATACTGTGGGTGTTCTCGGGGCTTATATATATATATATATGATAACTTTATAAACAAATAAAACCCTTGGACACTGATGAGATCTTCTTTAGTTTTTTTATTTTATTATTAACTTCCCTTTTTTTCTCCTTCCACGCTTCTCTCTCTAAATCCCCTGTCACAATAAAAGTCATCACAACAACATCCACTTTAACACTGAATAGAAACTGCTGAATGGAATATTCAAACACAATATCAGCTTAACAATGTGATAAACTTTTAACTCTTACAGTCATTCTGTTCAACCTCTACTTTATTATTTAAACACAGTCCATCTATAGCACATCTCATCCAATCTTATTCTCCAAAAACATGTCAGCAATCCAACTTAGCAAAACGATTGACAAGTAGAAGCATTTCTGATTGGCTAGTGTTCTAGCCGGCCCTCTGCCTTTTCTTTTTTATTGCTGTTTACTGAGACAGGCATGATTTTTTTCAGCGCTTCAATTTCAGTGCTATCTGTCGGGGAGTAAGGACATTTTATGTTGTATTTCATTTTTAAAAAGTCTCTTATAGCGCCTTTACAAAGTCTACTGAAAAGTTAACTGCGCCTATGTCAACTTGACTTACTTCTCACTTCTTCACTAAATTGAGTTTCTGCTGCCATTAAGTTAGAGCTGATGTCTTTGTTTTAAAAAATAGTTCTATAAACTACATGCTGTTTTCTCATTTCAAACTCAAAAACTCCCAATAAGCTCATGTTTTGCTTAATTTTTCAAGGGAGACTGTCAGAAAATTATTTCTTCTCTATGAGTATCTAAAACCGTGCTCCGGTGTTTTGTTTTTCACGGTCATTCTTTTTGTCACCTTTATATTTTGTTTCACATCATTCATCAAAATAACCTGCACTGTCTCGAGGCTGTGCCTCAACGGTGAAGTCTAATAAGTGTAATCCTAAGGTCTCCGAGCAGCCAAACATATCCTGGAGCCAGACTGCTTTTATTACATTTCACAGTGAAATTGGATTTTGTTTCAGAAGTCAGGCTTGTGCTCGGATTGACTGGAGATGTTCATGTGATGGTCCCATGTGTGCGCTCATGCTTATATGCATGTGTTGAACACGTCCTAAGACACATTCAGAAGAATGGCATGTGATATAAATCTGGAGACAGCTGAATCTATGAAGGTCTAAGACGTGTATGGGAGTAACAAGTTACAAGTAGGGTTGGACCCATAGATGATGCCATCGTACATTGCAGATGGCTGACAGCTAACATCTTAATTAATCACACTATATCGCCCAATGCAATGCATGCTTTCAATTTCCACGCACTTTAATTTTTTATTATTATTATTAAATGAACACAATTTAAACAGTACAGGCAAACGAATTATAGTCTACTAGATGTTTTACACAAACTAAACCACTGATATTCAAATGGCGGACCACGGACCGCATCCAGACCCTGGCATGTTTATATCCAGACCGTGAGACAGAATGGTAGCACCACTTTTACTGTTTCTAGTTGAAGTAAGCAGTGCGTCAAAACAGCAGTGCGGATCACACCACAAGCACTCAGGATCGTTTGTGGTGATGATATTTCAGCACTATATCCTCTAGTAGTTTTATTTCAAGCCAAACACGCTTCATTCAAGCCCTTTCAGCTCTGTGTGCATTTTCTCTTTGCCACATTAACAGATCATGTCCACTGGTTAATTCGGTAGACATTGTCCGATGCCAATTGACCCTTCGCCGGGAGTTTGATTGACAAGCGATCTAACCAATCATAACGCTGAATCCGCCATTTTGTCTGACAAAGCTGTCAGGGGTTAGAAGATTAACCTCAATGGATTTGAACTTGAAAAATGGTGTGTATTTACATCTTTCTGCATTTTAAACAACATTCCTTCTGATGTTCATTCATGTTTATTTGAAGCTATAAATGAACTAGTAAGAAGAGATGATCGGTTCACGAGCCGCTTAAAGGTACAATTTGTAAGATATTCGCAGTAAAATATCCAAAAACCACTAGGCTAGTGTTACATATTTTGTCCAGCTGATTACTAACAATATCTCTAATGTTTTCAACTAAGTGACACTAAGTGACATTCTAAACAGTGACACGGGGCAGTGCAGTCGCCTGTCAATGACGTCAGTTACCCTTTGTTACCGCCTTTACTGACGTAGAAACCACATGACAACAGTGTCGTGGACAAATGCGGAAGTAGTGTCTAGCGACCAGCAAACCACTAGCTTGCTTCAAGCAGTTCCTTATTTACTTCTTGCACGTTTTATGGTGGATTGTGTTACTTATTTATGGAACATAATTACTGTTTACCATCTGCCGCTGGTTCTGTCGACAAGGACAGCTCCCGTAAACGTAAGCGTACGGGCCAACCAAACGACCCAAGAAGAGTTTGGGACAAGAGGAGAGAAAGAGCGAGGATCAATATCGGTGTTGCATTTTCTAGATGGAGAGAGCTTCACCTAGAAAGAGATGCCGATCTCGCTTGTGTTTTACTCGACAGGTGAGTTGTTTTGATTCGTATCTTTACAGAAAACGTATGCCATTATAACGATCAACACGATTAGTATTATGGGGCATAGACGGCAAACGCGGGGCATCGCATCTCTAGACCCGCGCGAGGACGCGTCTGATCCATAGTCTGATCGCGTCTTTGCATTGACTTTGTATGTAATCTACTCACGCAAATCGTTGAACTCGCGTTTGCTATGTATGCCCAATTATTGTGTTTGAATGTACATGAGTGTATATATTTGTTGAACAAGTGGTAATCGTTTTCATATCATCTGACTAAACAGTAATCAATTAAATCCATGATTTATCTTTCCGTCTGATTGATGGCCGTCAGAGGTTGGGTAGAAGACAACAAATCCCATCATTCCACGCACCTTCTTAGTGTCATCAAACCACGCGATTGTTATTGTTTTGGTAGTGCGCCCTCTAGTGGCAGGTCCTACAACCTGTACCTTTAAGCTGAGGAGCTACAGCAATCTGTCATGACACATTAAAGAGCCACAAAACAGTTTTTATTGTTCGAATTTCTTAAATTCTTATTGTTCGAAATTCTTAAATTCTCAAATTTCCACAATTTGAAAGCTGGGACTTTGTTTAATATCATAAGTAACCTGCTCTGTCTTTTCTGTCGACGTGTTGTCAGTGCCCTCTTTGCTCCGCAATCTATTTTTTACTGTGTGTGGCATGACAGCACCATGGCTTGTAGGACAAAGCAACAATAACTAAGGGGGGCGAGTCTTTGCAAAGGGTCAATTGGGTAGACATCACCCAACCATTACAAGTAACACTTAATAATCAGATTAATTTAATCAAGTTAAAAGTAAAGTAATGTGTTATTTGTTAAATTTACACTGTAAAATCCAAGTTACTTTTCATGTTGGAAGAAAAAAAGGTATATATTATATATATATACACACACACACACACACACACACATTTATTTATTTATTTGATCAAACAAATTTGTTGAGAATATGAGACTTCTTTCAAACATTAAAAAATCAATTCATGTTCAGTGAATTAGTTAGGCTATGCTAACAGAAAGCTTTCCCCAAATATTAGGCTATATACACATTTATATAGATGCTATCTTCTGCTAAGCAACAAGAACACATCAGACATCTGTGATTCACAGACTGCGTCTATAATGGGGGAAAAAAAGCTCTTTTCTGTGCACGCCATAACTATATGAATGATGCTTGATTCTTGTTTGCGCGTATGTTTCTCCATGATAACAACAGAAGCCACTTTGTTCTTATCTATTCTGGCATTTTCAGCCCAAAGCTTGTAAAGCAACAGGGAGGAGAGTGAGAGAGACATTGAAAGAACAAAGAAAAGGAGATGAAGAAACTCCTGCTGTGCCCCAAGTCCTTCTGCACCAGGTCTCAGTTGTGATTCAACGCCTGCGTGAGGCTTGTGGGCGCCTGCTAATGTGATTTTGCGTATGTGTGTGAGTTTCTGCGTCACAACATAGAGCATCCCCGTCAGATGGACGACAATGAAAAAAAACACAAACCCGGGTCTGCAAACTGCTCTGTTTGTTTATTCGCAGATTTAATGACTCTGTCGTTTGATAATGTGAGTGCTTAGGTTTGAAGACAGCATAGAGCGATAAGCAACTGGAGGGAATGTTTATGCTCTGACTTCCTGCTACAGATACGAGAGTAAACTACCCAGAGAGCTTGGGACGAACAGATCAGCGCTCGTCCTTTTGTGCTCATCTGGGTCCCTATCCAAGCCTTAATCACCAGCAAAAGCGACTTGGCAAGCCAGCAAAGGGCAGCTCACTTTCCCCAGGTGTGGAGCCATTTGGAATGATCCGAGTAATCAAAATGTAACACTGCCACCATGTGGTCGGGTTGGGAATTGCAAGCTCTTTTGCAGCAGCTCCATTCAAATGCAAACCCTAGTGACAAACTCTGATACCGCTGGGCAACGAGCGCATACAGTAATCCAATACGCCCACAAACCACATCCATTAAAAAAGCCCCTCCGTGGCATGATAAATAAAAGCTGAATGCATGCCCAGTCTCAAGCATTTTGCTTTTCCTTTAATCAAAGTCTACATTTGTAGGCTCAACTCACCGTGGATCACATCCAACTGCAGTCACTCCCTATATATCCAAGCCGTTCAGTCAAACAAGACAGCAGCATTGCAGTATTAATGCAGTGGAAATAAATTAACTACCTGTAGGTGCTAAAGCAGATGCTTTTAATGAAACTCAGATTGCAGATTGACCTAAAAAAAAGCACAAATGATAGACATTTCCTGTCTCAATCTGAGCATTTTAATAAAACTCATAAATAATTCATGCACTGCCCTTGTCTTACACAAATACAACTCAAGCAGGCTCACGCCGAACTGTTTGCTAAACACTAATACTGGAAGGCAAGAAAAATGTGCACTTAAATTATTTTAAAAGCACGTCAGGATCAATATTCTTTGTGTGGTGTGCTATATTGCCTACGGTTCTCAAATTATATTTCAACATCTAACAGCATGATTCCGTGCTGCAATAAAGCACAAGAATTATAGCACATCATAAGATGCCAGTGTTTGGGTTCCACACTGTGACAGTGATTAATCCCTGTGTTTTTATTATTATTTTTTTATAGCCATGTCTCTCTTTAAGTGACAATGCTCCAATAAGAACCACGCTCCTCTGTCCTGCAGCCTCAGGCTGACACACACTGTATCTGTCATTGCCGCAGGCCTCTTTTCAAATAGCTCCCAGTGTTGCTTGGCACATGCTTTTTCTGAAAATGAAGCTTGAAGAGTGAGTATTTTAATGAATTTACCTTCATGTTTCATAAATCATCAAAATATGAGGAAAACATTTTATATATTTTTTTAAATATTCATCCTTTTAAATGTGCTACGCACTTTCCTGTCAATAACAAAAACACACAACAAAAATGACAGCTTTGAGAAAACAGCAGTTAAAGGTGCTAAAGAGGATCTTTTCGTCGACTGAGAAACCAAAGACTGTTACTGAGTTTTTGAAATGAGCGCATGCGTAAGAATTTCGAGGGAACGCCTCCCAAAACTTGTGCACGAGTATTGGAACACGAGTGTTTACCACCGGCATTCGCTGTGTCGTGTTTGTGGATTCATTATGTCGGACTCACCGCAGGTAACTCATAATCTGCAGTTGTTACTCCTGTCTCCTGACAAAAACATTGCATGCGGCGCCTGTGGAGTGTGGAAAGTTACTGGAGCGCGCAGCCGCGCTCGTCTCTCACAAGGAACGTCACGGCAGTGATTGACAAGCCAGAGGGCCAATCGTTTACGCGATGTTTTTAAGGCCCTACCTCGTGCACAGATGATGTATATTAATATTATTCCTTTCAGTACACCTAATAAATAGTCTTTTATCAGTTAGTAAAGACAGTTTCAAGTAATATTGCAAAAATGTATAAAATAAAACATCCTCTTTAGCACCTTTAAAGGGATAGTTCACTCAAAAAATTTTATTTCTGTCTTTAAGTACTCACCCTCATGTCGTTCCAAACCCGTAAGATCTTCGTTCATCTTCGGAACACAATTTAAGATATTTTTGATGAAATCTGAGAGTTTTCTTATCCTCCATAGAAAGCAACATAATTACCACATTCAAGGTCCATAAAAGTGGTAAAGACATCATTAAAATAGTTTACATGACTACAGTGGTTCAACCTTAATGTTATGAAGTGACAAGAACACTTTTTGTGTGCAAAAACAAAACAAAAATGTAAAAAAAACTTGAACTACTTTATATAACAATTTCGTCATTTCATTATATTTTTTTTTTGGTTTTGTTTTTGTGCAAAAAAAGATTTTCTGTCTCTTCAGAACGTTAAGGTTGAACCACTGTAGTCACGTTGACTATTTTAACAATGTTTTTACAACTTTTCTGGACCTTGAATGTGGTAATTATATTGCTTTCTATGGGGGATAAAAACAAAACTCTCAGATTTCATTAAAAATATCTTAATTTGTGTTCTGAAGATGAACAAAGATCTTACAGGTTTGGAACAACATGAGGGTAATTATTGACAGAAATTTCATTTTTGGATAAACTAACCCTTTAAGAAAGCTTCAGATCATAGCGATGTGAAAATGTTTTTACAAGCTTTGCAATTCACCAGCATGATAAAATTTGTAAATGAATAAAAAAGCAAAAAAGCGATTAATACATGAAAATTCTTACATATAGCCCCTTTAAATATGAGGGAAAAAACAAAACACTAAACATGATTAAGGTATTCATCTGAAAAAATTATTTGGAAAAACAAAGGCAAACTACAGCTACACATTGTATTTTACTATGCAAAAAATACATAGAAAACAAAAAAGCTCATATTGACTACAACATAATCAGTTATTAATATTTCATCAGCTCTCCTTTGTTTTTGCTTGTGTTCATAATTCCTTTGTATGACATGGAAAAAAATTATGTTTGCATAATTTGGCATTTTTCATTGTATTATCACAAATAAAACAATTAACTCCAAGAACAACTACACAGTTTCAAGTAATATATGAAGAAGCATTTTGATTGTATGTGAAGCCTTAAGAAAAACCAAATGTGTTTATATTAACACCAATACATTTCAGTACTGTGCCCACTCCTCCGCAAGGTCTTTGTCAAAACATCATAAACGTTACCTTGCGGGGGAAAAAATTGAT
The DNA here is from genome assembly GCF_018812025.1 of Megalobrama amblycephala. Classification (NCBI taxonomy): domain Eukaryota; kingdom Metazoa; phylum Chordata; class Actinopteri; order Cypriniformes; family Xenocyprididae; genus Megalobrama; species Megalobrama amblycephala. Next base: position 32,645,156 of record NC_063047.1, read on the forward strand.
GGGCTTTATTTGTTCATTGCATTTGACAAACATGTGTACCAATTATCAGCTCACACCAGATGGGTGTGTGTTGTGCCTAAATAGACATAATTTCTTTTTCCCCCCATCACATCCACCCAGTTACCATGGCAACAAATCCACGGCAACAGCTCCAGCTGTACGGTCTCGCTGGAAGAAAGAATCTATCTCACTCCACCCCACTTTAAAGTCATTTCTCCTCATTATGTTTGCAACTACAAAGACAAGATTTCCCCAAAGATGATGTTTACTCAGTTAGCTCGCCTCTTATGTCATATTCTTTATTAACCTGTTGGACAGATCTGCAGCCCTGAGCCCAGATGCATGATTGAGTGAGAAGTAGCTCACGTTAAACCGATTTTCAATTTCACGTCAAAACACGGCACGGCCTACTCGGAAGAAAGATACTGATTGCAGTCAGAATGGACAACCGGTCGAGGCATGTCCTATAAATCACTGGACTTTGGCTATAGGAGAAACACTCCATTTTAAAATTCTAGACAACGATGCAGTGATTTATGGGTATTCAGAAAATAGTTATTCTACCCAGTGAGCAGATCTCATTCATTGTGGATGAGTGAGCCGACAACAGTGAGGGAAATCTGTTCGGGTTATTAGCTTAAACAAATCCAGGTGTAAGATAACAGTAGTCTGAATCTGTTGACTTATAGAATAAGACTGAATAGTTTTGCAATTCAATATATTCCTATAATATAAACTACTTGATTTCACATTGTTTTAGGTGCTGCTTTGGTTTATAAATATTATAAATATTAACAATGCAAATAAAATACGTAACCTAGTAATTTAGGGTACATTTACATGACAACAATGTATTAAAAATGGAAAGGTTTTTCGTGTACAGATGACAAACTATCCCGTTCATACGGATCCACGAAAACAATTAAAAACGCTGTATTATGCTGCCAGGCCAGTAGTTGCCGATATCACAAGAAACACTAAGCATCTAACCTGTAATACACATGCGCATGACGTCACCGTTTTCACAAATGCACACTTTTGTAGTTTGTACGGAGACAATATCAGTAGTTTTCAAAAACTTGCACTTTGAAACTTTTTCAAAAGTGTGTGTTTTTTCAGGCCCCCAAAAAGTCATTCTCAACGCATTAAAAAAAACCTTTCTGTTTTTATTGCAAAGATGCATTAAATTGGTCAAAAGTGACAGTAAAGACATTTATAATGTTACAAAAGATTTCTGTTTCAAATAGAAACTTTTGAACTTTCTATTCATCAAAGAACGTTGAAAAAATATACTATAAAATTCACAAAAATATTAAGCAGCACAACTGTTTTTAACATTGATAATATTAGTAATGATAAATGTTTCTTGAGCACCAAATCAGCATATTAGAATGATTTCTGAAGGATCATGTGACACTGAAAGTTGCAGCTTTTTAAAATATATCAAAAACAGTTGTCATTAAATGTAATAATATTTCACAACATCACTGTTTTTACTGTAGTTTATCAAATAAGATATGCACTGTAAGACACTATCTCTCTCTTTATCTATCTATCTATCTATCTATCTATCTATCTATCTATCTGATGTTTCTTCTGAAAATAATAGGAATAACAGAAACAAACAGAAAGCTTTGTCATTGCATAAAAATGTGAAAAGTATATAAATTATACATACATATATATATATATATATATATATATATATATATATATATATATATATATATATATATATATATATATATTTTTTTTTTTTTTTTTTTATAAATATGTCCGCCTGACCTAATTGACAGATATTTTTGGAGCTTTAAACACAGTAACTGAGTAATCTCCCTTACAAATAATAAGTATACTTCATTCATTTTATTAAGTATACTGAAGTAAAGATATCAGTATCTGATATTGCTTCTAAAATTAATAAATAACAGGAATAATAGAAACAAACAGAAAGTTTTGTCAGGTAGCATAAAAATGTGCTTCATGTCAATACATTCTATTCAAGCAAAATTATTTATCTTAATTAATTGGTCAGAGGAGACCCATGTGAGATACTATCTCTTTAGGGTCTTTATCCCAGGAGATCTGAAAGGTCAGAAGTCTCCACGTGCCGTCATTGCTCAGAGAGATCTCATTTGTGTTTTTTTCTTTAAAAGTAAGCCATAAAAATGAATCATATCATCACATCTCAAACCGAACTGATCTCAAAGGAAATTCGGTATAATTATCAGACATGGGGCATTGCTCTGGGAATGAGACTGATAGAGCTACATTCAGCGGTCTTCTATTCACGCAGCCCCTCATCATGTCAATCGACAGGTGGATCCTGTTAACCAAAGGGGAAGGTGCTGGTGGGCTTCCCACAGCAGGTGCCCTTGTTCCAGGCTGTGATGAGTGCCAGCTGCTGACAGAGGGCCGTCCACCAGCGGAAGATGGTCCTTTCCTCCCTATTCCTCCACTCTATTCACCAGCAACTTGACCACAAGATCTGTCAATCAACTTCAGTGTGTGTGTATAAATATACTAACGTGGCTGCTCATTGGCTAGTCTTGCAGCAGATAAAAGACTTTGGCTTATTAAAACTGTCAATGGCATTGTCCTGAAGAATGCTTTGAGAAGACTGATATTCATTTGAGGTATTCCATTATGCTTGAGTGATGGCTGATGAACTGTTAAGGAGGGATTCTCATTTAGTCTGGATAAGAGAAAAACACATACGAGAAAAACTATGGCTGTATTAATTTTTGCCAGTTTCATTTCATATGGGAAAAAGAGAGGTGAATGGCTGCATTGTCTGCATGAGCAACATGGCTCAAGGTCTTCAGGCATTCGTCAAAATCCAACAGTTAATAAGGATGTTTTGAGTAAAAAAATAAAATAAAATCTTTCTAGTAAAGTGTGAAACACCAAAATGCATAAACAGTACTCATGCTGCTTTGCATATAGTGAATGAAAGAAATCATTTAAAGTGCTTAAAGCATAGAATTAAAATGACCCTGAAAGTTAACATTAATGATGATTAAAATTCTATTCAATCTAAGGCACTGAAATGAATAAGAATTTAATCCTCATTACTTTTTGTTTTTTTAAATCAATAATGTATTTGGAAAAAAAAAAAAGTTTAGAAAAGTATATAAAGTAAATTAAATAAATTAAATTCTTTAAATATGTCCGCCTGACCTAATCTAAACCATTTGACAGATATTATTAAGCTGTTTTACACACAAGTATACTTCAAGTTCATTTTATTAAGTATACTGAAGTAAATTTCAAGTATATTTAAGTATACTATATGTAGTAAATACACTAATATCAATGTACTAGAATTATACTTGTAAGTGTACTATTTCAATATTACTTGGGACTATTTTTATTGTATAAAAGTATACTTTCAAGTATATTTTAAAAGTAATAGTAAACTGAGTTCATAACTCATTTTTCATTGTTTGTACTGTAATTAAGTACTTGTAGCACATTTTTTATAGTTTACTATAAGTTATAGTTTACTATAAGCTAGTTAAAAGACCATAAAATAAAGTGTGTGTGTATATATATATATATATATATATATATATATATATATATACACACACACACACACACACAGTATATTGCACTTTAAGTATACAAAATTCCTATTTATTCATTTGTATACTTGAAATATACCTTTAACTGTACTTTAAATAGATTTGAAGTGAATTCCTATGAACACTATACCAGTGGACCACATAAAAAAAAAAAAAAATCATACTCAGAATTAGAAACATTTTTGTTTTCTTTATAAATCAATATTTTCAAACAATGTAAGTTTATAAGACTGTATGTTAAACTATGTGAAAACAATATACATTTAATAGGCTACTCAATCAAGTGTAAACACAACTACAAGTCAAGTATACTTAGAATACTTAATTATACTTTCAAGTACATCTTGATCAAAAGGTTGAGTACAAGTATAGGTCAATTAAGTGTAATTTTAAGTATATTTCTGAGAAGCACATAAAAAGTAGACTGAAAGTATACTTTCTTAATTTTAGTTTAAAAGAAGTTTACAATTAGCACACTTGAATAAACTTCTTTTTTATTGTATATTTGTATATATTATATATTGTATAATATTATACTATCAAGTTGAAATTTTGTTTAGAATCAGTTCTCATAACAAGAAAAAAAAAAACATTGTGTCAAACTGGCACTTTAATGGTGAGTGAGTTATTAAATTGGTTAATTAGGTTAAACATCATTCTCAAATGAATTTTGAATGGTGCACAACCCTGGTCCATGTTGACTGATCTCTTGCAAACCCCAAACATGCCAGCAGATGGAAATCTTTACTTCCCAACATGCCTAATCTCTCCTTCAGACGTCTGGAGGTTGCTCCTCCTTCTGTCCAGACTGGAGACGCACACCCGGCTTGTCACGAACAGTGTTTGTTTTTTTTAAGAGCCAGAGCCAGCATGTGTTCGTCTGCTTGTTTACAAGGACAAACAAGAAAGAATGCAATTTGGCATGCTGGAAGCTGCGCTGGGAAAGCAAACTAAATGCTTTTGTCAGCAACGTCTAGACACTGGAGACATAAGGGTTCGACTCCGCAATCTGATCTCTTATTTTTCAAATAACACACTGCCTTTAACAAAAGATCAATGCGCATTGATTTGCGCTTGCATTGTTTGTTGGAAAGGTGCGTGCGCTGATTGCATTGCAGACAAATAGCAACAACGTGGAAAGCTGAATCAGCACTAAACTGTAAATCTCTTACCCTGCAGCAACAAACCTATTCATTCATATCTGTTTCTCTTGCTCTCACACGCACTCTCTCTCCGTTTCCTGGCACGAGATAGCCATCTCTGGGCAATGACGAAACACAGACATGTCTTGTGTATTTATACATTCTTAGCAGAGCAAGAGGTGATGTAGCAGCTTGCTTTACCTGGCCTGGTCCGAACACACAGGCCCATCCAAAGAGGCCTATCATCTCGGTTTTGCTCTGGTGGCCCTGCAGCCTGGCTCTGACTTTGATGAATGGACCTCTGGATCCAAAACACCCAGATTGTAGGGAGGCGATGTCTACTCCACAGTGCAGGCCGGGCAGGAGAACACAGGGACTCTGTCTGAGCCCAACGCAAGTTTCAAGCCTTGATTAATTGGACCGAGTCGCCCTGTTCTCCCTGACCTCACATTATCTCTGCTGAAGAAGAGGAAAACTGCGAGACAAAGAGTCTCAAGAGCTGATACAGTGTTATGCTTTAAAGTGATAGTTCATCCAAAAATTTATATTCTGTCATCATTTACGCAGCCTCATGGTGTCCAAAACCTTATGACTTTCTTTTTTCTCCTGTGGTTTTTGAAGAACATCCTAGCAACTGTTTTCAACATAACAAGAGTAAATGAGGCTGTCAAATAAAAATAAAAAAAATACACAAAAGCACCACAAAGTATCATAAAAGTGATCTATGTACTATATTCCAAATCTTGATAGTCATACGATAGCTTTGTATAATTAACAGTCTACAGTCAATAAGAGCTAGAAGCAGGTTTTCAGTGCATACTATAACTGTTCATAATATGGACCAGCTTTTTTTATTTTTTTATTTTTTATTTTATTTTTTTTCCTTTTGTAACCTGGATCTTTCAAATTCATTACATGAGAAATGCTGTTCTTTAAATATACTCACCATTTGTGTTCTATGAAAGAAGGAATGTCATACAAGTTTGGAGCAAAGTGAAAGGGAGCAAATGATGCCAATTTTAATTTTTAATACCAGTAGTTAAATGTATCATGAATCAACAATGAAAATTTTAGTCTTGGCTGATGTGAATTTCTGCATATGCTAATATGAAAGAAATTCATTCTTTCAATTCAGCAAGGATGCATTTAATTGATCAAAAGATCTTTTTTTTTTTTTTTTTTAAGTAAATTTTTTAATTTAAATGAATGCTGCTCTTTTGAACTTTTTTTTAATAAAAAAAAAAAAAAAAAAAAAAAAGTATTTTTCCACAAAAACAGCACAACTGTTTTTGACATAATTAGAAATGTTTCTTTGGCACCAAATGAAGACTGAAGAATATAGCTGCTAAAAAATCCAGCTTTGTCATAACAGTGAAAAATTGAAATATTTCAAATATTTTAAATTTGATATATTAAAAAAAAAAAAAAATCTTACAGACCCTAAACCTAATAAATGTTGTGAAAATTCTTGTTAATTCTAAGTTCATTATACCTACCCTAGCAAAAAATAAAAAAATATAAAAGCAAACAAACAAACAAAAACACTAAAATGTATTTGAAATACATTTATTTAATGCTAAGTATACTACAAATACATTTACATATTTATGTGCTAAATAAAAAATACCCTGCAATTGTACTTTTGGTATACTAAACTGCTAAATTGGAACAACTAATTTTGTACTTAATGCATTTTAATTGTGTGGAAGTAGTGCTGAGGTCCAACTAAAGATATACTTAAGTATATCTAAATGTGCTAAAGTGGAAGTATTGCAAGTATAGTTTACACTTTAAAGGTCCCGTTCTTCGTGATCCCATGTTTCAAACTTTAGTTAGTGTGTAATGTTGTTGTTAGAGTATAAATAAAATCTGTAAAATTTTAAAGCTCAAAGTTCAATGCCAAGCGAGATATTTTAACAGAAGTCGCCTACATCGAACGGCCAGTTTGGACTACATCCCTCTACTTCCTTCTTTAATGACGTCACTAAAACAGTTTTTTGACTAAACTCCGCCCACAGGAATACACAAGAGTTGCGTTTGTAGAGTGTGTTTGTCACCATGTCGTCGAAACGCTGTTATTTTCATCCCGCAGTCCAATCACCGGGTCTGATTCCGGCTCAAATTGATAGGGTAAAATTAAAGACATGTTTACAATAACACTGAGCGCGTGCATCTCCACATTATGGTAAGAGGCGTGACCTTTCCGGGCAAGGTTTGCTAAGCTGTTGTCAAATCACAACACAGGAACCGCTGGCACAATCAGAACTCGTTACGTATTTCTGAAGGAGGGACTTCATAGAACAAGGAAGTCATCAGCCCGTTTTTATGACAGTGGAAACAGCGGTATACAGATAAGTAAATTATGTGAAAAATACTGTGTTTTTTTTTACACGCGAAACATGAACACATGTTATATTGCACACTATAAACACAATCAAAGCTTCAAAAAACCACGAAAAACGGGACCTTTAAATATATTGCACTTAAAGACTAATATTATACAAAGATCATACAATCCTTATTAATAGAGCTTTGAAACACTTTTTAGGCATAATGTTAAGGAGGGCTTCTCTCCTAGGCATCAAGACATGCATTGAGCAATAAAGAAATACTCCACATAAAATTTAATTATACACTCTAAAAAATGCTGGGTTAAAAACACCCAAGTTGGGTTGAAAATGTAATTTCTAATTTGTTGTTTTAACCCAGCGGTTGGGTTAAATGTTTGCCCAACGTTCTGGGTAGTTTTATTTAACCCAACTATTGTTTAAAAAATTACTATATGGCTGGCTTAAAATGAACCCCAAATAGGTTTAAAAATCAGACACATAATTACTAGAGGCAACAATAATAATCAAAAGGTGAACATTTATTAATAAGTAATTTAATAAATGTTTTTTTTTTTTTTTTGTTTAATTATTATTCATTAACTTATTAATAAATGTTAATTTCCAGCATACTTTGGGTTCATTTTAAGCTAGCAATACAGCATTTTTATATATATATATATATATATATATATATATATATATATATATATATATATATATATATATATATATATATATAAACAATAGTATTTAAAACTACCCAGAAGGTTGGGCAAACATTTGACCCAACCGCTGGGTTAAAACAACCTAGTTGCTGGGTTTGTCCATTTTCAACCCAACATTTTTTAGAGTGTAATTTTATATCAGTAAGTCTTAAGGGATATGTCAATAAATATGTTAATGGATTTGAAATATACTTGTATTTTAAATAGATGTTGGTATAGTTTTTTTTTTTTTTTTTTTACTAGGGTAATGCATTAACTAGTGTAAACAAATTGAACTTTATTATAAAGTATTACCTTTAATGCTAAAGAAACACTATACAGCATATGAAATGAATCTATCATCTTGTTGCAGCAATTGCTATTTTTAAGTTAATTCATTTTAAATTTACTGCATCTGCAGCTTTGCTTCATTTTTTTGCCTGCATTGGCAGCTTCACATCGATATTGCAAACTCGAAGAAACCTCAGTGTTGGATGTTCGCCTTGTTTCCAACAGTAGAGACAGTCCAACAGGGCTGCAAGCCAGGGAGTGGGCAGCTCTCTTACCCAATCCAACCGACAAACTGACAGCTAGCTTGATCCAATCAGAAAGCTTGACAGCAATGATATTTATGCAGCACTTTCAGCAGTGTGAGAGGCTTTCAAAAAATCCTCCAAGAAATCATTACAGAAGTACAGGGGAAAGTGATGTCATTTCTGGAATAGAGAAAAATTGAAAGAGTAATTATTTTATATGATTTTAGGCAATGCATTAAGTTTAATTTGCCCCCTGCAGCTTTTAAAAGCAATTTCCATCAAATTTAATTAGCTTCAATTCAGTTCATTTAGAGCAGTAACTACTTCTGCACTGCGATTTTCAATAACTCAGCTCCGCCTGTGAATGAAGATGAGGCTTTTGACTTCCTAATAGATATTTTAATAGCCTTTTTAAATGGTTCTCATCAACTTGGCATAAACGGATCAAACTTTATCATCAGACTCATCACATGCTTCTGGACCCAGGCGGGGGGTTGTGGTTTAAAAGTGCAGGAATTTTTAAGTAGAATCGATGTGCTTTGGAAAAGCCAACAACAGCAGCCTCCTTCAGGCTCATTCAAGCCTATCAGCAGATGATGGTGTTGTCATCATGGCCCGCCGCCAGCTAATCAAACCAGAAAAGTGCTATCCTCCTGGAGTGACATTAGCTTTTGTCCCCCCGCCATGATGGATGGGATCCTGGCCCTAGTTGGAGCATTGTCCACTCAACCTGAGTGTCCTGACCACTGACCTCATGATCTTTATCAGGTCATTCAGTCAATCACAAAAGCACTGACTACTGCCAGAGAAAAAACTGCTATCTGATACAGCTGCAGCATAGAAGAGTGAATGATGCATGTTCGGCGTATGTCCATACAGCGTTGGAAGTAACATACAAGTAGCACACGCTGGTACACAATCATATGATCATATCACAAAGCAAAGAGACATGTTCATTTACACCATAACACCTGGTCAACAGAAACCCTGACCCAACAGACATGTCTGTAATTAATTATCAAGTTCTCCTTAAGATCTTAGCTGTGTTCGAAATTTCCCCCATACCCTCCTTCACAATTTCCTACATTAGTCCACTAATATAGTTCACTTGAGGGAGTGAATGAAAATGAGTGAATGAATTCGGACACTGAGTTTGCTGGAAGGGCTGCCGCTTTTGCATAGTTTGTGCTTGCTGTTTAATAATTAGTTGTAACTCAGGCTGCGTTCACACTTGTAGTTTGGTTTGTGTGGTCCGGACCAAAAAAAAACAAACAAAAAAAAACATTTAGTCCTGGTCCGATTAGCGTTCAGATTGGCAATTTTATCACCGAACCAAAAGATACCGAACCTAAAGGCCTAGGGATACATTCACAACCTGATTGGTCGGATTTTATCATATTTATGATATTGCCTATTTTGAGACAGAACTTACCGAACATCCAAAACACTGCTGTGTGCTGAGGTAAATGTGCTTGTTGTATGTGTGTAGCCTGCAAATGATGGTATTTTGGCCAGCTGGGAACTCATGAAGAGCTTATAAACTGTAAAGGAGTAAAAACAGTGTCAGGAATCCCTCCGTCACACACAAAAACGATCTGCTGCGTGGAGACGCGCATCTGATGCCTATGATGGACAAACTCTTGATTGACAAGTGATCTAACCAATCAGAACGCTGCATCCGCCATTTTGTCCGACAAAGCAGCCAGTAGTTAGAAGATTAACCTTGGTGGAGTTAAACTTGAAAAATTGTGTATATTGACGTCTTTCCGCATTTGAAACAACATTAATTCTCATGTTCATTCATGTTTATTTCAGGTTATAAATGGACTAGTAGGAAGAGATGATCGGTTTACGAGCCTCTTGAGCTGAGGCTCTACAGCGATCTGTCACTATGCGCATCTGATGCCTATGATGAGAAAAACCGATATGCGTGAGGATTCTGTCCTTTTTAGGGTCTCATCTTCCTGTTTTTGGTTTGTTTACATGTCTTTGGTCCATGTTGCGTTCATATATCATTCACACTGCACCAGAGTTCCTTGGAACTTGGAAGCGGACCGAGACTGAGATCTTTTTAGCTTTTTAGACCCATCTTTTTATTATTTTAGTTTGGTGCGCACCAGGGTTCGGATGGCAGCGTTCACACGTTAATCGCACCAGGGTTTGTTTTAATCGAACAAAACATGACGAGTGTGAACACACCCTTAGAAAACTATAAGCTCCAGTAGAAATTAAATGATTTATCTTGAACTCTGTCATGGAAACTTGCATCTATAAAACTTATTAAAACAATTTAATAATCAATCAAAAAGGAACTTATAACTGTATGATATTACGCTGCAGCCACATTGGACCAGCGGTTTGGAAAACGGATGGATGATTCAGCTGAGGTGGGAATCTTCTGGCTTGATGCCGGAATTTATTCGGCACGACCCTCACAGTGCATTCTGGGTATTCTCTAGCCATTGAGTGTACATCAGTTGTACACTCATTATTACGGTGCATTATGGGATTGAATGAGTGGACTCGATAATGTACACTATGGTTTCGGACACCATTACAAATGGCTGTCCCCTCAAATAGTGACATATCTAAGGGTATAGGGTGGCAATTTTGGACACAGCCCTTAATTACATTAACCTTTATTTAACTGACTCAATTGACCCTTTGCAAAGACCCGCCTCCCTTAGTTACTGTTGCTTTGTCCGACAAGCCATGGCGCTGTCACACCACACGCAGTGAAAAATGCATCGCGGAGCAAAGAGGACACTGACAACATCTCGACAGACAAGACAAAGCAGGTTACTTATAATATTAAACAAAGTCCCAGCTTTCAAACTGTGTAGTTATTAAAGAAATTCAAACAATAAAAACCGTTTTGTGGCTCTTTAATGTAGCGCCTCAGCTCAAGAGGCTCGTAAACCGATCATCTCTTCCTACTAGTCCATTTATAACATGAAATAAACATGAATGAACATGAGAATTAATGTTGTTTCAAATGCGGAAAGACGTCAATATACACAATTTTTCAAGTTTAACTCCACCAAGGTTAATCTTCTAACTACTGGCTGCTTTGTCGGACAAAATGGCGGATGCGGCTTAGATCACTTGTCAATCAAACTCCCGGCGAAGGGTCAATTGAGAACCAGTTCTCATTTACAATGATGACCTGGCCAAGAGGCAGCATAAAAAGATAAACTTAGCTGGTTCAGTTGTGTTTGAGCAGGGTTGCAGCTGAAATTTTTTTAAAGAAGGTAGATATCAGGATTGGGCACCCCTGCATGACCTTTACAAACTTTTTTTAAATTCAGCAAGAATGCATTAAATTGATCAAAAGTGACAGTAAAAAAATGATCACGGTTTCCACAAAATATTAATAATATAAATAAGAAGAAGAAAAAGAAGATTTTTTTCTTGAGCAGCAAATCAGCATATTAGAATGATTTCTGAAGGATCATGTCATTGAAGAATGGAGTAATGATCACAGGAATAATTACATTTTAAAATATATCAATATAGAAAACATTACTTTTAAATTGTAATTGTAAATTGTAAACTAATTGAGGCAACGTGGAAAAAACGAGATATCCCCACAACATTTCTAAAATGTTTTATTTTGGTTGCGTTATTACTACAACTATTATTATTATTGAATTTCAGTTGTGGTTTCTACAACATTTTTTAAATGTTGTACTATGACATAACCTAAATGCAACCAAAACGCAATGTTGCAGAAACATCTACTGCTAGTTGTGTAACTAACTCCTAGCTATCAGCATCCATCTTGTCCAGCTGTTATCCGTCATAGTCCAGGCATTTGTGTTCAAGTCTGTCTGACGACGTGAAGACAGAAGACGTGTAGGTCCAGAGGCCTCTGAGTAATGGATTCAATTATCTTCATGCTCTAGAAATCTCCATTCACAAACTGCCACTTGCTTCCTACGCAGTGTGTGCACAGAGGGTTGATTAGGACATGAACACACTGAATGGACAAGAGCCCGTGAAATGCAGAGCGCTTCATCAAGCTGATCACACATCCGGGCTGCGCACTCGGTCCTACGTTCACTAGATGTGTCTGAGCGGAGAATGAATGAGCCGTAATGAATCCACGCTCCACTCGGCCGTGATCAATAAATGGCAGGAGGTGAATTAGCTTCTCCTCTTTATTCACCCCAATGATTCCCATCATCTCTTCCTCTACTCAGTGAAACCAGGAGAGCTTGGATCTCAGAAAGAGGAAGGAAGAAAGAGAAGCTAACTCATCTTCTGCATGGAGAAAACATCAGCTGTGAAGGGGAACAGCGTCTTTGCTATAAATTTCCCAAAAGCAACGGTTGAGAGCAAGTCCCTGACAACCGGCATCTCACTGGTTATTCCACACCGAATGTAGAGAGATAAATCAAACTGCGTCCCTCTTAATCTCCGAATGACGCTCGGCCCACAAATCTGTTCAGCCTTAAATCTACACCGAGTCTGGGGAATTCAAAAGTCCCACCATAGCAGCAACCAAACACCTCTGAATGGACATTAAGCCCTGTTATTATTGCGCTACAGTGGGTTCATGCTGTTATAATTGCTGCTCAAGATACACAGGGGAGCACTATCTTCCCGGTTTACAACAATCAAGGCCACAATCGCGACTATCCACAGGTTTCCACCGACAAAACTGCTGGCTGCCGTCTTCCCCTCAGGCCAAACCAATCTGACCCTCAAGGGGGAAAAAGAAACATCACACATGAATTTACAGCTTCCGGGTCAACAAGGTCTCCTACTTAGACAAACAGGCCATCCCAGAGTTGCTGTAAATAACGCTCTCGAGCCGGACTGGGCTGCAGAGCTGGAACCGTCGTCATGGTGAAATAAGAACCATGCTCGCTACAGGCCGCCAGCTCGGAAGAGCCGCAGACGTTTTCATACAGCCGAGCAGGAAAAAATGGCGCTAAGAAAGGCTGAATGGATTCCCCATATGTTTTAATATGTGTCTCTACGTTACATGATATATAGCATGGTCACGAGATGAGGTGTATTAAAACAAAAAGGCTGGCCAATGGAATATGGTTAAGAAGAACGGGGTCAAATTGCCTCTAAACTCTGTATGGTGTGCATTACGATCTAACGGTAGACTTTTTTCATGCGATTTTTCAACATACAGTAAAATAGCTCTAATAACAAAAACAACAAAAAAGAAAGTACTAGCAACTCTTTACCACAATGGGAAATTATATTAGCGCTGCATCTAACGATTATTTTGATAATCGATTATTCTGACGATTATTTTTTCGATTAATCGGATGAAAAATCTAAAAATTATTTTTAATAAAAAATGTATTTTAATCGGTTATTTTAAACAATGTTATTCCACATCCTGCTCAATGCTGTCCTCCAAACAATCTGTAATATAAAGCCTATGAAAACAAATATAGTGAATGTATCAATGTATGGATATGCTGTACATTATAAGCAAGAAAAAAAAAAGTGTTAAAATACAAATATTACATTCTAAATCTAAAAACAACTGATTGCTTACTATTTTAAAGCAGAAATTAAAACTACTAAATTAAAAGTGATAATAAACACAAACAAAAGGACAAACCAACGATAGTGCCTTTACTGTTAAAGGGTTAGTTCACCCAAAAATGAAAATTCTGTCATTTATTTCTCACCCTCATGCCATTCCACACCCGTAAGATCTTCGTTAATCTTCGGAACACAAATTAAGATATTTTAGTTGAAATCCAATGGCACAGTGAGGCCTTCATAGGGAGCAATGACATTTCCTCTCTCAAGATCCATAAAGGTACTTAAAACATATTTAAATCGGTTCATGTGAGTACAGTGGTTTAATATTAATATTATAAAGCAACGAAAATAACGACTTATTTAGTGATGGCCGATTTAAAAAAACTGCTTCATGAAGCATCGGAGCACAAATGAATCAGTGTATCGAATCATGATTCAGATCGCGTGTCAAACTGCCAATGGATGAAATCACGTGACTTTGGCGCTCCAAACAGTAGATTCGATACACTGATTCATTTATGCCCCGAATCTTGAAATCGTCCATCACTAAATAAGTCGTTATTTTTTTTGGCGCTCCAAAAATATTCTCGTCGCTTTATAATATTAATATTGAACCACTGTACTCACCTGAACCGATTTAAATATGTTTTTACTACCTTTATGGATCTTGAGAGAGGAAGTGTCATTGCTCCCTACGGAGGCCTCACAGAGCCGTCGGATTTCAACTAAAATATCTTAATTTGTGTTCCGAAGATTAAGGAAGGTCTTACGGGTGTGGAACGGCATGAGGTAAGTAATAAATGACAGAATTTTCATTTTTGGGTGAACTAACCCTTTAACTGCTCTCATAAATATGATTAATTGTGTAACCTACATTAATTTCTAACAAAAAATAATTTAGCAAAAGAAGTATTTTAGTCAGAATAATTGCGCTCATATTCTACTGCGCTCCGTCTGTTTGACGCAACATTAATTAAAGTCTGTGAAGTTTAACAAGATGCCTGTTGTCAGAATATGCTAAACGAAAATACTCGCGGGACTTTTTATTGGATCATGCAACTTTCCCGGAGCAGCTCACTCTGTGTCCTCCACTCTTTTCCATATGCTTTTTGTCCATAGATATTGGTTATACACTACTGTAAAGCGACATAACTGGCAGTGTTGCCAGTTGCCAGATCAGTGGGCGAGTCACGGAATCTAAATAAGGTTTGTCCAAGAAGTTGCTAGATTTGTCGCTAGGCTTTTGAAAAAAGTGTCAAAAGGGGTGGGGAAGTTGCTAAATCTAGAGACAAAATTGCTAAATTGGCAGAACTGATGACTAGCTGATGGTTTTCCGCGCACAGCACGCAGAATCCATAAACTAATCAATAATCAAATTCGTCCTCGATTATTTTCGTCATCAATAATAATTGATTTTATTATATTAATTGTTGCATCCCTAAATGATATACTGCATCCCTAAATGATATACTGAGAATAAATTACTCTTTGAAAAAGGAAAATGGTCCAAAAACTAGCTTTTCTTAAAAAAGTATTCAATTATCCTTGACTTGATATTAATATTAATTTAAGGAGAAATGAATCATGTTTAACAAAACTAGGGTAACACTTTATTTTACAGTGCCGTAGTTACATGATACGACATGTACTTACTATAGTAATAACAGTAAATTATGCATAATTACAAGTAACTAATCCTAAACCAAACCCTAACTGTAACTCTATAGTATAAGTATACTCAGTACTTATTTGAGTAATTTATGAGTGAATGATAATCATTCACTCAATTTATGAATAAATAAATATAATATTTATTGTGTAATTATACACAAAAAATGGCAAAAAAGCCCTTTTTCCCATTGTGATAGCGAGCTTTTATGAAAAAGACCAATATAATTCTAATATCTCCAAAATGTCAAGAGGACTTTAGCCCTGGTCACTGACCCCGTCATGACCTCTCTCTCTTGCTCTCTCGGTCAGGTGGGTCTGCTCTATGTCACTGACCTCTTCACCTGTAGGACTGGTGTCAGCTTGACCAGTGAAGCGTGGGACAGTCAGAACTGCCACTCCATTCATTGGGACGCGTCCATAAATCCTGGAGGAGAAAAGGCAACCAGCAGCCCCTGTTTATCTTGAAGACCTTCTCCTTATTCTGACTTGATTCATGGCCGAAGGAACCAAGGTTAATTGTAGTCCTTCTAAAAAGAAAGAAAGAGCACCTGTGTGTGTGTGCGTATGTGTATGTGTGTGTGTGTGTGTGTGAGAGAAGAATAAGTCAAATGACCAGCATATGTAGCCAAGCGTAAATAACAGCAGGCAATAATTCCTGTGTCTCTTTTAACACTCATAACTAAACAATAACTCTTGATATATGAAGCCATGCATTTCGGTTTCTCATTTTATAGCAAAAGCAGAACCATTTATCTTGAACTAAGACTTTAATTTGCCAACCAGCACTTGAAATCACTAAAAACTTGTAAGGTTGTGCATTCATCTCATAAATCTGCCTCCGTGTGTGGGAACTTCGTAAAGGTCAAAGGTTAACTTGAGGCAAGGCTTGCTGCCCTGCTAACACAGTACATTAAGGCGTCCTCAGCTTTCCCCGTTGTGGGTGAAATTTAGTCATGTGTGCTGCGGCCCTCCAACTGTCACTGTCATCGCCCTCTCTCGTGTCCATCTCTGACTGGACAAAACGAGCGCAGCTTTCAGCACGCTATCGGCCCCTATGGCGGCTTTCAACACACATACGCACAGAAACACCCACACACCTGTGTTTCCCACAACAGCACACACCATTTCCTTCTGTTTGTGCACACACCTCGGCAAACAAACTGAAGCAGGCACAATGCTGAGGGTGCTAACAGACGGGGGGACGTAATGTTCCGATCAGGGCGCGCTGAAGGCTAAAGTGATGCTCTATCTGTGCGTGTGGACATGAAAGTGTTACAAACACTGTAAAACACATGACACTAACAAGATAACAGAAATGTGTCAAAGTCCACAACATGAAACATACACAGATGAGGCGATAGCGGAAATGTTCACTCACTCAATCTGTCGATTTCACTCTATTTTGAAATGTCATCCCGTGTCGGGGGACTTTAAAAGTAAAGCATGAATTGACTGTGCTACCCCTATATATGTATAGAAATAGAGAGTTAAATCTTATGTAGCCTATAGCTGGGGCCAGAAGTCTGAAATCACTAGTGAAAATGTTTGCATTTCATTTTTCTAATTTAATACAAAATTTTAAATACAATTAAATTATCATTTTAAAAATTTGACTGAAAGTTTTAAACAATTATTTCATTTATTGGTCCCACTTTATATTAAGTGGCCTTAACTACTATGTACTTACATTTAAATTAATCATTTGATACAATGCACTTATTGTGTACATACATGTTTTTACATTGTACTTATATTTTAAAAACACCTGCATGTAATTACATCTGTAATTAATTTCTGTAATTACATTTATAATTACACTGTTGACCCATCCCTTACACCTTACCCCTACCCTTAAACCTACCCATACCACCAAAGCTTTCCCTAACCTTACCCGTATCCCACCTCAATAGCAGCAAAAGTGTTTTGCAATTCAATATGAATCCAATAAGTACATTGTACTTATTTTTTGATGTAAGTACATAGTAGTTAAGGCCACTTAATATAAAGTGGGACCCATTTATTAATTTTATTCAAATTAAAGTTTTTGTAAAACCCAATAATCATGTTATCTAGCATGATTTTAAAATATTTCAAAGAGCATCTTCTGTTCTTCAATGTAAGAAATCAAATCTGACCTTTTGTATGCCTTTTGTACGTTAAGTTAAATGTGGAAGACATTTGTTTATTTGACCTTGAAATATCTTAAAATCTTTTTTCATTTTATTTCATAACTTTGCTTACACTCTAAAAAATGCTGGGTTAAAACCCAAGTTGGGTTGAAAATAGACAAGGCCAGTGATTGGGTTGTTTTAACCAACCTGCTGGGTAGTTTTATTTAACTCAACTATTGTTTAAAATTACTAAAATGAACCCAAAGTATAATAAATTAACATTTCTGAACAAGTTTAATGAATAATAATTAAACAAATAAACATTTATTAAATTGCTTATTAATAAATGTTCACCTTTTGATTATTATTGTTGCCTCTAGTAATTATGTGTCTGATTTTTATTTTAAGCCAGCCATATAGTCAATTTTATCCAATCGCTGGGTTTGTCCATTTTCAACACAGCATTTTTAGAGTGTAATTATAAATATTTCAAAATTCAAACTAAAGCTATTTCTAGGCTCAAAAAAACTATTTTCATATCAAAAGAAACGCTGCTGAATCTGAAAATTATATTTTGAAGACCGTAATAAGTAAATAATAAATACAAAAGTTTAGCTTCCAAAAAAGTATCTCATTATTAAACACTCAATAATAATTGCCATCATCTGGCTCATTAGAGGAAAAACAATTATAATAATAATTTAGCCTCATTCTGTCTAGCTCTTCTTTCTTTTTTCCCCCATTTTCTCTTTTTTCTTGACTTTTCCTCCATCCAGGATCCTTACATATATATCATTATGTCTCCAGAACCACTGGGGCAATAAACAACTCTCCAGGACAGATCTGGGTGGAAACGCACACATACGCAGCACATATACACAATTAATGGTGAAAAAATTGAACAGGAAAGTTAAATGAATTACACCTTTCCCAAGGGATGTCATTTTTTTCTGAGAATTTCCTTTTTGTTTAAATTGGTTACAAACGAGAGCTGTCTGAATATCAGATTACCGAAAAGGGATTGGGTCCGAAGATAGATGTTAAAGCATCGCTTAAGTATCACGAGACAAACCTCAGCACGAGAAAAAGAGAGAGACCGTCCATGAGAGAGAGAGTGAAAGAGAGGAAACTGAGAATAAATAAAAGAGGACCTTGGCAGCGCTGGAATAATTATGTGCCACTCTATCCAATCTACATAAATAAACGTCGCACTGAGGGGAAGCTTACAGTTTTGGTTAAAATCATTTTTCAGGTCTGACTCCCCCTGTGTTTCAAAACACAGCCTGTTTATGGCAGCAAGCATGTTTTACATTTTACATGAAATATTTAGTTTAGCTTGGCCTGCCTGGGCTGCAAGGCTCAGAGGAGATTGATTCCAAGTGTGTATCCCAGCGCGACACTTCCAATCCATCACGACCCTGCCGTTAACAGGAAATCAAGAGGCTTCCTTATCAAATTACTCTTCCAAAACCAAAAGCTCTTGTAAAATTAGATTCACCGTAATCAGTGAAGACCTTGTTCTCTCTGCCCTATCTTTTGGCCCAATCACATCGCAAACACAAATACCTGTTTTCACCTTTTCTGTTCCTTCTGACAGCCCGTCCGCCCCTAACTGGCCCCTGGCCCTAAAGCACCCAGCAAGATCAGATAGTGACCATGCCTAGTTTCCCCTCCCAGCCCTGGGCAAACAGTGGCTCAGGCCTGGGACCCTCCTCGTCCGCTCGCCGCAAGCTTGCTCCTGGTGAAACACACACACACAAATCGGTGCACTTTCATAAAAGACTAAATGGCTCATTAGGTAATGCCTGCAGAGAAGAATTAGTGCAGCAGAAATGTGATGAGGATGAACTCTAGGGGTCAATATGAACTCTGAAATAAAATGCTGAACTAAATCAGCATATTAGAATGATTTCTGAAGGATCATGTGACACTGAAGACTAATGATGCCATCATAGGAATAAATTACATTTTAAAATATATTCAGTTGCACTTTATTTTACAGTACTCATGTAGTACACTTATGTGTACTTACAGTGTACTTGCCTAAGAATACTGGGTAATATAAGGTAACTACATGGGCTAAGGTTATTACCTAGTTATTGCAATTACTATAATAAGTACATCGTATGTACATGGGAAACAGGACTGTGAAATGAAGTGCTTCAAATAGAAAACCTCTATTACTGCACATGCAAAATGATGTCATGACAATGCTGACCACAAGAACAAGACTTTCGCAAGCTAACAGGGCAATGCTAACCAGTACAACCTTATTAATTCTATATCTGAAAACAATTCAAACCTAATTAAACTTAATTTAAAATGGCAATCCTTATTGCAATCCCTGCAGTGTTATTTATAGTCAGTAGAATGTCTGTTGGGGGAGCTTCAAAATAAAATGTTGGCAGATATTAAGCAGACAGTCTACTAATACTCTAACTGTTAGCTGACATGTCGTTGCAAAGTTACTTTTGGTTAGTAGAATGTCTAAGGTGGATCATCGAAATAAAGTGTTTCCTAATTTTATCGTAATCGTACTACATTAGAACCAACAACACTCTATTATGGTCTGTGACTGTGTGGAATTAAGTCATATTAGTCCAATAGCAAAAAGCAAGTTAATGTTTCTAAGGTGAAATAAAGTTGCATGATAATTCTACATCTCTGCAAGTGCATTGACATGCTGGCTGCTGCCCAATATATTAAAACACTATTCAGTGCATCCAAAAGGGGGTGCTAGAGCACTTGCTCAATGCATCCATTCCCTGCCTCCAGTTTCTTAATGATCCAGTTTTTTTCTCTGCACCACATCAAATGACTCCTGACATTTGATGAGTGCAGTATCCTAACAGTGAGTATCTATATTAAGAAGAGAGACCGGCCTAATAGCAGGTAAATGTTTGGCCTGCTGATGAACCTGGGTTTGAGTGACACAGGCAGCTACACTCATTGGGATTCCACGGCTGCCCAGTGTGTTTAAATGCCCCTTATTACTGGGGCAAACAGACAGATATTTGTTAATGAATCCACATGCTTGAGTAACTCAAGACCCAGGAGTCTCTCCTTCTGCCCTAGGGACCAGCCACTCGCTGACTGCAGGTCAGAGGTCAAGGTAAAAGGTCATAGGGCTTTCAGGTCCCTCTCTACTTTAACGGGTAGTTATCGGGCCCTAATGGGTTTGTAAAAAAGCAGGATAGAATAACGCAGAGTTAAACTGTTGCTGGTTTAGACCATGCATACCACAGGGCATTTTTAAATAGATGCAAAAAAAGAGGGATGTGAATTTTAAATACGGACATGTTCTATGTATTAGCACAATGATTATGTATTTTCAGACAGTTTAAATGCACATTTCTAAATGCACCACTACACCAGGTGAGACCTCATGGAAGGGCTAATGTAAAGCAGTGTTTCTCAACAGGTGGGTCGCAACCCAAAAAAGGGTTGAAGGCAGAGTTGTGACTACGGCACCATCCTGGGATGAATATGAGAGAAAAAAAATCTACATTTTACCAGAGGAAAAAATAAAACATACATTTTAAAGGAAAACATGAAAAAAAAAAAAACAATCTGAGCTACTGTTACAGTGCAGGCGAGGCAAGAAAGGAGAAATGAGAGAGGTGCATCAAAATGCAGCACTTGTAAACTTTCATTAAACTAAACAAAACAAGGTATTCCAAAACACAGAGAGCTAGAAACATAAAAGCTATGTAAATAGCAAAGACAATACAAGACAATGAACAAACTGAAGGCTGAAGTACACAGACTAAAGGCCCCTATATACTTCAAATGAAATCGAACAAACTGATGTGACGTTATTTCGAACAAAATCAGGCCAAAACGAAGATTGTGCACTATGTGACTTCACTGGAGTGCCGAATTACAGAGCTTGTGCAAACAAACATATCCACGTTGCCATGATCAGATGCTTTTCTTATGCTTTATTAAAAAATCCCTGCTAGTTTCTCAATTTTGTTGTGTTTATTTTGTTACTGAGAGGAAAGCGCGCAACATTTTTACATATTCATCTAACCGTCACTCTAAGCAGTGTGGGTGGCGTCTGCTGTTCAATTACAGTATATCTCTGCTCATGTATTTCGAACTTCATTTTACCCTTATAGACCTTATGTAGCCCCGCCCCTTTTCAGCGTTGCGCTCGTTGTCTTTTGACTTCCGGTTTGTATTTCCACAGCGATATTACATTTATGAATGAACTGCTCGTTTTAAAATCTTCCCGGTCTACTGACATTTGTTAAGACATCTGCTTTGAACATAACAATGCTCATGATAACTTTCATTTATTCTACAACAGGTAAATCCACTTAAACAACTAATTATTCTTTGACAGCGATGCCATAGAAATGTACAGAGCTACCGCAAAACGGAAGTTCAGAGACAATTTTATAAAGATGGCGGCGCGCATGTTTCTTTGGAAAATAAGGTCTATATGAAGAACAAAAAAGAACTTTGCTTGAAGTAAAACCAGACACAGGTGAACATAATCAATTAGCCAATGAGTTACCATAGTAACAAAGGATATAACCAAACCAAAAGAAAACAAAAAAGGGTCCACAAACAGAACATAACTGTTACAACTACAACTTTAATTTCAATTTAATTTTCTATCCACCCATAGTTACGAAAATTTTACAGGAGTATTCTGATCACAGGTCTCATAGCAGAAAAAAAAAGACAAAAAACAATGTTAAAATGCAATTCATCATATAATCATAGTAATAATAATAATAATTATTACTATTTTTACAATAATTTGCACTATTTTGGCACAAATGTACCTGTTGTTGTTTGGTAGAAGTTAGTCAAATTAGACAGATATAGGCAGGTTGCATGGAAACTATGAACAAGAGTAGTAAGTAAAAGAAAAAATAAATAAATAAATAAATAAAAGAAAAATATATCCTAAACAACAGTTTAAGGAGTGAATTACTGGTTGCCAAGAATATTATCAAAAGAGACATTTGGACACCTAACGTTTACAATTCTGCATATTTCCTTGATGCATACCATTCACAATAATGTCAAAGGGATATTTAACCCAAAAATGAAAATGAAAAAGCAGTTCCAAACCTGTATGACTTACTTTATTCTGCAGAACATTTTTTTTTTTTTTTTTAATAGATACATTTTCAGTGGTTTCGTCCATATAATGAAAGTTAATTGGGTCCAACATGTCACACATGAAAGTTAGTCAAACATGTTTAGAACTACATGAAGGTGAGTAAATTACGACAGCATTTTAATTTTTAAGCAAATTATGCCTATAAGAAAATCTGATTTTACTGGCATTTTGTTTGCTTTTGTATTATGTATAATTTTAATATGGTGTTCGGTCTCCACTTGATGCCCAATATAAAATCTTGGTTCTGAAGCAAAACTTAGGTAATTATCATTAGTGCATATGGATGTGTGTATGCTGAAAAACAGTACTCACACTTTTTCAGATCATTACACACACCTCTCTTTCAGGAGGCAAACAGATGTTGTGTGTCGCTGGATGTAATAAAAGAGTCAAACTTATACAACACTTTAGGAAGTACCACAAAACATGTTGAAGAAATAGCTGAGAACACACACATTCATAGGGCTACAGTATATATGATTTCTCAAAACAATCATGAGATTTCTAGCGCAAGTTTTCCGGTAAAAAAACATCATTCATATCTCTTGATCTACCAGAGCTGAGTTTCAGTGATTAAACATGCTTTCATGTGTAATTAATCCACTTCAATCAACTGGAAAAGCAGGATGAGGGGACAACATTTCTGACAAAAGCATACAAAAACAGGTCCAGGTCAGCATTCAGACCGGACCTGCACAGGAAAAGACCCGTGATTGAGGATAAACCTCTCTGCAAAAGTGGCATGTGGAAACCCCAAAAAATATTGAATCACCACTGCCACTGATCTGAATGGATATCAAACAGATTTTTCCTTCCCCCCCCCCAATGTCCTGTGGTTTCCATAAGCATTTCCTCGCTACATTTCAGGCATTGACACGGGAACCAAAACATTCAGCAGCATCGGCACTTTAATCTCCTTGAGCAACAAGCCAAATAAATACACATTCGTAGCAAGACACGTATAGGATATGAAACACTGTAAAGCCCCAGGGGGGGCAAGTGTAAGCTCATATCTCACACCGCCACGCATGTGGAATAATGATTTGGATCCTGCTCTCACGTTCACGTCATTAAAATATCACCATCCAGAATTGTACGCTTGAATTAGCTAAAGCCAGAGAGGATTAAAAAAGGTGTTCATAAAAATAATAAACCTATACAAATAAAACATACTGTGCAACCAATACTTTACAGTATGTATTCTAACAGGCAGCAAAAATTACTTTTTAAACAATCTATGTATGTGATTTGGACTGAAAATATTTTTTTTGCAGTCAAACAAACAATTAATTGTTTGATTAATTAAATTAAATTAAGTTAAAATAAATTAACTCCAAAAAATATATTTCTGTATTTTTTATTTTTATTTATTTTATTTTGTTTTACAGGTGTTTTATCTGTATTTTGAATTTTGAACTTCATTGTTTTGTGTTTTAGGGTTAACAGAAATGTCTGTAGAATTACAGGATAATGTCCTGGTGCCAGTACATTATCCATTTTTTTATGGATTTTTTTTTTTTTTTTTTACAGTACACCACACCTTTTTCAACTAAAAATGGATAACTTTTCATGCATTTTGACCATTCATTTACACGACAACGGTGTTTTTGGGCCATGAAATCACAAACATTTGAAAAAGGATTTTTTAAGTTTTTGAAATGATATCATTTAAAATGTTATTGTCTCTGTGTAAACTACAAAAACGCGAATTTGTGAAAAGAGTGACGTCACGTTCAGTCTATGAGCACGTAGTGTTTCTTTACAAAGTGACATCGCCAACTACTGGCCTGGCAGCATAATACAGCGATTTTAATCATTTTTGCGAATCCGTGTGAATGGGGATTGTTTTGACAACGCTGTCATCTGTATACGTAAATCACAAAGGAAAAACTTTTCCAGTTTTAGTACATATCATCTGTAGCTGTGTCTTTTTATTGCTTTTTATTGCTTACTCTTTCCAACATAGCTTTTGAAAATCTGAACACAAATGATATGTTTTGCAAACTGATGTAAGTTTGAATGCCGCTTTAGCCCTGTTGTTGATGATGACGAAGTGTGCATGCAGCCCTCTGGGTGCATCTTATGTAGTATCTGTGTGTACATTAGAAATATCTGATCCACATTGAACAGAACAAGCAGGCGCACTGACGATCGCTTCATTTATCCAGGTGCCTAAAGACTAGCAGATAAACATCTCACCCAAAGCAAGAATAACACAGCGTCCTATTGAGGCTGAGTAATTACCTGCCCTCCCTTCTTGTGTCACTGATGAATCACCTGCGATAGCCATCTCGCACCACCAACCAGGCACTGAGCCCTAACACTGCTAGTCACAAGAAAACGAAACAAAGATACTATTTACGTTGAAAAAAATGGGTATCAGAGAGCGATTATGAAACGATATTGGCATTCGCAAAAAAAGAAAAATGCTATTTCAGTGGAGATAGCATTCATATAGCATGTATACAGCTGGTGAAAGATGCTGTCATTTGCCTTTGTCACTTTGTTATTGGTTGTGCTAAGACACAATCAGAACGTTACGCACACGTTGAGTAAAGCGAGTATCTTGTTGCTACAAAAGCGCTAATGGTTAGATGTGGCTCAAGGCTAACATCGGATGGCCGTGCTAACCTCATGTTCACCTCATCTATGCATTTGAAGCAGAGGATACAAGATAGCTGTTGCTTGTGTGAAGGGGATATATATGAAAACTCAATTTATCACCTGCAAATTCTGCCAGAATGATACACTTGTGCCCTGTGGGGACATGCTAATCTGATACACTGACCAGAGGCTAGTTTACAGAGAGAGAGAGCTAATGCTTAACATGTAGAACACTGTGATTTCCCCAACAAAGCATAAATCTCTATAACGGTGTGCTCTGTAAGGAGCAAATGAGTCACTTCCTGAGATCTGGCACAGGTAGTGAACAAACACGTTGCGTCTCTTTGGAAGATGTTGCCAGGCTAATAACTAGCAATTTAGAAATAGATTTGTGCTACTATTTAATTGCACAGTTCCAGGTAAATAATCGTGTTGAACGCCAACATAGACTTGCATTGACTTGAATAACAGGAATCATCTCATTTTAGATTTAAAGTCTTACAAACAACATATTTGAATCATATTAACCAGACAGGCTAATGTAAATAGCGAATATAATAATATAGGAGACCATTGCTCCTTTAGAGCCGGCCTCATCACTCTTAACAGAATGTGACAGCAGTCATTGTACACTAATAAATAGTCTAGAGCTCCACCTGATACTGTTAAGTGTCATTGAACATATAGAATGTTTCACAGAAGAAAAAGGAAGAGAACGAAGAGATAGCTTTCCTCTTTTCTCCTACGGCTCTCTTACACTCTTGTCTCTTGGTCCTTTATGTCCAAGCATGCTCTGTACAAAAGAGACATGTTCGTGACTTCTTGCCCCGAACACGATCTGAGAGAGTAGTGTTTCAGGACATGTAACGAGGGTTAGAACATGGACTGAACTCTTTAGTGTTTGATTTGAAAAATCATAATGGATGAATCGGTGTCCATTAGGGTAGCACATTTAAATTCAAACAGGACACAGAACTGCAATTCAATTTTGAATATAAGAAAGCTGAATTAAAATGAATTGAAATTCAAAGAAATTAATATCATTTTTAACCAGAAAAGCAAAGTTTGACAAAGCCTTGCTTTAAAGTTTTGACGATTTATAGGATCGAGACGAGAAGATTTATAGGATGGATATATGGATGGATAGATAGATAGAATGATAGAACAATAGATAGAATGATGGATGGATGGATGGATGGATGGATGGATGGATGGATGGAACATTAGATAGATAGATAGATAGATAGATAGATAGATAGATAGATAGATAGATAGATAGATAGATAGATAGATAGATAGATAGATAGAGTGCTAAATTTCAGAATTCCTACCACTTCCTAGTTCAGGGGTACTCAAGTTCGGACACCAAGAGCACCGCATTTAAACCACATAAAATACAAAGGGCCACAAATTACAACTTGTATCGTAAGATTTTTATTTAGGCCTACTTAAGGCAATTTGTAGTTTTATTGAGAATTTGCAAGTGCAGTTTATTATCTAGCTATGTCTTACCAGTCCTTTAATGGTTGTCCTACTTAAAGTGTAACTGAACATTAAAAAAAAATTAGCGTTAAAAAAAAGAAAGATGAATAGCAAGACAAACTGTATTCATAATGCAAAAAAAATGCATTCATACAAAGAGTATGAAAAAAAAATGCATTAACTAAAACATTCTTGAGCAAATAAACTTACCAAGAACTGATTAAAAGAAGTCCTTATATTGCTAGTGAAAAGTCTGCAGTTTTCACAATTGATTTCAGGTCTAGCTGTTGCTCATTGGCTGATGAGACAGACTGTCAGTAAGATGAAATGGTTGCACCTTTTTATAGTCTTTTTTTATATATACTTTTTATACTCCGTTGTAGAGCTGGACAATTAATCGAAAAGTAATCGAAACTGAAATTCAGACCTCAAAATTCAAAACCTCTGACCGACGTAAATTTCCCATGCCGATTACTACCGCGTGTGTAGCCACGTGACTCCGCCCCGTCCAGTCAGTGGCATGAAAGCAACACGGAGGTGAACGCCGAGTCAACACACAGAGACGCGCGCGAGCAGTGAGCCTTGCGTCTTCACTAAACTTTGGCAGTTATATTTGGTTTAAGGGTTGCCAGTTTGGACATTCAAACGATTTTAGATGATCGGATGTATATTATTATATCGAGCTACCGTGCTCGCGCAGCTGCATTGTGACACGAACAGTAGCTGCGCAAAACGTGAAGATCGCGCGCACAGAGAGGAACGCAAAAACTAGTTGTCAGCGCTGTCCTTTGATTTATCACTAAAGTAGCTTAGAAATTCAAAATTTATTATAGCATATATTTTTCTACTTTTGAAGGAACTATTTACAACCCATAGCTTCACAATTAATAGAGAGATGGTATGACTAATTCACACATGCAATGACTCTCATTACGTACTGGTAGTACTGTGCTAATTTATCTTTATCTGATTTACTATGAGCAGAAATCTGTAAGAAATGTTACGAACCATAGATAAAATAACTGCTGAAAGTGAGCTGTTATGTCAGATCACTCTTTCAATAGGAAAAAAATCCCACCTTTTAATAGCCAAACATATTTACAGTACAAATTGTGTCAGTGAACTATGAGGGTAAAAAAAAAAAAAAAAAAAAAAAAAAAAAAAAAAAAAAAAACGGAAAACAAAATAATCCTCCTTTAATCGTAATCGAGGTAAAATGTTTAATTAATTGAGGTCTTGATTTTAGGCCATAATCGTCCAGCCCTACTCTGTCACACCTTTTTAATACTTTTTTATAGTGCCTATTTATACCCACAGGGTTGCTTTGCAAAGGCTTCATTATTATTAAGCTATTTCTGCTTGCTTTCTGTTTACAATGACACATTGACATTAAGAATAAAAGTTTTGTTTTTCATGCTGCTAAAAGGACCATTGGCCACTGTATTAAATGACGAAAAAAAAAAATAGTTGTTTTTTTTTTTTTTATGTAAAAGCAGTCTCACGCATTTGGTAGTGTGCGCGAACAGGTGCTCGACATATGCGCACTAAAAAGATTCATCCTTGTCCAGTCTCAGCGCTTTTTCACTCAAAGTTACGACAAAAATGTCTTTGTACTCGTTTAAAATAGAGTTGCTGGTATTTTTTTAATTTCCTCACACAAGCATCAACACGGGCAGCTGTTGTGTTTGTTACTCTTGTTCCGTCTTCTCAGTTTCTTTTCAGGCTGAAACAACAGCCCGTTTCAGTGCTGACACATTGTGGACACACTAAATTAGAGTAAATACTATTTAAAGCGCACTTGCAAAGTGCAGTACACCGTTCGTTGAGGTTAGAAAAACTGTGCTGTGCACATACACAAGCGCGTTCTGTGCTGATGATTAAATGTGCGTCACTGTGCAGTGTGCGCCTACCCCAGTGTACGTGTAAGAAACGAAGTAACATTCGCAGTAATTGTGAACGCAAATTCTAATAAAAATACATTCATATTTGAGCATGACGCGGGCCAAATTTTATGCTGATGAGCCGTATGCAGCCCGTGGGCCGCCTGTTGAGTGCCCCTGTCCTAGTTTCAGCTTGTTTTGAGTTTGTACTATCTGGCTGCATATTCTGGTCTGGCCCAGTCTGCATGGCACTGTGTGTTTATATGGACTCCACATGAATAGGGATGTTAGACCCCCTGTAACGTCTACTGCCAACTCTGACCAACAGACAGAGAGAGCAGACAGGAGAAAATAAGCAAAGAGAGCAAATCTGAGAAGCCCATACCATGCTGCTTCCTGGTCTGTGTCTTAAGCACACACACTAGGAGAAAGGCTTCCCACCATCAAAATGCAGGATCCAACCTCAAGGGACATACCGCACTGGATGTACACAAAACTTTATGGCGTCCGTCTCCGTTGACTGAGAAGTCACAGGAGGCCTTTAATTTCCTATGTAAACCATTGGGGTTTGTTTTTGGGGTTTATATTCATGTCTTCTGGGTAAAATGATTGAATCACAGCCTGCAAACTTGCATAGCTCCACTCATAAACCACAACACGCTCAATATAAAGCTTAAAGCTTACTTTTAGACATTCTTAGTGGAGTAAATGTGGAGCAACAATGATTTCTGTTCCTTTCTGTACCACTCAGGGTTTTGCATTTGCTGCTCAATGCTTGCTACCCAACACAATGGTGAACACCCAGTAGTATAGTATATCGCAGTATAATGTGTTTAGACACATTATATATTAAAATGTTAAAAAAAAAAAAAAAAAAAAAAAAAAAAAAAAATCACATTCCACACAAGTATTATTCACTTATTTTTTTCCTATACATTTTCAAATGGTTCTGTGAGATTTTTTAAAGTTTTCTTTTTTAAAAAATAAAAATCTCTTATGCTTACCAAGGCTGCATTTGTTTGATCAAAAATACAGTAAAAACAGTAATATTGTGAAATATTATTACAATATAAAGTAACTGTTTTCTATTTTAATATATTTCAAAATGTAATTTACTCTTGTGATGCAAAGCTGGATTTTCAGCATCATTACTCCAGTCTTCAGTGTCACATGATCCTTCAGAAATCATTCAGATATGCTAATTTGGTGCTCAAAAAACATTTTCTCTTATTATCGATGTTTAAAACCATTGTGCTGCTTCATATTTTTATTGACACTGTGAAACTTTTGTCAGGATTTTTTTTATTAGTAAAATGCTCAACAAAAAAAACAGCATTTATTTGAAAAATACTTTTTTATAACAATTTAAAAGTCTTTTTTGTGTATTGTTTTGTCACTTTTGAACTATATCTTTTAGTAGTGTATACGCTTTCTCAACACACCTTTTTAAATATAAATCTTTGGATTACACCACACTCACATTCATTTTAGCCATAAACATTTGTATTTACAATTGTTTTCTTTTTGATAATACTTCACAAATGTTTACATAATGTACTTCTCTCATTGCTAATAGTCTATTTACTATGTTATTGTTAAAAATGTATTTCTAACATTTCATTGCAATATATAGGCCAACAAGCGTGTTATGTCTTGGAGTGAACTTGAAGCGGCAGAAATCCTGTTGCTTCAAATACCTTGTAATTCACAAACTTCTGAGCACGAATATAAAGAGGAACAGCAGTGTGTCTGGCCTTGTGTTTCCTCCTTTCTGGATCTCATCCTCTCTAACATGTTTCTCACAGCATGAAATACTGTCCAGGCACCGCTGTGTTGCACTGATCCTTGACACCTGGATGGACCCAAGAGAGAGCATTGTACAGTCTAGTCAATGAACAACACAGATTTTACAGTACTGCCCCAGCTCCTGTAGGTCACTCTGCCCGTCAGTCACACAGCTGGTGCTAATTTCCCTTCAATGCCACATTGAGCGCTATGACGGCAGCGCCGCTAACCGACAGCCAAGAAAGCTTCCTTACGCCGTATCACGTGACCTTATAGAGAAACCTGCAGTTCATCCAATTTTTCAAAGACATCATGCATCGTGCTTTACGCACTACCAACTTGCTATAGTGCTTTGTTTGAACTGCCACTCATCTCACTGACAGGAAGGCTTGACAAACTTGTTTTGCAGCTGATGAGATGCCAGTGTGGGAACGTGGCCTGGGCAAGAGAAAGAGAGGGATCTTGGACCACCTGCTGTCCACTCAAAAGCCTCTCCACTTTCATAACACAGGGCCAGGGAAAGGGCAGGCAAACTATATGCCATTTGGCACCAACTAACTAAAGTGCACAGGCAGCTGAAGTATAATTGGATGTAATGAAGGCTAACTGAGGAAAAGCCATGCTGGATTTCATGACCTTGGAATTAACGCCACCCAAGATATGTATGGGACGGACCACGAATCCATCCCTCATTAAATCTATAATAAACACGGCCAAACTGAAACATGTTATCGGTATGCACAAGACGACTGTTCGGCGGAATATTGATGTTCAAGATTACAGGAAGTGAATTTAGTGCATATCCGTAGCTATTTGCAGTGAAACTGGATACACTGGAGGCCTCGTCCATCAAAGTTCACAGTTGGCTCTGGGGGAAAAACTTGAAGATGATCTTTCATTGTCACCCTATCAGTCATGACAATAAGAATACTTGGCGTAGCGGTGTTGGTGGTCTTTGGTTGCTAATATGACAACTTCAAACATCAAAACGTCTTCTTGTTCAGTACTTATGACACTAGAACATCATTCTGAACAACATTGTTGATGCTGTTCAATTATTCTGTTTATAACAGTATAGAATGACTGGTTATGTAATCCATTTTTAATGACTGGATGGAATCTTAAATATGGATTAAACTACACAACTTTTACAATCTGCACAATGTATAATTAATTCTAAAGTA
Source organism: Megalobrama amblycephala (assembly GCF_018812025.1). NCBI lineage: Eukaryota > Metazoa > Chordata > Actinopteri > Cypriniformes > Xenocyprididae > Megalobrama > Megalobrama amblycephala. Next base: position 32,676,829 of record NC_063047.1, read on the forward strand.
AAGATCATGGCAGTGGTGTAGCGTCCACCCCGGGAATGTGATTTCAACCGAGAGGGCCCATTAAATTTTTTTTGCATATGGTCCCAGGGCTGACCAGGGCTACACCACTGGATCATGGTTTTCCACTAGTAAAGACTCAAGTGTTACCAAATCCATCAGAAGGAATTGTAACAGAAACAGTATTCTAAAGTGCTACCTTCAATCATATTATTGGGTTTGACAAACTATCAACTGGACACATTACCATGCTAAATGGTAACTACTCATTGAGAAAAAGCAACATTCTTCATTGATCTGTCCTCAACTGAAGCAAAAGCTCCACTCTTCACCACAATGTTAGCACATTAAAACAAAAACTGATCTAAATACCAACAGAAATGGATATTATGCACTAAAAAGGCCAAGTTTTTCGTAACTTGTTAACATTTAGTGTCAATATTTACTTAAATATTTCCCCATTCAGTCCTAAGCAAAGCATTCTGGGAACTACAAACCCCTTCCAGTTTTCAGTCAATGCCAACAAAATGATTCAAGAAGTCCTGACCCAAAGGGTTTTAATTTAATTGAATATAATGAAATAGAGTTGCGACAAAAAGATCACAGAATTACATAGTTCTGGCGAGAAACTCTGACGATGCAGGCTGATGGGTCTTTTACTCATTTGGTAGCGTCACATCATTATCTGCACAGCACAGCTGATTGGTTGCTGTTGCATCAGCGGCCAATGAGCTTGCAGCTCAAACATTCAAATATTTGGCATTGATGGCTGTTAGCAGTCTGCTGTGCACTTTCAGAACCCTCCTCCTTCCCCAGCTCCACCTGTACAGATCTGCTACAGGGGTTAATTAATGTATGTTACTTTGCAGCAGCATGTCTTACATGCTCACAGCAATGCCTGTGAATGTATTGGCAGTAGCAAGTCTCGATACTTGCTCTGCAGCAACAGCAGCGTAGCAGATCTATTCCACCAAGACCAAATACATTAACATTGTCATTTCCATTACCATGCCAATCTCAATTACCATACCAATATCCCAAGAGTTGACTTAACAGAACTGTGTTGCATTATCATCTCAATTAAAATTGAAATTTAACAAGCATCCATTATAAATAATATGGTACATTATGCATGCTGGATCATGGGATGTTGGAGTTCTGGTGTCTCACCTGGCTTCCAAGATTTAAGGTAAGGTTTGCTGGTGAAGAGAAGCTACGATGATCCATTAGCCAATGCACTAATGAGCATAAACCAACCAGTACTTCATGCTAGTCTAAGCTGGTGTTTTTAACACGGTGACAGCCAATCTTTCAACAAATAAATCTACATTTGACACTACAGACGTTTGCTTGTGTATAATGAGAATGGTTGGACACTAGAGGAGGTGGCCTATGCCATTTCTTTAGCTTATTTTTTGGACAAGCTGAAACTGCATGATTTTTTAAGTCTCCTAGGGGACCCCTGGAGAAGATGGAGGGTGGAGGGTTAAGGGAAAAGGCCACCCATATGGAGAGCAGCTGATTTTCCTAGCGTTGTATCCAATGTACACATACACCCCATTCACATATGTACATACATATGCACATACACCCTCATGAATACATTTAGACATACATACTCTTCTAAATAGATCCTAAAGACTGCATACATTCAAGCACTACTATATACAAGTAAAACAAATAAAATATACCAAACAAAAAAAATATATAAAAACAGATTTATATATAAAAAAGAAACAGTTTTTTATATATAAAAAACTCTTTCTTTTTATAAAAAATATAAAAAGAAAGAGTTTATTTTATATATTTTATCTTGAACATAAGAATTATTTTCTTGTTTTTAACTTCTTTATACTTGAAAAATACAGCAAAATAAATCCAAAAAGACTAATTAAACACTTTTTATGAAGTCATTTTTTGCAATGCTTGAATCCTGCATATCGATGTAGCCGTCAAGGAGATGCTTTTTATTGAACGGCCAAAATAAGCAATTCACAGGCCATAACTCTTAGTCTCAACGGTTCTTGTCTAACCATAAATCATTGGGATAAAGTGCCCCAGGGATCTCATTTATTTAGTTACGAATATCGCCAAGGCACCGTGTATGCTTGTGTATGTATTTGTAAGTGAGAACGGCAAGCAAAGGAGGCAAATCCATGTATCACAGAAACGGCATGTGTTGTGTTGTATATGTGTGTGTGTGTGACGAGCAGTGCTGGTGGGTTCATTGGTTGTGCAGTATAAATATATTGTGTCATGCTTCAGCTGAGCGCTGGGAACTATTAGCATCAGGCCTGATGTCAATCACACCTCCGTGCTCTGTTAAAGAGTGCTGGAAGGAACACTTTTGCGTAAACTCTAGAGAAGATGTTTTAATAATTATTCCTAACTGCAAAGGAACTTCACATGACCTGCATCCATGTTATTTCCAGGCAAAAGACAGACGGCTACAGGCACCACTCTGAGAGTGATTCCATCCGCCTAATGTCATCGACCTAAAGCGCGTTTGATTGGCAGGGCCACTGAGAGGGTTTTCTACAGAGTGCATTTGGTTTGATGTCCTGTCCCCATCATCAAAGGCCTTTTTAAAATGGGCTCCATCACTTTAATTGTGGAATTCAGGATCAGGATTGAACATTTCCCCACCAATCCCCCTAAGCAAAGATACATATTTACACATAAATGCATGCACACAAACGCAGACAAGATGGTTGCACATGTGCACTTATATACACAATCAAAGTGCTGCATTTCACATTTAAGACCTAGTCACATACCAAGTCCACATTTTTGGCATATATGTATGCTGCAATGTGAGTATTCTTGTGTATTTAAAGTCTACCACAAGTACCTGTAAAATCGATTAATCACGATTAATCGCATCTAACATAAAAGTTTGTATGTGTATTATATGTATGTGTGCATTATATGTATGTGTGTGTGTGTGTTTATATATATATATATATATATATATATATATATATATATATATATATATATATATATATATATATATATATATATATATATATATATATATATATATATACTAGATTTCTATATATTATATACTGTATATGTCTGTGTGTGTATACTGTATATACACACACATATATTATACATACAATTAACACTCGCCAAGTGCCAAATGCGAGTAAAAATCAGTGTTGGTGAATATATGAAACTGTGTCAGTCACCAGATGGCTGGTAACATTTTTTATGAATGCTAACAATGCAATGTTATGAGAATATGAAAGTGAACAAATGTGAACGAAGTTGAGCTCTCTTTCATGCCTTCCTGTGCTTGAACGGACAAATTCACACAAAATTATGTCAAAAAAATTCCTGTCTCAGCGAGTATCCAAGTAAACATAGTTGGTTATGTCTTCAATTGAAAAAGAAAGCGCATGATCCGTGCGTACATACGGTCTTAAAGTGACAGCATCCTAATAATCTGCTGCTGTGTTGTGTGTGTATATATGTGTATATACAGACACGCGCGCACACACACAGAAATATATAATATACAGTAATATAATAATATATACACACACACATTATGTAAACCCAAACTTTTATGTTAGATCCAATTAATCACGATTAATCGATTTGACAGCACTATTACTTCCGTTTTTATACACACTGAAACGTACAATATTGACATAATGACTGCACTAAAATGTGAATTATTTACGTTTGAACAACTTTTAGATGTACAAATGTGCAATGTACAGGTACATCACAGAAAACCAAACGTTTAAGTTTGCAAGTCATAAAAAATGGATGTAAAAGATCAATGAATATAAAATGTTCAAAAAACTTCAAACTTTCACATTTAATTCAATGTGTCACTTTCCATTTATTTGTAAATATTTGCGAAATTTACTAGTAATTTCTAAATTAACATTTTTTGATGTAGAAAATCCTACACATTTTCTTTTCAGTGTAGAAATGGGCTTCTACGGGCATCCAAATGTTTCCATAGGACATCAAATTCGCATCAGAAAAATATAAAGTAACTCTATATTTCCTTCAAAAACAAAAAACAAAAGCATTGTGCCAAATGCCCAAATGACTAATGAGAGAAACTCTGACAGACTTGGCACATCGGTCTAGATTACATGTTTAAATGAGCTGTAATGTACTTCCAAAATGAGCTGTAATGTACTTCCAGTATGATCTCTTTCATTTCTACTATCCTCAGTCCAAATCACAACACAAAATCGTCTTCGAAAGAGGATACCAAGGGTCCAGGCGATAATCTTACCATAGTTAGCACTTCTGCAGGAGTCCACATAGAAACCTCTCAGTTGACTCCCCAAAGGAAGTGCCATATACAATCAGTTAAGCAGGCTGCTTCAGGCGAGTCTCAGAGGCATCGTATATGTTTCTCTTTGGTTGTGTAACACCACCCAGAGTGTTCTGCCCGTAACAAAAGATGCCTCAGGTTTAATGTTTCGGAAATCTTTATGGACACGACCCTTATGCGCAGGCCACTGGTAATTAATATTGTTGACAAAGGAGCTCATAATTTTTTCCCTCGTCAAGATGCAATGTTCTTTACAGTCTAATGGCCGCAGAACCCTATTGGCTCCTGGAACCCTGTGTGGACACAAGAAGAGGGGCTGACAGGGAGTCTCGGCTGAGCAGGGTGCTGCGTGATTGGTCCCTGCAGGGTTTATGATTAATGAGCCTGGGAAAAGAAGCAGGGGCCGCTGGGAAATCCTCGATTCTGTTTCACTCTACAGAGAGCGTGCTGAACTTTATGTCAACAGTGGACGGAGAACAGCTCTCCCGGTCTATACTTGCTTTAAGGCCAAAAACTAAATGAATTTGCTGCATCTGCAGCATAAAAGACTTGAATCTGCAATATTAAACTTGCACAAGATGAATGGTGGAAATATAAAAACAGGATGTACTGCTGAAAAAGAGCCACTAAGTAATACAGCTGAAAGTCTTAATTAAAGACTGTTATTTTTGCAAAGCATCTTTCAATGAAGCAAAACATGTACATATGCATAGTGTACACTCCACATGTTCATTGCACTACATCAAAGTGTTAAAGGGGTTCAGGTTCATGAGCAGGGTCTTTGGCCCGGTCTGAGGGGTTCCGTTGGCTTCGGGCCCCGGGTCTTGCTATGGGAGGCAAGCATCTGTCTGCCCTCGAAGCCATTCACAACATCATGCTCCACTAGGAGCTTAACAAAAATATTGCTTGTGCTTTTTAAAGGCCAGACAGCCTCAAAATACATCCCACATCACAGAACGACGGTTTGGATTGAAGAATCTTTCCCCGTCTGACCCTCACGCCATCTGAAAACTGTTTTAAGGTTGAAATATGGGTTGGAATTAATGTTTTGTTCATTTAAATATGACTTGAATTGTCTATGTCCTACATAAAGAGCAGATGTGTCCCCTGATAAAACTGTAAATTTTCAAACGAGTGACTTCAAATGTGTTTACAGCTCCCGTTTCCCTAGATTCCTAGAATGTATCAAGTACAGTATTGACATTTAAAAGCATGAAAATATGCACTTCAAAAGATTAAATTGACAAAATATTTTTTTACATCATTACTGCTTTTTTTCTACAAAGATAAAATGATTTTTTTCTAGTTCTGGCATGAAACTCTAGATGGCACATGGCTGGTAGGTCTTTAACTCATTTGGTAGCAATTGCATCATTACCTACATGGCACAGCTGATTGGTTGCTGTTGCGGCTCAACATTCAAACAATGTAAAAAATGGTATGTGCTATTTACTTATAAAAATTATGGTAACAATATTACACATTATATTTTTGAGTAGTTTTTAAGGTTTGATTCTTTAATGGAATCTACCTGAATAAATCATGTAAAATCTCTTAAATTATTTAGCCTATAACACATTTAATTTAATATTTTTTGTGAAATGTGCTTTTTTATTTTAAGTTGACTCTCAAAAGTGCATGATTTAGAATGAATGGAAATGACCTGTTTATATTAGACTTTGAGTAATGTTGTACAATTAAAAGACTCTATGCTGCTAGCACAGCACAAGTAAGAACAAACTTTTTACTGCACTGACAATAGCAAAGTTATTGCTCATTGAACAAAGCAACATGCTTCAAAGTATTAGTACATGCAGTTATCCACAACCTAACCATGAGCTCTACTCTTCTTGCTTTCCAGCAATATGCAAAGCATACTGGGAACCAACAACGGTGTCTCTAAATAAAACCACATAATTGAGCTAATTCTCTTAAAATTAATAGGTAGCCTTCTTTCCTTAATTTTATTAGCTTAATTGGTTCCTCAATTCAATTCTCAAAACGCTTAAGTTTCCTTTAAAAAATTAGGAAATGTAACTCTTGGTTTTATTAATGAAATGTACTCAATATTTTCTATACAACACTGAACAACAATTTTATTAATAAAATATACACACTATTTTTAATTTTTTAATGAAAATTACAAGACCCATGATTAATTTTTTACAGTAAACAAATATGGTAGTGTTGCTGGTAGCAGTCTGCAGCGCACTTTCAGAAACCCTCCACCTTCCCCAGCTCCACCTGTGTAGATCTGCTACAGGGGTTAATTCATGTATGTTACATGTGAAGCAGCAGCAGCATGTCTTACATGCTCACAGCAATGTCTGTGAATGTATTGGCAATAGCAAGTCTCGGTACTTGCTCTGCAGCAATATTACCATACCAATATCCAGAGAGTTGTCATTACAGAACTATATTTATTGTATGAATGAAAAATTAAGACTTTTTTTCCGGTGCCAGGACTACCAAGTTCTTTGTTAACGTAATGTAGTATTATTGAGGGAAAACCTGTATGACCTTCATTTTTCTGCAGAACACAAAAGATATTCAGAAGAACAAACATTTTTCAAAATACCTTCTTTTGTGTTCCAGAGAAGAAAAAAATGCATACAGATTTGACACAACATGAGGGTGAGAAAATGGTGACAGAAAGTTCATTTGATGAACTCTCTTTAAAATGTGCAATTGTTATTTGTAACAATTAAATGTAACAATTATAATAATGCGTTGTGACCATATTAACATTTCAAAGCATGGAAATACGCACTAAAAATGGTTGAATTGACGGAATCATGGGGTATGACTTTTTTTATACTTCCACCGCTTAGTATAATTTCAGGCAGCAAAACTACAAAAGCATTAATTCCACCCATTATTGTCTGGAGTCAGATTGCGTATGCTCGCTGAATGGGTCGTAATGACACATTTAAAGCAGGATATTGTCTCACCCATTACCCTCTATTCATATTCACAGATGCAATGCTGGCCAATATTTATATCATCGACAGCATTAAAAGCAAAAACAATGGCTCAATGGCTTCAACGTACGTCAGAAACACAGAGGTCAAAACAAGACAAAATCCCTTGTCAGTTTGCCTCCACCGAATCAGTAACGGGTCACATAGAGGGAAGAAAGAACAAGCGATTGTGTTTTGTTTTTCATCTCAGCTTCACAAACAGAGCTACTAACAAAGTGACCCATCGGAGCTACTTCCTTCCATTCTGATTGGCCTAATTGGGACCTGTTGACAGAGAGTCCCATCCGAGCAGGAACCGGCCAATCAGCTGCCGGCATCTGTCAACTCCACCACACCGGACTTCCACTGAGAATAAATGCGCTTTCTGTCTCTTCGACCTTAATGACCTTCTCATTTTATGAACGTTTTAATTGTCTCCAAAATCCCTTATAATATCCCATACAGATATTACATTTCAGATAGTCTAAAAAGTCACTTGTTTATTGAAAATAAAACTAAATAACAAACAGGGCATTTGTGGTTTACTAAAAAAAAAAAAAACTGCAGGAAATATGGGACAATACATTGGGTATTTTATTTGTTTTAAAAGCTGTCTCTTTCTGAAACAATTACACATTTCTATATTTGTAAAAGTAAGATGTTTCATAGAATTTGAATGTCATAAGTTTTGTGAAGGTGCACTTTAGTAATGATTCAGTCATTAATAAAGTTTTACACAAAACATGTTTAAAGTGATGTGCACTCATTGTAAAGCTGCCCGGTTAAACATTAAAAGATCGCAATCTTGATTCAAGCACCCAAGGAATCTTATTCCTAAATGACATTGTTCGGCTATGTCTATTAAACCTTTGACAGGTACGATCACAGTGAACATTCAAATCTGTGTTGGCACTGCCGCTGATCCAGAAAGAGCAGTTGTCATGTACAGGTATGAAACAACTTGACTTTTCAGCTACACAGTATCGTTATTTCTGTGTTACAATAATTCAAATTTAAGTTTATAATATATTAGGGCTGGACAATAATTCAATATCAATATATATCGCGATATAATTTTTTCCGATAACGGTGATATGATTTTTAAACACATTTCCGGTATTTCGATATATACATTACAGCATCTTGAGGCGCAGCCGTTAGAAAGAGCAGAACGCGATTGGCTATTTGCGTGATGATGTACACCACAGAGACATGCAGCCACCAGCCAGTACTCAGCAGTTGTACGCCAAGATCAAATGCGAACGCGGCAAATTTTACAAAATGAGTACACCTGATGCAAATGCGACAGAACAAGCTTCCACAACTTGATGAAAGTATGTGTACATATCTACACCATGCTGGTTAATGTTTGGTGCAGGAGAATGTGTGAAATAAAAACTTTAAACATGGATACTTTATTCTGTATGAGCTATGTGTCACGTGGCTAGTGTTATCAAACTCATCGTGGAGCTCCGCGCTGAAACCGAGCATATGCGCGCTCCGCCTGTATATCATAAAAACAATCGTATTTTTCATGTGTTCGTATTCAAACTCCAGTTCTGACCGCATCGCGAGCAAAATACAAACAACACACGTGCTGTGCTGAGGTAAACAGCCTACGGCTTGCGTATTTGAACGCAGGCAGAGGTGAATGAGCAGCACTTTTGTGTTATTTGAATTATCTGCTGTAATGCGATCTCATGTGAACATATTTTCCATTTGTGCTGGTAGATTACAGCAAAACAATCCACTTCCGAGAGAAGTGATGCTTCCTCATGCATAATACTGCAATTATAATCTTATGCATACTACAGCGCAGTGATTGGATTAAATTAGCTTTATGTCATGAATATATATGTCGAGAAACGGTCTACGTCAGCATGTTCGACCATGCCCATACTTGGGCCGAAAGTACACGATTACGTCAGATTTTGTGATGTTGCTCCGACTCAGCTTTTCAAACAGGAAGACAGAAATCGCTATAAAAAAAAGCAAAAATAACTATTCACTTATGAATAACATTGAGTACCTTTAGTGTTTTCAATGATGTGCAGCCTACATATCTGTTTACATCTCAAAAAAAGTGTTTTGAGTTTCATGACCCTTTAAGAATAATAAAATTAGCCTACGTTATAGTTTAATGTTAAAAATGTTAATATTACGAAAGTGAGTGAGTCTTATGTTTATTTTTATGTTTGTATGAAGGCTAAATACAAATAAAAGCTGAACATAAATTTATTTGTACTGTTTTTATTTCTAAAATCCTATATAGTTTTATAGGAAGAGATTTCATATATTTGGCAAATTCATTTTTCAGACGTTTGTAGGACATCCGTTGTGGCCGTTCTTGGCAGTTTTTCTGAGGCTATTATATAGTTCATATCGATATCGGAATTATATCGTATCGACCGAAATTAAGAATTATATCGTGATATAAATATTTGGCCATATCATCCAGCCCTATAATATATAAATATATTTAAGTATAAGTATATATATAATATATTTAAGTTTATAGTTTGGATATAAACACTGATGTCTACAGTATAGTGATCAAAATAATAAATCACCTTTGAAAAAAACAACTTGACACTTCAAATAAAGATTGAACAAATTACATTGTTACACCTGTAGGTGGTGACAAGTGACTTAAAGTGTTAGTTCACCCAAAAATGAAAATAATGTCATTTATTACTTAACCTCATGGCGTTCCACACCTGTAAGACCTTCGTTCATCTTCGGAACCGCAAATTACGATATTTTGTTGAAATCCGATGGCTCAGCATAGCCTGCATTTCCTCTCTCAAGATCCATTAATGTACTAAAAACATATTTAAATCAGTTCATGTGAGTACATTGGTTCAATACCAGTATTATAAAGTGACAAGAATATTTTTGGTGCGGCAAAAAAAATAAATAAATAAAATAACGACTTATATAGTGATGGCCGGTTTCAAAACACTTCTTCAGGAAGCTTCGGAGCGTTATGAATCTTTTGTGTCGAATCAGCGGTTCGGAACGCCAAAGCGACGTGATTTCCGCAGTTTGGTGGTTTGACACGCGATCCATATCATGATTTGACACGCTGATTCATAACGCTCCGAAGCTTCCTGAAGCAGTGTTTTGAAATTGGCCATCACTATATAAGTCGTTATTTTGTTTTTTTGGTGCTCCAAAAATATTCTCGTCGCTTTATAATATTAATATTGAACCACTGTACTCACATGAACTAATTTAAATATGTTTTTAGTACATTAATGGATCTTGAGAGAGGAAATGTCATTGCTAGCTATGCAGGCCTCACTGAGCCATCGGATTTCAACAAAAATATCTTAATTTGCGTTCTGAAGATTAACAAAGGCCTTATGGGGAGTGGAATGGCATGAGGGTAAGTAATAAATGATATTTTCATTTTTGGGTGAACTAACCCTTTTAGGAAAAAAATTCATTAATTCAAGAGATTTTTCAAAAAAGCTGATTTATCCAGTAATGAAACAAGAGAAGTCTTTATGAGTCATTTATTGAATCATTCATTCATTCAAACCTATATTTTTTTAAATAATTGATTCAAAATTAATTGAATACATATATATTTTTAAATAGACTGCAGCAACATACACACACACACACACACACACACACACACACACACACACAAATAATGCAAATAATTATGCAAATAATCCAATCACAGAATGTTGAGAATTTGAGAATTAGCTTGAACAGAAACAGACTAAAATGAATGAATATGACATCACAAAATATTAACAAAACTTAAATGACATTTATTAAAAAACTAAAGCTATGGCTAAAACAAAAAGCTGTGTATAAATATTAACCGATCATTGCAGACCACAAACAGTGCATTTTCATTCACCGATCTAAGTTCTGACCAAATTCTGGTTTTGATTTAGGTCATTATCAAAAGGGCCCTGTAAGGTTAAAGGCCGCTATCTGTTCTCTTTGATTCCCACTGACCCAGGAAGACCAGCGCTGTTGGGCAGCTGCGGGCAGCCCGTTTGGCTCTTTGTGTGCGTTACTAAGCCCTCCTGTCTTCAGTGTCCATGTCCACACAAAAGACCCTTAACAGGAGCTGTCAGCAGGCAACACCACAGCAAGGATGCTAAGCACGGCCTCTCCTACAGATCCCTTCAGCTTGTGTTTGTACAGACCTGAGAGCTTGATACAGTTATAATTACTTTTGTTTAGTCTTCTCTTTTAAGACCGCAACTGCAGCTTTCACAGACTGTTTGCCCACTTATGAATCACAGATGCTTGCAGCGGTCTTCTCCAAATGAAAAAATGAAAGACAAAAAAGTGGCAAGGTGTCCAGCGGGCAGCCACACTTTGCACCTGAGGTTTGGATCAATACAGTCAAGCGATGACATGTCAATTTGCAGGGAGAAAAGACACGCTGTCCGTTCAAAGGCAGTGGTGAGAGACGCGGGCAGGTGAATTGTTCATGAGCGGATACAGTGTATCAACACCTTCCTTTTAACTGTTGCCTGCTTTATATTCTCTTTACGCCGTGGGCATGATGTGTTTTTTTGCACGTACCTGATGTTTGACCATTGCTTATGAAAAGTGATGCTCTTTTTTTGTCCCTTTGGCCTTTAGTTTATTGTTTTTAAAAGAATGCAATGTTTATGAGTTATTGCATGGCACACAATGCCAAAGGCCAGCTGCCGCTCTGCTATTATTTGATGTTTGATACATTCAATCGTGTAACTAAGAAACAGAAACACATCGTCTGCAGGGACAAAAGCATCTGCCTGGCATGTTGATTCACTTTTGAAGAACATTTGAAGTCATGCTAGACAGGTGTTGATTTGGTTATGAGTGAACAATGTAACATCTGAACCTCAATGGCTCTGTGACTCAATACTAACTTCCCATATGTGCATTTTATATGAATTTGCACATTTCACATGCAATATGGCTCCGGTTTTAAAGTGAGCAGCATGGTTCATTATTATGAATGACTCGTGCACAGTTTGAATGCTGTTTAAAAGCTGAAGCCCCTGAAGGGAATGCTAGAAAGTGGTTTGCACACACACATACACAGACTGACTGCAGCTCTACTGGCCAACAGATGGCACTAATAACTAAAGTGGTGCACTGTCTTTGAAAGTTGAGATGCATGTGGGCTGGAATTGTTTTTGGGATGCAAAAGAAGAATTTCTAAATGTGTATATTCTCATACACTCAGAATCAGAAACTGACTCAGCATAGCATAGTAACTTAATAGGGTCAGCAAAGGACAAACAGTCTAGGTTATAAAATCCTTTTACATACATTTTTATTTCAAATTTAAAGTGTAGTATCTGTGTTACACGTATAATCAGAAAAAAAGACTGAATGTGAGGTCACATTAGCAAACTTTTGCAGGCAAAAACGATCTGTTCCTATCCTCGATAGTGTAGCAATGTATGAAGTCATTTTTTTTTATATCAATCAGCTTTCTGTTGGTAAACGCAGCAAATTTGTATGACCGGCTTGAGCCCATTGCGGAATCTGTGTGGGAGAATCTTTCGCCCTCACGCAAAATTACAGTTTGCGTGGATCCCTATTGAAATACGTGGTTGCAATTCACCCGTGAAAATACGCAGACCAACAGCAAATGTGACGGCACCTTAAAGTCAGCATGAAATGGAAATTCATCCCATCTATTATGAAAATGTATCCATGTTATAGATCTTTTTGTGAACTATCCATCTGTGTTTAATCTTTTTGACTCTCATAATGTTTAATCAAAATGACATAATTGGAACTTTCATTCAACACACCAAACTTCTCTCATATTCTCTGAATACTCTCATATTCAGGACTTCTCCAATCATTGAGCCCACATCTCAAAATCCATTCACCAACCAATGCATAGAACCAAGTTCCTGCCCTATATTTTTTCTTTTTCGATTATCTTTTACACTCACAACACAAAAGAACAGATCTAACACTACTTACGTTTCATCAAGACTTTAAAACTTTCCCAAACATTTCCCCCACCTGTCAGTTTTTAGACAAACACTAAATCCCACCCCAAACTTATGCCACTGGCTGAATCAATGTTGCTGTGGGCTGGTTTGGATGCTCAAACAAACAGAAGAAAAGTCTTTAAAAGGAGATCCACCACTACTAGAGGGTTAACGGTGGTACTGTGGGGCCCAATTACTGTTAGAGTCAACTATTATTTTTTTTTACTAAAAAAAAAAATTCTTTAAAACAAAAGTACAATATTGCATTAACCTTAACCAAAGCTGAAGATTTACCTAATTGTTACTAAAATCATTAACGCATTTAACACACTTGCCCCACCCCAAACCTATGTAGGTCATCTGACATTTCATACAGTTGATTGATGACGAATATGATGCAAGGCAACTTCTCACTGCATGATGGAGCCTATAGAATGTAGTAAGAATGTCCCTAAAATTCAAGATATGGGGCAAAAATGTTTGAGTTTTTGATATAGTTAAGATATATCATACGAGCAAGGAGTGCAATATCACATGAGTGCTGTTTTTCTGTCCATCAGTGCAAATGTGATACTGATTTTATACAACAGTTTAATAAATAAGAAGTTACTTTAGACGCAATATTGTCTGTTAATTAATAAAAAAACATTAAAGGTTCACCCAAAAATGAAAATCCAGTCATCATTTACTCACCCTCATGGTCCAAAAGAGTATGTGTAATAAGTTGTATGTTGAAACAAGTAAAATATTTCTTGCTAATGTCTATTTGATGCTTCAAACAATAATGACTTTAAATTATCTTTTGGGAGTAATTTCTCAGCCAAATTTGATGTGCCATTAATATATAAAATAATTAAACATTACATCATTCAGAATGAAAAAGCTTGACGGTACATGTCCACTCTTGAAAGGCATCAGAATTCCTATACGTTTTGTCACCTTCAGCAGAGTGACAGGCCATGTTAAAACCTGGATGAGTGTGCTTCTTTCAGATATTTATCTGTCTGCCATTACTAAGAGAGAAGGGAAGAGAGAAAAAGGACAGTTAAGCCACTACTATTCAATTAGTGTGACTCATTTTGAAGGGTTTCATGAGTTTACTTTCCCTCCTTCACACTTTGACAGTGTAGACAAAGACCTGCCTCAAACTCTAAAACCTTTGCTCTTCCCACGCACATTAGGAGACCTCATGAGATCATCTTGTCAGACAGTGATTTCATAAAGATTTCCCCAGTCCCAGTAGGGTTTATCGAAAAATTAGCGTCCATTTAGTACAGGCTTGTGAGAAAAAAAGGCTACCAGGACTTGCTTAATTCCCATCCCCCAAACACCCATGTCAACACAGTAACAGTTTCAAGAAAACTGACAGAAGATAGACAGGCCAGAGGGATGTCAGACTGGTCTTGATCTCTGTCTCAAGTTCTTTGAGACATGCCAGAAACAATCCTCTCACTGAAGAACGCAGACAGGGCCACTCTGTCCTAGCCTGGCTTGAATGGGTCTGCTGAACCCAAACCTGGCCAAGTTTAAGAGAGGTATTAGGCCATGTCAAAACAAATTACTCCGGCTACTGTGCTCTAAATGGCTTTTGGTTTTTCATGGAGCCATTCAAAGTGACAGGCAAAGAGCCAATGACTATGCTCTAGTGCTCCAGAGCTGAGAGAGCAGGACTAGCCTTTGGGTACGGAGGTTAACTGTGACATTAACAGCTCCAAAAAACTTAACTGGATAAGTCGTGTTCAAAGTCAATATACGTACAACTGTGTATTGGTTGGTTGGTTGGTTCATCCATTCAAAAAATACATTTTAAAAGAACTATTTTCTATTTTAATATATTTTAAAATCTAATTCATGTCTGTGATGCCAAGCTGAATTGTCAGGAGCCATTACTCCAGTCTTCAGTGTCACATGATCCTTCAAAAATCATTCTAATATGCTGATTTAGTGCTGAAGAAACATTTATGCTACTTAATGTTTTTGAAAACCATGAAATGTTTTCAGGATACTTAATAGATTGAAAGTTCAAAAGATTTATTTGAAATAAAAATCTTTTGTAAGAATAGAAAAGTCTTTACTGTCATTTTTGATCAATTTTATGTCTTTGTTGAATAAAAGCATTCATTTATTTAAAAAAAAAAAAAAAATCTGTTACTGACCTCTGTTGTTTGATAAATATATTTGCTGTATTTTCTGCATTAGTCAAAACCATAGGTCAAAACATACTGTACATAGATGTCACATTAGTTTATATAACTGGAGTCAAACGGCTCTGATCTAAGGTTTTCTGATATATCATAAAACTGCAATTTCTTTAAACTGTAATGCTCAACACAAAATGGCCTTGGGAAACGATGCAATCAGACACGCTCTTCCTCTTGTATACATTTCTATCACTTTCTTCAACTCAAAGCGTAAGGTAGCCAGTATATGTAACCATCATAATTCACTCCAGATCAAAGTAATTTCTGTTTTAAACTTTTTAAGGCTCATTTAGTTATTGCAAGAAAGTACTGTGTATATGTTTATAAGCTGCTCCATATGTTAGAGCGCCATCCAAATGTTCAAGTATGCTGCCCTCACACCTGGTCAGCTACGCATACCGTAATCAAGCATGCAGTTCGGGTCTGCAAAACCACTTATTTGGCCCTCTGTCGAAGGTAATCATTTCAAACTCACTGAAACAGCATCCCAACATCCCTACATAACACATTACACCCTGCCTTAACCAGATGGCTTCTGGATTACATGACTACAGAGCCAAGGGACAGAAAATCTACAGCACAGGAACCAACCATGAACAGGCTGTCGGCAAACAATTAAACAGACATTTTGTCTTTGTTTTCTAATCGTGGTGTGAAAAGAGAAGAGGTGAGGTGAGGGTGGAGACATTAAATACCGCGGCAGGGATCGAGGGCATAGCTGTCATTGAGGAAGGTTTCACTATGTGCCACTGAGACTATGTCAAACAAATTGCGGTAAATCAGCATGGTGACAGATAAATATGAGTGACACCAATCTGGCAATGACATAAAAGTGTAAAACCAGAAATGTTCACTCTTTGTTCTTTGGTTTATGTTCTCTCACATAAACCAAAGAGTCATATACATAAATTAAATAAATTTCCCCTGATGACATCATCCTCCAGGAAGTGACATCATTTTGTAGGAAACAAAAGCACAAACATAATTTATATTTTATCTTGATTGGGACAGGAACATGTACTGCTTAGTAGCAATGACCCAAGTGCAATTTGATACAGGTACTAACAGACAGAATATATTTGGGTCAAATTTTTGATTTTGTTAATATTTTTTTCTGTTGAAAGACAAACTATTAAATGTCACAGATGTATATTTACTAAGTAATTGACTATTTTGTAGAGGGGATTTGGAGCCAATGTACAGGGGTGTAAAAATGACTTTAGAAAGATGGCAGCATCATTATTTTATTTTTACACAGAGATTGTTAAGTCTATTAGTAAAATCTGTTGACTAGCATTCTTTGTTTTATTATATGCCAACAGTGACAGTTTAAAAATGGGAAAAAGCACTTCTTGTAAAGATATCTTAATATTCTTTTAGATTCTGGTCCTTAACAAACGTTCCTTTTGGTATCTTCATTTTAAAGGCCCTCGATGGTTCATTCCCAGAGATATGGAGATCTTAATGCGGCTCCATGAGTAAATTGGTAAATTGTACACATATTCAGTGGTCAAAAACCAAATGTGGGTCACTTTGCATACAGCTTTTACTTTTTTGTTTTAAAGAGGAATATCTGAAGAACAAATAATGTTGAAACTAGACACGTATCTCGTGTTTTTCTATCATCTCAATTGCATAGAACATATCTGAGTGCCATAAATACTCCTTTTCCAAAGTTTGCTTGCCTGCAACTCTAAAAGTATTCAAAATATCTTAATATCCTTCTAGATTCTCATTCTTAATAAACCTTCCTTTTGAATTCTTCATTTTCAATGCTTTATATAATTCACAAAATTACCTATATTTGGTTTGTGACCATTGAAAATGGGTAAAATTCAGCAATTTGAACATGAAGTCACATTGGGCTCCCAATATCTATGGGGCCTTAAAAAATAAAGATTCCAAAAGAAAAGTTTATTAAGAATGAGAATCTAGAAGGATATTAAGATATTTTGAATACTTTTAGAGTAACAGGCATGACAACTTTAGAAAAAGAATATTTATGGCACTCAGGTATGTTCTACGCATTTTTCAGGTGATAGAAAAAAAATGAGATACATTTCTAGTTTTAACATTATTTGTTCTTTAGATATTCCTCTTTAAAAGAAAAAAGTAACAGCTGTATACAAAGTGACCCACATTTGGTTTTTGACCACTGAAAATGTGTACATTTTACTAATTTACTCATGGAGCCGCATTAAGATCTCCATATCTCTGGGAATGAACCATCGAGGGCCTTTAAAATGAAGATACCAAAAGGAACGTTTGTTAAGAACCAGAATCTAAAAGAATATTAAGATATCTTTAGTACTTCTTGAGTTACAGGCATGCAAACTTGAGGTCAATTGAGGTCAACAGATTTTACTAATAGACTTACCAATCTCTGTGTAAAAATATGTACAAAAATATGTAAAAATCTGTGTATAAAATAGTGGATTACTCAGTAAATGTACATCTGTGACATGTAATATTGTGGCTTTCATCACTATTTATGTTTGTCTTTGAACAGAAAAAATATTAACAAAATCAAAAAATTGAGCCGGGGACCTCTGGTTGATTTGACATGGAATGACCCATTTAGTAAATATATTATATTTTAAAACAGCAGCATATTTAATGCAGATAAATGGATAGTTATTATGTTTTAACTATGCAAGACTCTTCTCATTACTAAATGGCATCACCGCACTGGTGGACATGAACTCGACTATCATCAGTATATTTGTGTAGGTAAAAAAAGACACAGAGAGACGGATGAGACCCAGACTCCCTGGGTCTCCTTTGGGAAACATGGACAACAGGCTTCACCACTCCTCATTGTGACAGGTGCCTTTCATATGTGTTGTTGATGGCACAAGTCAGCCAGTTCAGTCTCTCTAGAGAATTCACATTAGGGTCTAATTACATGGAACCCCTCTCCCCACTCTCTGAACCATATTACCCATGAACTACCCAAGCTTTTGGCTTTAGACAGGGCTTAAAAATGTGCCGTTTCTGTCCATTAGCAGAGGTGGGGATTAAGTTCAGAGTGGGCCATGGTGTCACTATGACCCCAAAGTTAAAAGACTAATGTAAAGAACTATGCATTGAAATTGTCAAAATTCATTTCCAGGCCAACAAACAACTGATGGTGTTTACACATACAATATATATTAGTAGTAAATAAACCTTATTCAGTATTGTAGAGGGAAACAGTGATCCTCAATGCTGTAGAGCAACCCAAATCATGTTTGAAGTTATTGTACTTCAAAACATACCAAACAAAACCCCATGAAAAATAAACCTCTCTTCCAGACAAATATTCGATATACTCTTTGTAAGTAGAATACGGAAGGCGTTCTGGAAGACCGTTTCACTTCAGAAGGCCTTTGTTAACCCCCCAGAGCCGTGTGGAATATGTTTATGATGGATTGATGTGGATGGAGACACTTTCTTCAGCTCATACTCATTTGGTAACGCTCACTGCTCGGATGCATAAGGATATTTAATAATATTTCTTAGATTGTGTTCATCAGAAAAAAGAAAGTCATATACACCTAGGATGGCTTGAGGGCGAGTAAAGCTTGGAGTAATTTTCATTTGAAAGTGAACTAATCCTTTCACTGTATTTATTGTATACTGTATATTATCAATGGTTTATGGGTGTTAATGTGCCTTTAAACATATCTCTTGTTCAAGTCCATAGTGCTCTGTCTGTGTTAACAAAAGAACACATCTTCTGTGAATGCAAATGCGTAAATCTTTTATGTTTTAGCATATATAATGTATTTTCTTCATTAAATGTGTCACCCAGATTCAACTGTAGCATGTAGTGCAGAAACCATATAAGGTCAAACTCCAGCTCCCACTATATGTTGGGGGTGCACATCATCCATGCAGGATTCCAGAATCCCTGTTTGACATT
The DNA here is from genome assembly GCF_018812025.1 of Megalobrama amblycephala. Classification (NCBI taxonomy): domain Eukaryota; kingdom Metazoa; phylum Chordata; class Actinopteri; order Cypriniformes; family Xenocyprididae; genus Megalobrama; species Megalobrama amblycephala. The sequence goes on from NC_063047.1 coordinate 32,696,175, forward strand.
TTAGGACAGATGTGTCCAGTCCTTCCTCTCATTCTGTTGTCCTCTGAGACCCTGAAACCAAATCTATGAGTGCAGTCATGTGCCACTGTGCTGTGTACAGTAACTCTGTTCTACCACTGTTAGCTGTTGCCCGGAGACCAAATGTTTTGTAGCCATGTTTTTATTTTCAGCCTGGGTCAGTCTGGACCTGCATCAGTGAGAAGTATTCAGATTCATCTGCCATACCACACTGGGAGGCCCTGCTGTTACCCGCAGTACTTAAAACAAGATACCAATCTATGTGCTAGAGTCTCAATAGCCCTAAGTGTTTATTCTTACTGAAAAAGACTCTCCTGCAACAAACTCCTTCTCCTGCATGCTGGAAATTGAACTAAAACAAGCTTGCTGACTAGCTATGAAAATTATCCCATGATTCTCACCCTCAAGCCATCCTAGGTGTACAGTATATGGCCATGTTCACACTGTCAGTTTTTGGGATTGACAACCGCATTTACTTAAAGGTGTGAGCCTTGAAATGTCTCGTTCATACAGCAACTTACAGTAGCGTCTGGAACACTGTCTGTATGAACGTGCAACGAGAGTCAAGCCCATATTCTCTTACTAGTAACTATAAAGACAGTGACCAACGTAATATTAAAGATGGCGACGTCCATAAAACTGAAAAGTATTATCACTTTTGACATGGCAAGAGACTAATTGAACCGTGAGTTCATCCATCAAAACTTCATTAACTAACAGCAGCATGTAAACGCGCTAGCCGGAGTTTTTAACCATTGCACACGCGTTACGTCCTTTGCGATGTCTCGCGCATGACACGGCATTTGAATTTGGAAAAGAAACACAAAACTGACAGGAGCCACTCCGGTGGAGAACAGTGACTGGATCTAACAATTTCAGATGACACACAGCTCATATCTCTGTCGCAGTAAGTTACCGAAAGCGAAACCACACACAAAACACCTTAGCAGAGGTGTCTCTCGCACTGTATGACGTGACGTGAACAACTAGTTGTCCAGTGCGGTTACGTTCACACAGCGTGAATATTCAGAGAATGCAGTTGTGAGTCCTGAAAATGTATGGCTGTGAGTTCGGTTATAGAATGCGGTTGTCACTCCCATAAATAACCATACTGTGTGTGAACGTAACTGTAATAAGGACCCAAATACAGGACTGACAACCGTATTCTGCTGCTGTGTGAACATGGGAGACTGTCCTCCAAAAAAAACGACCCTATAGGTCGTTTTCAAGCACCTTATTACGACCTATATTTACGTTTTGACGTCATGCGCCCTCTAGTGGGCGTAAAAATAATGACAGTGTCGTGTTACGTCTGTCGTCATGAAATGACGTATTACTGTCATTACCAATCAAAATGCGTGTTCATTTAAATGCAATATGTGGACTTTTTACACCATTTCTCCTATTTCCATTTACCAAAACTATTTTTTTTTATTAACGACTACACCCACCCCCATCCCTAAACCTAACCTTAGTGACTTATAGTGCATACACATTTTATGAGCACATGTGTTCCCTGGGATCGAACCCACGATCGCATGATCACATGATTGCATATTGTTATTGCAATGCTCTACCAATTGAGCTACGTGAAACCTGAAACATGATGCAGATAAAAGGGAACAATGCATTAAAATGAAAGTGTCCTGTTGTCGATAGGGGCGCCACTTTAGTAAACGCTCCTATGGGTCGTATTTCAGGGAAGTGACAAACGACCTATATGGTCGTATTGGTTGGAGAACATGTTGGAACATGGCCTATGACTATCTTCTTTCAGATGAACACAATCTGAGATATATTTAAAAATATCCTGACTCTACCAAACTTTATAATGAACAGGGGGGTGTGTTTTGAAGCTGGAACAACAAAATGCACCCATCTATCATAAATATAATCCGTATGGCTCCAGGGGGTTAATAAAGGCGATCTGAAGTGAAGCGATGGGTTTTTGTAAGAAAAATATCCATATTTAAAACTAAAACATATTTAATAACTAGCTTCCAACAGGCGGCTGTACGCATCGATTTGCGGTGAAAGAGTAACCTCTGCACTGACGCATGAGGCAATGCCGGAAGCGCAAAGGACAGAGCAAAACAAAACACCGGTCATGAATTAGAAGTCTAAAACGAGAATTTTAAAGAGAAATGTCGGAGGATTTCGATATACATTTGTTTAAACCGCGAGAGGCATCTAAGCTTACGTCATATACGCCTAGGATGGCTTGAGGGTGAGTAAATCATGGGATAGTTTTCATTTTTGGGTGAACTATCCCTTTAACCCTGTAAAGCCTGACATAGGAAATATTAGGGTTTTTTTTATGTAATAATTATTGAATGTGTTTTTTGTTGAGTATTATATTTGATACATCAGGCTTTTATGGCTCATATAATACAACATATGAGAATATCAAGCTCATACTAAATATCAAGCGCACACTAAATAGTCAATAATATCATTGATTTGACTGCACTGACACTATTGTATGAGAACTGAACTGAGCTGTTTTCTAAAGAACTGCTTTATAGATGAAATGAACTAGTTTAATAATTGATGATCTTTACAACGGAACTGAATCATTACTGAACTGACTTCAGCTGAACAATGACATTATTTTCTTTTAGAGCTGCTGTACAGCCGAAATGAACTCTGTTTGCGTCATTGAATCATTTTCCTGTTATCACTGTAAAACTGCTTTGAAACAATCTGTATTGTATAAAGCGCTATATAAATAAAGGTTATACTCGAAGAGAGAAAAAAAAAAAAATTATTTAGAGGCCTAAACTGAGCAAAAATATAAATGAGATCTACAGTATAGCAGACTGCTTACATAAAATGCATATAATATAAATTATAATACGTCTTAAGGTAAATATTTAAATGTTTTGTTTTATGATCAAATCTCTGTAGTTTTCATCGTGGAGGCAAAATATAAATTGCAGTGCAAAACATTGATGATTGAGAGAGAAGAATAAATGTTCCTCAAAAGCCTGATGCATCATATTTGATACTCACATTTTAACATGATTTTTCTAAAAATGATGTGGATAAACAAGTAAACCTATGTTGCTTCAGACCAGTAAGTGTTCATACTGAAATATTACAAAAATATATATATAAAATGTTTAGTAAATATTTCCACGACCTGGAAAAAAAGATGGATATTTTTAAAATTATACTAAAAGGCCTTTTACTCGTTAAAAGAGTAAACTATCGATTAGATGACAGAAGGCATGTAGATTGTGTACAACAGGTTTTCCAGCATCATGCATATCAAATATGATACACTAGGCTTTATATAGTTAAAAACTACTGACCATCTTAAGCTATTGTCCTTTGGTCACCATGATTTTGCCAATTAAGGCATGTTCCTGGATCAACATATTCTGGATCAACATATTGTAGAAGCACCTAACCCTGGTTGTAAGCTTAAACTTGCCATAAACTGTAAACTTGATTGGTTGATTGGAATGTTGTTTCAGAATCAATGAAAATGTTGATCCAGGAACACGTTGTACTTAGTGAGATCACGTTCACCATTGTCTTTTTTAATCACAAGGGTTTTCGCTTTCATTCTAGGTTTTGTTTCTTTCTCCACCTCATTTTTACCCCTTTTCTCCTCATCTTACTCTTTCTCCTTATTTTCAGTCTCTCTACTCATCAATAAAATATCCGTTTGTGTCAGGCTTTTTTTCCCAGACAAAAGCAACAGGGCCGCCCGCGCTCTGTGGCTAACCAAAGAAATGACTGATCGCAGCTGCAGAGCAACTGACCATGTTAACCGCTGGGGTGTGTGATGGCAGGGCGATCCCTCACTCACAGCCGCGGCCAGAGGTTTCGACGTTAGCAATGAGCTTACTGAAAGGCTCAGTGCAGCCCTGCTGTGCCCAAAAATAGCTACAGCAGCGCTTCAAAAGGCCCATGCTGACAAATTATGATGACGAATCATAGGGGGTTAACCGAAACAGTATTGATTCTATTCATCTATTCGATGAGGAAGGTCTATGTGAGCTGCTGCAGAAAAGAAAAGCGTCAATTCAACTTAGCAAAACCACCAGGAAGCGCTATATGAATGTCATACTAAACATTCACCATGATCTCTTGAGTCTTTGTAGCTATTTGTACAGATTTTGTAGAGATTTGTAAAATGTTTTATGTTTAAGTGTACATGCTGTATGTGCTGTATATACTGTATATGCTTCCACTGAAAAGTTTGGGGTCGTATAAGATTTTTTGGTTACACTCTATTTTAAGGTGTCTGAGTTACAGTGTAATTATACATTTAGGTACTGAGTAATAATAAATAACTACATGTACTTACGGGGATAGGATGGGGTTTTAGTTCAAGGTTAAAGGTTCTCTAAGCGATCCTGGGTGGAGTAACTTCCTGTTGACGTTCGAAGTGTTGTCAAACAAAACAGAGGCTAGCTAAACCCTCCCTCCTCCTCCTGTGACAATGACTAAAATAAAGTCTTACCGATTTTTTTTAATGTTTTTGAAAGAAGTCAAAAACAAGTCATTAAAGCTGCATTTATTTGATCAAAAATACGTTAAAAAAACAGCAATATTTTGAAATATTACAATTTAATTTTGTATTCAAATGTAATTTATTACTGTGATGCAAAGCTGAATTTTCAGCATTACTCCAGTCTTCGGTGTCACATGATCCTCAGAAATCATTCTAATATGCTGATTTGCTGCTCAAGAAATATTTATTATTATTATTATCAATGTTGAAAATAGTTGTGCTGCTTAATATTTTTGTGGAAACCATGATACATATTTTTAGGATACTTTGATGAACAAAAGGTTCAGAAGAACAGAATTTTTTGTAACAATGTAAACATCTTTACTGTTACTTTTGAACAATTTAATGCATCCTTGCTTAATAAAAGTATAATTCCTTAATAACTTAACTTTCTAACTTAATCTTAATACTAACTTTTAAACTTTTATATTTTAAACTTATTTTTTGTTTTTTTGTTTTTTTCACTGTCACACAATCAAGTCACAAATATATTCCCATTACGTTTTATTTGTAACATTTCTGCTGTTCGGCTATTAAAGTAACTTGCTTTTCTTCAGTTCACTCCAAACTATCAGTTGGCACATTGGTTCTCGGCGAGTCACTGACTTGAGAATCATTTAGATCAATTCAGTTTGATTCATGAACAAAACATTCAATCTGGTCTTGTGGTTCAAATGATTCATTAAAAAGACCTGACTCAAAAGAACGATTTGCTTATAAACAGTACGTTGCTAATAAATATTCCTTATATATAGGAATCAAAGTTACTTTTTTATATAACCATGGTAATGAGTTTAAAAATATAAATAAAAAAAATCTTATTGATTATAATTTTTCTGAAATATTACTATTACCATAAAAGAATGTCAGAATTGAACGATCAACCACAGAACACATGGACGATAAACATTCAGTAGCTAAGACATTTTACAAAAGAGTGAGAAGAATGAAAGAATGAGAAACAGTCGGTTGGGGTGCCCCGCATGATAAAACAGAGCTCTTGAGCTGAGAGGATGACTGCAGAGCTGATGAGGTCAGAATGAAATGAATCCCTCCATTAGGAGAGATATGAGAGAGAGCAGCTGCTATAGCCGTGACCCAGTGCACACACACACCAGTGTGGGCCTCAGGCCTCTCAGTTAGCATGAGCTCATAGCCACTGCTATGGACACAGAGCTCCCTTTGACCCAGCACTCCAACCTGACTGCCCTCCTGCCAAACCATCAGTGCCTAAGAAGAAAGAGCCTTTATTCCCCCCTTAGAGAAAACTGGGGGGGGGGGGGCAGAGTTAATTTTTTTTATATATAACTCTAGCTTTTACCAAGCATATAGAGGGAGAACTGGATGAAGAAGAGACGGCAGTTGAGGCGGGTGGTTTGGCTGACCAAACAGTGACCCGCTAATGAGTGGCACTGGGTGCCAGCCGCTATGCCAAACTCCCACTCATTCCTGCACAACGATGCAAAATCAGACATTCTCATGGATCATTATGGCTCAGATCACTTTCATACTGTAAAATGCTGTTATATTTTAGCTTGGGTGTCCGCACAGTTGAAAAGCATAATATGGTGAGGTGACGATTTGTCTTGTGCGTGTTTACCGTCAGGGTATGAAGCGAGGACTACAAAGAAGCGTGTCTGACACCTAACAGAGGGGTTTAACGCAGACAGTGGCCCCCGGATCATGTTCCTGCACGGAATCGGTGCCAGAGATTCTTTGCGAGCATACGGTTTCTATTGCTTCCTGATCAGTGTACAGACAAAACGTGTTGCTTGGCTGTGTTAATTTTACAGCATCCTTAGCCTTCCAGGAATATAATTAGAGATTTTTTTTTAACATACAGGTACAAGATTAAGACAATGATGACATGCTAGACTACCATGAATGGGAATTTCCATGAATAGCCCTAGAGCATGCATTTTTTTAACACATAATTTTACACCTCATTTAATCAATTTGGTTCGCATATTTACCTCTGAATGCAGCGACATTCGCAATGACATACAGCAATCATTGTTTGGGAAGCTACTTTAAAACTTTAGCTGCATGCCAAAGTACAAGCATCTTACATAAAACTACTCAATATAAATTTATGCTTCCCTTTCAAAAAAAAAAAAAAAAAAGTAGTTAGACTACAGGCAAACTACAATGAAGCTCCTTAAGGAGAAGCAACATCTTTTAAATATACTTTAAGTGTTTAATGAAATTTAAATAATTTATCATTTAATCAGAGACATATTTCTCTAGGAAAAATAGAATGAGAATTTTTTAATAAATAAATAAACAAATTGAATAAAAATACTAAAATAAAATATAATATAAAAATATAATAAAATATTAAATATCAATAATTTGACTTTTTAAATAAAATAACATAAAATATAGAATATAATTAGCCTGATAGCATTAAACTTAAAAGGATACAATTACAATAAATACAATTAAAAACTAGAAAATATATATATGAAAAGCATAATATGGCTAAATATTGTGCAATATATATATATATATATATATATATATATATATATATATATATATATATATATATATATATATATATATTTTTTTATTTTTTTTAAAGGGTGTAACAATATATTGTGTCACAATATATTGTAATACAAATGCAATAATATGTATCATGGATAGAGACAATATGTATTGTGTATAGTCCACCCAAAATGAAAATTACTGTGTGAGAAAAAATTCAAGTTTATAAAGTTCTGTTCTAAAAGTGTCAGTTCTACATTGAACTACTGTATATAATGTTGAATATAATGTATAATAATGCAATGGAGAAATATTTGTGGGCCCTGATAATGCCAAATGTCTTGTGTTACCAGTAAAAAGTGACCTACATTATTTTAAATATATCTAGTCAATGACAGAGTGTATACACACACATATACACACACACACACACACACACTGTATCTACTATATATATATATATATATATATATATATATATATACTATTGTCAAAAGTTTTGGGATGTCTGCTTTTACGTGCACATGAACTTTAATGACATCCCATTCTTAATCCATAGGGATTAATATGGAATTGACCTTCCCTTTGCAGCTATAACAGCTTCAACTCTTCTGGAAAGGCTTTAGGAGTGTGCTTATGGGAATTTTTGACCATTCTTCTAGGAGCGCATTTGTGAGGTGAGGTCATGTTGGATGAGAAGGCCTGGCTCGTAGTCTCCTCTCTAATTCATCCTAAAGGTGTTCTATCAGGTTGAGGTCAGGACTCTGTGCAGGCTAGTCAAGTTCCTCCACACCAAACTCGCTCATCCATGTCTTCATAGAAGGGGCCATCCCTAAACTGTTCCCAGAAAGTTGGGAGCATGAAATTGTCCAAAATGTCTTGGTATGCTGAAGCATTAAGCGTTCCTTTCACTGGAACTAAGGGGCCAAGCCCAACCCCTGAAAAACAACTCCACACCATAATCCCCCTCCACCAAACTTTACACTTGACACAATGCAGTCAGGCAAGTACCGTTCTCCTGGCAACCATCAAACCCAGACTCGTCCATCGGATTGCCAGACAGAGAAATGTGATTTGTCACTCCAGAGAACACGGTGCTCTAGAGTCCAGTGGCGGCATGCTTTACACCACTGCATCCGACGCTTTGCATTGCACTTGGTGATCTAAGGCTTGGATGCAGCTGCTCGGCCATGGAAACCCATTCCATGAAGCTCTCTACGTACTGTTCTTGAGCTAATCTGAAGGCTACATGAAGTTTGGAGATCTGTAGCTATTGACTCAGCAGAAAGTTGGCGACTTCTGCACACTGTGCCCCTCAGCATGCGCTGACCCTGCTCTGTGTTTTTACGTGGCCTACAACTTTGTGGCTGAGTTGCTGTTGTTCCCAATTGCTTCCACTTTGTAATGATACCACTAACAGTTGACAATGGAATATTTAGTGGTGAGGAAATTTCACGAATGGACTTATTGCACAGGAGGCAACCTATCACGGTACCACGCTTGAATTCACTGAGCTCCTGAGAGTGACCCATTCTTTCACAAATGTTTGTAGAAGCAGTCTGCATGCCTAGGTGCTTGGTTTTATACACCTGTGGCCATGGAAGTAATTGGAACACCTGAATTCAATGATCTGGAGGGGTGTCCCAATACTTTTGGCAATATATGTATGTACTTTTGACAACATATATATATATATATATATATATATATATATATATATATATATATATATATATATATATATATACATATATATATATACATACATATATATATATATATATATATATATATATATATATATATATATATATATACACACATATATATAGCATTTAGGTAGCTAGTCTCTAATACATAGACATTCACCAAAATTAATAACATTACAGCAGTGATCATGCTAAGTTTGCAAACAAGCCAGTGACTGACTTTAGTCACAAAAACATGCGAACAAATACGCCAGTGAAAGCCAAAATAAGTAAAGAAGGGCAAAACCAAACAAAGCTGTGTTAAAATCAATAGTGTAGTTGAACTTGAATCCTATGTGGTATGTCAATTCCAGCTATGCGGGCTTCATAGAATCTGACGGCGCTGTTCCCTTTTTTCTACACATCAAACATGACCGTGCTGGCAGACTGTCAGTCATTTTAACTCAGGCATTTTATTTTTCTCTCTCTATTTCTTTCTAGAAGATTGTAGGGAGGGAGAAAAAACAGTAAGACAGTGACATAGGACAGTACCTAAAATAAAACAGCTTTTAATTTCAGCTTCTAATTTTAGAGCTACTCCACAAAAAGCAAATAATTTTCCACCGTTACAGAATCCCACACACATGCACTCCTGTTCGTCAAAGGCACACAATATCTAAACAACAGCAAAACACCATAATTGCTTTTACCCTTCACAATACAAGCCACTATTAAGGCTAATTTGAGTCCTTTTACAACAACACTGAGAGCGTGCTCCACCATGTAACAGCATGACACCTGTGAGAATGAGCTGTCGTATTCTTTACAGCTTTTTAGTGTCTTGGGTTGAGGTGTTGAAACACAGGAGCGTTTGATATTATTACTAACCTGACAATCGCAGGAACAACCGTGCCGAAGTGAAGGGCTCCACCTTATGTTTTTACAAGTCCTGGAATCTCTCTCAGACGATGACAACTAGCTTAGTCAGTCAAGTGGCCCACGTTATAGAACGTGCTCCATTGTATCTAGCTATCAGGCCTAAGGGAACAGACACCACTAGGTTAAGAGTAGTGCTTAGTTGGGAGATTTTAAATGCTAGATTTTAACATTTTACAAAAATGTGACTGATGCTTCCAATGCAAAAATCACCACAATCCTTAAGTAATTGCAGACTAATGATTTTCAATGATAAAACAGGCATAAAATGTCAAATAAACTTAGATCTAAGGACATCAATATTGTAGTAGCTGGAGGCTTTTGCACTACTGTTCAAAAGACTGGGGTCAGCAAGATTTTTTTTTTTTTTTTTAATTAATACTTTTGATTTAGCAAGCATGCTTTAAATTGATTAAAAGTCACAGTAAAAATGTTTACCTTGTTGCAAAAAAAATTCAAATAAGAAATTTCAATATTTTCAATAACAATTATTTCAATAAGAAATATAGCGGGGTTCAAGCACTTTAAGGCCTTTAGGCCAGGGCTCTACACTGCGACCATTTCGGTCTCATTTGCAACTGAAAATAACTGTGTGCGACTGAAAAAATATTTAGGAGCACAGGTGCAAGTGACCCGATCGATTCTCATGAATAGAGAATCGGAATAAAAAGTACAACTCCCAAAATTCATCTACACTGAGCAACAGTTACATTTCGTACTGCGTCGGCTGCTTTTCATGCCTTCATTCAAAGATTTTGCTTCATTCAACAGAGCAAGTGCAAAAGACATGTGCGACAAGGTGAAACAGGCCAGCGAATTTACCAGACCATCTCATGCTGCTGATTCTTTGCAGCCAAATTAATTGGAAATACTACATTTGGATTATCATAAGCAAGGTCGGAAATGAATGGGAGCTTGGGACAAAAATGGCACCAAAAATTAATAAATAAATAAAAACATGCACCGTTATGAATGCCAGTGCGCATTTTACTTTCACTTTAGAAATAGCGGCAATTCGGAGGTGGCAATGACTTGAATGGTGGGTTGATTCATTTTTATTCTTAATGAAAAACACTACAACAAAACAGTACAATAACAAAATTGCTTAAATATGTGAAGTGAGGTGAAATCTGACTCCTGTTGCGAATCTCGTTCGGCTCATGCTGAATTGAGCAGACTCGTTCAGTTTTTAACTAGTGTCTGTTCTCTAACTGAACTAAATGATTTTTATTACATTTTATTTTATTTTATAAAAAAATCAAAACAATGGTGGGAGCGGTGCCACAGTGGGCAAATGACTTTACACTTTACATAGTGTTTCTATTTAAAATATCAAACTTTTTTTATTTAATTTTTTACATATTTCTAAATTAAAAAATTAAATTTAAAACATTCATACAACATTATTTACCTGTGTAAATGTAAATGTGTCTAAATACCACTTCAGATGGAGCTTCTGTTCCACTTCTGCAATTCAAAGATGGATTTTTTGATGATTTCATTTGATTCGTAATAGTCTGATTGGGCCTTATTGTTCTAAGTGAATTTGTTTAAACTAACATTTAAACACAAATTAACATTTAAAAACAAATTTTCTATTTTAATTTTAGAAATTGACAAAATATGATGCATACATTTTATAAGATTAGAAAAAAATGCTCTTATAATGGTAAAAATTCCCCTGGAAATTAATTTAAAGGGTCAGATATCGCAATGTAATGGGAGAGTCAATGTCTGTGATCAGAATATGCTCCTAAATTTTTGACTGTGCACCTAATTTTTTTTTTTATTAGGAGCACAAGTGCTCCTTAAGAAAAATGTTAGCATAGAGCCCAGCATTACAGCAAATAAAGAGTTTTTCAGGACCATACGGTTCTAAATAGAACTGTTACTATGTGTAAAGAACTTTTAAAGAACCATCGTTTTTTTAGAGTGTACTACCAGCCCTCAAAGTTTCAAGTCTCTACGACTTATTGTTTGGTCAGCCCGATCACTTTTAGGGGAAAATGCTGATCCTTGGAAATTTGAACAATTACAATAGGGGTTTCAGCGCTACGTGCTTGAACCCCTAAATATTTCTTGAGCAGCAAATCTGTCAGGATTATGTTTTGTTCTGCTTAGTTTCATTGTGTTTTGTTTTGGTTCAGTTCTGTTTCTGTTCCCTGCATGTTGACCTAGTTTCCTTGGGTGTGCCAGTTTCTCACTAATTAAGTTCACCTGTTGCTCAATTAGTTTCCTTGTTTACCTCTGTGTATTTAATGCTGCCTTCATGTGCTATCAGAAATTTGATAATTCCCACTTCTGAAGTCGTGATTACAAGTTCATCACATTCAAGTTTCGAAATAGGCGGGCATTCAGGTGCAATTTTTACCTAGGAAACTCGTATTTCCGATAATTCCGACAGCATGTGAAGGCAGCATTAGTCCTCAGTTTCCTTTGTTCAGCTCGGTTATACCAGTTGTTCTGTTTCCTTGTTTTCTGAATGTGTGTGGGTTTTTTTTTTAATAAACTTTCAGCTGTGATCAGATCTTCTTACTCATCTTTGCTGCAACCTGTGTGACAAAGTTAGCATCATGTGACACTGGAGACTGGAGTAATGATGCTGAAATTTCAGCTTTGCATCACAGGAATAAATTACATTTTATAATATTTAAAATAGAGAAATGGTTATTTTAAATTGTAATAATATTTTACAATTTTACTGCAAAAAATTTTAATTAAATAAATGCAGACTTGGTGAGCATAAGAGCCTTTTTTTTTTAAATACAACAATAAAATCTTACTGACTGCAAAATTTTGAACAGTAGTGCCAATCGGCTAAAAACACCAAACAGAACACTTGCTGCTGATTAGGCTTGCTGTGGTAGTCTGTTACATTACAGTACATCATGATTTCACTTCCCACGTGAAGATATTAAGAAGAGATGACTGACAGGACGATGTTAGAGGATTTGGTGTGCAACAGATCCTGAGTGTCATTGACAAATATCATATCTTGTAAAATTTGTGGTCAGTACCGCCGCTCGCTAAACACAGAGTATGCGTGATCGTGAATTCAAAAGTAAAAGTAAATATCCTAAATAATGATAGCGGCTCTCTGATGTCTGCAAATTATATAGCCTACAATATAATTACCCAACTATATACAGTAGTCAACATTTGAAGTGGATAAAAAAACTTCATCAAAGTTGTCCTAAGAACTGAATTGTCCTAAGATGAAGGTTGTAGGACAACTTTGATGAAAGATTTTTATCCACTTCAAATGTTGACTACTGTAATTGTGAAAGAACACAAAATAATTGAAATATATTTTTTCCTGCCATCTCATATGTTTTTTTTCCATCACCATGTCCCTTTAGGAATGTACAATGAGTCATTTCTTTACCGAAATAGTATTTGGCTTCGGGCACCTCACTAGTAAGTAATATTCTATGGTTACTACAGCAACTTTAGGACCAACAACAAATAAAAATAGGAAAAGTATTGTAAATATCTTGTTACATTTTTATAGTGTGCTATCAGTATTAAATGGGAAACTTCTGAAATATTGTGTTACAGTATCAGTGAGACAGGTGACGACAAGTTTTATGACTTGACAAAAAGCTTTTCATGTTTGGGATGTTTCTTTTTATGACAGATTGACAGACTATCTCTAAACTTTCCATTTGTGACTCCTTCACTTCAGTGATATAACCCCCATCTCTCTAAGCAGTCATTTTCACTCTCTAATCCGGCTCTCCTCTGAGCTGTGTGTGTTAAGGTGACAGGTGTCATGAGACCTGACAGCTGTAAAGCCGTTTTCAAACAGCAGCCCAATGCAGCTTTCAGACGGCCTTGATGCCATACTCTGACAATACTCTGATAGTGGTTCAGGCTAGATGCCAACAGGTACCGTTCCCAGAGATGACAGAACATGCTTTATGAGGCCTTAATAGAGTGACAGATGGAAATTTCTGAATCAATTCATCCTGCAAAAAGGAAGAGATGCAGATGGTGGCTAGGTTACATTGGATGCTAACTGTAAGTATGTTTCTGTGTGCATTTCCAACAACAAGCAATTTGTTTGTTCTCACTGAACAACATGAAGAGATTGATAGAGCCATAGAACAATAGATAGAACATTAGATTGATAGATCCATAGAACATTATATAGACACAACAATAGATAGAATGTTTGAACAATAGAGCGACAGATAGAATAGAGTGACAGATCGATCGATAGAAAAATAGATCGATAGAACGACAGAGCGACAGATTGATCGATAGAACAATAGATTGATAGAATGACAGAGCGACAGATCAATCGATAGAACAATAGATTGATAGAATGACAGAGCGACAGGTCGATCGATAGAACAATAGATTGATAGAACGAAAGAGCAATCAATAGAACAATAGAATGACAGCGACAGAATGATCGATAGAACCATAGGTTGATAGAACGATAAAGTGACAGATCCATCAATAGAACAAAAGATCAATAGAATGACAGAGGACAGATCAATCGATAACAATAGATCGACAGAACGATAGAGTGACAGATCGATCGATAGAACAATAGATTGACAGAATGACAACGATTGATAGAACAATAGATTGATAGAATGACAGAGGACAGATCGGACGATAGAACAATAGATCGATAGAATGAGTGCAACAGATCGATCGATAAAACAATAGATCGATAGAATGACAGAGTGGTCGATAGAACAATAGATCAATAGAATGACAGAGGACAGATCGATCTATTGAACAATAGATCGATAGAATGACAGAGCGACAGATCGATCGATAGAACAACAGAACGAGAGAACGACAGCGACAGACTGATTGATAGAGTGACAAGTCGATCGATAGAGCGACAGGTCGATCGATCGATAGAACGACAGGATGGACGGACGGACAGACAGATACATAGATACATAGATGACCCATGACGTTGGCGCAGCTAGAGAATGGTTGATCAATCAATTGATAGATAGATAGAACAATAGATTGATAGAATGACAGAGCGAAAGATCAATCGATAGAATAGATCGATAGAATGACAGAGCGACAGATCGATCGATAGAACAATAGATTGATAGAACGAAAGAGCGATCAATAGAACAATAGAATGACAGCGACAGAACGATCGATAGAACAATAGGTCGATAGAACAATAAAGTGACAGATCCATCGATAGAACAATAGATCGATAGAATGACAGGACAGATCCATCAATAGAACAATAGATCAATAGAATGACAGAGGACAGATCGATCGATAGAACAATAGATCGACAGAACGATAGAGTGACAGATCGATCGATAGAACAATAGATCGACAGAATGGCAGAATGATTGATAGAACAATAGATTGATAGAATGACAGGACAGATCAGACGATAGAACAATAGATCGATAGAATGAATGCAACAGATCGATCGATAGAACAATAGATCGATAGAATGACAGAGGACAGATCGGACGATAGAACAATAGATTGATAGAATGATAGAATGACAGAGCGATCGATAGAACAATAGATCGATAGAACGACAGAGCGGTCAATAGAACAACAGATCGATAGAATGACAGAGGACAGATCAATCTATTGAACAATAGATCGAAAGAATGACAGAGCGACAGATCGATCAATAGAATGAGAGTACGACAGCGACAGACTGATTGATAGAGTGACAGGTCGATCGATCGATAGAACGACAGGATGGACGGACGGACAGACAGACAGATACATAGATACATAGATTATCCATGACGTTGGCGTAGCTAGAGAATGATTGATCAATCAATTGATAGATAGAACAATCGATTGATAGAACGACAGATCGATCGATAGATAGAAAGACAGATTGATCGATAGATAGAAAGAGACACATCGATCGATAGATAGAACAACAGGTCAATCAGACGGACGGACAGACAGATAGATAACCCATGACCTTGGCACAGATAGAGAAGGATCAATCGATCAATCGTCTTGTCGGTTGGTCGATCGATAGTTCTGTCTGTCAATCGACCCTTCTCTAGCTGTGCCAAGGTCATGGGTTATCGATAGACAGAACGATTGATCGACCGACAGAACGATCGACCGACAGAAACAATAGTAGACAGACAGACAGACAGACAGACAGACTGATAGACAGATAGACAGATAGACAGATAGATAGATAGATAGATAGATAGATAGATAGATAGATAGATAGATAGATAGATAGATAGATAGATAGATAGATAGATAGATAGATAGATAGATAGATAGATGACCCATGACCTTGGCGCAGGTGGAGCCACAATTTACCAGTTGAGCTACAGGAACTTGAGTCACTGTCCTGAAAACTAATAATAAAGGTCCACATCAAACATTTGGAAATGTCACCATAAGCTTTGCAGCTTAGCTGGAAAAGACATTAATAGAGGTTGGATTCAGTGGTGAAAATCTAAACTTTGATCATGGTGAAAGAAAATGTCAGGGATTAATCAATCAGAAAGAGATTCGTTTAAATATTCATCTGTCTCTGCTGCACTGAGCTCACAGTGACACGTCTGATTTGGCAAAAACACAATCAAATCTTTCACCTTATCTAAGCATAGCAGACAAACGAACACAATCACACACATGCACGCAACTCCCAAATGCTTTTAAACACATGTGAAAACACTAAAAACTACTAGAGCATGCACTTTTTTCTCTCCATATACAAATAATAGAATCTCACTGTCTAGTATATTGTTATATTTACATATTATTAGCATTTAAAAAAAATCTTCTGATCATTTCTTCTTAGTATGTTTGTGCCTCCATCTACCCATTTTCTGACACAAGTAGGATTCTTTACATTAGCTGCAATCACTCAAACGTTCTTCCACTGTGTGGTTCACACACAGAGAACAGGCTAATTATTATCATCTCTGCTCTCCGCCTCACACACCTCTTAAACTAAATCACTGGTGTTGCTTTTTGAAACTGGCATCCTTCCATCTGGTTTAGCTGTTTATGATTACAGTGTGAACAGTAGATGTTTCCTTAAAACAAGGAGAGCAACTCAGAAGCTTTGAATAACAAGAAGGCCTGAGGGGATCAGATCCATTGCAGACAATCACTCATGAATGAAGAACATATCGAGCACACAATCTTGTCTGAAAGCTGATCATGTCTTGATATTTAGCCTGCTGAAAACAGGCTTTTCAATCTTTCAATTCGCCGTTTGAAGTAAAGCCTGTTGTGGCATGAAAATGAAGTGTGTTGACTTTTTGTGAACGTACTTAGGTGAACAACACTGATTGTACGTTACATAAACAAATGAAATGGATCGCTCTGAGAGCTAATGTTTCTTTCAATTCATTCTCAGACATAAAAGGAGACCTGCCTGAAATAGCTCTTGCTTTTAACATTTGTTCTACTATGAAAAGGCTGATTTTTCTCTATTATGGCCCCTCCTGCGAGCTTTAGGACCATTTTAGCACTGTGAAATTCGGAGTAGCTTGAAAAGAGGAGATTATCCATAATCTCTTATTATTTAAGGATGGGTAGGGAGGCAGTCATGGAAGGTGTCTTAAAAAATCAAATTCTGCTGTCAGACTGGCTTAAGAAATAGCTTGTACATGGATTCATGCTTGAAGGTCAACATGTCTGTGTCTGTTTTAGAGAGCCATGCAAAAGCTTTCAAACTGAAGACCTTTAAATCAACAATCAACAACAGAATACAGTGTACTTCAATTAAAAAAAGATAATAAATAAATAAATCTTATTCATGTAAAACTTGCCACTAAACAAAGATATTCTGGGTTTCAATCAATCAATCAATCAATCAATCAATCAATCAATCAATCTTATTTGTGCAAAACTTGCCACTAAACTAAGGTATTCTGTATTTAAATAAATAGATAAATCATGATGATTTGAATGAAATGACTTTTTCTGAGTTTTGGCTGTTCAATGGTGTTTTAGCAACCTAAAAATTCAAGCTTTTGGAATCGGTTTTTAAATTACAAGTTTTGAAAAAAATATCGTTATCATCTCTATGTAAACAAAAAAAAACGTCAATTTGTGAAAACTGTGACATCACGCGCATGCGTATTATGTGTTCAGTGTATAGGTGCGTAATGTTTCTTTACAAAGTGACATCGCCAACTACTGGCCTGGCAGCATAATACAGCATTTTTAGCCATTTTCTTGAACCCGTGTCAATGGGGATCGTTTTGACAAAGCCAAAGAAAAATGTTTGCATTTTTTACAGTTTGGTTTTCCCTGTTTCTGTTTGCCTGAGTTTTAGTTCCTTGTTTGTTTCTATGGTTGCTAATTGAGTTGCACAACCGTTCACACCCTGTTCTGTGTGTAATTTTATTATTTTATTTTATTTTTTTTTTATAGTTTTAGTTGTTGCTGTTTTTTTGTCTATAAAGTTTTCAAGTTTTAGTTATTTTAATACTTCAACACACTATTTTTTTTATTTCAGTTAATATTTATTTTGTTTCAATGTAATTATTTTACTCACTATTATATATGTGTCATTTGTGTTATTTATAGGAACATTTCAGTAGGTTCAAGACAATTCATGTTAACACAGAGAACGTGATTCATTGCTTTAATTCAGTTGACAGCCATAAAATATAGTACGTAGGTGCATTGAACGCTGTTACCGGAGTTGTAATAACTAGAACGACAGAAGTAGCTGTGCAAGTAGTACATTCTGGGTGGTTTACAGGTCATTGTTAACATGTTCTGAATGATTGCTAAGGTGGTTTCTTGGGCATTGCAAGGTGGTTGTAAGTGAAAAGTGTTATTGCTACATATTTACTGGTCCAAGTCCAAAGAGCCCACCCAAAACTTTTGGCTAGGGTTATAACTTCAATGCAAGTCTATTTGATTTTATCGTCCAAAAGGGGAAAATAAATCTGGCCGATTAAGAAAATAAAAGCACATCTCTACTTAGCCTGCAGAGTTTCACGTACATGAATGATACCTCAAATCGTTAGGGTTTGTTAAAATCCTTAACTCTAAGCATACGCAATAGTATGCGGTAGTAAATATAAAACACTCAATTGAGGAAACAGTTTCTACATGAGCATCACAGCTGTGCTCTGATCTTTGAGTATTATTAAGAAAGATTTGAGGTCCGCCCCTGGGCTTTGACAGGCTGAATGTGAGACAGAAAACAGAAAGCCCTGATAATGTTGATGGGTTATAGTTTAAAGAGAGGCGCTGTACTCTGAGGGAATCAAACCATCATTAATAAACTCTGATAAAGTCCTCCTGAGGCTCTGCAGATGCACAGAACTCTCACACACACACATCTTAGTTTAAATGGATACTATCGGCGGGTTAATTCAGAGGTCAAGACTCTTGGCAGTATGCAGTCAGGCTGATTCAGAAACCAAATAATCGGCCCTTAAGATAAAGTTGGCTTTTAAGTGACTTATGGTAGCCAAAAACAATACATTCATATGATGGAGAGAATGAGTCTGAAAAGCAGGACAATTAGATTAATGAGTCATTGGGCTGTTGGTGCAATGGCCAGTGAGGATACAATCACTTTAACAGGCCTCTGCTGTGGCCAAGTTCTCATCTGAAATATATTTCTTTCACTAATTATTTCACAAACCATAGGCATGGATTCGGAAGGGTGTTAAATGTCCCCCTCAATCTTGCTTATTTAAATATTTAAATATTTAGACTTTTAAATCAAGAATCACTGTAAGTGTACACTAGCATACATAATCTTGATGCAAACACACACAAACTAAGCATCAAATCATAGAATGATTTCTGAAGGATCATATGACACTGAAGACTGGAGTAATGATGCTGAAAATTCAGCTTTGCTGTCGCATTTTAAATTACATTTTAAAATATATTAAAATACAAAAAAGTCATTTTGAATTCTAATAATATTTCACAATATTACTAGTTTACTGTGTTTTTGGTCAAATAAATGCAGCCTTGCTGAACATAAGACACTTCTTCCAATCAGATCCTCTCTAGAATGAGAATGTTGGTTATATGCCGTCTAAAATTTGTTTCAACAGGATACACACTAACACAAGACTCGTTAAGAAATTACATGAAATCACAACACTCTGTACACATAACATCACGTTACAAGCAAATATCAACATGAACGTTAACATCTTAAAAAAAAGAGTGAAACTAAACTTTCTCTTTCGCTCTTACTGTACAGTTATCCAAATGAAAACATAAACAACTGGACTTCTCCAGTGCAAAATGTTAATGAAGCTAAAAATGCGGATGGCGATACTCCTGTTCTGGCTGTACTAGTCAGCTCACTGTACATCCTGACTGTGTTATTCTTGAAAAACGTCCCAGTGTTCAAAATGAAACCTGTGCTATGGTCATCAATAGACTGAAAGCATTTATTACCATCGTTACCATCTTTATACTCAAGTTTCTGTGATACTGACTCTACCTTCCTGTTTTAAGTAGAAATAGAAAGTAGCCCCCAAACATTCAAATGTTGCAACAATAACCAATGCTGACTCAGTATTTTGATATTTATGATGTACTCATAAATACTGAGAATGCAGGTCTCAATGCATTAGATAATGTTTTAAAAATCTTTCCCTACTTAATAAACTGTTATTTTGTTTTTGACAATTTCATTATGACTTAAAATACACAAGGACATTTTCTTCCGGACCCCCCAAAACTCTCTGCTAACTATCCCACAAGTTGACAACCTGAAGAAAAACAGAATATTTGAGCTTTAAATTCAGTGGGGAGAACAGCAAACCTTTCTTAAAAATAGCATTCACCAAAAATAACAGCTTCCATGGCGCTTAACTGTAATCCCCTTTACTCTCTGCCACAAGCATTAATTTTAACAACTTGTGGTCCTCGTGGGACCATCTTTCTCCCTGCGCTCAGAATATTTCTATGGTCCATTTAGCCTAAACTTCTCTGGTGCTGCATTTGTAAATATTTATGTAAAGCATAAAACAATGGGTAATTTTGGTTCTCTGGGCTCTGGTATTTTGAATGCAAACACCAAATGTAGTCTGAGAGGGAGACCGTTCAGTCCAGTGTGCTTTAATTGGCCAGACAGAATCTGGGAAGGTCATTTTGCTCCTGTGCCACTGTTCCCTCCATTAAATCCTTACAGCAGACTGGGATACAAGCAGTTTTTAGATGTTACTAGGTGAAAGAACCAGCAATGTCTGAGTGATACAATCGTAGAAGAAGCTCAACAATCAGGAGAAACTGATCTAAAGATTTCAATTTGAACAGTTATTGTATATACATTTTTAACAATAAAAAGTTTACGTTGAACCTCCTTGTCCGAATCGGTCTGTTCCACATTTTCATCCAAACCAGACATGACAACAACAAGAGAAAGTTCCAAGGATAAAATAAAATGGTAACATTTTACAATGCGGTCTCATTTTTTAACATTAGTTAAAGCATTAAATAACATGAACTAACAAAGAGAAATATATTTTTACATAATTTATTAACCTTTGTTAATGTTACTAAATAAAAATGTTCATGTTATTTCACAGTGCATTAAGTAATGTTAACAAATACAACTTTTGGTCTTTAAAATGTATTAGTAAACTAAGATTAATAAATGCTGTAGAATTATTGCTTATTATGAACATTAGTTCATATTAACTAATGTAGTTAACTGTTAACAAATGAAACCTTATTGTAAAATGTTACCAATAAAATAAAAAAAATAAAAAAAATAAATTGTTGCACAGTTCATAGTTAAAATGAGGCATATCTTAAACCAGCTGTCAAGAATGCCTCTAAACTGTCAAGGGTCAAAAAAAATCCTATGTTCACAATGGCTTCAAAGACCCAAGAGCTTTGTGAATGACTAATTGTCGGTGTTGAGCGGGTCTCAGTGAGAAATGAGGTATGAGTTCACTGTGACATTGTCCACAGCAGAGGAGTCTGCCTGCCGTGAGATATGATGCAATATGATGGATAAGAACGGCCTATGCTTTTCAAAGGCCTACATTACCACATTCCCCACGTGAAGGGAATATTTATCTTCTCTCACTCTCTTTCTGCTGAGGATTGAGTGGGTGGTTGTCTTACCTGTCTGGAGTCAGGTTTACACTGAGTGGGAGGAGGGACATTTTACATTTTCAGAGGGAGCCAAAACAAATATGAAAAGACACAGTTAAAGGAAACAAACATGCTAAATCTCAGTAAAAGTTCAGGATCTTCAGAAAATGAATCAAGGAAATACAAACAACATTGCATTTCACAGAAGCAAAACCACTTCAGAAACACCTCTGATAAGGGGCGAGCTGGATAAGAGCCATTATTTTAACACTGTTTTTCATGCGACACTGCAGCTTAACACTTAATTTGGAAGATATACAATGCATTGGCAGTACACTAAATCAGTATTTGTGTCATGTACAAAATACCTAAACATCCTTAAAACAAGGAACATTTTATCAAGTTAATTAGTATTAATAATTAAATATTTTATTATGTAAATAATGTATGTATATATATATATATATATATAAAATATTATGTATTATATAATATGAAAATATATATTATATAAATAACTGATATAATTAATAATATTGTTAACAATTTATATATATATATATATATGTACATAAACACACACACACATATTACACTATTTTTATATTACACAAGCTTTTTTGTTTTTGAAAGAAGTTTCTAACGCTCACAGTAAAAGCAGTGATACAGTGAAATATTACAAATTAAAATAATTGATATATATATATATGCTATGTATTATATAATATGAAAATATATACTATATAAATAACTGATATAATTAATAATATTGTTAACAATATATATATATATATATATATATATATATATATATATATATATATATATATATATATATATATATATATATATATATATAGCAATTGAGCAAGTTTGCATAAGATAAAATGACATTGTTATATAAATTTTAAAAACGTTATATATATATATATATCTTATGCAAACTTGCTCAATTACACACACATATATATATATATATATATATATATATATATATATATATATATATATATATATATATATATATATATAATGACATTTTTATATCAATTTTAAAAACGTTGTTGTATCTCACACAAATTATATACATTTTAAGTGTACATTTTTACTGGAAAACTAGACAAATATACTGATTAATAAAATTATTTGCATTGTATAGAGACAAATAATTTATATTTATTTATAAACGTCATAATAAATAATAAAACATGACTTGTAAGATCACACTAAGTAACAGATGGAACTGTTGTGTCCTCTTCCTCTTCTTGCCTCAAAATGACTTGATGTAACACAGAACGCATTTGAAGAACTGACTGCGTTTAATGTGACCGACACCACAACTGGATTCTGTACATATCATCGGAGTTTCGGCCCAGAGTAAGCGCTGCGCTCTCAGACAGGAAACCTGCCTTTTCCTGCATACATCTCAGGTTGACAGGTAGGTTTTGGGTTTGGGAAGGGCAATGTGCTAGAGAAAAACACCACCTGGATCACAGTGTGGTATAGTAGCAGGCACTTTAATGTCAAAAGGGTTTAAAATGAATTAAAGTGAAAGTCCTCACACAGTGCCAAGGTATCAATGTTGTACTTGAAAACACACATTCACAGCATACCTCTGGATCGCCTCGGGTTGCATTGTCTCTTTTTTGAAGCCAGACAGCAAACAAACATGCCATGTTGTGTCTACCTGCCTTGCCAACCTCAACAGAAATCATGGCAGTACGCCGTTCTTTTCACGTATCAGGGAAGAAAAAAGAAAAACAAACACACCAAGTCACTACTCCTGCTTGGGCACAGGCTGATCTTAGATCAGCTTATGCTGTCAAGAATTTTATATGAGGAATATTTCATTTGGTGTGCAAATACAATAAAACTTCATGTGTAGGCCTAATCTTTTTGACCAATATGAAACACTCTATGTAGGTAGCAACTGCGCGTCACACAAATAGCGGTGTGCATGGGGTACTAGACTCGCAATTGTTTTCAACAGGGTTTGATGTTAGCATGTTGCTACAATGACAGGACTGGATAATAGCCTTCATGTTAAGGGTGCGCATATCATGCTTTCTTTGAGCAGCTCACTGAGTTTTGAAACCGAGTCAACATTTAACAGCACTGAACTCAATTTGGACTAAAATAGCACAACAACATGTTGAAACACTTCCCATGTGTTTTGTATTATTGTTTAGAAGTCATGCATGGATTTTGAAGCATGTTTTACTGGCACTACTACCTTAGAAATAACTTAGCATCCAAGAAAGTCAAGAAACATCATTCCACTGGTGTTTTACAAGCCATGGGTATACACAGAGTTAAAATAATGGCATAAAAGTATGGAAGCTTGTTTACACCACTGAATAAAAAATAATTGCGACTTTTTATCTCACAATTCTGACTTTTTTTCTCGCAATTGCGAGTTTACATCTTGCGAGTTATAAAGTAAGAATTAAGACATATAAACTCACATTTGTGAGTTATAAAGTCAGAATTGCAAGATAAACTTATATCTCGCAATTCTGACTTTATTTCTCGCAATTACGAGTTTATATATCTCTGAGGAAAAATGTCAGTTTACATCTCACAATTGTGAGGAAAAAAGGTTAGAATTGTGAGATAAAAAGTCTCAATTTTCTTTTAAATTGTTTTATTCCGTGGCAGAAACAAGTGTCCATAAAAAAAGCCAGACTGAGAAAAAAAAAAAAACATGTAGCCTACACATGGTAGACGTTGGTTTATCTTTCTCATCTAGTGCTAAGGTACCCCTTAAAGGCAATCTACAAACATCTGTCTAGCCATGATAACATTTGCTGAATGGAAACAGAAAATGAGTAGTGTAACAGCATAGTAAATTAAGTAAATATAAATGATATTGGTCTCAATTAGCTCTTTTGATACTTCCTTTGACAACAAGTCAGAGTTCTGCACCTCTTGACCCCAAAGTGGGTCTATACTCTTCCATGATGGAAAAAAGCTGGCAAAACTGGCAACTTGATGGATGTGATATATGATTGGCGAGATGATTAAACCTACAGTGCTCTGTGTAAATGAGTACACCCCCTTTGAAAAGTAACATTTTAAACAATATCTCAATGAACACATAAACAATTTCCAAAATGCTGACAAGACTAAATTTTATATAACATCTGTTTAACTTATAACATGAAAGTAAGGTTAATAAAATAACTTAAGAGAACAAAATTTTCAGTTTTACTCAAATTACGGTGATGCAAAAATGAGTACACCCCACTGAAAGTCTCTGGAGCAAAGCTAAATTTTAGACTACAAATGTCTAATTTAACAAGAATTCAACCACAGGTGAGTCGAATTATTCATTACACAGGTGTCCAGCAGACAGTTGACTATAAAAGGGTGTTAAAACCCCTTCCCATTTCATGCTGTCAGCAATGGCACCACAAGGAAGAGAAATGTCAGAAGACCTGAGAAAGAAAATAATTTCTTCACACCAGAAAGGTGAAGGCTACAAGAAGATCAGCAAAGCTTTACTTTGCAGTCAGAATACTGTACCAAAAGTGGTACAAAAATTTTAAAAAGATGGAACTGCAACCATCTCACGTCATCCACGGAAGTTAACACCTCGACAGGAGCGTCTTCTGATGAGAAGGGTTGAAGAAAATCGGCATGCAATTTACTGCAGTTATCTAAAGAAGTAGAAAGCCAAACTGGGGTGACTATTTCCTGTGACACAATATGAAGTACACTGCAGAGGAATGGCATACATTATTTGCCCAGGCACAAAAAAGCCCTAGAGTTTCCAGGGCCCATGCTGACAAAGATGAAGACTGCTGGGACTCTATACTCTGGAGTGATGAGACCAAGATAAATGTTTTTGGAACTGATGGCTTCAAAAATGTATGGTGTTGCAAAGGTGAGAATACAAAGAAAAATGCATGGTGCCTACAGTGAAACATGGTGGTGGCAGTGTCCTTATGTGGGGCTGCATGAGTGCTGCTGGTGTCTGGGAGCTGCATTTCATTGATGGCATCAAAAATTCACATTAAAAAAAAATTCTTACCGACCCCAAACTTTTTAGAGACATTAAATGCAAGTAATTAAAAAAAACAACAACACAAGAATAGCCAAATTTTAACAACGTTTTATTCAGCCGTTGTTATCATCAAGGCAGATATCAATCATTATTGAATCTAATATCCATCCTAATCCATGTTTTATCAGTCTATTATCAGTGTTACTATCTACTATGTCTACTATCCAATACATCAGGGATTAGGTTCAGCCTTGTACTTCTTATAAGATGCGAAATACCTCCTATTCTAATTATAGATTTAAGAGAACAGTGGAAAGAGAGAGACTGAACAGGACTGGAAGGCACTAAAATATCGTTGGCACTTCAGAGAGCAGAAGCACAAGACAGTGAGGTGATGACAGGAATTGGGTTTCCTGCAAGGATCTCTTTTATCAACAGGTGTGAGGAAGAGAATGAAGATATGTGAACAGATAACCCACCTTCCGTGAACTGGCAGAGAGTGAGAGAGAGAGGGAGAGCGAGAGAGAGAGAGACTATGTGTGACAGCTTTTATCACCACTCCAGATGAACCATCTCTTTCTCTCTCTCTCTCTCTCCTTCTTTCCCTCTCTTTCTTTCTCTCCCCTTCTTATCTCTTCATCTCAAATAAGCGGATGCGATGAAAGGTAAACAGTGTGCGTCCTATCTTAATTAGCAGAGCATATACTCTTCCACACAGCTGAATAGTTAAAGTGGCCATTAACACAACAAACATACACACTTCCAGAACAAACACAATCGCCTCCGGGCCAGCAGACACACTATTCAGGAAATGTTCACAAACAATGCTACCTATTTTTGAAATGCAAACTCATGGACTAGCAACGTACTAGTTGGATAGTGAGTTCAATGCTTGTTTTGAACATTGATTGTTCAGCAGTGCTAAAAATGATGCTCAGACCTCAAATACATTCCAGAAACAAAATAGCATTTCTACTAATAGAAATATTTATACTATTTTTTTCTAATAATATTTATACTTCTATTTTTATTTAAAATGTCCACTATAATGGACATGGGTTCTGAACAACATCAAAAGCCAGATAATTATTATACATATGGATTTACACTATCATTCAAAAGTTTAGGGTCATTAAGATTTAAAAAAATAAATATATAAATAAAAATACTTCAGCAAGACGTTTATTCAGCAAGGATGCAATAAATTGAACAAAACTCAAAGTAAAGATATTTATAATGTTACAAAAGATTTATATTTTAAATAAATGCAATTCTTTTGATCTTTCTATACATTAAAGAACCATGAAAAAAATTATCCACAAAAATATTAATCAGCACAACTGTTTTTAACATAATAAATGTTTTGTGAGCATCACATTTTAGAATGTTAGAATGAAGGATCATGTGACACTGAAGACTGGAGTAATGATGCTGAAAATTTAGCTTTGCCATCACAGGAATAAATTACATTTTTAAAATATTAAAATAGAAAACTGTTCATTTAAATCTTTTTCTTCACATAAATGCAGCCTTGGTTAACAATTCATTTAAAAACCTTAAAGACCCCAAACTTTTGACCAGTTGTGTACATATGAAACTTTTCAAGAACTTCAAGAAGTTTAAATAAATTATAAGATAGGAAATGCAAAGTCATTGTAGATTCAGGCTTTATGTCCCTTTAATAGTCTTTTGCTCAAG
Source organism: Megalobrama amblycephala (assembly GCF_018812025.1). NCBI lineage: Eukaryota > Metazoa > Chordata > Actinopteri > Cypriniformes > Xenocyprididae > Megalobrama > Megalobrama amblycephala. The sequence continues at coordinate 32,723,569 of NC_063047.1, forward strand.
ATACATACCAAGCTCATACCAGGCCATTGTTGATATACTGCTGTTGTTGTTAGAAACAAGCAGATTTGAATAAAAAATATCCAGTTTATATTATCTATCAAGAGGTCTAGAGGTCTAAAGATAACATGACTCGCCTAATCTCACATTTGGTGATGGCTGGACAAAATTTTCAGGAGGATTATTAATACAAAGTTCTGTCATGAAACTGCAGAAGACACAGGCGCAAAGGTCCTTCACTCAATCTGCTTCCAATCACATCATTCTCTAAAGGGCACAGATAATTGGTTCCTACTGTATCAGTAGCCAATGAGTTCACTAATCAAACTTCAAATACTGGTCAGCATTTTCTGCAGAAGTTGCAGTGTGCTTTCAGAAACCCTCTACCTCCCCCAGCTCAACCTGTAATTCATGCTATATTGTACAGCAGCAGCATGTCCTACTTGCTCACAGCAGCGTGTTATGTATGTACTACACTTGCTCTGCATCAGCAGCTGATTATTCTGCCAAGACCAAACATATCAACAATATCATATCCATTACAACGCCAAACACTCAGAGAGTTGTCATGACAGAATTGAAATCACATTACAATGACATATCAAATCGGACATTGAAAAAAAAAAAAAAGTGTAATATGACACCCATGGATAGTAATAACTAAAACAAAAAATTAAAAACATTTTCATTAATTGAATTTAAGCTGAAATGAAATAAAATTTAAAAAGTTTAAAAAAACAAACAATTTTTGCCTTGTTGCCTTGGCAACTAACTTGAAGTACTAAAATGACCAAAACTGAAACTGAATTTAATAAGGCTAACTAGAAATGAATGAATAGAAATATAATGAATGAATTAAGTTGAATACAAATGAAAATGAAAATATAAAAATAAAAGCTACTAAAATAGCATATAAATAATACTATAATAACACTGGACAAAATGAAAGCAGAAAAGTGATGTCCATTATAACGGATGTAGGGTTTGAACGGGTTAAAGCACAATGCTATGGTGTTACATATGCAGATGAACGTATTTGTTTGCTACAATTTTGAACATCTTGACTAGTACCATGAGTGTTACATTTCTAATCTGCCACAAAGAGAGAGCTTATGAGCACCCATCTGGAACCTAAACCTCAATAACAGACTTCACAGACACACACACATGCTAATGAACATAATTTAGGACAAAATGTGCCTTTCAGTCTGAATGCTTTTACGTGTGGAGGTGGACAATGAGCCTGTATTATGATTTTATGGCTGTATTATGGTGCACGCTGATTATGTTTTGTTCCCCAGTAATCTAGAAACCATACAGTGACAGTTCATTGTGATAAGAGACAAAACATCATGAATAATAAATAAACAGCAATTCCCAGGTATATATCAGGCTCTAAAGGGCCATGTTCATATAAAGTCTACTAAATCATCTATGTTGTAACATCTGCAGTCGTGCTGATCTTAATCAGAGCACTCTGACGACACTCACCTTGTGTTACCGGATGGATTCAGTCTTTCTCATCAGCAGCTGTGAATAAAAGCCACCTGTCGACACCCTATAGCTAGCCTCTCCTTGACACAACACATCTGGTTGGATCTTAGAGGAAAGATTCACCAAATTGTCATATTTCTTGAAAAGTTGTGAACGTGATGAAAAAGTTTTCACAGATGAGGAATACAAGTATTTCAGTGGGCGACTCATAAATTGTGAATTCATTACGCAATATCGGGTTTGCGCATAAGAACGTGCAGGTGATGGGAAAGGAAGTCTGTGATCTGGGGGTCACAAGTAGTTATAGTGTTGATTGATGGATCCTGAATGGCTTCTTCTCTTTCCTAAATTAGAGTACAACAGCTGGCAGAAAGGAGAGGAGAGGATGGCATTCTCTTTACCATGTTAGCAAGCAATCCGTGCCACAAACGCCTTTCGGCCTAAAGTCCGGGCAGTGTTGGGGAAAGTTATTTTTTAAAAGTAATGCATTACAATATTGCGTTACTCCCTAAAAAAGTAGTTAATTGCATTACTTAGTTACTTTTATTTAAAGTAATGGGTTACATTACTTTTGCATTACTTTTTCTCACCTGGGCTGGGATTGTTTGGTTGTTTTTTAATAACAACAAAAAAGTTCTATTTTTGGCAAATGTAAAGGCCCTTTCACACCAAAAGTGAAATGAATAAGCCTCAGGCTGAAGGAAATGCAAATTCATACCTCTACAGTAAAAGGCATAGCTAAAATAAACCTTTCAGCTGTTCTGCCATTTTGGGCTGCAGAAGAATAGGATACTGGAGAAAAAAGTCCAACACTTTAGCAATAAATAAATAAATAAATAAAACATAAATGTGATGTTTATCTAAAGTCATTTTTGTTTATTAGTATGGTTGAATTGGACCAGCAAAGGTCAGCAGCAAAGACATTGGTTAATAAAGTGAGATTAAATACATAAAGTATATGTGTTTAATTTAATATATTTAATTATTGCAGGTTTGAGACTATTATGTATATATTTCACTGTTCTTATTCAATTTGAGGAATACTGAATCTGTTTTTGTGCAAGTGAGATGAGTAAATGTCTGCTCACATTTAGTCTAGAGCCGTTTTTCCACCGCAGGAACTTTCCCCAGGAATTAATTTTTTTTGGGGTGGAACTCGTGTGTTTCTACCACAGGAACTAGGGACTTTAGGGTGGTACTCTGTGTGTTTTGACCACAGGAACCAGGGTCTAAATGAAGTTCCGGGTAAAAATTTCCACCTCAAAAAAAAGGTCCTTGCTCGCAAGAGTTTCAGGAACTTTCGGAGTTAGGACTTTGGCATTGAACATACTGGATGGTTGAGTTCATGTAGCATTTTGATTGGCTGACTCCATGCAGCATTTTATTTCAACCACCATTTTTAAAAGTCTGTTGCGGTGCGTGCAGTAAGAGTTGTTTGCTATTCGAATCAACACTGGAGTTTAAAAAATATGACCGATGGACCGATGATGAGGTTCAGGCTTTATTAAGCTTATATGTGGAGGATGAAATCCAGTAGGAACTGGAAAGTTGCGCGCAGTCCTACGTCACCGGACTTAATCTTCATGGTACTTATTTAGACCGCAATGGAAATGCAGACAGCAACGATTCAGGTAAATAGTTCTGGGTTATTTTGGTGGAAAAGCAGCTTAGAGAACTACAAAAACCATCGTGTTTACACATTGCACACAACGCCTCTGCACTTACTTACGATTTCTCTCAACATGGGGACAGGAGAGCTGCCAGTCAATAAATGGAAAAACAATAACTTGCGTTACTTATAGAAAACTTAGATATTTTTTGTAAATTTAAAAGTTATGCATTGCTTTACTAGTTACTTGAAAAAGTAATCTGATTACATAACTCAAGTTACCCACAACACTGCTCTGGGTAGGTCCCACCTAATGCCCGCATGACGCATCCCGATCAAGATCACACCGTTTTCATTCATCTAGGCCAGAGGAGGACTGGTCCCCTGACTGAGCCCAAGTTGTTTTTTTGTTATTTTTTTTTCTCCATTTCTGTCACCTGATGGAGTTTGGGTTCCTTGCCACTGTCGCATTTGACTTGCTCAGTTGGGGACATTTAATACTTAATTAATATTAAAGGTCCCGTTTTTCGTGGTTTTTGTGCAATATAACATGTGTTCATGTTTCACGTGTAAAAAAACACAGTATTTTTCACATAATTTACTTATCTGTATACCGCTGTTTCCACTGTCATAAAAACGGGCTGATGACTTCCTTGTTCTATGAAGTCCCTCCTTCAGAAATACGTAACGAGTTCTGATTGTGCCAGCGGTTCCTGTGTTGTGATTCGACAGCAGTTTAGCGCATCTTGCCCGGAAAGGTCACGCCTCTTACCATAACGTGGAGATGCACGCGCTCAGTGTTATTGTAAACATGTCTTTAATTTTACCCTATCAATTTGAGCCGGAATCAGACCCGGTGATTGGACTACGGGATGAAAATAACAGCGTTTCGACGACATGGCGACAAACACACTCTACAAATGCAACTCTTGTGTATTCCTGTGGGCGGAGGTTAGTCAAAAAACTGTTTTAGTGAAGTCATTAAAGAAGGAAGTAGAGGGATGTAGTCCAAACTGGCCGTTCGATGTAGGCGACTTCTGTTAAATAAAATATCTCGCTTGGCATTGAACTTTGAGCTTAAAAATTTTACAGATTTTATTTATACTCTAACAACAACATTACACACTAACTAAAGTTTGAAACATGGGATCACGAAGAACGGGACCTTTAAGTAATACTTAATACTTAAGTAATATTATTGATTTGACTGCTCTGACACTGACACTATCAGATGAGAACTGAATTTAAATTAAATTGAGAGGAATAATGACACTATTGTCACTCGTTTTTTCAAAAGTGATGAAGTGTGCAACATCAACACTGTTATTGAACTGAACAGAATCAACAGTGACTCGAGCTAGAGCTGCTTATAGCTGAATTGAGCTTGTTTTATAGTGAATGAACTTTATACAGTTATTGAACTGAATTGAATTAACACTAAGTTGAGCTGAATAATGACACTTATTATGCTACAGCTGCTTTACAGCAGAATTTGAATTTATCTCATTTAATGACGTTTCCTGTTTATTACTGTGAAGCTGCTTTGAAACATTTTCTAATGTATAAAGTGCTATAAAAATAAAGGTGACTTGACTTGGTTAAAATAGTATTAGTTTCCCATGCTGCATCTTAAAGGGCTAGTTCACCCCAAAAATTCTGTCATTAATTATTCCCCCTCATGTCGTTCCACATACATAAGACCTTTGTTCATCTTCAGAACACAAATTAAGATATTTTTTGATAAAATCTGATGGCTCAGTGAGGCCTGCATTGACAGCAAGATAATTAACACTTTCAAATGCCCAAAAAGATACTAAAGACACATTTAAAACAGTTCATGTGACTATAGTGGTTCAACCTTAATGCTGTGCACCAAAAAACAAAATAACAACTTTATTCAACAATATCTAGCGATGGGCGATTTCAAAACACTGTTTCATTAAGCTTCGAAGCTCTACGAATCAGTGGTTCAGAGTGTCAAAGTCACGTGATTTCAGTAAACAAGGCTTCGTTACATCATTAGTGTTTCGAAATTTCAATGGTTCACCACTGGGGGGGGGGGGGGTGACTTTGGCAGTTTGATACACGATCCGAACCACTCGAACCACTTATTCGAAACAAAAGATTCGTAAAGCTTTGAAGCTTCATGAAGCAGTGTTTTGAAATCGCCCATCACTAGATATTGTTGAATGTTGAATAAAGTCATTATTTTGGCACACAAAAAGTATTCTTGTCGCTTCATAACATTAAGGTTGAACCACTGTAGTCATATGAACTCTTTTAAAAATGTCTTTAGTACCTTTCTGGACATTTGAAAGTGTTAATTATTTTGTTGTCAATGGAGGCCTCTCTGAGCCATCAGATTTTATCAAAAAATATCTTAATTTGTGTTCCAAAGATGAACAAAGGTGTGGAATGACACAGGGGTGAATAATTAATGACAGAATTTTCATTTTTGGGTGAACTAACCTTTTAAACAAGCAGCACTCTGTCAAGATTGAGGGATGGCAGGAAAGGAACTAGTAGGGAAGGATGGAGGGAAACAAATGGAAGGTGAGTGGTCTTGAATGATGTCCATTGTCTCAAATACGGAAGTTTACAAACGGATGAGTATCCTGTGCTGCAGTTCTGCAAATTAATAATGGATCAAAACTGGAATGCTCCATACTGCTTCATAAACATTGAATATACGTTTTGTAAAAATTGAGTTACTAAAATCAGGTCTCTTATGATCCGTCCTATTTTAATGTTTTAGGTCGACTGAATCATATATCAAAATTCAGATCAGACTCCCTGTCAGCACTATTTGCAATAAAGTGATTTATGATTCCTGTTCCTTCTCTGTTGTTTTTTTCTTTTCCTTTTGGTGTTGAGGGAAATTAAAAAAGGTTTCAACACAGGAATCCCAGACGTAGAGTGAGGCCGACATCACCACATGCATTAATTTATACCTTCGTTTCAGATGATGAATCATAAACTAGAGGAGACTTCAGAGTCAATCTGTAGCAGTATTAATCATTTTGAAAAAAGACACGGGAGAAAAGATGCAAGACAATTAAGATTATTTCTCAAAAGGCAGTAAATGTCATAATAAACCACAAATGATATAAAATCACTCTATTCCTTCCCAGTGTCTTCTTTTTAGCACACTTCTCAATACATTCCAACTTTCTTCTAGAATTCTGGCATTATTTACTCTCATGTCACCTTTATAACTTTGTGGAAAACAAAAAGAGATAATTTACATTTTGTTCAAGCTGCTGTGGATGGTGATTTTACAACTTGATTTCATTGGAAAATTGATTTTTGAAAACTATTCTTTAAAGTTAGTGATTTTGCAAGAATTCAAATAATTTCATTCATTTAAAAACTTACAATTTTCTTTTTTAGAAAAAAGTAAGCATAAAGGTCCAACCCTAAACCTCAGTGGGGCTTAAACAGATCAAACAAAAATGGATAAATCGGATTGTACACATTTGCTAACAATAGGTTGTTTGCACATGACGTCACAGCAGCAGCGCGAATGAGTCTGGAGGGCAGGGAGTGATGTTTCTATATAGGAATCCTATCAAAAACTCAAAATTCGTATGTTTTGTGTCGTTTACTGTTGCTCAAATCGCTAAAATCGAGAACCCAGTAGGTGTTTATATCGTTTACATAACTTATACCGTTTTTAATAACATATTTCATTTTTTAACTTTAAAAGTTGTCGCCTTTTATAGCGTTTCGCGTCTGCTGATACTGAAATGAATATGGATAGCTGCTTACCTTTTGTTTTTGACTTGGTTAAATATTCACATTCTTCATGCTATCATTTGCAGGGAGGAGAAGATATTTTATCCCATTGAATGATAATTTCGTATTTTCACTTCAGTTTTGTAGAATTCCGTTCACAATGTTTTCATGGTAACCACATCAACAGTCACGTGCTGCTGCTTCAGCCATCGTATCGTAGAAAATGTCCAAATAAAATAAATGTGTTCAACAAGCTGACAGAAGTCGATCCATTTAGGAAGCGTATAAATGTAACTGTAGTTTTAATGTTGTTTTTGTAAATATTCACTTTCCCATATGGCCACGAAGGAGAATCGGAGGGTCACATTCAAGGGACACCGACATGCTGTATTTTTGTATTTATTTCAACAAATGACAACCAAAATCAAACCCATAGAAGCTCGTGAACAGTTTTGAAGTGGGTGTGCGCAAGTTATAATCATTCACAAGCGAGTGAGAGTCATACTCGCAAATGTAATGTTAATTAATTATTACACAAAAACCAAATACAAAACTCAGCTAAGTATGTGATTATTTTGAGTGAAAGGCAGTGGGTTTATTTAGTGACATTATTACATTTGCTAGTCGTCTTCCCTCACCTCCTCAACAAAGGCGTAAATTGTATTACACTGTCCAGTCTTTTTCCCCGAACGATATCGTGAGTTCCTATTACAATTCTCGATTCAGCATAAATGACCAATAATGGCGACATTTTTCACAATCATGACAGAAAATTATCATACTGCCCTTAACATCACTAGCAGAAGGCAGTACGATATATAAACAAACCAAACTAGAACTGAACACGGTGTGACGGCAGCTTCACATTCTCTATATCTGCCTCCTCGATGGCAATCAAGTCTTTCAATTCAGTAAAAAAGTCGCTCATCTTTATAACATAAAGACCATGTCCAACATATGTTGTGATTTTCTGTTTATACCTTTCTAAATCAGCACAGAAAGTACTTTTCTCCATCTCTTCCATTCTAATTTTCACTGCTTTCCCTCTACCGGAATTTCGCGCGTCACCAGAACCACGTGATTGCAAACAACCTATTCTCTAGTTTGACAACCCAAGTTTCAACAAGATGAAACAAAAAGTCTAGGAGAAACAATTAATGTCAATATGGAAGCCATGAGATGCAATTTACCCAGGATCAGGTCCAGTCCCACTAGTACAACTGTAGACAGAAGCCGGGCCTGATCAATCTATGAATGTGTGAGGAATCTCTCTTTGATCCTGTGTGTTTTGTTTCTGAACATAACTTGACAGGCTGTGTGACAGGAATGCTGTAACCTTTCTATGTAAGTCTGCAGTCATCCAAGCCAGTGTGTGTATAGAGTGGGGGAAAAAAAGTATAAAAGAGAATGTATATGAGTATCACATATGTTTTGTTGAACATGTCACATGCCTTGATGTCAGTTATGGTCATGTTGGCACATTAGTTTAAAAAAGCAAGAAAAGTTTTACATTACAAACATGCTCGTATAAAACATCACACAACAACAGTTGCTAATATTACATTCATAAATAGTGGCATTTCATCTCTTAATAAACGTAAGAAGAAAAAGACGAAAGCAAATACTGTTAAACTACAAAACCCAAATGAGGCAGCTCCAATCGTAGACCACATTAAACAGAGCAGGCTGGGTAAAGGGGCTGAGGGGGGCTTTCCGAGCCAGATATGGCCATTCAAAGACTTGCAACCACCGTCCAAACAAAAAGACCACCCAAAGCAAGCTGTGGCGTAAGACAAATGAACCTCTCTAGTACCTCTGCATCACAGAAAAATAGATCCAATTACAGATATACACTAAATAATTCAATCATCTGTTCTCAGGAGATTTCAAACTTTTTTTTCTCCCACTGCTGGCCTCATTGGGTTGTGCACTGCCTATTTCCAGGTATTCAAGGAATCTAAACTAAGGAAAAATATATATGGTGTAGAAAAGAAACAGTAAGACTTTATAAATTCAGTTACGATCAGAACAGTTCTGCTTAGAAGAAAAGGTTAAACAGAAGTGTTGTGGGAGGTTTATTTTCTGTGTGCCAGTCTACTTTGGGGAAAAAAACAACACATTCACTTGAACCCAGAGAAATTGGGCACATGGGGTCTGGCAAAACAGATACGTACAAAGAAATGGAACATGCACACTTAATCCCACAAAACAAGAAAAGGATGATTAATATGACCAGCTGATGGTAAATGGAATTATTCTATACCTTTCCATTTTGAAAATATTTAAACAATTTATCAGACAAATATCAGACAAAAGTTAAAATGATTATGTACAGTAATTATCCTTTTTTATTTATGGAATATTTCATTACTTTAAAGGATAAGTTCACTTTCAAATGAAAATTAGCCCAAGCTTTACTCACCCTCAAGCCACCCTCTAGGTATTTACAAAATATCTAGCTTCCGCCAGACTGCCTTCCATATTCAATGTATGAAGAAACTGTAAAACTCTTTAAAGGTGCCATCGAATTGAAAATTTAATTTACCTCGGCATAGTTGAATAACAAGAGTTCAGTAATGAAAATGACATGCAGTGAGTCTCAAACTCCATTGTTTCCTCCTTCTTATATAAATCTCATTTATTTAAAAGACCTCCGAAGAACAGGTGAATCTCAACATAACACCGACTGTTGCGTAACAGTCGGGGTGTACGCCCCCAATATTTGCATATGCCAGCCCATGATCGAGGCATTACACAAGGGCAGCCAGTATTAACGTCTGGATGTGCACAGCTGAATCATCAGACTAGGTAAACAAGCAAGGACAACAGCGAAAAATGGCAGATGGAGCGATAATAACTGACATGATCCATGATAACAAATTTTTAGTGATATTTGTAAATTGTCTTTCTAAATGTTTTGTTAGCATGTTGCTAATGTACTGTTAAATGTGGTTAAAGTTACCATTGTTTATTACTGTATTCACGTAGACAAGAGCCGTCGCTATTTTCATTTTTAAACACTTGCAGTCTGTATAATTCATAAACACAACTTAGCCACGGAGCATAGCCTCAAACTCATTCAGAATCAAATGTAAACATCCAAATAAATACCATACTTACGCGATTAGACATGTTGCATGATGAACACTTTGTAAAGATCCATTTTGAGGGTTATATTAGCTGTGTGAACTTTGTTTATGCAGTGATGGAGTCGAGAGCTCAGGAGGGGGCGGAGAGCACGAGCAATTAAAGGGGCCGCAGCCTGAATCGGCACATTTCTATTTATGCCTCAAAATAGGCAGTTAAAAAATTTTATTAAATCTATGGGGTATTTTGAGCTGCAACTTCACAGACACATTCAGGGGACACCTTAGACTTATATTACATCTTGTAAAAAAAAACGTTCGATGGCACCTACGCCATATTCAACTTACAGAAAAAGTGTAACTGAAGCGAGGTGGAAGCTAGATATTTTACTTCATAACTTGTTAAATATGGATTTTGTTTTACACAAACGCATTGCTTCACTTCAGAAGGCCTTTATTAACCCCCCGGAGCCGGGTGGAGTACATTTATGATGGTTGGATGTGGATGGAAGCACTTTCTTCAGCTCATACTCGTGACCCCTGTTCACTGTCATTATAAAGCTCAGATGCGTCAGGATATTTATTAATATATCCCTGATTGTGTTCATCAAAAAGAAGAAAGTCATATACACCTAGATGGCTTGAGGGTGAGTAAATCTTGGGGAAATTTTCATTTGAAAGTGAACTAATTCTTTAAGATGGGGTAAATATTTGATTCACAACTATAAGTTTTTGAGATTTAACTAAAATCTACCAATGTATATGTAATAAAGAAAAAAATCTAGCTTTTTTTTCATATTAGGAAACATGCATACTTCTTAATACAACAAGGAGAGGCTGGAAACATTCCTTTTTGATAAAAGAAAAAATGTGACTTTTTGCAGATGTGTTTATAAAATACACAGAAAATGTATTTATGCTCAAGTTTTTTCTCACATTTTTTCTTTTTAAGAGAGACTATATAAAGCTTTATATAAGGATTCATATGGTGTGTTTCAATGGAAAGCCGCCTAATATTCACCATACTGGGAGGTGTTGTTGCTCCAAGTGAACCCTCCCTGAGTCAGTTGTTAACGATAAAAGTGTTAGCAAAAAAATATGCTAACTAATGCACAGAGTTGGGTTTAGACGCACCATGGTGATCTTCTCTCCCTTTCATTTCTGTTTCTTTTCGCTATAACCTGATACACTTGCAGACATGGTTCAACGCTGTATAATGCATATAATGGAATCAGGGCTTTCGTCTGAGTACATCATGATCTCCTCTAACATCATGCTGAAAACAGGACCCAGCTGCCCACCACTGCCGTCATTAGCCCAAGTTTCCCTTCTCTGCAAACCACTCAAACCGCCCACAAAGACACAACATTCCACATCACACTGCTCCAGGATAGTCTTCCTTACACACATTTCTTAGGCTTTGTTCACACTGCAGAAAATTTACTGATTGTCAGCACTGTTATTTTGGAAAAAGGTTGGAAAAAAAACAAAAAACAAACTCTTATTCAGAACCAGGTTCTTTTTCTTTTCTTTTTTTCAAAAGCAGCATATTACCATAACTTTAGTGTTGTTCAGTTTCACAAACAGTGCTTGCACATACAGTATCGGCCAAAACCTGGCCAAGGAAAATTGACATCTTCACTCTTTAAATATTATTAAAAACTTGTTAAAGGTTTTGTAATCATAATGCGTAGTTGTGTTTGGAGTAGTTAATTGTTTTATATGTGAAAATGCAATGAAACATGGCAAATTGTGCGGACGTAATTTTTGGCCAGGCTGTCATACAAAGAAATTATGAACCAATGCAAAAACAAGAGAGAACCAACATAATATTTTAATATATATATATATATATATATATATATATATATATATATATATATATATATATATATATATAACTAACTGATTATGTTGTATTCAATATGCTTTTTTCCTGTGATTTTTCCCATTTTTGCATAGTAAAATCAAACCCGTAGCTTAATTTTTTTTTTGCCAAAATTGTCAAATAAATAGCCTAGCTTAACCAAGTTTAGTGTTTTGTTTTTCCCTCATATTTAAAATATATACCAAATATTTTCCTCATATTATGGTTTAATAAAACTTGTAGGTTCACATAAAAACAAATATTGCCTCCGAACAAAAATTGACCACTACATCTCTGGTTACCCATTACAAAATGCAATACACACATCCAAGGTATACTAAACATTACTGCTGTCATTATGACAAAATTACTTTTAGAATCATTAATGGAATCGTTAAGGAACCAGATTTGTAAAAATGGAATTGCTATCAGAACTGAATCAAACTAACTAAAAAATATACTTAAAAACACTGCAGTAAGACAGATCGATTTTAGAATAAATTAATGCTGGATGTCTTGTGTTGATAAATGGCATGCAATAAATTTTAAAACGTATTGTATGATGGAGAAAATTCTGTTATACTGTTACTAAAAATAAAGCTGCATCTGATTATGCTATGTTAGCTACTTCACAAAATAGTGTTTTTCTCTGAGGCATGGTAAAGCATGGTACTCGCAAAAAATCAAGAAAATTTGATTTAAACAATAAGACTAAACGTGTTGAGCTATAAAACAACAATTAGTTTTCTGTCTATAAATATATCAAAACAGTTGTTTCCTTGTCTATTAAAACATGTAATATATTAAAGCGTCTTTGGTGTTTCCGTGGTTTCTACAAAATAAAACCGGAAACCGAGGGTAACTCATGTGTGACGCAATTGACAGGCGACTCCTCACACGTCCCGGAGCCTTGGTTAAAATTGCAATTTTCTCACGATTTTCAAATAGTTGGAAACATTTGGGATATTGTAAGTACTCAAGTGAACAAAATATATAACACTGGCCTAGTGTTTTTTGGATATTTTACTGCAAAATTCTTACATATTGCACCTTTAATAGTCAATATTTAACCATTATAGGCAGAGTTTGGAACTAAAGTTTGCAGGTAGTTAATTGTTCTCAGACTTAATGAGAAAATTTGACTGCATGAGTTTCTGATTAAAAAAAATTCAATCTGTTTGTTTAATAAACAAATGCCTTTTTTATTTCTAAGTGAGAAGTTATTGTTGGCAGTGTGTTTGTGTGTGCATAGACCATATGTGATGTATATCAGGTCCAGACAGAAAGATAAAATGGATGTCTCATTAGAAGAAAGCAGGAAACACTGATAAGCCGAATAGAGAATGAGAGTGGATGTCTGTTTTTCTGTGCTGTATCTCCATGATCCAGACATTGTACATACACTGTGTTGCTTGTGAATAAACATTCATTCCTTTTGTTGTTCTCTCAGTCTCTCTCTCTCTCTCTCTCTCTCTCTCTCTCTCTCTCTCTCTCCCTCTCTCTCACACACACACACACACTTTTGGTACCAGCATGAGGGTAGTGTGAAGACCAGGCAGAGTTAATATGCTGAGTGAAGTGTAAACACACAGCGCCATTATGTCAGGGCCTCACGCTTAGCAAGCTAGCACCTCAAAACACAACAACTGAACCTCCATCTGATGTCACTCACACACGGCAGGGTGTGGCTACTGTATATAAAATACACATACATAAGTTAAAGTTTGTGATGGCTGGAAAATCACAGAACCACACCCTTGATATAAACTTATAGCACTGTTCATTCATGATGGCTAATTTGCCTTGGGAATTTCACTGGGTTTTTAGTATAGTGGTTCAGGACGGTAACTACCACAAGGATGTGAGTTCACATGCTTGATGAATCAAACAACCTATTCAGTGACTCTTTGTGTAGGTTACGTTTACACACCAGTAGTCTTCATAAGCGAGTCTATCCAAGAACACTGATCCAATAACAATTCAGTAACAAACCTAGACCACCTTTATGAGTGAGTCACTGAATCATTCCTTCAATCAATTTGTTCAAAACACTGATTCATTCAGTAACAAAACATGTGAGTCATTTAGTCATTAAATAAACTGATTCTTCCATAAACACCGATTCATTCTGATTCACTGATGCCATCACCACTACACAGAGATGCACAACAGTACTGTTGTGACTTTATATTGTTAAAACTTAAAGTAATATTCTGTCATAATTTACTCACCCTCGTGTCCTTCCAAACCTACATATTCCTTTTTTGTAAAACAGAAAAGATATTTTGAAAAAATAAAGTGTTTTTTTTTTTTTTTTCCATTCAAAAGAAAGTCATTGGGATCCAATATCATTTGGACCCCAACATCCTTCAAAATCATTTGTGTTCATGGAGATGATGACAGAATTTGCCATTTTAGGTGAACTATCCCTTTAAATATAATTAAAAAATTAACATTTGAACGTTTTATGTAATTTACAGCCAGACAAACAAAACACACCCACACAGGACAAACACACTTGTTTCCTTAAGGGATGGATCTAGTCCAGGGCACAGGGCAGAAAGAATACTGATCCATCACAGTAAGAGGCTGTCTGAACACACACACACACACACACATAACAGCTGCTGCAAAGAGCAAGATGATGAAGTCCAGGTGGACTCCAAAAGTCCATTAAAGATAAAGACCTGGTGAATTTGTGTATGTATGTGTTGCTCAGTTTCTCATTATTGTAATATTCCAGGAGTTTTACTGGAGGTGTTCGACAGGGAAACGTCCCTCTTGGATCATTAAAGTCACACTGGAACACCTTTGACATGATCTCACGTCTTTATAGAATTTAAAAGCTTTCACACCTTGTTACACCTCCTGTCCTGTTGGGAAAATAAACAGAAATATTGAGTCAAATGATCTTAAATATCCATAAACAACTTGTACAAAAAAAGCAAGTAAGCTCTACACAAATCAGTGTGAATGTCAACAGCATACATTTACAGTGAGTCATGGGTGAGTGTGTGAATACAAGAACCGAATTTTATGAAGAATAAAAGCCCAAATCACTCCATAAAAAGTGTGTGTGTGTGTGTGTGTGTGTGTGTGTGTGTGTGTGTGTGTGTGTGTGTGTGTGTGTGTGTGTGTGTGTGTGTGTGTGTGTGTGTGTGTGTGTGTGTGTACAATAAACTTTTGTGTCTCTGCTCCTTGACTTTGGATGCCTTCGTTAAATCCGGAAATTTGTGACATGTTTGATTTAGAACTGTTTTGACTGAAACTGCAGAAGCTCCTATTTAACTATCAATCAAATTAAAGTGAAAGCTGTTATTTTTCTAACCTGCCATGAATGGCAGAGGTATGAAGCAAACCTATAAATTCAACCAATCAGGCAATGAGCACACACACAGACACACATGCAAACAAGACCTTCCTCCTGCTTAAGCCAAAAAATCTGAATCACTGCATCAGGCTCCAGTGATTTGATATATGATAAACTGATATTTCAAGTTTAGGTGCCAAAATCAACTATTGATGAAGTGAGGTAATTTAACAGTACAGAAAATGCACTGACCCATCATGACCAAGCCGTCATAACACACTGTGTTATGGTGCTCGTACAGGCAATGTAACATGGCATTTACACGACATTTTAAAAAGAATTTTAGTAATGCTTTAGTGCCACTGAAATCAAACTTTTAAAGTGCACTTGCTGTTATGAAAGTGACGGAAAGCCCCAAAAAGAACAAAAAAGTAAGGTCTGCATTTCCCAATATTCATTTCGACAAGGCAAAATCCCTGTCACTGGATGATAACAGGTGACTGAGCAGAAATATCAGGACAATTTATACACTTCAGAGTTATAATTCAAAGCTATGTCGGTATCCTCTTAAAAAGAAAGGTTCCAAAAGGGGTTGCCATAGAACCACCAAAGAACCTTTCAGTGAACAGTTCTTAAAAGAACATTTTTTTTCTTAGTGTGAAGAACATTTAAAAAACCTAAAGAACCTTCTTCCACTATAAGGAAACTTTAGTGCAATAAAAAGGTTCCGTGGATGTTTAAGGTTCTTCATGGAATCATAGATACCAATAAAGAACCTTTGTATATAAGAGTACATATCATTGAAAAACACAAACTAATGTGGACCTGGTCCATACTGCAACTAGCTTGATCAAGTGCAGTTTTCCAGGACCATCTCAGACAGTAAAACAGCTTAAAAGCCTGTCATGACATTCTTGCTGAGAGCAGACTGCTGCGAAGAGGAATGTATGAGAAGAGAGCAGTGATAAGACAGTAGGATGTGTGCCGTGTAACGCTGGAGTTTGTAACTGTGTGGCGACTTGTTAACTGCACATCCTGGATATCTTATCGTGGAGTGTCTGAAAGGGTCAGAGTGTATCAGCTCTTGTAGTCAGTTTGCTTATATCGGTAACACTTTAGAATAATGGTCCGTCATTAATAAGTAACTATGCAGGAAGTAATGCAGGACTAATGAGTAATACTACATTAACACTTCAGCTACTTCTATTAACTAATACAGAAACAAGCTTAACTAATCAGTAAGTAATATCAATTTTAGAAAATAGTTCCTTATTAGCTAATCAACAATCACCTAATGAGATTACCATTATTAATAACTATTAACTAACGGACAAATTGTAAAGAACATTATAACTTATATCTGACCTTCGAGTCACAATTTAACAAAAAACTAAGGATCACTATTACTATAGCATATACTTTGGGATTAGAGATTTGAACAAACCCCTAACCCTAAATATTGTGGTTTCTGGAATGTTCTGGATGCTTGCTACACTCTAAAAAATGCTGGTTGTTTCAACCCATGTTTGGGTCAAATATGGACATTAAATTATGGACAATTACATTTTTAAACCCAACGATTGGGTTTGTTCATATTTGAACAAAAGTCCTAACAACCACACAGCAATGCACTAAAAACACTCAAAACAAATTAGATACAGTTCTCTGGGGATTAAACATGTTCTTGAGATAACATTATAGGTTCTTCAGATCAGACTATTGGTTCTTGGTAAAAATTATTGTAAAGCACCAGTAAACAACTCATCTAAAGAACATAAGGATACGTGTTCTTTGTACAACTTAAAGGTATATAAAGTGTATACTAGTGATCGACCGATGTATCTGTTTACCGATATTTTTCCCGATATTTAAGCATTTTTCCATAATCGGGTATCGGTTTTGTAATATCGGATTCGCCGATTTACGGCGCCATCTTGTGGCCGTTTTGAGATTTCCGTCATTGCAGCCCGGGCGTCTGAGGAGATCAGTCAACAACAACTCAGTGCACAGGTAAAGTATATGTTCTACTTGGTTTGCTTTAATTAATCAACTTTATTTAACATAACAGACATGCACAAATGAGATCTGAGACATAAATTCCTGATATAGTTAATTTATGCAGCTTGTTTCTAAACAATTGAGACGAACTCATCGAGTCACGTAGTGTAATTCGTCATGTCCTGCCCCAATAAAGACGTAACTTTACATGAATTAAATAAAACAGACATGAATGAGTGCATGTTGAAAATAAAAGCGCTGAATTTAATTCTCTATCTGTTGTATTTGCTCACCATTAGTCCAGAAGAAAAAGTTCGTTCATATTGCTTAGCAACTGACGGATGATCAGGAGGCTTAAGCACGGCCACTGAATGAAACTTTTGACAAGATTATCTTGTTTAAACACCCTAGATTATATTATCATTTACTACATAATTATTTCGCTAATACACATATAAATATAGCCTACCGCTTTGTGGAAATTAATTATTTATTATCTCCATGTGCGATCGCGGTTGATTAAGTTATAGTCAAACAGCACTTTGTCAGTTGGCATTTCATGATTTAACGTTAGATTAAATTTAGATCATAAAATGCCAACTGACAAGTAAGGAGGGAGTGATTGTTATAAATAAAATGGTTTGTTCAGCTCATTTGTGTTGTAATAATTGTCAAAAACAGAAGTATAACAGTAAATAAATATCGGTTCTGCATATCGGTTATCATGTACATAAACATGCAAATAATCGGTATCGTATCGGTTATAAAAAATCAATATCGGTCGATCACTAGTGTATACTTTTTCTGATGTAATAATTGAAAAATTAGTGGGTGATATGGCAAAAATATCCCATTTCACAATCCACAAACTAATCACAATGGTTTTAATGTTGGTTTTTCAAGTTACTGAGAAGCAAAGGCAAATAAATTTCCCTATTTAAAACATACAGCCCAAGTTAACCCAAACTGCGCTCAAGTTAAAAAAAAAAAAAGAAAAAAAAAAGGAGCACTTGTTTAAAACATATCTTGAGACCTTGCTTTTTTTTTTCATTTCACTGCCCTAAATCTTTCATTTTTAAAAGCAAAAATGTGATCTGTGTGAATGCCCCCTAAGATAATTATAAGTCTCTGTGGCGGTATCAAACATTGCTGTTCGTTTTCTGAGTATCTCAAAAATACTGACTCATCCAATGGTATGAGTTTGAGGCGGGACTAATCATGTGCTCAACCAATGGCAGACAGCTTGAGGGAAAACATTGGCCCCACCATGAAATACTGGCTGGGTAGAGAAAAAGGTTCTCCTACAGAATTACAAAAGCCTTATTGGTTCAAACGAGAAACTTTAGTTTTAAGTGTAAAGTTATGTACAGAAATTAAAACTTGTAAGTTTCTAATTCCTAGCAGTTCATTTCTTTAGAAGTATATAATCTAGACATAAAACACACACACACACAAATATACACACAAACACTCACAACAAATGCAGTGAATGCAGTGGCACAGAGCCAAACACATAGGAATGCACCTCTCTCTCTCACACACACACTCACTCACTCGCTCACTCACTCTCAGACATGCTTTCTTTTTGAGGATGCCCATCTTCCTGAAACTCCCCCAGCAGGTGTTGACTGACAGGTTGTAGGTGTGATTGAGATCATTTGTACATGTTGTTTTTCTGAATGACAGAGGAGCTGGCCGACGTGACAGCATAGCACTTAACTCTTGTCTGCTGGCAGTTGCAGGAAGCACAACGCCCAAGACAAGAAACTCACCTAAGGCATACCTTGAACTATTTTCAGGCCTTGTGCATGGTTGTCTTGTGCAATATGCAAATGAAAAAAATGTATGAATGCATGACTGATCTGCATGGGTGTCAGTGCCTGCTAACATAGATTGACTTTTACTGACATAAAATGGTCCTCAAAATGGTTGTTGATGGGATAGTTCCATTGGCGTTAGCCAAAAGCAAACCAACTGACAGGTCTTCAGTAAACACCATGCAACATTTATGATGTTTATAACCAACTTTATAAAAAGTTAAAGTGTGTTGCATTTACAGTTGTGACTGTTGGCTAAGAACATTCAAGTAGGGCGTTACATAGTAAACACACTCTGTTTATCTGCAAAGAAGTACAATGAATTATTTAAGTAACTGACATTAAAGGAGTCCACATCATAATATTTTGAAATAGGCAACTTTCAGAACTCAAAACTTTAGATTGAAGTTTATGTTGGATATGATCACGTATTTAAAGAAGAAATGTTTATACATTGTGCTCAGGCTTTATCTGATGTCGATGGCACAATAAAAGACACGAACATGATGATGCAGTAAACATTTGTACAAAAAAATGTGTCTCACCTTATAGGCATCATAGTCATAGCAACACAAAACGGCACATTTAATTTTAAAAAGAGTCAGAGACAGTTGGGAAAAAATGTTATAAAAATTATTAACAAAAATTCATTATGATTATTATATGTATATAATATTATGAATCATAATATTATAATTAGACCTCATGTAAAAAAAGAACTCAAGGGATTAAAAAGAAGTGAAATGATTACTCACCCCCATGTCATCCAAGATGTTTGTCTTTCTTTCTTCAGTCAACAAAAAAAAATAAGGTTTTTGAGGAAAACATTCCAGAATTTTTCTCCATATAGTGGACTTCACTGGGTTACAATGGTTATTAATGTATTGATTTAATTTCATTCAATGTTATTAATATAATTTCAGTGCAGCTTCAAAGGCTTCTACACGATCACAGCCAAAAAATATGAGTCTTGACTAGTGAATCGATTCGTCATTTTTTTTTTTTAAAAAAAGCAAAAAAAAAAACTTGATATACTTTTTAACTACAAATGCTTGTCTTGCACTGCTCTGCGACGCACGATGCATTAAATAATCATGTTGGAAAGGTCACGCATGACTTAGGCTGACTTAGGCTACAGATCCAGTGTCTACAAAGTAAATGTGCAAAGACAAACTCCCTTTAAAAAAAAAAAAAAGGTAAAACAATTATGTCGGACGATTTTGAAGTTGGAGGAGAAAATGAGTTTTTCGCCCTTTGGACCTTAAACCCATTGTACCCCAGTGAAGTCCACTATATGGAGAAAAATCCTGGAGTGTTTTCCTCAAAAACATTCATTTCTTTTTGACTGAAGAAAGAAAGACAAACATCTCGGATGACATGGCGGTGAGTAAATTATCAGGAAATTTTAATTCTGAAGTGAACTAATCCTTTAAACGGTACATAAAAATCCTTACAAAACTTTACCATTCTTTCTCATAATATGCTAGTATTTAGGACAAAGCATCCCATGAGTGATATTTATTATGCTGTGTGGCTGCATTGTTTTGGATAAAGTTCCTCAGTGGTTGAGGTTTGCACCCCATGTCAGTGATTAACAAGAATAGATACTCTGCAAGAAAATTCTTCCATCATCAATTATGCTGTTACCTCATATGACTCTATTGAGGGTGTGGGACAATTGTCCTATTCCAGCAATAAAACTGCATTGGAATAAAGCCAAGAGCAACAGGTAGTTTTACTACTCATGGTGGAAAATTGGCATCAAGAGTTGTTTTTGAGCCTAATTTTACTACTGCACTGCGACTCATTTGATATAGTGATGGTAGACGCGCTATGATGAAACGCAGCTCGCGTCTTTTGAAGTTCTGCGGTCTGTGAAACTGCTCTGTGGAAAACAGGAACATGAAAAAATAAACCAACTGCAAATCATTCAAGGGAGATATCTGGGACAATTGGTCTGTGTTTAAGAAGAGAGGAGCGTACAAGGACATGTGTGCCAGCCGGCCTTGTTCTTTTTGGGACATTTCCACATGGATGTAATGTAAAACCTATGGGACAGGCCGAAAGACCAGGGCTGCCCCCAACTATAGAAACATCCCACCGCACATGTTGTCAAAGCATGAGGAATTTGTTACAAATGTTGGTCAGCTGCAGCTCGTTGGTTTTTCCAGAACAATGTGGAAAGTGAAAGGGAGAAAAAGAGAAGAGAAAATAGAATGGAGGAATCATCAGTTATCTGCAGCAGACTCTTTGATCGCCTTTATAATTTCAGACAACCTCAGCTCCCGCCCGCAAGTTCCCACAGCACGCTCAACCATCCTTACCTGCATTTATCAATTTTAGACAATATGGTCTAGCAAATCTGCTTCAAAAATGTAATCAATATAATAGGAAACCTGAAAGCAAATCATCATATTGTAGTTCTTAAAGGGGGGGGGGGGTCTAATGCTATTTCATGCATTCTGACTTATTTACACTGTTAAAGAGTTGGATTCTCTTGCAGTTTCAAAAAACGAGTTGGACGTATGACGGAGTATTTATTTGCCAAATATACTCCTTCAGAGTTCATACAAGATTCGGAAAGTTTTTTTTTTTTTTCGAGTATGGTGCTGTATTACTTAATAAAGTGCGGAATTCCTTGAATGGGCACTTCTCCCGGAAGAGCGCATGCACACATCAACCAGAGCAAGAGCATGAGCACGCCCATCAACGTGCTTCGTTCTGGTTACGGAAGTCATCGGCAGTGCTGCACAGGACTTGCTTGAGAAAGATTTATCACTTTGTTTTTAGACCACATAATCAACAATGTCACCAAAGAAGTGGGTTTTTGGTTGTGAGGGAAAGAAAACCTTGCAAAGAACCCAGCGTTAAGTGGAGCTGAGAGATTTGTGCTCACGCATTACATACGCGCTCTCGACATTTGTCATTAAAATAATCATAGAAACTGCCTTAAATTAACTATCAAAATAAGGATTAAGTCGTGTCTGAAAGTCGCAGTAACTTTTTTATTGGTTAAAATGAATGGAGGATATCTTGTATTTTACCATGGCTGCTCGAGCCCTCAGGATGAGCGCGTATGGTTTTATAAACAAGCGGTAATGATCCCGGTCATGAGTCGGAACCGCAGGTGGTAAGTAAAACTGCATCAAATGTCTGTTTTGTTGGCAGTCGGCATGTAAGTGCATGTAATGTAAACAACATGAACGTATAGTGAATCAAAATCATTATCCAGGGATAATGCGATGATATATTGTGTGTTTAAATACATTTGTTTAGCTGACCATAGATAGCTTCGCTATGCAAAAGCTGCACATGCTTGTAGGGATGGGCGATATGGCCTAAAAAAATTATGACGATAATTTCAGGTATTTATTGGGGTAACGATAACAATGATATATACTCAATAAATACCAATATATATACCATAAACTTGATAGTAAACGAACTGGATTAGAAACTGAATTATTAAGTATAAGTATCATAATCTTATTATTATAAAATATACCTAAACTGAGTGCTTGCCTGTGTGTAATCAAATGCATCATTTTATTCTGGAGACTGAACTCGCGCTCTGCTGCCACACTGGAGCGCGCTCACCACCTACTGGGCAGGGGTGGATATTACATTTACAAGCTACATCAGCCTCAGTAATCTGTCAAAACGACGGAGCTGCTCCTCAGCCTCACGTCTGCCTTGCGCCATGCTTGTTTTAACTCCGCACGTGAACAGTGAATCGGTCGCGCACGAAACCACGTCAACAACTAGACTTATCGTAATTATCGCGAGGAGACTAATTTTTATCATGAGGAGAATTTTCTACGGTATTTATCGCCCATCCCTACATGCTTGTCACTTTTTAGCTTCGCGCACGGCACGCCTCCAGGAGCTTGGCTGTTTTCGGAAAGACTCGGTACAGCGTATCTGTCTTTTATAAATCTGATAAGACTTTTCGAAGATATGAAGGATGCTATACTACACTATAGGTAGTCAAGATTAACATGAGATTGGACGAAACCGTGTGTGTTATGTACCCTTTAAACATTATTAATATTGTATGCTGATAGTCTAATAGTTAATTGCTTCCGCTATGAATGCATTATAAGTTTCTTATGTAAAACCCATCTACAAAATGATGTCCAAATATTAATATCTGATTACTGCTTCAGTTAATTTACAGATACTGTATCAAAAAATAAACTTGATATTTACCAGCAAAACTCACTGCCATGGGTGTTGTGGGTGGTTACCAAGGTCATCTGGTTAAGATGTTCTGAGTAGTTTTTAGCCTGCTGCTACACAATTGCTATGGTGTTCTGCGTGTGTCCGTTTCAAATGTGCTTTCTGGCCCAAGTCAAAAGAGTCTAGCCCAAAGACTATATTATTTTCTATTTTCTATATGGGACCAAAAAAGATTGCTTTGAAAAGAAACAACATGCCTCTCCTCACCGAGTTACACTGTACATAATTTGAGATCTCTCATATCCAGAGCAAAAAACAGTGCAGAGTGAGTAACATGCTGAATAACAAGTGGATGTCTAGGTGGAGAGTTCACAAGTATGTGATTGGCTGTTGGTCAGTAGAGTGAATTAGAACTGATCATTATCAGTTTTTAAAAAAATGACCAATTTTGCCACACCATTTGAATGATATCAGTTACTTCTCACTGATTAAGGTTGAGAAAGAAGAAGCAGATGAAGCCTGACAAAGCCTGCTGGGCAGAGCGGCTTCCACCATCCATCAGCTGTGTCAGCTCTCCCACAGCGGCAGAGCAGAGGCTAAGAGGATGGAATAAATCACACTTTTACCCACAAGCACTGCCACTCAGAGGGACAGTGATTTATTCATGAAATATACCTGAGGAATGAGAAACAACTTGTCAATTTAATCCTTAACTATTACAGGAATTTGAATTAATTGATTTTAGTTTTAAATTAACTAAAAAGATAAAACTTAAAAAAATACACCTTAATATAACATTTTGCATAAATCGAAATAAACATTGACTGTGACGAGCAGGGCGGGCGAGAGCCGTGAGGGAACGGCGCGAGGCCGGTGACGCGAGTGATAATGAGCGTCACCTGCGAGGCGTGCCGGCCTCGAGTCTCTCACGGAGGAGCTCCGGAGGCATAAAAGGAGGAGCGACATCAGTGAAGGACGAGAGAGGACCAGGCCTGGACTTTATGTTATGTTTTATTATGTTTGTGTGGCCGGCAGACGTCCGCGAGGGTCTGCCGGCATTACTTTCGTTTTGTTCTTTGTTTATTTTGAATTAAAGTTACGTTGAATGTTCGCCGGTTGCCGCCTCCTTCTTCCCATATTTACGAACTGTGTTACATTGGTGCCGAAACCCGGGAGGAAGGAGGGACATGCTGTCGGAGAGCCCTCGCTGCTGAGGGGGATCGCGGTGCTGCGGAGTTCGGGCAGCGCGGGAGTGTGAAGACCGCGAGAGGCTGCCCGAGGCGGTGGTGCTGGAGCCTAGTGACAGGTGGGACGGAGAGCTCGAGGCCGTGCCCCTGGGACGAGGTGGGGTGGCTGCCGTCCAAGAGGGAGCGGAGGAGTCGCCGCCGTTCGCCCACGGCTCTCGCCCGCCCTGCTCGTCACATTGACCATTTCATTTTGTCACAAACCCCAAACTGAAATGGTCAGATTTTAGTTAACAGAATTATACATTCATAAATGGTACTGTCTATTAATTATCTGAGGAAACATCATATAATAATTATTATTGAAAAAAGGGATATATCGTTTGGATAAAAGTGAAGTACTAAATTTGACTTCAAGAATACGAACATTAAAAATTTGAAAACACGATTCATATATTTAAAACAATAAATACATTTAAATGATAAAGCAAGAGTATTTTCTTTGAAAACATTAACTGAATACATTTTTATAATTTCAAAAAGGCAGTAATTATATTTAAATTAATATAGTTTAAGCAATTTATTTGAATTCTTATAATATTCTATTATAAATTCTAATCATTTCAAAGTGCATTAAATCAATTTAAGAATATTTAATTCTTATAATATTCTATTATAAATTCTAATAACTTCAAGGTATATTAATCAATGCAAAACTCACGTATAGGAAATGATTGTGCCAGGAAAGTAAAGACAAAACAATGCCAACAAATCCAATCTAAACCTCAATTTTTTAAAAATGTGCATTGTCAAATAATGTGTACTGTAAATGTGCAACAATAAAGTTTGCATGACTTAAACTTAAAATTAACTGAGCCGGCGTTCAGGCATAACCTGATATTGCAGAGTTCAACATGTTCCTGGGTCAATATTTTTGTAGATCCTGGAACAACATTCAAATCAGCCAATCAGATTTGAGGGACAAGTTCACAGATTATGTAAAGTTTAGCCTTAAAATCATGAATTGATGCTTCTACATCAGTGTTATTCGTCTATCATTTCCCTCTGATTTTTGGGATAACTTATGGGTAGGGTTAAGTTTAGGGGTAGGAATAGGGTTAAGACTAAATTTTCAGACTACAATGTTGTTCCAGGATCAACAAAATATGTTGACCCAGCAACGCGTCTAACTCAGCAATATCAGGACGTGCGGCGTTCAGCCTGTCAACCCAAACTGATACATATCAGGCACTATTTACACCTGGTATTAAGATTAAGTTTTGGTCAATCGGATCTCAAGCAGATGAGGGAGACACATTCCTGTTTACATCTGGTGTTTTAATCCATCTCTTTTGTCTACTTTCAACCACTTCTGTCCTGAGTTCTTCGAAGAGAGGGTCTATGGGTGGGTAAATGTATGCATTTTTTCAAATCTTTCGATCTAATGGACAAAATAAGTTCACGCAATTTACAAATGAACACACCCGGAGACAACGGGAAAAACATACGGAGAGCAGCAGCTTTAGTTTCTGCTCTGACGGCCGTGAGACCACGCCGAACGCAGTGAGTGTGTTAGAAATCAGAAATGGTGAGAGAAAATTATGCTTGGTATGTTTTTCATCTTCAAACCAAACTTGGGTTTCCAGCCAAAAAAGTTTAAATCCTGTATGGCTAGCGCACTACCCATAATGTTTACGCATTCGGTCAGTATGTGGAGAGTAGGCGGTCTGTTGTGGTTGTTCGAACACATTTGGCCACATGAGCATCTACACTACGAAAGCAATCTGGTCGAATGCATTTTCGACTACCTCTTGAAGTAGTAGAAAGTGGACAAGCTCAAAACGTTTTACACCCCATTTACACCTGTATTTAGCATCGCCTGGCTGTGATCCGATCGACCAAAATGCATCTTAATACCAGGTGTAAACAGTGCCTCAGTCAATCCTTCTGATTTGTACTGTATGTTGGAGCGACGGTGCATTACATATCAAATGTTCTGCAAACATGGACTGAACTAAAGAAAAATAAAAACTCTGCTGACTTCACTGTTAACTAACTCATAGATTATATCCACCCGACTGCACCCTGGAGAGCCAGTCTCCTTGCGGAAGAGCTGAGATGTGTAATGTGTTTTAATTGGCATGCAAGGGAAATTCTGATGGGGCTTCTTGTACTGCAGCTATTGGATGACCTACATACTGTTCAACAATTTCACACACGTGCTTCGACAGTGATAAGGATCAGCTTACTTTTCCAAAAGGTGTCACAAGAACAAGGCTAAGCTCCTTCCTGTCAGGGTACAGGCACTTTTTAAAGCAATAAGCAGACAATAGACTGACAGCAGCCAGAAAAATATCTCTGAATAGTATTGTCATGGTCTTCGGCTGT
Organism: Megalobrama amblycephala; assembly: GCF_018812025.1. Lineage (NCBI taxonomy): Eukaryota > Metazoa > Chordata > Actinopteri > Cypriniformes > Xenocyprididae > Megalobrama > Megalobrama amblycephala. The sequence continues at coordinate 32,750,233 of NC_063047.1, forward strand.
GTGTGATGTACTTGTGTGAGTGCTGTAATATGATCTAATCAAGACCTATCTAAGCCTAACTAGATTTTTTTCTTTTTCCTTCTGAACAAAATGAGTGTGCTTGTTCATGCAATAACTATACTAGTGTGTTATGGTGGTTGGCAGTTATTGCTATGCATTTGCTAGTGTTTTTTGGTTGTTTTTGTATTAGTAAAAACCAAAGGAGTCCAACGTCCTCAAGTGATATTGCAGAAACTAAATACAGTCCTTCAATGCAAACCCCCCATTTTATCACCAACTATGTATGCACAAAAGCTTAGAAAAGTAAGTAATCAGCCTACACTTTTTGTTTTGTTTTTATTACACAAATGAAGATCTTTTTGATGAAATCTGAGAGCTTTCTGTCCCTCCATTGACAGCTACGCAACTGACACTTTGACGCTTCATGAAGTTCATAAAGAGATCATAAAGTTAATCCGTAGGAATTAAGTGGTTTAGTCCAATTTTTCTGAAGAGACTCAATCACTTTATATGATAAACAGATTTAATTTAGGTTTTTATTCACATATAAACATTCATCAGCGAAAATAAACAGAAGCTCAACCGAACCTGCTTGATGCGCGAGAACAAACCTCTTGCGGAAGCTTGAACGTGCTGCGTAACACACGAGAATGAACCTCATTGGTTCTTAGAAGTTTGAACATGCTGTGTAACACATGAGAATGAACCTCATTGGTTCTTAGAACCTCGAACGTGCTGCGTAACACATGAGAATGAACCTCATCGGTTCTTGAAAGCTCCAACGTGCTGCGTAACACACGAGAATGAACCTCATTGGTTCTCGCACATCAAGCAAACATGATAAAATAACTGATATCTGAGTTGATATTTATATGTGAATAAAAGCCTAAATTCAATCTGTTCATCATATAAAGCAATCGTACCTCTTCAGAAAATTTGGTCTAAACCACTCAATTCATATGGATTAGTTTTATGATCTCTTTATGAACTTTTTGAAGCTTCAAAGTGGTAGTTGCGTAGCTGCCAATGGAGGGACAGAAAGCTCTCAGATTTCATCAAAAAGATCTTCATTTGTGTTATAAAAACAAAACAAAAAGTGTAGCCTGATTTCTGCATGCAACATGTTTAGCTCCGCCTCTATGCCGTGCAATAAAATCCCCTCTAAAATAACCCGATTTCTGTCCAAACACACTCTGCCACTAATGTTTCCTGGCCCACAAATTAATGGCTATGTAAGTGTTTCACTGAGACGACTGCCTGAGGCTGAAATGAAACCTCACTTTGATATTCTGTGTCTCTGTTGACCAATGTTACTGTTGGGGCCTCCAGAGGAGGTGTGTAAGACCACCTCTGTGTTATCGAAAAGAGCTTGGTTTTAACTTGTCCGCCTCCTGCGAACGCTTTCCCTGTGTACCGCGTGCCAAGATTCTAGATCATGTGAACACTCTGAAGAATTAACAAGCACTCTTTCCAGATCTTTATCACAAAGAAAATGACCTTCCCTGTCATTTTCAAAATGTTCTTCCTGTACTCTGAAATAAAAGCCTTATTAACAACAACAAAAAATGTAGGATTATCTTGACTTATCTTGACTGTTATGAGACCAAATTCACAGAGTCACTAAAAAAGTAGGTTTGCAGGGATAATATTACATACATTCTCCTGCTTGAATCTGTGGGAGAACGGTAACGTAAAGCTCTTTCCAGCTCAGCTAACGTGGTATTAACAGCTCATTTAGCTTCTGATGGGCTCCATGTGCAAAAACGCTTTGCCACAAGAGCGAGAGTCAGATCACATGGATTTTTCAAGCCTTTCCTCATCGCTCCACACAAACCAGAACAAACGCAGAGAGCCAGCAGGAAAACAAATAGCTTGTCCTGGTATGAGAGAGTGTTTGTGTGTATTGCTCTCTTTGGAATCAAACGAGTAAGCGGAGAGATGGAAGGCCCGTGTCAGGCTGCTATGGGGTCTTTGCTGTATTTATTTGCTCTTATTGGGGCATTACATCTTCTCCAACAGGAAGTCACTGGTCTGCGCTACGGTGGTGCTTTGAAACGGAGACGACTGGAGGTTGGAAAACTTCACCACCACAAATTTGTGAAAGAGTTATGCAACACAGTCTCTATAGTTATATGAAAGCATTATTGGAGAATGTTTTTGGTTCGTTTGGGGTGTGTGTGTTATTATTATAATTATTATCTTTATTACAATTTAATTACTTCAGTCTTCAGCATCACATGATCCTACAGAAATCATTTTAATAATTTTAATAAATGCAACCTAGTTGAGCATGAGAGACTAATTATAGTTATTTTCTTATAATTATCTTAATTATTCCAAACTTTTGACTGGTAGTATATCAAAATCTGATATACTGCATAGATGAATCAAAAACATTTATGTGTGTATATATAAATGTGTGTGTGTGTGTGTGTGTGTGTGTGTGTGTGTGTGTGTGTGTGTGTGTGTATAAAGTATAAGTAATGATATCCATTTTTCACAAATCAATCAATTTGCTCACAGACACATTACAGACCTAACTGAAAATATCATATAATGCAAATATAGTTTAAAGTTTGACATGACGCTTTTCAAAGCTATTCTATCATCAACCCAGCATGACGGTCAGTGTGGGTCACTGGCAGTCGGTTAAAGGCTAAAAGTAAAGATTATAGGTTATACAGCTGCCTTACATTCTGAAAAACAATTGTATTAAAAAAAAAACACACACACAAAAAAAAAAAAAAAAACAGGACAACACTTGTCGAGTGTCATGCACCTGAACTAATCTATACACAAACACACAGACATATACAGACGTGCTCCCTCTCCTGCATGTAAAGAGAGATGTCAGCATGCCTTTCACATCAGAGCGACGTGTAAAATGGTGCTCTGTGGAAATCGGAATGACAGCAGAAAGAGTGGGAGAGTCGTTTATGGGAAGCCCCCCACTGTCCCTGCTTTCATCATGCAGTGCAGTTGTTGGTTTTTCTGTCTTGGCTCAGCATGATCTGGCAGAGAGGGAAGTTCGTGGAGAAAGGGACTGCAGGGTAGAAGAGAGAGTTTCATTGCCTGAGGGAGCCACAGGTCTGCCAGCAGCAATCAGAAAGGCATACTTGCTCATGAGGGCCAGATATATCCAGATCTTTATTACGTTTTATGGCTTTAGCCTGTGCGCTGACTCTGACAGAATGACTGATTGCATCATCTTAAAGAAACCCTCCAATCACATGCTTCATCCATTTGTTCCAGCAAAAAACATCTGCATCCACTAAATATCTGCAGAAATATGATGATCCACAGACACATAACATGAATTTAATACATGCATTTCTTCTTTACTAGAGTTGTAAACATAAATAGGATTTAATGTTTAAATTCTGTAGTTTTGTCAGCTACTAGAAAAGTCCACAAAACCTTTAAAATGTATTTAAAGGGTACATTACCTATGTTTTCTCTAATAAAAATGTTCAGTAAAAGAGATTTATAAGATTTTTTGAAAGAAATTCATACTTTTATTCAGCAAGAATGTCCAAAATGACAGTGAAGACTTACATTTTCTATTTATATTTATTTTTTTCTAATTAAATTTTTGAAATCTATTTCAAATAAATGCTGTTTTGAACTTTCTATTCAAAGAATCTTAAAAAAAAAAAATATATATATATATATATATATATATATATATATCCACCATGTTAAAGTTTATGGCAAGCCCAACTCGGAAACTCTGGTATCAAAATTATCTCAGAGTTTACCATTAGTAAATATAACTTAATAGGGTGTTCATGTCCAATTTCCAACTAGGAAACTTGTATTTATGATAATTCTGATAGCATGTGAAGGCAGCATAATTACTCTTTTCACATGCAAAGAGATTAGCCAATCATAAACTACTGAACACACACAAGTTTTAAAAGGTGCAGGCCTATACTGTAGATCGAATTCAGGGGAAAAGAATCCTACGTTAGCATTAGTTCTGGCAGGTCAAGTCAGTCAAGTTTAATTATATTTGACGATAGTGGTCCTGACAGAAATGTTGAATTTAGAAAGAAATGTACAATTTATTATACCTGTATACCGTTGGTATACAAACAGATCTTCCACTGTGGAAGTTACATCTTTAATGTGTGCTAAAGTTCTATAGGGTCAGTGTAGTGTCATGGTGTTTACTTACAGCAGTTGTAACTGCCAAAACCAGATTCAAACAATGGGCAAGCATTCTTCCCAGTGCTAATCTACACATGCAAATGTTAAATATCTCACAAATATGACAAGAATTGCATATATCAATGTTGGTCAATGCAGGCTGTCAAGATTGCAACGATCTAGACTCATGTGCCATCAACATTTTCTTTGCAGATAATCTACCGAGATCACACTCAATGCATAGGTGTGGCTAGTGTCTGCAAAAAAGAAGAGAAAAAAAAAAACCTACTCACATGCCTAATTTGTCAGTTAACCTTAGGACAAATCAAGCCATTTCCATGTTGTGCCAAATACAACTCATTCATCAGTGCATGAGCTATTATAGGTCTTATATTTAATGTCAGATTTCAGTCGTGCATTCTCTGGGTGTGTGGTGGTTTGGGGGGGGGGGGGGGGCGACAGACCGAACACGTAAAAGTGAATGTCACGCTGCACAATGTGCGTATATGTGTGTGTTTGTGTTTTTTCAGATGGCGTAGTCGGGCAAATTCAGACCCAACCGCAGACTTTGGCAGCATGCCCTATCTGAGCCTAGTAAACGCCAAAAGAAGATACCTGCAATTTGTCATCCATATAAAATAACAGCGCTGAGCAGTAGAGTCATTCTAGAAGGCGCGCCTGTGTTACTCTGGGGATAATATTCAGCTCGGCATCCGTGCCCTTTCTGCTCTTTTTTTACGATTACAATCTTTTTTTTCTCCTCTTGCTTTATATTTTTACAGCAGTTGGCAAGCCACAGTAACATGTTTAAGACTGAAGAATCTGTTCTGACTGCAGTGCTTTTGTATTCTGCTTCCAGAGGAGGAGAGAGGCCAGAGGGCAATGCATTAATTCTTTCTCTGACAAGATTTTCGGAGAAATGCCAAGGTTAGGTTTCTTACATGATGTGTAAGGCTTGTGCCCGTCCACAATTGGGCCGGCCAAATTACATGCTAGCTGTTTGAGATTTCACCCTGTCATTTACCATCAAAAGCTACAAGCCAATCTGGCACGAGCAGGAATTGAATCTCCCACTTTACGACCCACAATATAGTGTTTGCAACGAACATTGTAATAAAATGCACACTCTTAAATTCTTCTGCCTACGAGACTGCTGGGGAAAAATTGCATGAGAAGGATTGCATATCAAGGATTTACATTATACTTTACTGATAATAAGTTTTATTTGTATGTGTGTGTGTGTATACACTGATCAGGCATAACATTATGACCATCTTCCTAACATTGTGTTGGTCCCCCTTTTGCTGTCAAAACAGCCCTGACCCATCAAGGCATGGACTCCTCTAGACCCCTGAAGGTGTGCTGTGGTATCTGGCACCAAGATGTTAGCAGCAGATCCTGTAAGTCCTGTAAGTTGCGAGGTGGAGCCTCCATGGATCGCACTTGTTTGTTCAGCACATCTCACAGATGCTCGATTGGATTGAGATCTGAGGAATTCGGAGGCCAAGTCAACACCTCAAACTCGTTGTGCTTCTCAAACCATTCCCGAACCATTTTTGCTTTGTAACAGGGCACATTATCCTGCTGAAAGAGGCCACAGCCACCAGGGAATACTGTTTCCATGAAAGGGTAACGGTCTGCAACAATGCTTAGGTAGGTGGTACGTGTCAAAGAAACATCCACATGGATAGCAGAACCCAAGGTTTCCCAGCAGAACATTGCCCAAAGCATCACACTGCCTCCGCCGGCTTGCCTTCTTCCCATAGTGCATCCTGGTGCCATGTGTGTAAGTGACTCACACGCACCCAGCCATCCATGTGATGTAAAAGAAAATGTGATTCATCAGATCAGGCCACCTTCTTCCATTGCTCCGTGGTCCAGTTCTGATGCTCACATGCCCACTGCTGCCGCTTTCGGCGGTGGACAGGGGTCAGCATGGGCACCCTGACTGGTCTGTGGCGTCTGGCTATGCAGCCCCATACGCAACAAACTGCGATGCAGTTAAGTATTTATATTATCATTTATTCAAAATGTAGTTAGTCGATATATATGTGTGATGTGCACAGTATGGGATGGTTATGCTGTATATGCATGTTAGCTTTGGTTAGTTATCTTTTATAAGAATAATAACTTATAAGACTTGTTTTGCTTTACATTCATGTTGCTCAGAATAGAACGGCACAGTTAATCTTGTGTTTTGCGTACAAGTGTGCTCAGGTGTAGCACCTTTGAAAGTAAATTCCTTCTGGATTTCAAGCGTCTGCTGGGCCAAAGGTGACAAATCCCGGTACAGTGTACTCAGCTAATCTTTAGATCTAGAGTCATCGATCTTTTTCACACATGACAAATACGACAGAACGCGAGCACATTCCTGTCCAAGCAAGGCCTTAGATCCTACTACAAATTATAGCAAGTGTTTAAGAGACTAATCAAACAAATATGGCACTGTTGTGTTTGTATATCTATTGTGCAGACACAAACATAAGTGGATGAGTAATACCCACTACAAAGGTGAGCGCACACCAGTATATTGTCAGTAGACAGAATATGGTGTAATTTATCATATAGCTCTCTTTTACCCAGCACAACTACAGGAATCAAAGGATGAAGCAGTTTACAGTGAGTAGCTGGAGTTTAAGGGAGTTTTCACACTTCTGTCCTCTTTGAAAGAACCAAACTCAGAGGCCTTTAAATGAACAAAAAGAGAACCAAGTTGACTTTATATTCACAATATCCCTTAAATCATCACGTATGAATAATAATACTTATTATTGGTAGTAATAGTAGTATTAAATATTTAAAATATTTTTATAATTTGTATTTCTTTTATATATAAATATATGTATATCATTAAATTTACATATATGATATTTATGTTTGCTTTTATAATATGCTATTATATATCTATATTTATGTATCTTCTTTAAAATAATCAAACTTATGAATGGCAGTGAAGCGATGCAGCCGACAATGGTTGGTCACATGACAGTAACAACATGGCGAATGTAGTATCGCAAGGATTAGAGCTGCACGATTAATCATATCGCAATCGCAATCGCGATGTCAAGCTTGTGCGATTATATGACGCAAAATGCTGCGATTTTATGAAGTAAAATAATAATAATAATAAGTTAATAAATAAATTAAATAAATACATGTGTGGACACAACCCATTATCTGAGAGCTGTTTGTCCATTTTATACACCGCTAATAAAAAGAAGACCAGTCAGTTTCAGTTTAGGCAATGGCACGTGAGGCGCGCACGGTCATGTCATGACTTTTTCCAGTGTGCAGCGCAGAGAACGGGTAAAGATGGATGCGGAGCAAACTGTCACTGAACTGGTGGCAAGAAAAAACGCTACCTCTGTTATATGGCGATATTTTGGCTATAAGATTATAAACCCAGATTAGTAGTGGTTGATCCGTACGGACCAAGGCCCACGGTTCGGGACGCATGTGATTCGCGGATCAATTGAAAGTTTAACCGCAATAGAGTGAAAGGATATCATTTGAACATGTTTTGTCTTGATAGTTTACACATTAAATAGATATAAAACCATTCCAGCGCTAGAAGAGGCAAAAGAGGATTTAATTCGGTATCGCACGCAGCGCTGTTATCGGTGCGCACATGACGCACATACATACAAGGCTCGCGCGCAGAGAGAGAGAGAGAGAGAGAGAGAGAGAGAGAGAGAGAGAGGCGCGTTATAGCTCGCGAACTCCAAATTGATTTCTCTTTCGCGTCCTCAATGCACTTGGATGGTCACATTATGTCAGTCAAAATACCCCTCTCAGCAAGTATTCATGTGAACACATTCAGTTATGTCTTAATTGAACGAGGTGAGAATTCGGACGTGTATCTATCTGATGTGTGCGTGCATGGGGTCTTACTCTTAAAGTGACAGCAACCTATAAATACCTGCTGTTGTCTGTCATGTAAATCAAACAACAAAACACAGCTTTAACAAAGATTAATCTATATTGAATTTATACAATGAACAGTGTCATTTTACATTTAATTATTACATTTCTGTGCATGAAAATTAATACTACAGTTAGACCTTATACTTTATTTGTAACTTTATGTTGTATTTATCTATGCTTGTTGTAATTGGTGTACAGTATTTGTTCTTTTTACAGTCTGTTCACTTGCCTTTAATAATGTATTATTTAGGCTAGTAGTTTATGCTATGGTATCAGAATAGTTTAAGTGGGCTAAGTAATAAATGCAAAGTTAAGTTACCCCTATCCAATTTTTTTTTGTTTTTTTGTGCTGATTTGAATAATGATCTGATCCGTGACGTCATAACCGTGATGTGATCCGAACCGTGAGTTTTGTGATCCGTTGAACCACTACAGATTAGTAAAGAAACAAATATCTTAAATGGGATTATAACAAGTTTGCAGTAATACAAAGATGTTATTTAATTTCATTTTAATTTGAAAACGCTGTGCATTTGTTCGTTGTTGTTGCTAGTTTGAGTTGAGAAATACACATTTCAGCATTATCAGTAATCTGTGTGTGTATTTTCATTGAGAACCAAGCAAGATGACTCATGATACTATTTGTTTATTATATCGCTATCGCAAATCGCAATTGCAATATTGACCTCAATAATCGCAATATGACATTTTCCCCAAATCGTGCAGCCCTAGCAAGGATCGATCGTTTCATCTTATATAGTGTGTCACAGTGGACGACAACCGTCGCCGCAGCTGTGATGCTTCACGATGTCACGACTGAAAGACTAGCATGTTTAATTTTTTTCGCTCCTCCATGATGGGTTCTGTCACATCTGTGAAGTTGACAAACAATGCAAACAATGATTGGTCAGGAAGCAACGTGTAGTCTGACAAGTTTCTTGCCCACGACACGACAAGAATTTAGGAGTCAAAATCACATAATCTGACACATTGACTATCGTAACAGACAAAATTATAGTGTAGTCAGAACCCGGCAGTTTGAGTTTGGTTTACTTAAAAGGGATCTGGGTTTGTTTGGAGTGTTCACATTAATTCATGTATGACTGTAAGCTCAATGGTCGGTTGCAGGTTCGCACTCATTTCACTCTAGGATTAGCAGGCCGATCACATCTAAAACTCCCACGCTGCCACCATTCCATTAGCTGATCTGAAGTCAACGTCGTCTAATTTTGTCTTGACATTTAGGCTGAAAATTACAAAGACTTTTCAAGAGCTGCAATGCATGAAAGTCACAACCTGAAGAATCCATTAGTCAAATGCGAAAGCGTGCAAACTAGACACACAAACAATCAGGACGAACAGGAAGATACAGTTGATACAGTGCAGACAGTGTGTTCAAACGTAACTGGTCCTGAAATCAGGTTGTGTAATGTGTTATTAGCGGCGGTACAGAAAGTAGCATGATTGGCAGGGCCCTCTGTGTGTCATGAGGAGCACAGCTGTAGACAGACACAGAGGGGCCGTAGCGTCAGATATGGAGGGGAGAGGGGGCAGACGCCGCAGAGCTGAGGGCCAGCGATTCGCTTTGCTGGGCCTCTGTGGGCTTTAATAAACACATCTACTGCCTGCAGAGCAAGAGCAAAGACAGAGACAGAGAAAAAGCGAAGGACAAAGAACTCCTGACTTCAACTCTGCTATCACAGGATGACCCGAAATCTAAAGGAATTATTGACCAAAAAATTAAATTATCTCAGTATTTACACACCCTCATGTTGTTCAAAACCTGTAAGACTTACTTTCTTATCTAAAACACATCATTTTTGCGAGTCTTTCTCAGGTTGAACTCAAGAAACAGATTTGTCTGATTTGTGAACAAATCATTCAGCGCTGCGTTTCCCAAAAGTAGATCACAGAGATAATTTCAGACTAATTTCATGATTTGAATCACTAAATTAAAACCGATTCATTAAGTAGATTAATTTAAGAAGGTTTTCAGACTTGTGTCCACTGTAAAAGTGGACCAAAAAAAGAACCCAGTTCATTTTTAGTCCATATTTTCCCTTAAAATTTATTTATTAATTTACATTTGTTATTTGTAATAATAATATGTAATATAATATGTTCATAAAATCACTACTTCTCTTTTCAGAGACCAATTAATTAAATTTGACACGAGTCAAATGAACTACTTTTATGATGCTTTTGTGTCATTGAAAGCTTCAGTCCTCATTCATTGTAATTACATGGAAAACAAATACACTCTTCAGAATGTCTAAACCAAACAAAGAAAGCCATACAAATTTGGTGGTTTGTGAACAATGACCATTTTAATTTCTGCAAGTTCCCTTACAAAACATATTTAGTATATAATTAACATTATTTCAGTTAATGAAATATAGGTTTTAGTACTGTAATAGGCATGTACGATTAATCGAAATTAAACCTCAAGCGTTTTGGCAATGGCTGAAATCTTTTACGCGCAGCTTCTCAGTGAAGCACAGCTCTGTGATCATTAGTAAATGCTGCTCCATCTGAAAGCCAGAAGGCGCTCTTGTGCAGAAACTCCAAATATGCCCCGCACAAGTACAAGATAATGCACATCATTCCAGGAAATCCCTATGGGCATCATACTATCACTGTAGCTTAATGAACAGAAGATTGAAATGCTTTGATTTATTAAACACACGACTACGACAATATATGGTTTATCTGAGTTCTTCAAGCCTTCTCGGGTATTTTCATGATAATAAAGTATATTTATACTTCAATGCTAATCGACATTGATGCCTTTATCACTGTATTGAATAATATGAAATAATATGTTGTGTGCCTTATTCTGTGTAAGAAGCCACCTCATCTCACAGATGGATGTTTTCAAACACTCAACTGATGTTATGAAGTGAGTTTGGAGTAAAAACATGTTCTTAAATGTTGTCTTAAATGTTTGTTGGACAAGAGGTTCATAAACGCTTCTCATGTTTGGAAAGATGTTTGACGCGCGTTGCTTTTTCAAATGCACTGCTTTCAGATGGAGCAGCATTTACTACTGATCACAGAGCCGTGCTTCACTGACAAGCTGCACATAAAATAAATAAATAAGTAATCGCAGCCTTTGCGATTTCATAATCGCACTAAGCCAAATCTGTTTAAGCACAATTTCATGTTAATTACAATTTACCGTGCAGACCTATACTGTAAATTTAAGTTCAATATGTAAAACTTCAAATGTTGCTACTGTAGTTTTTTACGGTAAAGTTCTGGCAACTACAGTTGTCATTTTCCCCCAGTAAATTTTACTGATTCTTTTACAGTGTATCCCTTTAAGGTTTGTGTGCATTCCTTCTGTAATCAACATGGATTACTCAGACTCTTCATCATGGCTGTTCCCATCTAGCCAGACACTGGTATAAGAAGCTTTGAGACAAACATAATAAGTTTAATCTCTCACATTCTGACTTCTTCCAGACTACTTCCATTTGGACACCAGCACTCAAACACATCAAAGTTCAAATTCAATTTGCAACCTTTTAATTACAGGGGTTAGCTTTCGTCTTAATCTTACACTGATCCTCAGATTGATCCTCATATCATCTCCTCCCCGCATCCGTCGACCCATCGTGACACGCACACTGCACGAGGCAGTGCTTAATGCTCACATTAGAGGAACAGAAAAAGACCCAATAAAGCAGGCTTAGGTGAACGGGCCTGACCGATATTAGATCTGACTCAGACACTGCTGCACACATGTGCTCCCGCCACCCTCAAAGGCCCATAATCCTCCTTGCTTCTCAGGTGTTGTGTGTTTAGACAGCTTTGAGAGCACAAAGACACGTAAAACCCCCGGGCAGAGAAAAGATTCGGCCAAGCATCGCATCTGAAATGAACAATCTTGATAAAGGAAACCACTTAAGAGGAGAGAGTGGGAGAAAGAGAGGAAATGTGTGATACTATTGAGAGGTGCCCAGCTGTATGTGTCTCTGCCAGGGCGTGTGGTTTTGCGGTGAGGTTTGTGTGCCGTGAGATTTAGCCGTACTGTTTCTTCAAAGACGGATGGGGGTGTTGGCTTGTTTTACCCTTCCATCCATGGGGCGAATAGCCAACTGGTTTGTGAGGATAAGCCGTGTCTTTGTCCACAGACGACCTTTAACATGTCCAAACACTGTGGGACAGTCAGTCTAAAGCCAGTATTTTTGTATCATAAAAGAAGTATAGCCATGTTTTTGTTTTACTAGCAGACAGGGGTGTGTGTATCTCTGGAAAACAGTGAATCATCTCATTTCTGTAATACACCTACTTGAACTGAAATGTAACTGTAAAATATGTTTATGGATTTCAGAGTTTGGTCTCTTTCTCTTCTATTTCCATCTACTTCTCACCATTTCTCTTTCTCCTTCTTTCCCATCTACTTCTCTCTCAGAGATTCAGACGCAAGTTGCTATACTTTACTAAAAAAAAAAAAAAAAAAAAAAAAAAAAAAAAGGCAGAAGCTTTACACTACCAAAGCATTAGTAACATTATGAAACATTATTGAATTTACAAAAGCTATTCAGTCAAGAGTGATTTCTATGTCTTTTGTCATTGGACTGACATGAAAAAAACAGAGAGCAGGAATATTAGACTGCTGTCCCTTTAAGACATAATTCAAAGATCCAGTACACTGATAATGATACGCATACATTGTCTGTCTTGTTTTTCTCTTAAGATATAACATACCCTGTTTGTTAGGATACTCAGTAAGATGGGTATGTTAACGTGAGTTTGCCCATATTAGGAAACCAAAATGCATTTCCATCGACAAAGATACACTATGTTGCCAAAAGTATTGGGACACCCCTCCAAATCATTGAATTCAGATGTTCCAATCACTTCCATGGCCACAGGTGTATAAAATCAAGCACCTAGGCATGCAGACTGCTTCTACAAACATTTGTGAAAGAATGGGTCACTCTCAGGAGCTCAGTAAATTCAAGCGTGGTACCATGATAGGTTGCCACCTGTGCAATAAGTCCATTCATGAAATTTCCTCACTACTAAATATTCCACGGTCAACTGTTGGTGGTATCATAACAAAGTGGAAGCAATTGGGTACAACAGTAACTCAGCCATGAAGTTGTAGGCCACGTAAAATCACAAAGAGGGGTCAGCGCATGCTGAGGGGCACAGTGTGCAGAAGTTGCCAACTTTCTGCAGAGTCAATAGCTACAGATCTCCAAACTTCGTGTGGCCTTCAGATTAGCTCAAGAACAGTGCGTGGAGAGCTTCATGGAATGGGTTTCCATGGCCGAGCAGCTGCATCCAAGCCTTACATCACCAAGTGCAATGCAAAGCGTCGGATGCAGTGGTGTAAAGCATGCCGCCACTGGACTCTAGGGCAGTGGAGATGTGTTCTCTGGAGTGACGAATCGCGCTTCTCTGTCTGGCAATCCGATGGACAAGTCTGGGTTTGGCAGTTGCCAGAAGAACATTTCTTGCCTGACTGCATTCTGCCAAGTGTAAAGTTTGGTGGAGGGGGGACTATAGTGTGGGGTTGTTTTTCAGGGGGTGGGCTTGGCCCCTTAGTTCCAGTGAAAGGAACTCTTAATGCTTCAGCATACCAAGACATTTTCGACAATTTCATGCTCCCAACTTTGTGGGAACAGTTTGGGGATGGCCCCTTCCTGTTCCAACATGACTGCGCACCAGTGCACAAAGCAAGGACCATAAAGACATGGATAAGCGCGTTTGGTGTGGAGGAACTTGACTGAGTCCTGACCCGACAGAACACCACTGGGATGAATTAGAGCGGAGACTGTGAGCCAGGCCTTCTCATCCAACATCAGTGCCTGACCTCACAAATGCGCTTCTGGAAGAATGGTGAAAAATTCCCATAAACACACTCCTAAACCTTGTGGAAAGCCTTCCCAGAAGAGTTGAGGCTGTTATAGCTGCAAAGGGTGGGCCAACTCCATATTAAACTCTACGGATTAAGAATGGGATGTCATTAAAGTTCATGTGCACATAAAGGCAGGCATCCCAAAACTTTTGGCAATATAGTGTACATTAGACAAATCAGTCTGTCTGTTTTACACGTTGTTGTTTTCAATAAACCATATTATAGATGCGTCGTCAGATTTGGGATGAACCACTGTGCAAGCGTGTGCCGAACTGTGGGTAGAGAACCGAACAGTTCGATTTTTTACCGAGAACCGTTCCACCCCTTCTTTCCGGGTTGGTGACATCACAAACCCCAAAATTTACATAAACCCTGCCCCCGGGAACAATCAACAAAGCGGACAAGGTCATGTTGGGCTGCTTTAGAGAAGAGGAAGAGTTGTTGTAGTAGAGTGTTTTTACCATGCCGTCATTTTACGCCGGACTGCTTCACAAACGAGGGTCAATGCAACGCTGAATTTGCACAAAAAAGATTAACATGACGGCACATGCTAGTCGATGAGCTGAATCAACTCCACAGCAACTACATAAATTTATCCACTAACCATTCAGAAACGTTCAGATGCATTTTAAATGTTGTAATTTTGGCTTACAATTCTCCAGCTTTGTTATTGTTGAACAACCAAAGTGCAAGCTGTTAAAGCTCCGCCCTCTTCTAGAAAGCGGGCCAGGAGCAGCAGCATTTATATTTACAGGGACACACACAAAAATGGTGTGTTTTTGCTCACACCCAAATAGTGGCAAATTTGACAAGCTATAATAAAGGATCTGTGGGGTATTTTTAGATAAAACTTCGCAGACACATCCTGGGGACAACAGAGACTTATATTACATCTTCTAAAAGGGGCACTTATAGGTAACCATTTAAGTAATAATAGAAAACTGGAAATTTAAAAAGAAAAAAAAAAGATTTTTACATTTACTGTTATATTTTTAAATTTATTTTAGGTAGTCCTTGCCTGTACATAATTCACCACTATGATTTTAGGGTATTGTATGCGGTTGCCAGGGTGTTGCTATGTGACTGAAAAACGACTTGAAGAATCACTGATGTCCACGACACAAACAGTGCCGGACAAGTTTTGTGGCAAAATTTAATACCAAAGGAAAATCCCTAGTGTTGGATGGATGAAAGAGACACTGAGGCACCCACATATAATGATAATCTCTTCTATTTATGTTTGTTTCATTCCCTCACTCATTCTGTCTCTCGCTCTGTCTGTGAGAAATGTTGGCGTTTTAAATCAGCAACTTGTAATGTGCTTTGGAAAAATGTTCTGGTAACGTGATACTGCAATTAGAGATTATTGTCTTTGCATAAATTTCAGAACATAAGGGAGGGGAAGCTCCCCTAGGATAAGTGAGAAAAAGGCTGTCTTTGAGAGGCAGCCAGACCAGCCTTCCTCCCTGGGGAAGAGTTTCAGAGAGAGCCACTGTAACCTACACACATTCATACACATTTGCTCAGAATTTAACCCTGCCTCTTAAGGGTACCACAAGTGCCGGCCCGGAACTGATAAACATATCGAAACACATACTGTATGTGGCCAACCACAAAAATGGGACCACCTACCAGAGAGGAGCTGCCAATATAGTATCACTTTACAATGAACTTCATGCAGACAGCACTCTCATACATGTGACACACACACACACACACACACACATTCCAGGGTGTGTGGAGGAAACGCACATGTACTCACACCGCAAGTAAACACCTGAGGAACTCACTGCATATCTGTGGGCTGTCTCCAGGAAACAAGATTTTAATTGTCTCAGTCTTTTATTGGGCCGTGCAAGTCTAAACAGGATCTTTCTTTCCCATTCATAAGAAAAGGATGACATTTTCTTCCTTAACTCTTTTTCTTTTTATATTGAAGGGACAGAACACATGCTTTGAGCAAAAATTGGCAATTGTATTGTATCATTTTAAAAGTGAAGTTTTTACATTTTTATGAACATTTTTGAATGTAAACAAAAGTCATGTGTATGTTGTTTTAGCCAACAATGTAAATACTGTTGCTTTAAGGCATCTTCAAAACATTATTCTGTTTGTTTACATAGCAACATTGGTAGTTTGGGGGGGGGGCTGTCTGTTTGTTCTGACCAATTACAGATGCACTGTTTAAAAAAAATTAAAAAATAAAAAGTTGAGAAAACTCAAACAGCTCCACTTATGGAACAAATGTTATATCAACTTAAATTAAAGCTGGTCTGTTCTTTCATTAAACATTATTTGTAGATCCAAGTTCAATAAGCTTGCATTTTAAGTTAAACTGAACATAAAAATTTCATAAGTGATGTAGAAATAAATCTTGCTTTGTCTAACCTGCACTTTTCAGCTGAAAAATGTTTTATAATTTCTGCTTTAGAGCAGAACTGAAATCTGTTTGCATCATTAAATCGTCATTTTCCTGTTTATCACTGTAAAGCTGCTTTGAAACAAAGTGCATTGTATAAAGCTCTACATAAAGGTGAGTTGACTGTAAAAAAAAATATTTTTCAAAGTTTTAAATACAATAAAGATTATTGGATTAAGTTTTACAAGAAAATATTATTTCAGTCTTTCTTCTTCAAAATGTTGTTTAATTCAATGTTACTTGCCATTTCTTTGTAATTATTTGTGAAATGTCTGAGTGAAAAATTACTAAATCTTTTATTTTCAGTCTATCAGTTTTTTGAGCAAGCTTGTTTATACTTACTAAAATGAACGAAACTTCACTGAACACTAATCACTGTAATGATGACACAAAACATTCTTGAAGCTTTTACAAAAAAATAAATAAAAACCACTACATAGAGCTAAAGCATCTAATATTTTTGAATAACAAATATTTTTTTCTTCAAATGTCTCCATGCTTTGACCAAAAACAACATATTCAAGTGCATTATCAATGATCAAACTGAGCATGCTCAGTTGTAAATTGTAAAATTGTAAAAGTTATTGTAAAATCTTAAAATCAATTTTAAGTTGCTCATAGTAAATGTGCTAAAAATTGACATTATTTGATCTAATGTAAACCTTTTTACAATAAATAGCTTGATCAACATTTAAAACAGAGTTTCACAAATGTTTAAAAGGTTTCAGTTTGCTGGACCATATGCCGCTTGTACAATTCACTCTTGTCATGTCCTCGTATTCAAGAGGAAAGTGAAGCGTTTGATTTAGAGTCAAACGTTTTGCTGTAAAAACTTGGAAGATTCATAGGGTATTAGCTAGCCATTCACTAAACGGTGAAATTAAGTTCTATGGCCATGTCGTAAATCAATTGTTTGCTCTCCGTTTTCCCTCTTTCTCTCTCCACACACACACACACACACAAATATATACACACATTGTAACTAAAAGCCACATGCACACGCTCTCCAATGTGCACATGCATGGTTTTGCTTTGTTGTTTTAAATGATCAATAATTTATGGTATTGTGTAGTGTGAGCTGACAGGGGCAAGCCATACACTAAACACTGCAGTCAGAGAGAATCCCAGCCTCATAAATCACTGGACTGGACCCCTCTGAATTTCACACACACACACAAAAATACACATTAACTTATGCCATATAACTTACCATCTGGTCATGTAAGTAGTTGGTCTCACTAAATACCTACTAAACATCTTTTTTCTCTCTCTCATACCTTAGCATATATAAAACTAATTTTACTAAAGTACAAAATCTCTCACAGTCTGATCCAGCACACTTTAAACAAACAAAACTTAATTATTAAACCACCAAAATTGTGCAGGTTTTGAAGAGAGGCATTATTACTTTTCTTCTAAACGGTCTATCACATGGTTTTCACCTGCTATATGATAAAACAAGTGTGGGGGGGAGGGGCATTTAAGTGTGATTTTTTTATTATTAATATTATTCAGCAAGCAAGCATGCATGCATTAAATTGTTTGCACAAAAATATTAAGCAGCAAAACCGGTTTCAATGTTGATTAGTAATAAAAAATCTTGAGTGTCGAATGATTTCTGAAGGGAGTAATGGCTGCTGAAAATTTAGTTTTGCTATCACAGTGATAAATTATATAGTAAAATATATTAAAGTTATTTTAAATTGTTATAATATTTTGCAATATTACTATTTTAGTGCATTTTATATCAAATAAATGCGGCCTTGATGAGCATAAGAGACTACTTTCAAAAACATTTTTAAAAAATCTTACTGCCCTCAAACTTCTGAATGGTAATGTAAATACTTGAGGATGGAATCTTTTCACTTGGACCAATGGCATAGAAACATCCTAGCAACCACTTAGAACACCCTGTCAACTGCATAGCAACATTTTAAGAATTACTCAGAACACCTTAGAAATCACATAGCAATGCCCTAGCAACCAATCATGACACTCAAAATTGTGGCACCAACTCAGAAAATGAAAATTTCCCCAGAAAATGTGCAAATCTAGTTGACCTTCAATATAGTTTTCAGTCTCATAATAAGAAACCAGCTCTATGTTATAATTTAATAATTTATTTTTGTAATTCATATCTGAGAGCTCATGCCATGAAGTGTTCAACGTCCTAATGATGTCACCAGAGCAGGGGATCGTGGGATAGGCCCAACAGACTGAAGGTGGGTTTGATGCCAAATGCTCCATCAGTGACTAATGAAACAGCCACAGTCGGACTAATGATCACTCAGGGAAAGTAAATAGATGGATCCACATCTCTGACTCCTAATTACGGCGTTTTCCTGTGGAGCCCTCAACGGACAAAAGCATCATCAATCCACAAGCTTCATCCATACAAGAGGGAGGAAACTTTAGTATAAACTGTCATTAGCCAAGCAGTCATTTCATAATGTTAAAAAGAATTCATTATTTAAAGGAAAAGTTCATCCAAAAAAGATTTTTCTGGCATTATTTACTCATTGATTTTTTATTTTTTTATTTTGAAGAATATTCTAAGCTAAAACTATTACAAATCATTACAATTGTACAAGAGTTAATTCAAATAAAGCTGAAATAGACTAAAATATAAATACTGCATGAAACTGAAATCAAATAAAGTTAAAATATTATAATTACTAAAACTAAAACTGCAAATAAAAAAATATATATATATAATTAACTAGGGCTGCACGATATATCGCATGAGATTGTCACGCGCATTTCGTCAGTAAAGCCGGTTCCCTGATTACCGCTAAATCGCCATCACCTGCTTTCAAATGGAGTGGCATTTAATAGACAGAACCGTAGATCACTGAAAAGCCACTCAATATCGCGTTCATATCGCAGATGAATCGCCTTCGATAATGAACGTGATATTGCGTGGCTTTTCAGTGAACTACGGCTCTGTCTATTAAATGCCGCTCCATTTGAAAGCAGGTGATGGTGATTTAGCGGTAATCAGGGAACCGGCTTTACTGACGAAATGCGCGTGACAATCTCATGCGATATATCGTGCAGCCCTATAATTAACAATTAATTAACATAACAAAATTACTAAAAAGCTATTAGAAAATATGAATAAAACTTAATAGCATATAAATAATACTAAAATAGCACTGCTTGGCACATTAATGAATGACGATTTGTGAACGAATCATTCTTCTGAGTCAGATGTTTTCAAGGTATCACTTTATTTCGATAGTCTACTTTAGTAGCTTTGCAAATACGTCAACTAACTCATTAATTTGCAACATGTCAAATAACTCTCATTAGAGTAGTAGACTGTTAGGTTAGTAAACCCTAACACTCAAAATAATTAATTGGTTTGAGTAGGGCAAACAAATTAAACAAATTAGTTAAATCAAATTAACTTTTATGAATATTTAGAAATTTCTTTTTCATTTGAGTTCACAATACTGTCACATTAAGTAATCTGAATGGTTTCATTGTTTTGAGTTTTATGAACTTGTTTCTTTTAATTCAGACAAACTTAAATTTGAAGCTGAAAACTGGTCTGGGATTTCTATTTCCCAGCATGTTTTGCCATAGAACTTTTCAAATTAAGTGTTATATAATGGGCTTTTGTTGTTGTTTGTTTGTTTTTGTTAAAATTTGTGTTATAATGTGATTAATGTTAAATGTGGGATATTTAGTAGTTTTTTTATGCTTTGCTATGCTAATTTAGAAGAGTTTCTGTTATGTGGGGGCTTACCATCACGGTGACAAGTGAAGCATGAGCTTGGTTTGAGAACAGTTATGTTAAACTGTCTATATTGTTGTACTCAATCAGCAGGTGTGTTGCTATGATAATGCTATCAAAGGATTGTGTCACCAATTAACAAGTTAGCATTTACTTAATTAGCTAGTTATAGCTAACCAAGTTTCCACTACTAAAAATATTTAAATTGAGATTACATGATCATTTTAAGTTAAATGTATGAATGAGTTTACTCAAATATTTTGAGTAAACAATTTGAGTTGACAGTTTGAACGTTCTTGTACCCATTTATTTATTTTCAAGATCTGAGGTGATAGCCAGTGTTGTTTTCATTACAGCTAAAAAGCTGGGAACACAGAACAATATTCAAACTCACATTAGATGCTTTTAACATTAAATAAAGCACATAAACAGTGCCTGATATTATCATTGCCATACTTTGTGTTGCTGTTCCAGCTGCAATGTCACGGAAAAATAGAAACCGTTTCTAAAATAGAATATTCGCGTGTCGCTGTCATGGCTGGTTAGGACAAAAACTCTGATTAACATGGAAAAGATACATTTTATCGCTTATCGCAGTGTCGCGTCGCATCTGGTTTGGACACGTTGTTAGGGTTCAGGTTAGTAGAATAAGTTGCCATGTATTTGAAAAGTTACTTACAGTATAGTCTGTTGTCAAAATAAAGTGTTATCAGATAGCCTACTAATACTCTATTAATTTGTAGTTGACATGTAGTTGCAAAGTTACTTAGTAGAATGTCTAAAGTTGATTATCGAAATAAAGTTTTATACTTTTCAAACAATCTACTAAAACCCAGTTCACAAACCAGTTTGAATGATTCATTTATGAATCTGACTAAACTCCAGACTATAACTCCCTTCTTTGGAGGGGACAATTATCAGTGAATGACGACTTAAATTTCCATTTGCCTGTCTAACATTTGACAAGTTATCATACAGCTTCTGAAGTATTGAACACTTTTATGATGCTCCAGTCCACATTCACTGTAAATTTGCACTGTTGTGTTGCAAGGATGAAATAAGTCATAAAGGTTTGGAAAGACACGCGTGTGAGCAAAGTGTTTAAAATTCAAAATAACTAAGATTATAACATCAACATACTTTTATACGTTTCAGAAAATGTGTATATGAGAGAAATGTAAAGAGCGAGTGAAAGTGAGCCTCTGTAATCCCTGCTGCTGTGCATGTAAAGGCTGGAGAATGTGTTTATGGAGGTGATGGAGTTGCACTGCGCCGTCATTGGTGGTTGAGCACAAACACACACATACACACGTATAAACACAGGATCTGCTTTCATAAAAGCCCTGTAATCCCACTTCTACGAGCGCCTGAGAAAGTCAGGCAGCTGCCACCAATAAGTAAACGTGTAAAAAATGTATCAGTGAATGAGTATATGCATGTGCGTGTTTGTGCACATGGACAGCTGTCTGGAAAGACGCTGCACACCTGCAGTTTGTGTGGTTCCTCATTCCCCATGTCTTTCTCAACCTGAGTGATTTTACCAAATCCTTCATTCACCCTCTCCTCAAAGAAGGGCCTTGTCTACCTGCACATGTCTATGTGTATTGTTAGCTTGTCTCAGACTAGTACACAGCACTTTGATGCACTTCAGGCAGCTGGAGTAACATGTCTGGACCAACGTCTGTATGCTCAACCAATCTGGATCTACTGTGTAAGCAGTGAGTGCGATTAGTCCTCACCCAGTAACCTAAAAAAGAGCCCCTTTAATTGATTATTGCTTTTTAAGGGTCTCTTAAAGCAATTTACAGGTTACACGCAAAGAAAAGTCTGCAAAGACAATTTACTCTGTCATGGACAGAGTAGGAAATAAAAATACTATGGCAGTCAATGGAGGGCGAGATCTGCTTGGCTACAAACATTCTTCCAAATATCTTCCTTTGTGCTCAGCAGAACAAAGACATTTATACAGCTTTGGAACAATTTGAGGGGGAGTGAATGATGACAGAATTTTCATTTTTGGGTGAACTATCCCTATAATAAAGAAATGTTTCTTGAGCACCAAATCAGCAAATTAGAATGATGATGAACAGTTACTTTAAATTGAAAAATGTTGATAATATTTATGTTTTACTGTATTTTCAATCAAATAAATGCAGCCTAAGTTGGAATAAAAGACTTATAAAAAAAAATAAAAAAAATCATTAAAAAAAAATTTAATGGTAATGTGCATACAGGGGTTGGAAAATGAAACTGAAACACTGGCCATAACAGACTAGTGTTGGAAGTTTCACATCTATAGATGGTTTTCTTCACTGATTTTACATTCAATCAGTAAGAATAGAGTGTGAAGCTTGAATAATCAGCGCAATAGCACAGTGGTACATAAAATACTGCAATCTACACAACATAATGGGAGACATATCAGAGTTCAAAAGAGGACAAATTGTTGGTGCGAGTCTTGCTGGCTCATTTGTGACCAGGACAGCAAGTCTTTGTGGTGTATAGAGAGCTATGATATCCAGGGTAATGTCAGCATACCACCACGTAGGATGAACCACATCCAACAGGAGTAACTGTCAAGGCAAGAGGAAGCTGTCTGAAAGGGATATCAAGGTACTAACCTAGACTGTATCCAAAAAACATAAAACAACAGCTGCCCAACTCTATGCAGAATTAAATGCGCACCTC
Organism: Megalobrama amblycephala; assembly: GCF_018812025.1. Taxonomy (NCBI): domain Eukaryota; kingdom Metazoa; phylum Chordata; class Actinopteri; order Cypriniformes; family Xenocyprididae; genus Megalobrama; species Megalobrama amblycephala. The sequence continues at coordinate 32,773,024 of NC_063047.1, forward strand.
AACTCTCCTGTTTCCACCAAAACTGTACATCGGGAGCTTCATAGAATCATGGTCGGGCTGCTAGAGCCAAACCTTCGGTCACCCGTGCCAATTCTAAATGTTGGTTTTATTGGTGCCAACAGTGCAAATCTTGGGATGCAAAGAATGTGAAGCATGTATTGTTCTCTGTTGACTCCACTTTTTTTGTCTTTCCCACATTCCTGGGAGTTATGGTGTGAAGAAGCCCCAAAGAGGCTTAACACCCGGACTGTTGCGTGTCCAGAGTGAAGCACAGGGGTGGATCAGTGATGGTTTGGGCTGCAATAGCACATCATTACCTACTGTGTAATTATTTAATTACACAGTAGGGAATGATGTAATTATTTAATAATTTAATAATATTAATAAGTAGGTACATTTTTTACTGTGCAATTTCTGTAATTTCAATGAAGACCTTTGAGTTTGTGTTTTATTTAATGGTGTTATTATTATTATGATTATTATTATCTCTATTAATCGAAGTACACTCGATTGTACAATAGTATATTTCTGTTATTTAAAATTATACCAAACTTTTATTAGGTAACACTTTATTTTACAGTGCTGTAGTTACATATTACTACATGTACTTACTATAGTAATATCAGTAAATTATGCATAATATGAACCGGTATACCACCCAGCATTAAGTGCCATATATCAGCATGATAATGCACCAATACACAAAGCAAGACTTGTGACAGAATGGTTTGGTGAACATGAAAGTGAAATTGAACTGCACAGTCACCAGATCTAAATGTTTTTGACCCACTTTGGGGTATTTTGGATGAGTAAGTCAGAAAACGTTTTCCTATACCAGCATCAGATAGTGACCTGGCCACTGTTCTGAAAAAGGAATGGCTCAAAATCCATCTGGCCACTGTGAAGGACTTGTATCTGTCATTCCCAAGACGAACTGATGCTGTCCGCAAAAGGAGGCCCTACACCATCCTAATAAATTGTGTTTTAAAACCAGGTGTTTCAGTTTCATTGGCCAACCCCTGTATACGTGTATATAGGCCAAAATCATAAATGCGATTAGATGATGACGAAAAAACAATTCTAATTCAGAGCAGCTCAAAATAACATTGCAGCCATCATAAATCAGCAGAGCTGTCTACATTGGAAGCATCCGATTTAAATTTATTTAAAAACACCTGTTATTTGTTATAATAGTTCAACTGGCCCCTAATGGAGAACACTTTAGCATTTGAGACTCTTGAGTTAAGTGACTGTGCTCATTAGCTATTTTGGTTTTGAAATGACTTGTGAAGTAGTTTCACAGTGGTAGTTTCTGGTTACAGTAACCAAAGGCGTTAGCATCTTGAATTTAAATTCTTGAAAGCTAATTACTGCTGGTGTGTATCCAAAACAGCATGAGTCAGTTATTTATGAGTCTCAATTTTCACTCTCTCTCTCTCTCTCTCTCTCTCTCTGTTTGTCTCTTTCATTTTTAGACGGTCTGTACCTTTCTTCAAAAATAAACACCCTGCTTATTAGTTGCACATAAATCAAACCGTTCCGTACTGACACTACATGTTAGACTTCATAACCTTAACCACACAAGAAGTGGATATAGCCAAAGGTGTTTTACCACAAAATTACTACAATAACAGTGCAGACTACACCTCCCTCAGAGTTACAGGTAAACCTCAAGATTCAAGTAACCGCCATGTGGCTTTAGCATTAAATGATACTCATCATCAACTCAGAACAAACAGCTAAAGCTCTACACTAGCGATTTTCAAAATAGTGAAGGTGGTGGGTTGCCTGAATATCTAGCTGACTAATTAAATAATGCAGGCTCAAAATAAAAAATAAAAAACAAGGCATGAAGCAGTCAGATCGTGTGCTTTAAAAGGTATTAACTTAGGGTGTGTTCACACTTGTAGTTAAGTTCGCTTGGTTCGTTTGGTCCGGACCAAAAAAAAAAAAAAAACATTTAGTTCTGGTCTGCTTAAGCCCTATTCGGATGGGATTAGTTTTACATGGGGAGGTGAAGTAATGTAATTTTACCACAGGACGTCTGTAATATTAATGGCCAATTCGTACGTGATAAGACATCTCAGTAAAACTAGCAGAAGTGGGAGGAGTAACCCAATTTACATGTTTCTTCCTGATACCATGTATGCAAACAAATATAATCTAAATATATAATCTGTATATAACAGTTAGGTCCGGTCAAACGATTTAATTAAATTCTGATTGGATTCTGATGGTAATAGGCACCTGGGTAAAGCTAAAATTAGTTTTGTGCCTCTGACAAGTGCTTTCAATCTTCTTTTTGCTCTGAATGGTATGTGGAAAATACTTGATGTTTGCCACAGACTTGTCCCACCACCTACAACACAAATTAATGTTTCTTCAAGTGCTTCCATGATTGAAAAAAGCGCTGAAACTACTTTTAAACAGGAAATGATGGAATTTTACCGTACATATTTACAGCAGGTCTATTCGAACGAGATTAGTATTACCTGAGGTAATTTTTCCGGACATTTTTACAGAAGGTAATAGTCACCATAATCTTCAGTGACATTGTCCATAATGATTACTGAGATGGCACATTCGGACGGGACTAAATTCACTGAGAAGCTCTGGTAATAATTACTTTACCCCACCTCCCCATGTAAAACTAATCCCGTCCGAATAGGGCTTTAGTGTTCACATTGGCATTTTTAACACCAAGCCTTAAGATACCAAACCTAAAGGCATAGGGATACGTTCACAACCTGATTGGTCGGCTTTTAAGATGTATATTTTGCGACGGAACTTACCTACTGTAACATCCAAAACAATGCTGTGTGCTGGGCTAAATGCACTCGCTGTATGTGCGTAGCCTACATATGATGGTATTTTGACCAGCTGAGAACTCGTGAAGAGCTTATAAAATGTGTATAGGAGTCAAAACAGCGACAGGAATCCCTCCGTCACACACACACAAACGAAGATCTGCTGCGAGAAGACAGTTCTGATCCTGTACCAAATTGTAATGGGCAACATTTGATGAGAAAAAACAGGTATGCTTGAGCATTCTGTGCGTTTTAGGGTTGCATCTTGTGACATCATGTCCTGTATTTGGTTCGTTTACATGTCTTTGGTCCTTGTTGAATTCTATTTCATTCAAACCGCACCAGAGATCATTTGGAAGCGGACCAAGACATATCTTTTCAATGGCCTCGGTCTATTTGTTTGGTGCGTACCAGGGTTTGAATGGTAGAGTTCACACTTAGGGTGTACTCACACTAGGCACGGTTGCCTTGTACCGAGACAAAGCGCGATTGCCCCCCCTGCACTCACACCGCACTTAACATTCCAGGCGAAGCACGCTTACGTCATATACGATGCAACTTTTTGAATGGAAGAAAACAGGAAGAAATGCACTTTCGCTAAGATACTGCCTAATATATTTATCATTTATGCCGCCCAGCAATTTTTACTTGCACATATCAGAGGATTGTTACGAAGGCAGCTGACGTTAATGGAGGAATTTGCAGCTTTACTCGCAAACTACAATTTCTGTTCATCAATAAGGTGAGAAGCAGACCCGTTTCTAAACCCAAAAACACTCGAATTAAGTACAAGAATTGATAAGTGTGCTATCAGAGTAGTAATAAAGATGTTTGCCATCGTAATAATGACAGTAGCGCACACAAAAGTAGTAGCTGTTACGTGCTCAGGCATGGTTAGAGCTCACACTGCATGCGAATCGCTCTCGAGCCCAACCGAACCGCGCTCTGGCCCACCTCATCCAAGCGGGCCAGGGATGGCTAAACGAACTGTGCCAGGGCACGGAACGGAGCGCTCACACTTGCCAAACGAACCGGGTTTTGAGGGTCAAACGCGCTCAGGCACGGTTCAGAGTGCCTAGTGTGAGGACACCCTTAATCAAATGAACTGTACTAACAAAATAATTCCACCAAGGTTCGTTTCAATCGAACCAAACCTAATAAGTGAACACACCCTTATTCAAATGAACCGCACTAACAGAGCAATCACACCAGGGTTTGTTTTAATCAAACCAAACATGCCAAGTGTGAACACACCCTTAAAAACAGAACATTTCTGGGAGTGTTTCACCATCCAAACTGTCTAAAAACACGCTCTCAACATGCATACATACACATATATACTGTACATATAAACACATAAACACATATATATAGGTAAATGAGTAAATTTGCCACACTAATTGGCATTGTGTCACATCCCAACTCTTTATCATAAGTGTTTATGCTTATAGTTTGCTTAATGAGAAAAACATGGGAGAAGAACAAGGCTGTAATTTCCTGTATCAGTTCATCTGAGGCCAGAAACCAGACTGGTTGAATGGCCTTCTTTGTTGATACTAAGATACGAAGTCGGTCATTTGCATGCAGTGATAAATGTTGTTTACTTTCGACTTACACATGACTGAGACGACAGGTAAGCAGAATGAAAATGATATATGTATGTGCTCCACTGATTACAAGCCACACACATTCAAATACACACACATGGACGAGTGGATATTTCACACTGAGGAGGGAATTATAGTTACATGATGCATTCTGATGTTTAATGATGATGGTTCTGCTGTTAAATATTGAGTTACTGGTTTACATTTGTAGGCCATATAAACTGGGTAATATCCATCAAAACTTACGGCTCATCAGTAGCGGTTAATTTGGGCCATTTCAACCAGTGTGGGCAGCAGCAAACAAGACCCAGCCCTCTGGGGGGAAAAAAGAAAAGTCCACCTACATATTAGCTACAGCCATTCGAAAGAAGAAGGGCGGCTCCTTTTTAACCCAACCACCCCATTTAAAAGTATCTCACCCATTTTTCTCTTTAAGTAGACCTGGAAAGGCAGTTATGGGATTTGGGTCACTGAAATCACACAGTACCTTAGTCTGCACACTCCCCGGGAAGCCTTGCACCCTCTTTACCCCCTCCTTTCACACTAAGTTTGGGGTATGAAGGTTCAATGGCCTCCTGATTTGACACAGTGATGGATGGCAGGGTCTGTATATTTGTGTCTCTATTAATGCAGCAGAAAACGGCTATGTTTGGAGCAGAATACTGCATACTGCATACTTCTATACATTTTTAAGAAACATTATGTGGCAAACACTGGTAAACTACACTCTAGTCACATAACCGTATCATGTTGCATTATGTTTATTTCAGCAAGTGACATCTAGAATCATACAGTGGGTCCAAAAGACCAAATTGAATTGAATTTATCATCCATTTGTATCATTATATAGTTATATCAAAAGCGCTTTTGAATTTTTTTTGTAATTTTCTTGTAAATAATAAGACATTGTAAAATGTATTTTTAAAATAAACTTTTCATTCAAATTGTTATGCTGAAAATTTTATTTGGCGGGGGATCTTGTCATGTTACTATACGTAAAATTATAGCCTATATATCAATTATTTTGCCATTCTTATTTATTTTGAGGATTGCTCTTAGATCACTGAAGCAGACCAGCCTAAAAACGTAACTTTTTGACATAAAGAAATATATTAATAATAATAAAAAATAATATTTAAAAAAAAAAAAATTGATTGGGGGAGGGGGGGTGATGGCACATGGCATACCTTGCAAATGTTAAAATTTTATGTAAATTTGTCATAATTTTTAGCAGTCCAATCAAATAAGCAAAAAAAAAAATTGGCAGAAATACATAAATACATTTTAAAAAATTGTGAGATACAGCCTTTCATGCAGTGTTTTGCTTTGTACATTTTGTAGAGTTTCCTTGTATTCTACGCATGCAGCATATTCACTTTGCATACTATCCACAGTTAACAAACTGCATGTTACTTTCATTAGAAAAACAGTAGACTAGCATATATCTGCTAAAGAGCCTGTAATGTGTACAGTACATCACCCCACTTTAAGGATGTCTTGAAGTCTGCCCTTTACTTTAGGTCCCATCTTGCTTGTGAACACACTCCATCTCTCTCAACCGCTCTCACTTTAGAGCATCTCTGAGCTGTGAGCAGGAATAATATTGAGATTTCCTGTTTCCCACAGTGCAGCAATGGCTAAAGAAACCCAACCGAGCTGCCAACCGGGGAGTTGTGGAAGCCTTAGTAAATCTCACATCAGCCCAACACACACATACACAAACACTTGACCTGACAAAGCCCTCCGTCTCTTCACAAGACAGAGATTCATCCCAGCTCTTCTGAAACATTAAATTTGTACCTGTCAGTGCCTTCAGACCATAGCAGTAGGATTTGGGAGGTAAAAAGCCATTCGGTGCTGCATTTACATCAGAATCACCGCAGTTATGAGATGTCAGCAGAGATCCTTGGAGTGTGTTTTGCGATGCTTATAATGTAAAATAAATCTGTAACAGCAAAATACAAAATATTACATGAATTCAGCTCTATTTGAGTAAAATCTTGTAAAAACAATGGTGTATGGTGTATTAATAAAACAACAAAAATTTATAATTATACTTATATTTTTATAATTCAAAATTGAAATAAGTCACTTAGCTGAAATTCCAGGTTTTCAAAAGATATTTTTTACTAGATGAAAACTTAATTAATTCTGACATGAAATGAACACATATCCACAATGAATTTTTTTTTTTAGCATTAACTAATACAAATTTCAAGTCAGGCCTGAAGTCGTTACGCAACGGCACAGTATGTTTCTATAGAAGTCACAAGTCAATGTAAAATGGGCTATAAGTAGGAATGTATGAAAATGTATTAATCACATTTGTATTGCCAAAATGTGAATAGCTTCCAACAAAACTTAAAACACGAGCCCTTCCCCATAAACTATTTTTTATAGGAAGGACTCGGGACGTTTTTGCCGGGTAATCAAAAGCATGTGACGCATTATGCGCGCTCCAAAAAGCCTCTCACATAATGTCTAAAGGGCTATTCTGTACAGTAATGTCGATGTGTCTTGCAATGAAAAGGGATTAATTCAAACCATAGTCTCGCATAGCCAGATCTATAGTCTCAAATAGCCTAGTCCTACTTTAAAATCAAACTATAACAGTCTCATTTTAATTACCTCATCTGTCGACATGATGCCGGTGAATTGTAGAGCTTGTGCAGACATATCCACATCGTTATGATCAGATGTTTTCTTAACGACTGCTTTCTCACCGCTGTCATTTTGTGTGGAAAGCGCGTGGCACATATTTAGGCTACATACTCATCTAAACGTCGCTCTTAGCAGCATGGAGGGCGTCGGGATATTCGTTAAAAAAAAAACTGAATCGCTGTAAAGGTTACAACTTACAACTTATTTTTACTCCTAAGCAAAAGACGAAAAAGATGTTCGCTAGGCATTGAATTACATCAAAGTCCCTTTAAGACAAGTCATTTCACTCGGCGGCCATCTTTGAAACGCCTCTCGGGCATCCTGGGCATCATGCAGCTCCAAAGCTGTTTGCCAAGCTTTCGATTAAATTTCATATTTGAAATCATTAATGAAATCTGACAACAACTGTCTCATATTTTTTTTTCCAAACGCTCGAAATCATGACAAAAAAACCTGTATTTTTATACTGGATCAAGCTAATGCGCATGCGCAGACCTAAATGCGCATCTCTCGTGCCTCATTTCGGAGGCGCGAGTCTGACTGTTTCTATAGAAACCGGTGCTTCTAACTGCCGCTGCAGTGACACGATGACTTTACCAGTCGGCGATTGGCTCTTATTTAGAAGGCGGGACTTATTCCGCCATTGCGAGTTACACTTTCTCCCATTCAAAACAATACGGGTCCTAACGGTCTATCTCATACCACAAGAAAACAACAAATGGTGCTAATATACACACACGATGTGGTGTAATACTATAAAAAAATATATAATTATAACCTTTATCTCCATACCAGTATTCCAGATGACCAGACGATTCATCTTTTATAAATCGTTAAAATATTAATGTCTGTGTCGCTGTGAGCACGGAGACTGTTGCGTAGACTGTAAGTATTTAAAATGTTTAACTTTTTAAAATGATTGATGTTTAATATTAATAAATTATGCACATAAACGGCCGTCGATGGCATTCTCAAGTGAAACGAGTCGAGGCTTGGACCCGGAAACGGCGTTCCTTACGTCACGACTTAACAAGCGGATAGTTATGGCGATGAGTGTATTTGCATATTTTATTGTATGAATAGGCATGACAAAGTAAAAGTGTTGAAAAGCAGCTGAGGCTCTGTCATTTTTTATTTTACTTTATTTACCTCAGAAGTGTTTACTATGTGGGTGCGGGGAAAATAAAGCACACAAGATGAGACCCAGACGGTGGATTAAGAATACATTTATACAGTGAGTTAACCAAAATGAGAATTTATTTTCATATGGCATGAGAGGCTACAGCTTAAAATCTGTTAAGAGTCCATTTTAAATTTGAAAGTAAATTATAATATCTATTTATTTGTTATATCATAATCTGCGCGACACCGTCGTTGACTTTCTTTGATGACGTTTGCAGTGTGTTCCAAATGAGTGATTATTGTCAGCGAAGTCCACTTCAACGGATATACCGTGCTCAGGGAGTAGGGAGCAGTGAACACTGCGTAGGGACCCTGTCGAATGGAACGCAGCTTCAGTCTCTTGTAGCTACGTTGCGTGTGCACGAGTCACACGTGAACACGAGCAATAAGTTGCTGGCTGCAGTTCACTTAACGGCCACCGGTGTCGCTAACAAGTGTTTTTGAATTCTACATAACTTCAACTGAAGAACGTCACTGTCCATGAACCTAAAGCAATATTCATCAAAAAATAGAAACCGCTGCTAACCTGGAAATGAAAAAGTGGCCATTTTCATTCTGTTCAGTATCTGCAATCTAGGAAATACTAACTACAGTAAATATGAAAAATGAAATTTTGTGGGTGATGTGGTCTATCGGCCTGCCTAAGACAAAGTCTGAGAGGGAAAAAGTCACAAAAGTAGCATGAAATAGAGGCAGGATGAAATGTGGACATATATGAAGAAGGGAAGGAGAACGTTTGAGGAAAAAGTGAAAAGCACACGTCTGTTTCTCTCACATGAAGGCAAAGGTTTAGAGGCCTCAAGTGAATCCAGACCCTGGGTGGGCTGTCTTACCCTCTCCCTGAGGTCCTATTCTCAGGGAACAGCCTCAGAGAGAGACAGACAGACAGAGAGAGAGATGGCAGATTCTTTAAGCAGAACACAGTGGCCAGGCGCTGGTTCTCCATCTCACCTCCTGGCATTCCTCTCAGCTGTCCCACTTATTATTGGAGAAAATTTATGAGGTCATTCATTTAACTGGATTTAAATGACATTGGTTCTGGTTGAGGAAGCTTCATGCAAACTCCAGGATCATGTGGGCTAGAGAAAACAGTCGACCAAATAAATCAGCATGAGGGAGAGAAAGAAAAAAAAACAGAGAGAGAGAGAGAGAGGAATAAAGGAGAAAAATAAGGACAGTACCCAACTATTTTATGACAGGTTTCAGTTTCACTGTTGATATGAGGATGACACCAAATGAAAGTAAAATTTGCTTTGGCGAGTTGGATGGTATATTGGAAAATATTATTTTCTTAATTCAAGTTTTCCAGATATTCTAAACATCTTTAAAATAATACATTTAATAATTTTACTTATTTTCAGATATTATGTCTTGAATAAGGTTTATTTTTCTTACCCCACTGGCAAAATAAGTATAGGCTAAATCTAATTAAATGTAGCTGTTTTCAAGTGGGATAAAAGAGAGAGAAAAAAAAATTCCAGTACATTATCATTTAAAAGTTTTTGAAAGACGTCTCATATGTTCACTAAGGCTGAATTTATATGATCAAAATACAGAAAACAAAAACAGTAATATAATATTATTACAATTTAAAATATCTGTTTTCATTTTAAATATATTTTAAATGTAATTTACTCCTGTGATGTCAAAACTGAATTTTCAGCATCATTACTCCAGTCTTCAGTGTCACATGATCCGTCAGATATCATTCTAATATGCTGATTTGACGCTCAAGAAACAGTTCTTATTATCAACAACAACAAAAAATTCAGGCCCACTTTATATTAGGTGTCTTTAATTACTATGTACTAAGATTTTAATTAATAATGTGATACAATGCACTTATTGTGTACATACATGTTTTTACATGTTTTTACATTTACTTATATTTCAAAATACCTGCATATAATTACATCTGTAATTAAACCTACCCATACCACCAAACCTGTTCTTACCCTTACCTGTATCCCACCTCAATAGCAGCAAAAGTGTTTAACAACACTTAATATAAAGTGCGACCAAAATTCATAATAAATTAATTCCACTGTCACAACAATAATAAAAAAAAAAAAAAGGTTAAGTAAATGTTTTTAATTCAACTGCCATGGAAGGTGTGGCAAAAAGCTCATTTTGGATCATGTGTCTGTACATTGTGGACACATACAGAGTGCAAAAAAAAAAAATCAATAAAGAGAAGTACAGAAAGCATATTCCACAACAGGCAAAACACTTCTGGCACTTTGAATGCCACAATACAGACAAACATACTTCAGAAGAAATATAACTCACAACACAGACCGGTATAGCTGCAGGGCTGAGAAATAGACAGACAGACAGAGAGAGGGATAGAAAGAAGGAGAGAGAGGGTGTAAGAGGAAAGACAAACCACCTGATCTGAGGAATTTTAAAGTCTCAAACCGCACAGGTGTCAGTAGACAATAATCACAGAGTTTCACCATTCCAGTTCCAGACACACTATGTGTGTGTGTGCGTGTGTGTGTGTGTGTGTGTGTGTGTGTGTGCGTGTGTGTGTGTGTGGCTTGCACATAAATGGCTGTGTAGGCAAAGCAGCCTGCATTTGCTTCATGTTTGTTACATTAAAAGTACCAGGAGGAAGGAGAGAGAGAGAGAGAGAGAATGAGAGAGAGAGAATGGACCACCCACTGACTCATTGACTGCTGGAGGAGTGATGAGACCCTGAGGAGATCTGAGAGCTCCATCTAGAAACAGCCACCAGGAGGGAGAGAGTTGCCGTATCCCTCTCACACACTCACGCATGCATGTTGCACACCTACGCATACACCATTGAAAAATGCCAGCAAGATTCCATGCATTTTGAAACGGCAGATGCATTAAGTCACATCATTGTTTGTTTTTCCAACGTGACTCTAAACCACTCCTGGCAAAACACAACATAAATCAAAAATGAAATGCAATTAAAGGCTAATAGCTCCGGTTTAACTTGCATCTTTCCAGATTAAAACATATTAGGCATGGCGGTGGACGGTCACACCTCCAGATCTCTGCCAGTCCCAGAGGAAACTTTTAGCGAAACATCAAGTTCATCTCCGCTGTTTCTCCTAAAATTCCTTAGAAAGAAAGTAAGACAAATGTTGACAATGGTTTCTACACCAAATCCAGTGTTTCACTTAGAAATTGCTAGTAATTTGCACTATTAACTACAAACAAAACAGCAAGCAACACTTAAGTAAACAAATAAATGAGAATTTTTTTAGGGGGGTCCTTTCTTCTTTGATATAGTACACTCTAAAAAATGCTGGGTTAAAAACAACCCAAGTTGGGTCGAAAAATGCAAACCCAGCAATTAGGTTGTTTTAGCCCAGTGGTTGGGTTAAATGTTTGCCCAACCTGCTGGGTAGTTTTATTTAACCCAACTATTGTTTAAAATACTTACTGTATTGCTTGCTTAAAATGAATCCACGTTGGAAATTAACATTAATATGTTTAATAAATTAACATTTATTAATACGTTTTAATGAATAATAATTAAACAATAAACAAATTGCTTATTAATAGATGTTCACCTTTTGATTATTATTGTTGCCTCTAGTAATTATGTGTCTTATTTTTAATTTCGAACCTATTTTGGGTTCACTTTAAGCCAGTTATATAGCAAAAATTTAACCCAACCGCTGGGTTAAAACAACCCAATTGCTGGGTTTGTCCATTTTAAACTCATGGGTTGTTTTTAACCCAGCATTTTTAGTGTATCTTTCTTGATTGATTGACTGACGATAAACAATTATTTTTGTACATGCACATTACATATCATCAATATTCACATTAACATAAATGTACCCACGTTTTCGTCGACAGTCCCTTTGCCTGATGTTGTTAGGCTGAAAAAAAGAATGAAAACGAAGACAAAAGAAAGAGAAAATAACAGGTAAAAAGCATACAGCTCAGTTAAAAATCACATATACTTGCATAAGTATAATATAAACATATTCTCGTAACATATAAGAAAAAAACATCTGTAGGAAGTTTTTTCTCAGGAGAAAAGCAGAAGACTTCAATTTGCTCTCCATTAAATCTCACTGGTGTCTAGGAGAAACAATTGAGATCTCCTTTTTTTTTTTTTTCATTTGAGATCTGACATTTCTCCTTCCTATTTCACAGACTCTTTTTGTATCTCTATTACAAGCCCGTACCTCTGCAAGTCCTCTTCCCCACAGAAACCTCCTAACCTCCGGACAGAGGCCTCCTCCCTGGGGTTGACCCCTGCCGCTCGGGGTCGGCATCCTCAGCGTGCAGTCAGCCTCTGTGGTCTGGCTTCCTCTCTCCGCAGAGAAACCAACACACGCAGCGGCTGCGGCCGCTAAAAGAAAACACCCGCTGCTGGTTTTTAAGCCATAGGAGCTCATCTGCATCAGCAATAATGAGCTTGCTGTGCAGAGCCAGGATAAACACACTTAAAACCACCACAGAAAATCCAGCCCTGATTCAGCAAGGCTTCTGAAGCTATCACAGACCCATTCATCACTGGACGTTTATTTATAGGGGCTAAATTTGGGTGTTTTACGAGCAATAAACATTCTTTACATACAGGAGGATGAACTTAGGACACTGATTTCACCATTGAATCACATTGAAGCGAACGGTTGTAAGTGCAGTTCGTACATCCGGATCTTCATATTTAGTATAAAATAGGGTGCAAACAGAACCAATCATGCCATTCGTTTTGTGAATCTCTCTGGGGTCAAGTGAGGTCATGCATGTACTGTACCAATCACTGAGAATGATTACCAACTCTCTCTGCCAAACTCATATACATTAAAACACATACTCACTCACACACAAACACACACAATGGAGAAATAGCATAAACTTACATAAAAAAGAATTAATATACAGTTACTTATTACTGTAGTCTAACCCAACCCACACCCTAAACCTGACCCTAACAGAGAACTTTATGCATTTAAATAAATAAATATACACCCTAATTCTACCCCTTGCAAACAGCATTTTTTTTGCATGTAAAATAACAAATAATATGTTAGTAGTAGACATGACATGCTTTACAATTTGAAGATATTTTGAAGAATATTATTATATAAAATACAACTAGGTATGGAACAACTTGAGGGTGAGTAAATGATGACAGAATTTTCATTTTTGGGAACTATCCTTTTAAGTACATGAAAAATACATGAAAAAACCTTATTCTGATTATATATATATTATATATATATATATATATATATATATATATATATATATATATACATACACATACACACACACACACACACACACACACACACACACACACACACACACACATACATATATATATATATATATATATATATATATATATATATATATATATATATATGTGTGTGTATATATACACACATATATATACACACACACAATCTAAATCTATTGTAATAGTTTTAATTTGTTCATTTAATTTGTTAATTGATATCAATTGAAATATTTTAAATCATTATTATCCTTTAATTCGAATGAATGTAATTATGTATTTAAATTGAATTCATCACTAAATTAAATTTTTTAATGTTTATAATTATTGTATTAACATACATGCTGTTTTATGATAACATATTGAGTAAGAAAGAAAGAAAGAAAGAAAGACCAAAGTACCTAATATACAAGGGAAAAAAAAAAGACCTGTCACATGCAGCACCTAAAATACACTGCAATAAATAAATAAATAATAATAATAATACATTTTATCTCGGTATTTTTGTCTGGTTTTCCAGTACAAATAACATTCTTAAATCAAGATACATTTACTTAAGAAGCAAAATTACAATTTTTTTTTTTTTTTTTTTAATGTATGTATCAAAATTAAGTGAGTTTATATTTAAAACAAGAAAAAAAAATATTTGCCATGGGGTCTGAAAATGTAATTTAAGGGGGTGGATTAAGGGGGTGGGGGGGGGGGGTATTTTTCTTATTCCACTGGCAGATTTTTTTTTTTTTTTTTCTTGTTTTAAGCAAAAACTCATTTAATTTTGATTCATTTTTCAGAAAAGAAGACTTAATATCTTAAATCATTTAGCGTCTAAAGTAATGTATCTTGATTTAACAATGTTTAGATGTGTACTGGAAACAAGACATAAATACTGAACAAGTGTATACACTTTCCCTCATAACAGTCTTAAACACTTAAACATTTAAGATTCTTCTAAGATAATAAGATTCTAAGATTCTAAATTATGATTTTAATGTAATAGGGGAAAATTATACAATGGATTCATATTTGTCGACCAAAAGAAAAAGAAAAGCATTGATACGTGTCTGCATTTCTATCTCCATCTGCTCTTCCAGCAGCGAGCAGGGCTGTAGACACGAGAGGAAAAGTCAGAAAGCAGCAGAGGCCACTGCCTCGCTCAACATTCCATTAACACGGACTGAAAACCTACAGGCTCTGCCTCTGCAGCCTAATTTGCATCAGTAAACATTCATGCAGCTCCTTCAAAGCACAGCGGGCAATGAGCCATGATGCTGGAATGTGTGTGTGTGTGTGCGTGTGTTCATTTATTGATTCTTGCTCCAGTGTAAATTACCATTGAACTTCATGTTTACAATTCTGCATAAGTTTCCAGTATGTATTTTTGCACAAGGGTGTGTATCTGTCCAACTGTATACACGATCGAAAGAAAGAAACAAAGCATAATCGTGCACTCTAAGTGTGTGTTTGCACACATGCGCCTTCGCTGCCACCCAGGTTGCATCGACAGGTGTGTGAAAGGTGAAGTGGTCCATCATGAGAGAGTGTGAGCCATCTCAGGCCTGCGACCCGAAAACATGTGTGTGTCCAAACACGCCTAATATAGACGAGTCACCTGATCCAACATTAGAGAAGCAGTACTCCTCTGATGCTCACCGCACCACAAACACAAACTTGAACCAAAGTGCCACAGACAAACAACTGAAAGTGTATCGGTTGTGCATGCGAGTGCGCAGTCTGTCTCAATGCGGATGGCAGATTTAGCAGTAGATGTTGCATTTAGCATCCCATCAAAAAATTCTTCATCCATCTGCAAATTTACATATACATAAACAAGAAACATCAGGAAGCAATCCAATGATCTATTGTAAAAATATCCCTACATGTGAAATGAAACAAGAATATAACAATTTAGAATTTCGGTGCGCTTAAAAGCATTCTTTTGAGTGGAAAAATTACATAAAATGACAAAAGCAATTATTTTGATCTTTGATAGACAATCATTACTGGTTCTACATTGGCTGACATAAAACAGGATTTCCATTCCCTTTCCATCTGTCTATGTCCATCCCATTGCACTGCAGATCACTGCTGGACCACAAAGGGGAGCTGCAGCTTTTTGAAAAACTGCAGACACACACACACACACACACACACACTTGGGTTTCTATATTTTATGTGGACTTTCCATAGACAATGATTTTTATACTACACAAACGGTGTATTCTATCCCAACCCTAACCCTTCCCCTAAACCTACCCATCACAGAAAACTTTCTGCATTTTTACGTGTTCAAAAAACATAGCTTACTATGATTTATAAGTTGTTTTCAGCATGGGGACAAAAAAAAAAAAAAAAAAAAAACGTCCCCACAAGGCCAAAGATTTCTGGTATTGCCATCCTTGTGGGGACATTTTGTCCCCACAACGTAGGGAATACCTGAACCACACACACACACACACACATACAAAGTACCAACAGACATGTTACTCCATGTCTAGAAACCCCTGACAAGTCAACAAACTGAAAACAACAATTTCATCATGTCAGCATGAAACTTTAAGATAAAAGAAACTCTAAATAAGACCTCTAGAATAAAGCGCAAAAGTCAACGACACTGCGAGGCGGTCCAAGGGCGTAAACAGGCTTCGGTAAATATCATCACACATGGGCTGTGCCAAATATCCCATGATTCCAAGTCCCACACAAACCCAGGGCTGTGAAGATGAATGGAGGGAGAAATTGGACCCAAACACACTCTGTCTTTTTTTTAACCCTCGTCTCATTACTGTGTTTTCGCTCCTCTCATTTTAACCACATGGGAGGTTACTACAACACGCTGCAGCAAGAGGCTTCGCTCTGTTGTCTGTTTTTCTTTTCTCCGCTCGCCCAAGATTCGCTCCATATTTCAATCTGGGTGAGGGTGTAAAAAGAGGTCTGTGTTGTGAATTTTGTGCAACTGAGAGTAGAAAAGGAGACCAAAAAAACAAATAATATGCTCGCACAAATCACAATTCTTTTGACTAGTGAAAATAGAAGAAAATCCTGAGAAAATCTCAACATTTTTGTGTTGATGTACTGGATACGGGAGGAAGGATTTTAGGGATGCTTTTAAAGTGAAGGGATTTAGGGTGGTGTGTGATTGCATTTTCTAAGGTGCTGAGAGGCAGGTGGTTCAGAAACTGAAATACTGAAATATGCTCAGCACAAGAATAAAAAATTAAATAAATCATACATTTTAAGTTTTTTTTAAACTTTTTTACTTAAAAAAAAATAACACAGACCTTAAATGAAACATTTACAAAATCTTTAAATTAAAGATGAAAATTCTGTCATGACTTACTCCCCTTCATGTCATTCCAAACCTGCATAAATTTATTTGTTCTGCTGAACACAAAGGAAGATATTTTAAAGAAAAATATTACATAGTATTGAAAAAAAAATACTACTAAGTTTGGAAAAACTTGAGGGCGAGTAAATGTTGACAGAATTTTCCCTTTAAATACATGAAAAATGCTCAAGAATGCATTGTGTTTAAGAAATAATGTACAAAATTATTGATTTTATTTGATCAAAAATCTGATTTATACACACATGCACACATATATACATATAAACACACACACACACATATACACATACACATATTATATATATATATATATATATATATATATATATATATATATAGTCTAAGAAAGATTCTATTAAGAATCTAAGAAAGATATGCAACATTAGATCAAAGTTTGTAAATTAGAATTGTAAAAAGATCAAAGACGGAAATATCTTATAATTTAGTGCTTATTGCATTTCATAATAAATAAAGTTATTCACTAACTTTATTTGTACCATTTTTAAGAAGTAAAAAAAAGTCAAAACAGAGGAGGATATCTACTAGTGTAGATCAACTGACGAAGATCTTTGGAATTTAGAAAATGTAACTGCCACAACAGAATGAACCCATTAAAAACAGGAAACGTAATCTGCTGTACTATTTCTCTTAGTCTCAGATGTTTGTGTCACCTACTAAACATGCCTTAATGGATGCGAATGGAGGAAGTGCGTGACAAACATAATATGTGGCTTGTACGTGCTTTGCGAGACACAGCGGTCAATCTCCACCTCTCCCATGACACTCTGGCCACTGTAAACAGCCTTAACACTGGTTCTCCTGGAGTGCCAGGGATTTCCAGAACTGGTAAGGGGGTGTTGGTCCCAGTAAGCAAACGTCAACATGCCGTGCCCTTCACACATAAATGCACACATATACACATTTTCAGACACATCCACCTGCATATGTTTGCAGTGCTGTCAATGACACCAACAGAGTAAAACGCACACTTTCACATTCCATACACATTTAGTGCACAGCACCGTCCGCAGATACCCGACTGGACCACATGCTACCTCATCTCTCAGTGTCACAAAGAGATCAAAACAAACGTGTGGAGGCAGCCAGAGCCAAGATGATGAATAACTCTAATCTTTATCATCTAACCTGCCCTGCCTTCTGATTGGCTGTTTTCTTTCTCATAAGGCTGTGCCACGTTATGACAGTCAGCACTGGAAAACATGAAAATGGAAACACTTTAAAAACACTTTCATTTGCAGTGGTTATGCTTACGGCACTGACTGAGAGTTTATTAATTGAGATTAGAATCTCATATTCCTGTAGCTCAAACAGTAGAGCACGGCGTGAGCAATGCCAAGGTCGTGGGTTCAATTCTCAGAGAATACATGACAAAATGTATAGGCTACCTTAAAGGGTTAGTTCACCCAAAAATAAAAATTATTCCATGATTTACTCACCCTCAAGCCATAGGTGTATGTGACTATCTTCTTTCAGACGAACATTTAAAAATATATTGGCTCTTCCAAGCTTTATAATGGTAGTAAATGGGGGCAATTTGAAGCAAAATAAAGTGCATCCATCGTAAAAGTACTCCACACACCTCTGGGGGTTTATAAAGGCCTTCTGAAGCAATGGGTTTTCGTAAAAGAAATAGCCATATTTAAAACTTTATTAACTATAATAACTAACTTCCAGCAGACAGCCGTACACATCGATTTGTGGTGGAAGAGTAACCCCTGACCCGTCGCATGACGCAATGACAAACACGGAAGTGCAAATGATACAAAACACCAGTCACGAATTAGAAGTCTAAAACGAGAAATTTTAAAAGAGAAATGTCGGAAGATTTCGATATAAGAGAAGAGGAGCTTGAGTTTGTTGCTCAGCCCTTTTTGTTTAAATTGCGAGAGGCATCCAAGCTTACAATACTCCTACATCCTGTGTCATACATCGCATTACGTGTTACTAAACTAGTAAGCAAGTTATTTTAGATTATAACGTTTTAAATATGCATAAATAAATATGGAGTAAATCATGGGGTCATTTTCATTTTTGGGTAACCTATCCTGCAAGTTGCTTTGAATAAAAGCATCTGCCAAATGGATGAAATTTGGTGTGGGGTTTACTTTGACACTATTTTCACAGAGAAATCGCTAGTAAATTTCACACATAATTACAAAGTAGTGACAAGTACCATTGATTTTTTTTTTATTAGAATGACTGACATTGTATTTTCTTGTAAAATGTACTCCAATAATCTTTTATTTACATCATTTTCAGGGTGTATATCTGGGAATGCTCTATCAATTTACATTTGGCGAATGACCAGAATTCTTCCAAATTTAGAATTTCACTCAAACTCCATATTGTTCACAAACCCATGTGATTTCCTGCTCTTCATCTGGATGGCAGAGATGAGGAGCACAGGAAAAAGCCATGGCAATTTCCTGTATGTTTTGCCCTCTGTGGACCAAACTTTATTTTAGTTGGTTTTCCGACCAAGTCAATTGGTCATTGTGACTGGGGGTGATGGGTATAAACTCACCATTCTGAGATTTTAAAGCATTTTATGCTAAATTTAACTCGCATGGATCTTTCTAAATGAACAAGTTAGCCATACGTGCCCATCATGTGCAAAGATCATCACTATGTACCCTCCTTAAAATGGCGAAAACTCTAATCCTATGCATAATGGAGCAGTGTCATCGAATTACACTCCACCAATGAAATGAAATGCAGAGGAAAACAGACAGAAAAGTGAGAGTTTGGGTTTAAAATTAAAAAACAGCAAGACATGGAGTCCTTTACTGCCGTCAGTCGCGGCTGGTCTTTACAGTAGTCCAACACATTCATTCTCTGCATGACCAGCTGAAAACAGGCTCCAGTTCTCAGAAATGGAGTGAAGGTAATAGAGAGGGGACAGCAGCGGTCAGCAGTAGCAGCAGGAGGGAGAAAGAGAGAAAGAACGAGATGAGCTTGCAATCTCTCCAGAATAACAACATGAGACCTTCGCATATTAAAATAAACACTGACTTGTGTTGGTGGAGAGGTCAGGGAAAATGGTGAGATACGAACTCTACATTAGTGATAATTACGAACAGAGATTCTCCATATATTCTATTCAGAGCTTAAAACAAATTAGAGATACGAGACGAAGAAAAGGGTCTTAATTAATTTGGAAGATCACTGTGGCCCTGAGTCCATATCATGGGTTTTTTGTAACAGGAATGCCAGCTATTTACCAGCTGGCCAATGGGAGAGCTGGAGAGGGGTTAGGTGATGATGGGCTTGCCGCCTCTGCTCAGATAGGAAAAGGATACTTTTCAAAAGCTAAAAGCTTTCCCATTTTAAAACAAAGGAGGGGGGTGATTTTTCTGAAAAACCTCATTCGTGGGACATTCCATGGTCTCTCTGTGTTCTGTGAGAAATCTGCTCGACAAAATATGTTTTCGTGACCCTTTCAAAACTGCCTGGATTTATATGCAGCGTGAACCTGTGGAAGACCACTATGGCCACATTTATCACACAGTGGAAAAAATACACGCCAAGTCTAAAATAAAAACGGACAAGAAATCTGTCATAAATTGTCAATTGTCTGCACATTTAACATTAAAAACAGGCACCTATAAAATCATTACCATTCTCCCAAACATTCCCATACTGAAGGAGAAGCACAGTTGGAAGGATTAATCATTGATGTCACAAATATTACATATATTTTGCATTTAGATTTTACAAAGAGAAGCAGGGTTCATCCCAAGTCAGTAGAACCAAAATGTGGAGCTCTTAATAATGAAAAAAATATATATTAATAATTAAAATATGTGATGCAAATTTAGTCTAAAATTGTATTATAAAAATAAATTTAAATTTCCTCTATAAATAAAGTAGCTATAGATCAAGTGCCATCTGGTTTATTGAGTAGCTTCTAGGTTAGTTCACTATGAAATTTCTTAACATTAGTCTATGCAAAACTGTAAGTTGGGTGGACAAATTATTAATAAATACAAGACCTGAAATCTAACGATTAACAGAGTTATTAATAAAAAGTAAACAAAAAATACATGCTAAAAAAGGACATTTACACTGCCATAACAGGTACAATTTTTTGATATTGTAACTCTCTCTTGCCTATAACGCGCAAAATGTGCGTGACAAACTCCTCCAAGGTTAGTATTTGTTTGGACACATGAGGATTACTGATTCATTGTATCCATGACCATTGTGTTTTCACGTCCCTATACTCAAATGACAAAAATAAAAAACGAACAGTTTAACAGGAAACATGAATTTTTGAGCCAAAAAGGAAGCGTGTTTACAGTAAATGTTCTTTAACCATGCCCAGTTCATGTCCCCAGTTATTGTCACATTTCCCGTTTCTGACAGACAGATCCCATGACAGGGATGCTGAACAAAACTAGCAAAACGCTAAAGACACGACATACATCACAATGTGTACAACTTTGCACGATGATTTTGTTTAAAAACATACTGATAACCCCACGCGAGACACTGAGACATATTGATCGATTTGTAAATAGCTAAATTAACAACTGTAATCTTATTATTATTAATTGATTGTTATGATTTTTACTGTTATAACAATGTAGAGCTTATCACCGTGAATAGAAAATATTGTACATATACGAACATACAACTTTTTTCGGCCTTTTCAATCAACGAAATAAACATTTATACATCAATATTTTTTGAATATGATGTTTTCTTTGTTTAGGACTTTCACAACTAATATTGATAGTAACAAAAAAGTAGGATACCACCAACAACAATCTAATACACCAACACAACTACCACCACCCCCAAAATAAAGATTTTTGTTGGCATGTATGTTCATGAAGAACCTTTAACATCCATGGAACCTTTTCAATGCACAAACGGTTCTTTATACTGGAAAAAGGTTATTTAGATTATAAAATGTTCTTCACACTGTGAAATAATTCTATATAATATTGATTCAAAATAATAATGATTCTTTTAAGAACTGTTCACTGAAAGGTTCTTTGGAGAAGACCAGAAATGGTTCTTCTTTATGGCGTCGCTTTATTTTTAAGAGTGTACAACTAACAACAAGTTATTAATATTACTATTACTATAATTACGAAGCAAAAGCCTATCACCAGGAACAGAAAATATTTCACATTTACGAAACTAATTCTAGGAGTAGACTTCAAATCACTATTAAACTAACACCTCTGAAATAGATTTCATTCATCATGCACCAGCATTCAGTCCAACTTTATGCAGTATTAGTAAAAAGACAATTACATATTCAATTAGCCAGACTCTATTTTGGGGGGCATTTTTGCGGTGTATTTTGCTATGTGAAACCGGTCCGGGAATCAAGGGACATCTACTCAGCAACCCAACTGTCAGCGGTCAACTGCTCACTTCCTGCGGGTCTTATTCAGGGATTTGGGCTAATATTTATATAGGATAGGATTTTATATGCCGTCCTCATACATGAATGCTCGAAAATCAGCGCCGCGCGCTCCTCTGACACGCCATGATTTATTATCTGCTAATTGATATCGGGTTCTAATTAACATCTGACCGTTTTCTCTCTCCGGGGTTTTGTAAAAAATTGGAGAGATAGTTAAAAAACGCCTGGAGGCACTGTGAGATACATGCAGTGTGGAAGGATCCCATTCAGGAACACTGGATGCTGATAGACGCAAATATCACAAACAGATCCCGGTGTAAAACATGAAAACGGGGGACTGAAATTGGGCTATGGGGGCTATTTTTGTTTAGGTGTTTGCAATGGCTTTCCCTGCAGGTTAATCATCTTCGCACCTTTGAAAGGATACAGAACCTGTCTTAACATAGGAAAGTTTCTAATGAGGCATCGAGTCTCGTGTTACCACAGCAGAACCCAAAGCCCGAGCGCGCAGGACCACACAGTTCACGGAACACTGAAAGAGTTATGCCCCTTCATAAATATTCATATAAAAATATCAATATCCTCCAGAAAATCTCGTTTTCTTTACTATGATTAGTAAAGTAATAGGCTACTATTAATATTGCTATAACAATAATCTCAGTATTGCAATATATTATATAAAAAAGTTTTTTTTTTTTGTTGTTTTTTTTTTTTTTTTTTGCAGGCCAGTTGATTCACAAATCCCGGCGAATCTACTACTAAATGAAAAAAGAAATTAAACATAAAAAACTTAAATTCATACTCGGGAATCATCGAGAAAGATCATTTTATTTATTTTTTAAAGTCAATAACTGCTTCCCGTAAATAATGACAAGATAGGTTATATATAGCCTATATTTTTTAAATAAATCGATAATCCCATGTGAAAATTCTCCACTAAAATTTGAATTTACATTGTTTTGAGCATTTTTGTTTAGTTAATAAATAGCCTATTGTTAACATAAATGCTGGATTAAAATAAAGTAGGTTATACGGCTTGTCGGGAAAAAAAATAAGGCTTATAAACTCATTTTCTCATATTCCTAAAGGAGCATCCAGCATTTAAAAAACATCCTTGCATTAATAGTAGGCTATATTCGAGTCAATTAATGTTAATATCTTCTGTATATTTGCATAAATGAGCACGTGTTTGCTGTCGTTTGCTTTATCCAGATTATCAACAAAATTGCCGTGAAATAATGCTGAAAAATCATCTCAGAATAAATTATAGGCTTATTAATTAAAACGTTGATCATTTGATCATCCGAACTAAACGAATTGTAAGCAATGATTTTCAACATTAATTTTATAATATCAGATTAAAATAACGTCTAGTAATTGATTGCCCCAAACATTTTGGCTACTGGTATTTTCAAGTGTTATTTTTTTACTGTTATTTTAAACTCCAACTATCGAATATTTTATTCGAGCATCTCCAAATGGTGCTCTGATATTAAAATTAGGAATTAAGTTTAACACAAATAATATTTGCTCTCAATTCGCATATGGAGAACAATAACGACCATCATTACAAAAAGATTCTTTTTAGATAAAAAATAAATACTCAGGCTACATAATCAGTGCTGTGCAAATGTCCTCTAAACGCGTGACAAAATCTATTGCAGACTGAACGTGAACTTGCAAAAAATAAAAATAAAAAAATAAAAATAAATAAAGTTTGGTCAAACAGATTCAAAATCGATTCAAAACAAAACAACGACGCTTAACATTATTTACTATGTCACGAAACTTTTATCCATTCAAGTTTTCAGATTTGAATTCTAACTTCAAGCTTCATAATGTTTGTAATGAAAATTATTATAAAACGTCAGGTGAATAATTTAAAGTCTTTTTATCTCGTATTAACTTGTGTCTTGAGGATAAATGGCTTCGACTTTAGATGTAATACGGTATATCCCGGAAATCATACACACACGCAAACATACTCATACACACCTGGTGGATTCTGAAAGGCGCCGTTGAGAGACAAAACAGGAAGTGTGTCACCCTTGAAAACATCATCCAAACCACAAATTAATGGTGTATACTAATTCCACTAAAGCATAACTTATGCTACTGTATCACTGTGATTTAACTGTGAAGGTCTAGTTTAATACAACGGAAGGTTCAGAAAAAAGAATAGGCTAAAAGAGGAGTTTGCATATGCAAGTAAATATAGCTAATAAAGGCTTTCAATCTTACTAATATACACAGTAGATATTGTCTATTTTAAATACTCTTTTTCTAAATTATAATTTGTAAAGAAAAATACTACGGGTAGATATCCAAAACAGACGGATAAAAAGGACAAAGGGGTGCACAGAATACCCTGTAAGGCAAATTGGATTAAGACAAATATAGGCTAAATGCATTTTTGTCCCAAGGTCGGAATCCGCTGTTGACTGATTCGCTTAAACTTGTACTTGCAGATGCTGTGATCAAAAAAAAAAAAAAAAAAAAAAAAAAAAAAAAAAAAAACAAATTTTTTTTTTTTTTTTTTTTAAGGGAGGGGGGGGGGGGATTTTATCTTAATATTATTATCTGAATATAGCCTACAACTACGCATTTTTCCTTGCGTAAAACCTAAGATCTATTTTCCGTTGCGCAACATGACGGTCTGTCCAGTTTTTTATCAAGCTCTGAATTGTGTCTGTTATCACATGAGTATTTACAAAGGACGCTTCCGACTTGACAGTGATGAAGTGATCTGGAATCAAAAGACACATCTGATAAAAGAAGGAAATACTTACGCACGCCTGCCTCTTGATCGTGCACAAAATCACAATCACTGCAACCATTCCTACAAATAGAAAGAAAAAGAAATAAGGTCAAATTGAGGGATGCGTCACCAAAGGAACAATTTCTTTCTCTGTTTTAATGCTGTACTGCAAAAGTACCTTAAATAAAGATGGAAGAATATTACAGATACAGATACCTTTTTTTATGTCAAATCTGGATTAATCAAATCATGTAAATGGTCCAAACTTGTAGTAGCTAAATAATCAGAAGAGCATAATAGAATAGAATATAAATGACAGGCCTGTTTAGAATAGAATTGGGACACGTGTTGAAATGTTACTAATAAAAACACTAATTGTAAATAATTATTTGAAAACTGCCCACACACCTCGAATCTTTCCTTATAGAAGAAAATAACATTTGTTTATGTACGAACGATAGCATGCTAGGCGCAAGATAAACATCCAAAAACAAATAGTGCTAAGCTGAAGTGAAAACAGTGGTGTCGTTAACTAGGTTATCTCATTAGTGCCCTGCTGCTTTTGCCTGTTATTCAATCGCCCGAGTGTAAATTAGATTCAATCCGGTTGCTATCGCTGCAGGTCAACAAAACATAACTTTTGTTTCTATTCATTAATTATGAACCTTGATAAGCCGATAACCAGTTAGATATTGTATACCAGAGAGAAGGGTCAAGTGCCTAAGCCACGCGATACACTGCTTACGTTTCACGTGCACTTGGCTCATTATCTCGTAGACTTGGACTTGCAAAAAAGCAAACATTTCAGCAACATAACATCTTGCTCGCAGTTATTGCCCATTGAGAACGATACTAGAGTCATTTTTTAAATAAATTATTTTATATGAAAGCAAAATGATCTGACCGGGATTTTGAATGAAATAAAATATAAAAGTATAACCAGTGTACAAGGGCATTGCCCTAAAGCAAAGAAGAAAAGCTTAACTAAATGATTTTAAAATGCGGGAAAACAACCAATGGGTTAGTTATATGCATTCTTAAAGGTTTACATTCTAACGCTGCAGTGTAAATTTCTTAAACTTTCTGAAGTTAAAATATATATATTTATAATATATTTGTTTTAAATCCAGAAACTAATATTACGATCCGAAGAGCCTATACTGAAACATCCAGAATCTTTACAGCACCATGTATCAGCCTGCAGCTCAAAAACAGTATACAGTGAGCCTCAGATGTTGCAAAGAACCACTGAAGAACCTTTGTTGAACGCACTGATAGGTCGACCGCTTTAAACTGGATTCATTTAGCGAGCAGTTCAGTGTGTCTGCACGCAGTTCACTGTGTAGTACAGTTCAGAGTGTATGTGCTTGTAATGCTTTCCACTACCAGTGGGAAAAGTCACAACATATAATTTGCTGTAAAAGTAGGCTATAGCAGGACATCCGCGTGACGTTTTCTTTTTCTTTTCTCTTTTTTTTCTCGCCAGTGAATTCAAATTTGGTACAGTGATTGACAAGGTCCTATTCAAATAAAACATCCCGCGGAGAGCGTGCACACTTTTTTCAACCGTGCACGGGAGGCGTGGAGCTCGCGCTTCTGACATTCTCTCCCGCAGTAGCTCTTCTCCAGCGAGCCTTAATGACATCACCCAGACACCGCGGTTGAAGAAAAGTTTTTTTTTTTTTTTTTTTTTTGAGTGTGTGTGGAAGAGCGATGTTTTAATACAGCCGGACGTGTTCGAGCAGATCTTTTAATTGGAGCATATAAAGCAGAGCAAATTCCGTGGGAATAGTTTGTTTTGAAAACAGTGGAGAGCACCAACATCGCCAAAAGGCCCTTTCTCAAAGAATGAAACTTCGTGTACTTCGAGTTATTGTTTGTACTGTCTGTGTTCTCGACATGGAGTAGCTCGGAAGGGGGTGGAAGCGGTGTTCCTTGACTCGGTTTCTCGCTTATGGACGACAGTAGTCCCCTTTCTCCAAAGGCAAATGCTTTCAGTATTGCCTGTCTGATTTCAGCGAGGGATCAAGCAGGAAACACGACATTTGACAAACACGCCACTAGCCTGGACAAGCAAGTGGTGCAAAACTGCTCCAGACCCATTAAAATGCATTACAGCACTGTCACGCGGGAGATGGAAGGTACGGGCACGATCTTGACAATAACCTTGTGATCATTTGTAGGGCTCGCGCAGTTTGTTTAACACTTTCTCGTCGCGAGAAACTTTCAGCTATCGCCAAAGACACGTGTATTTCAATATTCTAATGCAGAATTCAACACAGCCCAACGCACAGAGTAAATAAAACGCCGCGCGTTCCTCTCCGCGCACTTATTTGTACAACAGTCAGAAGTGCGAATAATTTGTCCTAAGTTGCACATTAGCTGCAACTTGTAAAACAGGCTCTAGTCACTGCATGGTCCTCAAATGACATAAATCGTCCAAGTAAACATCAAGTATACTACAAGCGCGAGCAACGCAAAACGAAGCTTGCAAAGTGCCACAGGAATCTAGGAAGCTTAGATTCCACCTCCAACCCAAGGATGAGCCTGTCAGACGAACAGTGGCACAGATAAAGCCCAACAGCAAAATTGTGAACAAAAGAAAATAGCATTCGAGACATAGACGGGAGACTTGTTCCTTCGCAACTTTAGTTGTTTGTCCATGTTGCGCGGGTGTTTGTTTGCTTTGCGAAAAAGGTTACTCTCCGTCGTGCCAGCTAACCAGTCTATTGTTAGAGGAGGGTGGTGTGGGCGATACACTTATCCAAAAGTAAATGGGTGCCGGAAAGCCCATTATAAGGGGCGCACTTCTCTGTCAATCAGTCTCGTCCCAAGGCGAGGAAAGGCACATTACCTGCAGTTCCTTATCTAAATAGAAATAAGAACCGGTTTTATCGCAAAGGGGAGGCCCTATGTGAGAGATAAGAGAGAAGTCTGGATTTCAGTTTAGCAGAGGGGCAGGACAGAGGCCGCTTGGAACAGTTCACAGCGCACAAGTCTTTGAAAACAACGGACCAAGTTTAGATTATCGGTAATCAATACGAAGCTACTTAGGAAGGCGTTTTACAGGTTCTGCGGGCTTTTTAAGTACTTCACCTATAGGCAATATGCGTTAACCTAGAAGGAGACCATCGTTCTTGGATACACTCATAAAAGCAGGAAACTTTCCGATACGCGACACACTTGAGGACATCGTAAAATTACTCTATATTTGATAATCCTAAGCGAACTCCTGCATTCACTTGCATATTGTTGCTTTTAAACTCGAGTCCTGCGCAAATTGTAAACCCAATTTTTGGAATGATTTCAGCAATATCAAGCCCGTGGCTGACGCAGCTGTCCCATTTTTGCGATGTTGCAGCCTTCACGACCAGCAGCCTGAGCAGTCTCAATACGCCCGGGAGTTATCATCTCTCTCCTTCGCCTGGGGATCCCTACAGCCATCATGAAAGCCAGTTTGAGCCGTGCCCGGCTGCCCAGCACGGCTACAACTATTCCGGATCCAACCCAACACAGGCCCCGGCACAGGGAGACACCGGAACGTCCAACTGCTCCTCGTCGTCTTCAAGCTCAACGCCGAACAAAACGCTGGTCAAAAAGAACCCTAAAGTAGCCAATATTAATGTACAGTTGGAAATGAAGGCGCTCTGGGATGAATTTAATCAACTTGGAACTGAAATGATTGTCACAAAAGCTGGGAGGTGAGTTGACAGGTTTCTATACAAAACTTTTGAGATAATTTGACATCAAGTTGTTGTTTTAATACAATTTATCGACATTCATGCGGAGGAAATTACACTTGTAGACTTGTAGTGATTTTTTAATTTAACACTAACAAACGTATAATGTTTAACAGAGCTACAATTAAATATCCATTTCAATTGTTTGAAATGTAAATTAAACTTCATAATCAATCTACTTGAACTACTGACGTGTTAAGCATTATGTATCGTTTGTTAATTGATTAATAAACCATTTTCAAATTCATTTCAAATCTGTTTCTCGCACGGGAAAGACACATTTATCATTGTATTGTCAGAAAGTTCAATAGGTCCGATTCTGAATAAATACCCTTAACAGTGCATTAGCTTAGCACAATCATCATGGCCATTTAAAATGAAGTGTAAACAGTTCATTGTGTGTATTTAAACTGCGATAAGACAGATAGCATGAGATAGAGTACATTTTTAGCTCACCTGTGTGCTAAAGGGTTCCTGACTGGCTTTCACGATTAATATGCATAGCTATAGTGTCTTATTTGTACAGCCCGGTCTGTTTATTCAGGTGAACGTCGAGTTTTAGCTTGCATTTACTTCGTGCAAAACAGACCGTGATTAAATGAATATCTACATATACACTAAATGACTAAGATAAATGCGCGCGAGCGTACACACACATACAAATTCACACATGTATTTGGATATAACCAGGCCTCAGTCAGGAAGTGTTATACTTTGATGCTCCAAGGTACGTTTCTATCTTTTAAATAAAAATCACATGTGGCAGGAGGGAGCTGAACGACACTTACCATAATTTTAGAAGCATCTGCGTAAATACTGACAATGAGGTCACTAGACCACTACATGGACCGTTCATCTAGTTTAGTGTTAATTTCTTGCAGCTGCTGTGGCCTACTTTAACTTGAAGCAGTTCAGTCAGTGGTGAATAAAACATTGCAGGCATCGTAAAAAAAAAAATTGGCTTTTATACTGATTGGTAGCCGAACATAGCGATAACACCAATCTTTCTGTTAATATTAGCTAGACCCCATATGTCGTTACACATAAAAGTGCATTTTTCCAAGGTCTGTAATATTTCAGTCTAATTTGCTTTATGGCTCAAACATTCGCACAGAACATTTTTTCTTTCACGATGCATCAGCTTTAGCGTCACTATCCTTTCCAATTAATTTACAGGCCTATACAGATGAATGGCTGCACGTCTGGAAAAAAAAAAGAAAGGGGAAAAAAAACTATACACATTACAAATCTTTGGAAATAGATTTTTCGCTTTAAAGTCATAAGTTTTAAATCGAAATACATATTTTGTTTGCATTCATTTAACATCACAATTTCTGCCATATTTTTATTCAATCTTTGTAAGGTTTCAGCTAATTTTTTTCTCATCAGTAGGCCGGATTGAATTAAAAGTGGTCGAAAAGTGCATTGAACTTACCACTTCAGCTAACTTACCACTGCAACTTTAGCACCAACTTGATTTCAATAAATTAAGACAGCTTAATTTTTTTAAATGGTTTTTTTTATATATATCTATTGAATGTCAGCAAAACAGACAAGAAAAACTATTAGAAAAGAAAGAAAAGAAAAGAAGAAAATCTGGGATTAAGTTTGATTAAATAATACATTAAGGTTAATATCCAAATATCTCAAATGCATTTGTGACCAACATAAAAAACAATTTTTTTAGCCAACAATTCATAAAAAAAATCATTAATAAAAAGCACGGTTCAATCTGCAAAAACAATGTGCTTTTCTTCATGGCCTAAAGACGCATATTAAGATTGATCTTAATTTAAATGCTTGGCTAAACATTATCTGCAATATGGCATAAGAGGGTTAGGTTAGCAGCATTAATGATGACTCTTATGAAGAGTCACGGCTTTGAAGCTAAACGGTGGAAGATGAGGCTATATAAGAGAAAGATGAAGACATACTATAATAGTGAGACATATTTTACCTGGTTGTCCGTTTACGTGTGTGTGTACGCGCGAGGTCATCTGTCATTCCAAAGGTGCTCGCTATACACTGAATCTAAGGGAAGGCACTTTAAAAGCTACTTTAGCTTCACCTATCCACAACTAGCGCCATGAAAAGACACTCGCGTTCACTGAACAATGATTCCAGTATCACTTTCACTGGTATGCAGCATGTGGTGTGCCTGTGCTTCAGAAGGCTGCATACAGAAGGGCTTATGGTTTCAGAATAATGTATTTGTCGACCCACATTTGAGCACAGCGTGCGTTCTTATGTGTTTGTTCTGCATAATATACGAATGCATCCTTGTGCGCAGGCCTGTGTGTGTTTGTGAAAGAGTGTTTCATAGTAGGTCCAAAGTGTGCGGGTGATCATTCGCGCGCGTAATACAGGCCTAAAGTTAAACACAGATTTAGAGTCAGTATACAAATGTATGTAGCCTATAATTGGTATTCCAAATTGTTAGCAACATATACTGCGGCATCATAATGAAAAGAGTCTAATTAGAGGAAGATTTATATAAAATGAGTTCATTAATAGAAAACGTAGTATATGTATAACCAACTGGTTGCATTCTCCTCTCCAGACGAATGTTTCCTACATTTCAAGTCAAAATATTTGGAATGGACCCAATGGCAGATTACATGCTCCTGATGGATTTCCTACCAGTGGATGATAAACGATACAGGTATGTCATAAGTCTACGTAGTACTATGCGCATACTATACACCACTGTCTGCATCAAAACGAATAAACATATTTCGACGTTACATCAAAGTTTTATTACTACTTGAATCCGCATAATGTCATATAGTGAATCATATTTATAGTGAATATTATTAAAGTGTTACCCAAAGAGCACAACATAACTATCTGACGTTGCAAACGGAGTACTCATTCTCTTTCTTCTCTGCACTGAAGGTATGCCTTCCACAGTTCATCGTGGCTGGTGGCGGGGAAGGCTGATCCAGCGACTCCAGGAAGAGTGCACTATCACCCCGACTCACCTGCCAAAGGAGCGCAGTGGATGAAACAGATCGTTTCCTTCGATAAATTAAAACTAACCAACAATCTGCTGGACGACAACGGACATGTATGTGTTACTTAGTCCTAAAAATTAAATGTTTACTATTGTAAATTGCCTTTAATTATAAGATTCAGCTTTTGTCATAGGCCTATTTAATTTTTATTTGAGAACAGCACAGACCAGTGGAAGATTGAGAGTAAAGTACGCATGTGACAAATCTGCACATTTAAAGGCACAGTATTTAATAACACTAAATAATTAGTAGGAAATAATTAGTGTATGCCTATTTATGACTCTGCATATTTTGGACCTTAATTGTGCCTACATAAATTAGCATGGGAAACATAGCTAATGATGATAGCTAGCCTACATTAATTGTCAATGTTTATTTAGACTTTTGCTTCCTACTTTTTCACATTTAAAATTTAATGTAATGTTATTTTTAATTTTTAATAAATGTATTAAAGTACCCTACATTTTCCAAATAATGAGTTTATATCTACTCGTAAAGGGCGACACGTAATTCGCCTCAAACGAAGCGATGACAGCGTGCCTGATTTCTATTTTTTAATCGTGTTAAATTATATTTATTGCTCTTGCAGATCATACTGAACTCAATGCACAGATACCAGCCCAGATTCCATGTGGTCTACGTGGATCCTAGAAAAGACAGTGAGAAATACGCCGAGGAAAATTACAAGACATTTGTTTTTGAGGAGACCAGATTTACCGCCGTCACAGCGTATCAAAACCACAGAGTAAGTGCTCATCTCTGACACTAATTACTGATTTTTTAGAGAGACCTTCCTGTTGTCACATATAGGCTACAAACTGGTTGTAATATTATAGTAGCCTAATCACAGAATTAAACACACTAGTAGGCCTAGTCTATTTTACGGAGAAGTGCTTCTGTACTTATTTGCATGTATGACTATTTATTGTTTGTGAATCATGGCGGTTTCCTAAACCACGATCCTATTAAAAATAAATCCGAGTATTGTGAGAATATTTTTAGAACCGAGTTGGTGGCTTCTTTAAAATGCCAAAAACCTTTATATCATTTTTAAAAGAAACTATTGTTTTTATATGATTTCAATTTATGCTACCTTTGAAAGCAATACGCAGTTATTAGGCTATAATTAACACGCCATTCTAATTACTTTGAACACATAAATACTCTTTATAAAAAGCAAAATTAAAATAAAATTTAAAACGATACACTTGACTAGTTGAGCTCTAAATAAAGACTGCGGTGTCACTGATGCTCTCGCGCAGCTGTCCAGTGTTTTTCTTCTCTTTTTTCATCCGTCTTTCCTGCTCTGTCTTCTATCAGTTTGACCTCTTGATCTCCAACTCTCACCGCGGGCTTTACATTTGTTTTTCAACTCATTCCGGAAAATCACGCACACATCTTCATCACAGCGCTTTTCCACAGCCATGAGGCATTACCTCGCGCGTTCATATTTAACATAAATAGTTTCCAGTGTGTGTCCAAATAAATGTTGAAATGTGTTATTGTTAATATAAATACAATCGTCGAGTGTCTACGCCCTTTCAGGAATAGCGCACATACATTAACATTGTTGTATACGCGATTAATTGGAGCGTTACGTGGCAGAAAAATTAGTTTACAATTTAAAAAACGCCTTATAATAACACAAGCTCTGGATTGGACTTTGAGAAATGATTATCTGTATAAACAATTTCATTGTCCGAATAAAAATAAATGAACAATATTGGAGGTCAATACCCGAATTTGTTCATTAAGCAACGCCACATTTTTCACGTTTTCACTTTTTCCTCTCAGATAACACAACTGAAAATAGCCAGCAATCCGTTTGCCAAAGGCTTCAGAGACTGTGATCCTGAGGACTGGTGAGTTTTTCTTCTTCTTTTTTTTTTTTTTGGCTGCTGCTCAACTAAAATAAATGTATTGGAAATATTAGAAGGACATTTGATTTTTATATTGAACAATCAAATGCACATTAATGGCTATAGAACATACAAATATGCATTGAAACTGCTACATTTTTTGCTAACTTAACGATTAAAATAGTAATGAACATGTACACTCTTAAAAATAAAGGTTCCAAAAGGGCACATTTTTGGACGTTTTCACAGCAATGCCATAGAAGAATCATTTTTAGGTTCCCCAAAGAACCTTTCAGTGAACAATTCTTAAAATAATTGTTTTTTTCTTAGTGTGAGAAACAATAATCTAAAGAACATTTTTCCACTATAAAGAACATTTTGTGCAATGGAAAGATTCAATGAATGTTAAAGGTTCTTTATGGAACCATCGATGTCAAAAAAGAACCTTTATTTTTAAGAGTGATTGCCTTGTTAAATATAATATATAATAATATAATTTTTACAATATGAAAAAAATCCTGTTCTAATATATAATTTTTTTTTTTTTTTTTTATTAAAGTAACTTAGTTAACCAATTAACAGGTTTTTACTGTTACATTTTGATATTCTCTTTAAAATTCTATATATAGGGCCTACATATGCCAAAATAAATAAGTTGAAAGACGATGATTTATGGCTCTGAATGACAATTATATTTCTGCTAGAATACCATTAGACATACCACTCATTCATACTACAAAACAATGCATTCCAGAACATGTCACTGATTCTATCTTGCCTGCTTTTCCAGGCCCCGGAATCACAGGCCGGGCTCTCTGCAAATCATGAGTGCGTTTGCTCGAACCAGGAACCCCATGTCCTCTCCCCCGCAGCAGAATGGCACAGAGAAAGGTCTGTATATAAAACACGGCTTACAAAATCTCATTTAGCACGAAAAAAATATTCCTGAGTTTACAAATGAACATTTCTACAATATGACAAGACGAATGGTCACATTTGCTGTATGGATAATATTGTGTGCCTATTACACATTTAAATCCATTACTGATCAAACAGTCCGTACAGGAATGTACACTCACATGCGTAAACATTAAACCGTATTCAGCTGTGATTATCGTGTAAAAGCCAAATCGCTAGAAATGAGCAACAGCCCCAAATAAAGGCAGTTAGGATTTTCAGTCGAGTAATGGCTCCGGTCTGTTTGGTCTCTCAGCATCTACGTTCCACTGCGCAAAAGAGTTACATTTGTCTAGTTGAGCGCTGCAAATTTCAATACACAAAAGTTTGAACAGCTGCATGCCTGGAGGACATGCTCAGACTGAGACTTTTTCGGTCCTACGCTCTGTGTAAAATGATTTCCTGTGAGAATTTACCTCTTTGGCTGAATGACACTTATGACTTATCCTGCCAATCAACCTCAGCACATCTCGTTTCACAAACGAACTAAATTACACCGCTTTTCACTCCAGTTCAGGTCCCTGAACTCATTGTCTCTGGGCTTCCTACATTTGTAAAGAGCCATTCAAAACTCTGCATCTATACACAAACACACTCATAAAAAAATACAGGTTTCGTTATTGGCATCAATGGTTCCATGAAGAAACTTTAATGTCTAAGAAACTTTGCCATTGCACAATTTCTATGACGAATGGTCGAATAATGACAATTACACAATTACACACTGTAAAAAAAATGCTGGGTTGTTTCAACCCATGATTGGGTCAAATATGGACAAACCCAACTGTTGGGTTTAACATTTTCATTTTAAATATTTAAACCAATGATTGGGTTTGTCCATATTTGACCCAAACATGAGTTGAAACAACCCAGCAGTGTAATCCATTCACAAACAAACTAAATTACACCACTTTTCCATTCATTGTCTGGACTTCCTACACAAAAAAATGCTTGGTTAAAAACCACCCAAGTTGGGTTGAAAATGGACAAACCCAGCGGTTGGGTTAAATGTTTGCCCATGGGTAGTTTTATTTAACTCAACTATTGTTTTAAAGTTGGCTTAAAATGAACCCAAAATAGGTTGGAAATTAAAAATCAGACACATAATTATCAAAAGGTAAACCTTTATTAATAAGCAATTTAAAAAATGTCTATTATTTTATTATTATTTAACCCAAACGCGGGGATTTTCCATATTTACCCAGTATTTTTTAGTGTAGCAATGTAATAGAAAAAACATTTTGGGTTCTCCAATAAACCTTTCTGTGAACAGTTCTTAAAAGAACATTTTTTTTTAGTAATTATGTGTCCGAATTTTGGGTTCATTTTAAGGCAGCCAGATAGTAATTTTTATACAATAGTTGGGTAAAATAAAACTGCCCAGCACATTGGGCAAACATTTAACCCAGTCGCTGGGTTTGTCTATATTTAACCCAGCTTGGGTTGTTTTTAACCCAGCATTTTACAAAAACCTCTTTTTACATTTTTTTGTTTTTTTGCAGGCCTCTAATCAACAGTGTGATTGTGCAAAATAATCCTAAAAATATGACTTGCACCTGGTTATATCTTGTACGAAATCTTACACTTTTTCTTTTTCTGTCCCGAACACAGAGGACAGCAGGCGAGAATACGATCGTGACCCCAGCGGCACTCCCCTCCATTCCGACCCCGCTCACCAGCTGATGTCCCGAGTCCTCAGCCCTGCCCTTCCAGTCCTCGGCGGCCTACACGCCGTGCCCCTCACAGCCGGCCCGCGCAGCCCACCCCACGAACTACGCCTCGACGGACACCCCCAACCACCCGACACCCTGCACCATCATCCGTACAAGTATCCCACCAGTTACGAACACTATTTGGGAGCCAAAACCAGGCCGTCCCCGTATCCCTCACCGAGCATTAGAGGCCACGGTTACCACCCCCACATGAACCCAGCCACAGCCAACATGTACTCTGCAACAAGCGCGCCGACTAATTACGACTACGGACCCAGATAATGACTCAATCGGAACACGACTGAGAGCCACATGGGACAAAACATTATGGGGGGAAAACCTCGCACACACATACCTTTGTGTCCCAGATTCACGAAACATGTTGAGTTGGGCACATCTTTTGCAGTGGCTTCTAACAGATGGAAAGTGAAGCTGCCATATTTATTGAAGGGAGAAATGTCACAAATGTCCTTGTGGAGCATAAGGATGAGCTCAACATTAGCTCTGGACGGACTCAGAATCAGAACAATAGCAGTGCACCTGGAAACTGCAGTGTTTGGAGTAATGAGGAGGACAAAGACTTCTAATGCATTATCACGGACTGGAACTGAACTTTTGTGTTGAATGCACTTTTTGTTTTTGCTTTTAAAAAGCCATAAATTATATATTACCCTTGAGCCATCGAGCTTCTATAGATGGAATATTTGCATGTTGCGCTGTTTTGAAGGTGCTGAAATGCCCTGAAATGATTTTTTTTTTTTTTTTTTCCTGGTTGAGAATGAATTGTTTTTTGAAAATGCTAGACCACCTTTAGCAGGTCCTTGAAGCTTGTAACGTGGCACTGACGTACAGCAATTCAAATAAATAAATGAACTGAATGACTGTGCTGAACTTGTAAAATAAACATTAAATATTTTACCTTTAAACATGTTCCATTGGCATTTGCAAATTTAATTCTTTCCTTACTTGGAGGAAATGCAACTCCTTGCTTTTATTCTCCTCAGAACTCCAAACATGTTTCATTTGGAAAGAAATTATTGGTGCATTATCAAACAGAGAATTGTAATATTGACAGTTTGGGCCTATTTCAACCTCAGAACGAAAATATGCATCTCCTGTGACAGGAAAAAAATATATATATTATTGAAAGTAAAATATTTATCAGTTAAAATGACTGACTTGATGACAAAGAAATGGTAGAATACTGCTAAATTGTAATATTTATTACTTAAAATGTTAATACTTTTTTTAAAAAAAAGGTTTGCTTTAACCATAAAGCCATGGCTGAAGTCAATATTCAAATTCACCTAGACTCGCATGCAGGCTACTTGATGAATATATAAATTAAAAACGAGCTGGAAAGAAAAGTATCCATGTTACGCAAAGAGAATTAATAACAAGAAGACCTAATACTAACAGTGTATTTACGAAAAGAAATGCACAAAATAAGTAGGATATAATATTTATGTAATTCCACTGTAACATGAACACTGTAAATGAAAGTGAACCGTTATTAAAATAGATTAGCCTAATACATTAAACTGCGCTTGGCAGAATATCTACTGTTTCTCCGTACACAGTGATTTAGGTAATCCCATGGTAGAGGAAAGAAACGCTTGCACACCATTTGACCTCTGACAGCTAACGACTTTCTGAAGTATCAAAGGTTAAACAATGTTTCCAGCCATTTGAGCGACGACTAATTGGTCGTATAATTTTTTGTTGTGGTAACAACTCGATGCACACTGGGACAACCCACGTAGGCTTAAAAGGGGCTTTTCAAATTGTTCTGCGTTAAAAAGGAAAAACTGAATTAGGAAAAACAAGGGCAATGAAAAACATTAAACACGAACTAGAATGGCATTATTTTTACGTTTTTTATGCACGCTAAATATATTGCCAAAAAGTATTCTTAATGTCATTATAAAAATATTTATATTTCTGGCCGAATTATATTTAGCCTACATTATAGGCTATAAAGCCTATGAATTAAACATTTAAAAAGTAATGTTCTTCTGATTCTCTATTTATTTATTTTACAAACTAATAAATAAATATATAAATCTAAAATATATTTTAAGATAACTGTTAGGCTATTAGCTATTAAAAAAAATAGTCAAAATAAAATATTTAATAGGCCTATAGGCTATTAATTAATATTTCATTTTACAACAAACGCGTAAAAACAAAGACACTACAGCTTCATATATTGATAGCCTATACTAATTTGTCATTAAATCATATAACAATCCGTAGGCTACATTGTGAAGTGAAGCGCACATGTTATTTCCCTAGTAGCTACATTTGTGGCCGGAAGAGCCCGTTTGGAGGATTGGGCCTCCCTTCGCGTGAGCCTGTTCCCGGCTAGAGGTAATGAGTTTGGCCCATCAGGAAGATGGGGACACCCGGACCCATGGCTCTTCCGTCAGGGGTCTACCCATCTGTGTTTTCTCTGGTAGCGCTTCGCCTTGATGAGAGGGGCCGACAGGGGCCCACGGTCGCGCAGCCTGTGTACCTGCATCCATGAATGACGACTGACGGCTGTTTCCAACAATGACCGCTTCGAAAAATGCTCATTATTTATGGGCCGAAATGCAATGAAAATTGTATCGTCTTTGAAGTTCAAACATGATGCGTCAGAAGTTCAGCATGAAAACAGCGTTTGATCCAGAGGAAATACCTGCTCTTCGAAAACACACACACACACACACACACACACACACACACACACACACACTGACTGACAGATCTGAGTAATTATGTGTAGGCTACAACACACGGATTCGGCATTTTAATGCTACAATGTCAACAGTTGCTATTTAAAAATGTAAAGGTAAAAAATTATATTCAAGTTAAATTAGATCCTAATATAATTCATTTAAAAAGAAACGTGTCAACGTAATAATTAAATAGCAGTGCGTTTGTACAAATTGACAATTTAAAATAACTACTTAAATTCAAAAATCGCCCAAAAAATGTTAGAAACTTAAATCCAATATCTGAGATTATTTTATTGTTATTATTCATTAGACCTATTTTTTTCAAACTGGGGTAGGCTATTTCCATGCAAAGCCAAATTAAATGAAGTAAAAGCCATATGTAAAAATAAAATGTAGGCCTATATTTACCTATAAATATGTCTAATTATCGATCTCACGACGCGCGGAGACAAAACGACATGCCATAAAGCACTGAATATTAAACAATATTACAGAAGTGACGCCTGCTTAAAAAGGTAATATATGGAAACAGAAATCAACATAAAAATCCTATTGCCTATAATCCACCTTTAGGGTTTGTAACCTTTTCTGGCGCAAGGAGCTCAGCCATCCAGAGCATAAACTATAACATGCTTACATTTCTCATCGAAAAATATTGCATTATGCCAAATTAATGTTGACCCAGTTTCTCATTTAACTGTAGCCTACCTTTATGTCTTCTGCATGTTCTGGATTCATCATGTAGTTGTTACGACTGTCCAAATCTTTTGTGTACAGAGAGTGTCAACGAATCAACTGAATAGAAACATTAGTAGAAAAATTAGGCTAACCACATTTTAAAGTACATTTTATTGTATAAATATTGTTTTATATATTAGCGCATGCTGAAAGGCTGAAAGGGTTTAACTCACCGCACATGGACATTTCTTATCAGTCGCAGTAAAACAACACACTATATGGCTAAAGAAAAAAAAAAAAGAACTGGTAATCATCTGACACAGGGTCGCATCTGGAACATCTGTTGTGACAAGCCTATCTTTTGTGTACATTTCTCTCGCTTGGCACATCCAAAGACAGCTCTTCAAAAAAAAATTAAGGTGGACCAACCCTGCAAAGATGTTTACCTACAGCCATGCACGTGTTTCACATTTTCCCGCGTTTTTTTTTTTTTTTCATCGAATTTGTGTTCCATTTGTCAACGCTGCATATAAAAACAAATCACCGCGTGCTTATCTCAGACAACAGAAATCGTTTCATTCCGACTGAGCTTGCCAACATATAAATAATTTACTATAACACAAGCAGTGTTGAGTTTCTCTCATTCAAAGGGCCATTTCCTCAGACTGTGATTACCTGGATTATTATTTGTTTCCAAAAACTAACATCTATTCATCCAGTCTTACCATAAGAGTATCTTTAAAACAGCAAAACATGCCATGTAGAGTCTGTTGTGGGGGACTATGAGTTTGTTTAAGCTGGCGTAGAATGGTCAGGTGACCTCTGACCCCTCGTGCTATAGACAGGCGTGTGTCTGTTGTTCAGCGAGTTGCAGGTTTTTGTCAGTGGCCCGTGTCGAGGTTCTGCTTATACCGACTGCTTAAGTGATCTATTATTGACTTGGGAGGTATAAGCTGAAATCTCCAGCAATAGACGCTTATGTGCTTATTCACAGAACGGATGGAAGGGACCCCTGGCATGGCTTTGTTGTGCCCCCCTACCAAGTCTACAAAAGTAGGAAGTGATTACCAATCGGACGAGCTCTACAGAGGTCATGGACAGAGGTACGTGAGGGTCCACAGATGACAAGGAGAAGGCTAATGACCAGGCGGACTGTGAAATGAACTGTTTTGTCTTCCTCTCCGGCCGGCGACTCGCCCGCTGTTGTTTTTCCTTTAAAAGGATGGCCTCCAAGTTCCCCGAGCTTCCTGTACCGTCTGATGAGATATTCCAGTCTGGGTATGTCCCTAGAGACACGTGCTTTATGGGGCAGAACGGCTGTGGGCCGTTTGAAGTTCCACCGCCATCGCTCTGAGACGCATGAAATCCCACTTAGCTTAGTACCATAGACGGCTATTATTACCGCATACGCTGACAAAAATATCCACTTTCAAACTCTCTGCATGTTCGTCAACTAATATTCATGTCTGTTTTAAATAATCAGGTTGAGTTACCAAATATCATGTTTATTGCCTTAATATGAAAACCAACAGTTTTTGTTTGAATCTTTTTTAAATTTTTCACTGAAGAACACTTAAGAACAGAGATGGGAATTGTAAGGACTGTATTGATTCATGAGGAAGTAATGCAATATTTATATAATTTACTATCTTCAGTATAACCATAGTTTCCAAATAATTTAATTACTTCAGATTTCAACAAAAACAGATATAACAAATCAGAAATCAAAGCAATTAAGAAATATAGTTCTTGAAAGGATTTTTACAAACAAAAAAAAGAAAGAAAAAAGAAGAATCACCAAAAAGAATCCTTTCATAAGAGTCATTCATTTGAAAATTGGTAACAGAACTAAAAGTGATTTTGGAACTGGTTCTGAGTAAGAATTGGCTCTCCGTTATACTTTGGTTGATTGGAATTGACGCCTACTTAAAGGGATAGTTCACCCAAAAATGAAAATAACCAAACAGTTGATGGAACCCATTGACTTGGAAAACAAAAATCTATGG
The DNA here is from genome assembly GCF_018812025.1 of Megalobrama amblycephala. Lineage (NCBI taxonomy): Eukaryota > Metazoa > Chordata > Actinopteri > Cypriniformes > Xenocyprididae > Megalobrama > Megalobrama amblycephala. The sequence goes on from NC_063047.1 coordinate 32,814,705, forward strand.
AAGTTAATGGGGTCCCATCAACTGTTTGGTTACTGACATTCTTCAAATTATCTTCTTTTGTGTTCAGCAGAAGAAAGAAATTCATACAGGTTTGGAACAACATGAGGGTGAGTAAATGATGACAGAATTTTCATTTTTGGGTCAATTATCCCTTTAAGAACCTCATTTACAAATAGTGTAAACAATCCTAGGTATCAGTTTTCCTAATGTGTTGCCTCAAAAAAAGTAGAAAAGAAAAAGAAAACAAAAAGTACAGACTACTTTGGTGAGTGAGTTGTCCAGTTTTCACAGAGCAAAAGCAATAAATACAAAAATAACTAGTTTGTCTTTTAGCCACATCCGAACACAGAGGTCAGCCTTGTCTTAAGGCTGAAAATAGAGCCGCCTTCATCAGCTCATGAGCTTAAAGGAAGAACGAAACGAAACTTGCTCAATGAATCTTTCTAACAAACAGGCCTGTCTGCGAAGCCTGAGCCCTTGTGATTAACCCTGTGTGATGTATGCAGGTCAGTCCAGAGGGCAATCGTAAACTCGGAGGCAGATTTAGAAAAACAGTGCTGGATTACTTTGCCGCTCAGGTGCGACTTCAAGAGCAAATACACCTACTGAAGCACATCAGCCTGGGGTAAAGCAAACAGATCGGAGCGGACGGTTTAAGCTCTGCCTTTGACAATAAAACATGTTTAAATAACTATTGGCCATTGTGGCAAACTGCAACAAAACACGGTGATGGAGTGTGTTAATATTAGCTGCTTTTGCTTGAGCATTTCACCAATAGGAACTCATTTGGTTGGACGCTTCAATAACGGCAACCTCTCGCTAAATGCGATGTTGTGATGGTGCTCCGCCTCCGAATGGCAGTCAGCCACTAATTTAGACGCGTCCATTCAAAGAAAAATATATTAGCACCACGTTCAAGTATGTAAATAAAGTCAGGGTAATTTACGACAATCAGTTTGAAGGAAATGGCAAAGTGGGCCTCTGTCTTTCAAACTCAACTTTCGCTATATATAGACCACACACTGATCCGCTGGTCCTTGGACCCTGCGGCCAAAAGTCTCTGTGGGGGGTCCTGATGGTCTGAGAAGGCCACACTATTCACCATGTCAGTATGATGTTGCAGAACAGCCAGTGGCTTCAGTTTCTTCAAGCCAAACACTCTGATGTTGTTGTCCCAGCCCGCCGTTGCTAGGATCTTGCCGTCTGCGCGGATACGTAGCTGGGAGACCCCAGGATTGGTCATCTGAACGGAGTCGCGCATCTGTAAGGGAACACAAGTCAGACATTAATCCAAATGAGCTGCAATAGACAAATGCAAGACTTTAATTAACAAACGGCCCCGATGGAGTCCCTACGATTTCATCATGATGGCAAGTGAATTGAATATCAGATGCGAAATGAATCTCGATAATTGTCACCATACGTGCTTATTCGTCTCAGGCGGCTAGAAAGGATTATCGTTTAAATGCTCGAAGGATAAACTATTTACCAGAAACAAATGAGCTTGTTGTTTAATGACCTGAGCGAGAGCAAAAAGAACGGGGTAGAGAGCTAGAGCAATTCCCCACCAGCCACCTTCGGCTGATCTGTTGATTGAGCCACAAATGAACGGCTAAATAGCTGTTGAACCTGGCAGAGGAAATCCGTGCGCGACTCCAGCGCCTCAATCATCGGCCGTAAAACATTCAAGCACGAGCAAAACGCTACGAGCTCGACTATTTGGATTGGAGCACGAGGCGTTAGAGAGTTACCTTTGTCACCGTGCAAGGACTGTTTTCGCTGAAATCTTTGTTTGTGAAGGCCTTGTTGTTTTAACAGTCTCTGGTGAATTACATTTGCATTGAAAGGTCTGGTCAACAGTGCAAGGGAAGCAAATACTGGCTAAAGATTACCTTCCCTTGCTCTTTGTGATCTACAGTGGCCGGGAGACCAGATAAATCTCGGTAATGGGCAACAATGTGACGTATTATAAAGTATTACTGAGAGCTCATTATCTGCGGCCCCTCTCCTTTGAGGACGCTCAAGGTATTTCCTGGAGAAAAGCGCACACGTGTGCTAAGTGCGTGTGCGCGCGCGAGCGTACGCGCCGTCTCTCCACGGGAGGCATCTGGTCCCGAAGCTGGAATCGAACTGGACAGCGTAAAATTGACTTCATAAGCGGTGTCCAGAGAGACTAATGGCTCTCATGCGGGAGAAGACAGTGAAGAATTTGTCGGCGTGCTCCTGTTTCTGCCTGGAAAATCAGAGCCAGTCACTCCTGCATGTGGAAGATATAAGCCAGCCAGGTATTCCTGACCCGAGCGGATAGAAGAATGCACCGGGAAAACCGTCCCTAACATTATTCTTTAACAGAGAAGCAAAAACAAGACTCTAGCATTACTTTTGTTCATATCTGAAATCAACTCAAATTATAGTCCAAATCAAAATTCTGGAGCATGGTAATGATGTCACCTGCGAGCAGAAACTTTCCCACAAAGGGAAAGAGAGAGATGGGTTTGCGTGCTGCGGCCAAGAGGGACGGGGGAGAAAGATGAATCGCTCCGAGCCGAGGTTGGTATGCCTGAACTAAACGCCCATCTGGTCCATATTACAGAGTTGATAATGATGGGTTAATGTGTCTATCTGTGTTTGTTATGCTTCCCATAGTTTGTGTCAGGAAAATACATTAATTTAATTAAGAGGTCACAGCAAAGCGATAAAAAAGGTAAATGGGTGTTTATAAAGTGAGCCGCGAGGCCTGTATCATGAAATAACCATTAGAAAACCATGATTTAAAGATTGCCACACTTTCATTTTGGAAAAATAACTGAATTTTCCTACAACTTTCACTATTCCAGAGAGTATAAAAACAGAAGTTCAGAGATTATACATTACGGTTTCTTTTGTTTAATCCAAAAGTCTTGCTAAATTAGCACGTCTGGCTATTGCTTTTTCACACGAATGCATGATTTAAATGGTGTGTCTAACCCATATTCAATCTCATTCAAATGCAATATGGAAGCATTCATATCAAACACAGCCTTTAGAGTCTGAGAACTGTCATATCATTAGCTTTCATTTATGGAATCCATTCTCCATGGGTTCAGATCCTCTACGATGAACTTACAGACATCAAAGAGGTCAGTCTTTATGAACTATCCTTCATTTCTCTGTAGGACTATTGATTCCTGATGGGGGATACATAGGAAACGGTCATCTATGCACGCAATGTACACACATATGCTTGTCCTGTCGACGATTAACCAAAAACAAACCTCAAAACATGCCTTAGGCCCAATGGTGGATGGAAGGATAACACATTTACTTGGTTATACTACATCAAGACCAATAGAGTGCCACAGGAATGAGTTCCGAAATGAAATAGCATTTTTGCACTTCTAGTTCCATTGTCCCAAAGTCAATGGTTTACAATGTTTTATGCGTCTTGAAAAAGACTAAGAAGGGGCTAAATGGGACTATACAGAGATTGTCAGGGACATTAAATGTCATCAAGCTGAGAAGTAAAACTCATCTACTCACAAGTCCGCTTTCACAGCCCCGTTGTGTTTATACTCGGGCTCTTGCAAACTATTCCAACTCAAACTTTCCAACTTGTAGATTTTAAATAAAGACTGAAGTGTTGTCAGAAGCTTAGTGTTGGTGGAGTTGAAGTCATGCAAACATGGTGTAGTACTTTATAGCCTAACTTTTGCTTTTAATTCTGGCGATTGAAAATATATTTTTTAAATATTGTTCATATGTCTATGTGGTGTTTTTAATATGCTTTAAAACAAACCATGTGCAAATTCACAAGTCAACACCATTGCTGAGTATTTTGTCTTTAAAACTGCAGTGATCTAAAGACAGTTTCAAAAACGCCACAAACTTGACGTCACAAACTACCTTGTAACGTGCCGGCGGGCTTTAGCATATCATTAACTATGACCAATCTGAAGCAAGGGAGTCATGTAACATTAGCAACACATTGTTAGCCGTTTAGTCAAGCAAAAGGCTAATCATATTAATTACCTTTATGACTTTATGTGTCTGACGTTGTAAAGAGCAATACCATTGTGCAGCGTTTACCCCAGTAAGTTGACCGAGTGGATCTCTGAGCTCGTGCGAGCGAGTGGAGGCGGAGCTAACTAGCATATTCATAAATCTGCATATAGTGAAGAGTTACATTCAAGCTATTTTAAGGCATGAAAAAATGTTTAAATATGTCATTTTTGTGATCAAAGATGAGTTTTAAGGGATAAAATTATTGACTACAGGGGGACTTTAAAATTTGTTGGTCAACATTTTGTTTATTATCCACAATTCAAAGAAATGCTATCTTTTTTTTGATGCTAACTTCCGGCTTGACCTACAAAAACATGCACATGATCATTTTGGAAGTAATTCAATGACTCACAGCACACTTGGTTGCACTACACGGCGGCCAATTAAAAAGCTAAGTGTGATAGACTTTTGGCAGCAACGCAACGGGATGTTCAAAGCGCAGTATGTTGCTCTCTCCGGCATGGACTTGGCAGGCTCAACTGACTTCACACTGATCCACTGAAACCAGTTATCATCACTTGTCCACTTGAGCCTGACAATCCAGTACAGATGAGGGGTGTGTTTGCATTTTCCGGCGATGGCGTTTTACGACACCCCTTTCGATTTTACTCTCGTTTTTTTAAACCTGCACCTTCAATTGAGCATTACACCTAGTGGACACCTGAAAACATCTTGGCACAAGAGCATGAAAAAAGTGAAATCAATACCTAATATTATTGATGACAGAGAAGGAATTTACAAAGCATCCTGCTTCCTCATTCCAGAACACCCCTTGATAGGGCAGCCTGATCCCTCCAGTCAGGTGCTGACAGATGCTGGATACCTGAAGCACGGAGCCTGGTGTGGTGCAGGATGGGTAGTAGAAGGGAGGGCTGTTTAATTGAGAGGGGCGGCAGGAATGTAGGGATTGAACGCGAAGAGATGTGGAGATCCACCTGTGAGTGCTGTCAGCACGTCTCCAACAGCATGCACAGACAGCCATGCTTGATTTACACTAATCTTTATACACATACAACAACCATCTCTGCCTCACCCTCCAAAATCTGGTCCGTCTACATCTGTCAATAGTCAGGAGCGCAGCTAACCACCCATAACTAAATCTTGATCAACAAACGTCTTGCCTTCGCCATCACACACACTGCTGCGATCACACATGCAAAGCGATACGCAAGCGTAATCACTCTTAGTCAAAGCTGTGACAGATGCGGCTGCTAAATTCCACCACCACGGCTATCATATCCATGAGCATGTGTGGAACGGCGGGCCGCCCCGGGCGAATCACTGTTTATCTGTGCTTGATAAAAAAACGCTTTCCCTTTCTTCAGCTCACATACACCAGCTTACAGAATATTTCTCTTCAAAATGATAAAGCTGAGAGTCTTCTCATCAATAAATTTATTAAGAAAAAATGTTAAAGAAGGGTTTTTTCATTTCATAACAATAACGAAGGTGAGACGAAAAATGTGACAATATTTAAAGACCCCTTGTGGTGAAAATCAAGTTTTTAATGCTGTTTATGTGTATGTGGTGCTTTTAATATGCTTTAAGACAAACCACGTGCAAATTCATCAGTCAGCACCATTGCTGAATATTTTCTCCTTAAAACAGCAGTGAACCAAAGAGTCTCAAAAATGCAGTTTGAAATCTCAAATATGTTGTAACCAATCATGTCAATGTGCGGGCGGGCTTTAGCATATCATTAACTATGCTCTGAAGCAAGGGGGTCTCAAGAGAAGGCTATCCCGGTATAATTTTCTGTTGATATGAATATCGATATCGATGTTATGATGCACTGTATGCCTTTCTCCACTGACTTTCTAAGTATTTCAAAGCATTTCTAAGGATGCTGATTGTTAGAAGGCAGCTGTCTGACTCTGAGATGGCGAATGGGAACATGGTTTGTGTAACATTAGCAACATGTCGTTTGATAACGCAGTCAAGCAAAATGCTAATCATCAATCACCGTTATGTATCGGACATTGTAGAGAGTGATAGATAAAACACATTACCATTCTGATAAACTGACTTGTAGACAAGCCTGTATAATTTACTCTTCCACTTTTTCTTCTTCTCAATCAGTTTCTGGTTCAAACATATATGGCTGAATTTATCCAATATTTCCACTTGCCATTGTGCAGCATTTACTACAGTAAAGTTGACCGAGCTAATGTGATTGAGTGGAGGCGGGGACTAATTTGCATATTCATGAATCCGTGTACACTAACATTACATTACAGTTACATTCCAGCTATTTTAAGGCATCAAGAATTTTTTTTTTTCACAGGGAATGTTTTTTAAATATGTCATTTTGGTGGACAAAGATCAGTTTTAAAGGATAAAATTGACTTTAAACCATTTTTACTGGGGATAGGACTGAAGAAAAATAATACAACACGAGAGTAACACTTTTTTTTTTTTGTTTTTGAAGAAAAACCACAAAGGAATATATGACTGTTTAAAATAATTCAATAATAGACATATTGTTAGGAATTAACCCACTTCAGCTGAAGCTTAAAGGGATATTTCACCCAAAAATGAACATTTTGTCATCATTTACTCATCCTGAAGTTATTCCAAACCGGTATGAATTTCTTTCTTCTGCTGAACACAAAAGAAGATAATCAATGGGGCCCATCAACTGCCCTTCAAACAACCTTCTTTAAAATATCTTCTTTTGTGTTCAGCAGAAGAAAGAAATTGAAACAGGTTCGGAACAGCTTGAGGGTGAGTAAATGATGACAGAATTTTCATTTTTGGGTGAACTATCCCTTTAACAGTGAATAAACACCAGTGAAATGCTGCATTTTGCTATCAAGTTAATTAATTCACCCAAATCCATCCTATACAGATATGAGATTAATCAGACACACACTACCGTTCAAAAAGTTTGGGGTAGGCAAGATTTTTTAAATTTTTTTAAAGAAGTCTCTTATGCCCACTAAGGCTGCATTTATTTAATACTGACCGCAAACTTGAATGGTATACACAACATTAATGTACACACTAAAAAAATGCTGGGTTACAAACAACCCTTGTTGGGTTGAAAATGGTCAAACCCAGCAGTTGGGTTAAATGTTTGCCCAACCTGCTGGGCAGTTTTATTTAACTCAACTCTTGTTTAAAAAGTACTGTATGGTTGGCTTAAAATGAACATATTAAACATGAATAAATGTTAATTTCCAACAAACTTTGGGTTGATTTTAAGCAAGCAATACAGTCATTTTTAAACAAAAGTTGAGTTAAATAAAACTACCCAGCAGATTGGGCAAACATTTAACCCAACCGTTGGGTTAAAACAACCCAATTGCTGGGTTTGTCCATTTTCAGCCCAGCATTTTTTACAGTGCAACTTCACTTGCATCTGCACAAAATGGTGCAAATACACAAGTTACGTGCTAATGAGCAAGTTGCATTGCGAAAACGCTCTTTCTGTAACAACATATTAAAGCACTATTTATCAATGACTAAAGCATCAAGAAACCACAACATTGTATTACTCATTATAACGTTATTTCAGGAGCTCAGGTTTTTGGTAAAGGACTAGTTCACCCAAACATTTACTCATGCTCATGTCATTCCAAATCTGTATGACTTACTTTCTTCTGAATAACACAAAAGAAATGCTTATATGGTGGTGTCCAACTTTTATTGTATGGGGAAAAATTGATGGTGAGTAAATGTTGAAATTTTTTTTTTTGTTGTTATTTTGTTGCTCTCTCAAACTAAAAAGCTGTTTTTAACAACTAAAATTAGATAGCATTTAAGTCAGAGTGAAACTGACTAAAATACTGTACAACATGACAAAATTGACTAAATTCAAGAAATATCGTCTTCAAAATTCAAACTATGTCAGAAACATATAAAAAGAAAATGAACGCTGATAGAGTACTGTTAACGTTCTCCGTAGCCTGCGCATTTCAGCAGCAGGTTAAGGTCGGACGGTGGAGACCCTGTTGCTTCATCCCTTCTCCGCCTTCGTAGAGCCTCCCACTGTGAACTACTGTTCCTTTTATTGCAGATGTGTTTTTTGTTTGGTTAGCAGCCTGCGAGGTTTTGATGTTTTTATTACCTCTCGCGGGTCGTTCGTCAAGCGGGGGCGAGCGAGAGGAGCAGCCACCCGGCAGATACCCCCAGCTCTACCGCCACACAAAAATACGTCTGTGGGAAGAGCTCGCAGCGGCTGTCTGGACGTCACACTGCGCTGCACTTCGGGGTAATTTAAAAGCCCCGGCAGACTCCTTTTCCGAGCTCCTCTTTTTTTAGGCCCTCTCCGCCAAGAATTACATTTTAAATCAATTTTTTTTCGACGTGCAAAATAAACCAAACCATCGATACAGCTCCTATTTTGTGAATAAACGCTTATTACTGCAAATACATTTTGCATGCTAGACAAAATAGGGAGGAAGGTTTGGGAATATTTCTAATCCATCCGTTCATGTGTAAAAGGCGCTGGAAAGAATAACAATCCACGCACAGGACTGGAGTGTTGTATATCAGAGCTTTTTCACACAAATTTTCTAGTCGAATGTGAAATATTGAATCTGTAAGACCTGAAATCAGCAGAGAATATGGCCGCTAATGAGGCATTACCTTTCAGATGAGTAAAGTGTTATGCAACATAAAACGCGGCTCTGGTGTGTGCTCATTTTTTAAGAATGCTGTATAAATATAAATATAAAAGCGTTTGTATGCGCACAGTATTGTGGGAGAAGAGATGTTTTTGTCTAGAGGCAAAATCTGGCCTGGAACTACAGTATGACATCACATTGTAGCTGAGAGTTGCCAATCTAAAGTAAAAGAGACTGATTTATTATACAATAGACCTGAGGAAACTTTAAATTCTAGCCAAATACTTTCCAAGTGTATCAGGTGGTGTGTGTCTACATGGCCACGTATACACCACTGCTAAATACACTCCTCAATACTACTAAATGCCTAAAGGCTGGAATACACTACACGACTCTTGTTCTGATTGCTGCCCCAATTTGCAGTCTGGACGTGTTAACAATAGTTGTCGAAAGTCTGCGCCAATCTGCAGATTTTGGGCAGTCTGAGTTGACAGATTTAGCCAACGGTGCTGAGATTTCCGGGCCGAGAATGGTTTGTAATTTTGCAGTGTCGAATCAAGCTCAAGTGGAAATATAACTGGAACCGCTCCTTACCGTTTTTAGAACCAATTGTCCCCTGACGGTGGAAAAGCAGCTTATGATCCTCAGTCATTTAGTGTATGATGCTGTTTTTCTTTGGAACAATTTACAAAGTTGGCAACTGTATGATGTCAAATGTTTTAAAATTTGTGCTGACTTTAAGGGTGTGTTCACACTTGTAGTTTGGTTCGCTTGGTTTGTTTGGTCAGGACCAAAAAAAAAAAAACTTGCCATTGCCAAATGCCATTCACATTGGCTTTTTTAACCCTGAACCAAAAGATAACGAACCTAAATGCATAGGGATACTTTCACAACCTGATCGGTCGGCTTTTATGACGTATATTTCATGACGGAACTTACCTAACATCCAAAACAATGAGCTAAATGCACTAAATGCGCTTGTTGTATGTGCGTCGCCATGGTATTTTGACCAGCTGAGAACTTGTGTAAAGGAGTCAAAACAGTGACAAGAATCCCTCCGTCACACACACACAAACAAAAATCTGCTTCAAGGAGATGTACCGAACTGCAATGAGCAACTTTGCGACTATAATGAGAAAAACAGGTATGGTTGAGCATTCTGTCCATGTTAGGGTTGCATCTTGTGACAGCATGTCCTGTTTTTGGTTCGTTTACATCGCTTTGGTCCATGTTGTGTTCATATTTCATTCGAACTGCACCAGAGTTAGTTTTGGAAACGGACCCATTGTTTCTCGGTCCACTTGTTAGGTGCGCACAAGGATTCGAAAGGCAGCATTCACACTTATTCAAATGAACTGCACTAACAGAGCAATCGCACCAGGGTTCGTTTTAATCTAACCAAACATGCCAAGTGTGAACACACCCTAAAAGTCATGTAGTGTATTCCAGCCTTAAATCGTTCTGCACACACGGTGTTTGATTATTAGAGGAGTGGCAACTGAATTTTAATTCAATCTTTGTAGAGAATCAAACTGAACAACCAGTTACTAATTGGCTAGAGGGTGAGAACATAACTGCAGTTTACTAATAACTGATGGACAATAATAAAAACATCTATAGTAACTAATATTACTTTGGCCAAAATTAGCTAACACTAAATGGGTTAAACTGTTGGCCTTGTTTCTTGTCTAAAAAAGAAATGACAAAACTTGATATTAAAGTGAAACATAATATTTACAAAAAAAAAAAAGAACATGGAAAAGTGGATGTCCTGTAGCAGAAAAAGGGGAGTCAAAGGGGAGGACTAAAATATCCTGTTAAAATATTGATGCCATCAAAAGGGCTTTTTGACCCAACTTTGAGCCTGAAGGTCAAGTTCACCTTTGAGAGCATCTTGACGAATCCCAATGGTAATGTTCATTTTTTCAAATTTAAATCAATTTGTGATTATTGCTGTCCTTTATTAAAATAAGTAGAACTACATAATTGGATTAACTACTGGAAAGTTTGGTTGCAGAAAGGCTGTTTTACTTACAACAGTATCCTATTTAAGCATTAACCAATAATCCACAAGACCCTGGTGAAATCAGACAAAAAGGAAAGTTGATTCAGAGGTGTAGCAAGCTGTTTACACCTGGTATTAAGATGCATTTTGGTTGATCGGATCTCAAGAAGACGATGCTAAATACAGGTATAAACAGTCTTAAATGTTTTAAGCTTGTTCACTTTCGACCACTTCCAGAGTTAGTCGAAAATGCATTCGACCGGATTGCTGTGTGGTCTAATGCGAACAGCCACAAAAGACCACCTACTCTCCACCTACTGATCTAAATCGTAAACATTATGGGAAGGGCACTAGACAGACGGGATTTACACTTTGTCGACTGGAGACGACCTACGTTTGGTTTGAAGATGAAAAATGTACCAAGAACAACGTTCTCTCACCATTCCTGATTTCTAACATGCACTCACAGCGTTGGGCGTGGTCTTGTGGCTGTCAGAGAAAAAATGAAATCTGACGCTCACTGTATGTTTTTCTGTTGTTTCCGGCCGCGTTCATCTGTAAATTGCGTGAGCATATTTCATTGATTAGATCAAAAGATCGAAAAAAGCCCATAAATGTACCCGCCCATAGACCGTCAGAACAGAAGTGGTTAAAAGTGGACAAAAGAGATGGATTAAAACACCAGGTGTAAATGGGAATGTGCCTCCCTCATCTACTTGTGACCAAAACGCATCTTAAAGGTGGCATCGAACGTTTTTTTACAAGATGTAATATAAGTCTAAGGTGTCCCCTGAATGTGTCTGTGAAGTTTCAGCTCAAAATACCCCATAGATTTTTTTTTTATTAATTTTTTAACTGCCTATTTTGGGGCATAATTAGAAATGCGCCGATTCAGGCTGCGGCCCCTTTAAATGCTTGCGCTCTCCACCCCCGGAGCTCGCGCTTGCCTTAAACAGCATAAACAAAGTTCACACAGCTAATATAACCCTCAAAACGGATCTTTACAAAGTGTTCGTCAGCAGCATGCCTATTCGCGTAAGTATGGTATTTATTTGGATGTTTACATTTGATTCTGAATGAGTTTGATAGTGCTCCGTGGCTAAAGCTAACATTACACACTGTTGGAGAGATTTATAAAGAATGAAGTTGTGTTCATGAATTATACAGACTGCAAGTGTTTAAAAATGAAAATAACGACAGTCTTGTCTCCGTGAATACAGTAATAAACGATGGTAACTTTAACCACATTTAACAGTACATTAGCAACATGCTAACGAAACATTTAGAAAGACAATTTACAAATATCACTAAAAATATCATGTTATCATGGATCATGTCAGTTATTATTGCTCCATCTGCCATTTTTCGCTGTTGTCCTTGCTTGCTTACCTAGTCTGATGATTCAGCTGTGCACATCCAGACGTTAATACTGGCTGCCCTTGTGTAATGCCTCAATCATGGGCTGGCATATGCAAATATTGGGGGCCTACACCCCGACGGTGGTGGCACCACCAATGGTTATGGACTGTAATTGACTGTTACGGTTATGTTGAGATTCGCCTGTTCTTCGGAGGTCTTTTAAACAAATGAGATTTATATAAGGAGGAGGAAACAATGGTGTTTGAGACTCACTGTATGTCATTTCCATGTACTGAACTCTTGTTATTCAACTATGCCAAGATAAATTCAATTTTTAATTCTAGGGCACCTTTAATACAAGGCTTAAACAGGGCCTTTGATAATTTCACTGAAAAAACATGAAGAAAGAAAGTAAATTGGATCAGTTTTGAGTTCATGTTGAATTAACCTGAAGGTTTTGCTGGTTGTCAAATGTCCAGGATTGGAGAATCTTCTCTGAAGACCCAGAAATGCCTTTCTGCTTGCATACATCAATGTCTAGACACATGACTGGATCAGGATGCACCTTCAGACAGCTGAACGGACGGCGATGGGAAACATCCCATAACACCAGAGAGCCGTCCTCATACCCAGCACACAGAACAGGACCAGAATCCGTCTACATAAAGAGAAACAAAGGATGTGAGAACATGTGAGAATAATGGAGATCCAAGAAAAGGAGTATAGAAATACTGAAGGGGGAGGTAGAGAGAGGAACAGAGCACAACAGACAAACAGAAGCTCATGGCAGCAGTGTTTATCAGAGGTTATCAGACCGCTCGTGCTCTGATGAACCATAACATTAATCATCTGACGCTGCCTTCAGCCAATCACAGCGCACGTCACTGTACACTTCATTAGAGCAGGGCTGACAAATATATCGGCTATTATAGAATATATCTGAAATATATTTGATAGCACTCGTCGGCATTAAAATAAGCTTTAAAATATTTTAGTAAATATATGTAGGATAAATATCACTAACAGCACCGTTTCTGTATTAAAAATGATTAAATATTTATTCTTTAAAATAAAATAAAACATTTTCTCAACATTTTAGGGCAAATACATAAACAGCGTTATATAATTTTTTTCTTTTTTGTGGCCAGTATCACCCATCCCTACTCTACAGCTCTAATGAGTGAATTAACAGAAAAGTAAACAGATATATTTGCAAACCACAACACAGAAAAGTCACATATTTGCATATAACACCCATAACAGCTTGAACCCGTCACTATAAATCTTCGTTCTGAGCCTGCGGTCATTTTATACTGCCACAATCAGTGTGACCTCTAACTGTTACGCTGTGACCTTTTTTCACTAAACCTCAAAAACGTGACAGCTCAGGTGCATGTGCTTGTTTGTTTACTCAGATTTACAGCACCTTCGAGGTTCCCCGCTCATTATCTGCAAGGAGAAGCGCTTGAGCTACATGGCTACACGCAGTAGGTTGTCTCATAAATCAGTTTAGCGGATAAAAGCAGAATGAGGGAGCTGATAAAAGCCTACAGTCTCATAACTCAGAACAGAGCTGCAGGCGTGCTGTCTACACAACAAGATTTACAACGGAGGTGTCTTTCCCCTCCTTTCTCAACCCTCTCCTTCTCAGATACACAACACACACATACACACACACATACACACACACACACACACACACACACACACACACACACACACACACACACACACACACACACACACACCTCCAGAAGATCATTCATCCCCTCGTGCAAGTGACAACACAGCGGTGCCATATACCAGACTTGGTTTACACTACGTTGTGTATGCATCAATCACAATAAAAACACTTAAATAAATAATAATATAATATAATATAATAATAAATAAATAATAATATAAATAACTTAATTAAATAATATACACTTTATTAAGTTAAGTTTTCTTATAACTTTTTAGAATCAAGCAAACACTGTAATACATACTTTGTTTGGAGTCAGTATGATTTTTAAAGAAATTAATACTTTATTCAGCAAGGATGCATTAAACTGAATGAAATGTGACAGTGAGAGAGTCACTATTAAGTGACTAAATGCAAATATTTCGCAAGAATTGGGTAAATGTTTCGTGGTTTTGGTTTGTTTTGGTGTCGGTTGGGTGTTCTTTAATATATGCTTTAATATATGCTTTAATATATATTATATATATATATATATATATATATATATATATTAATTAAAAAACACCCAACTGTTTTTTTTTTTTTTGCTTTACTATTATTTTCATATAGGGAACATATATTAATGTATAAAAATATATTCCTTGGTTTCAAGTGATTTAATACTTTAATGTAGGTATTTTACATTGATAATATTTGTATTTCCTCACAGTGATTATTTGTTTTTTTGGTAGTTATTTTGTGTGGAAAAGTAATACAGTAATAACTTTCATAATGCTACCAAAGATTTCTATTTCAAATAAATGCTGTTCTTATATTCAAAGAATCCTGAATTATCACTTTCATCACAAATATTAGGCAGCAACTGTTTTCAACAGTGATGATAACAAGACATGTTTCTGGAGCAGCAAATCAGCATATTAGAATGATTTCTGATGGATCATGTGACACTAAAGACTGGAGTAATGATGCTGAAAATTTAGCTTTGCATCACAGGAATGAATTATATTTTAAAATATATTAAAATAGAAAACACTTGTTTTAAATTGTGATAATATTTCACAATATTCGTTTTTTTTTTTCTGAATTTTGGATCAAATAAGAGACCTCAAAAACATTCAGTAGTGTATGTTCAATGATATAAACAAGAACCATAGCCAAAGACAAACACATTACATAATTAAAAGAATTAATAGAAAAAAAAATATGCACAGTGGCAGACTTGGGAGTCCAGCCAGTTTGCTTTGTTCTCGCTTTGGCTTTCGCTTTTGACCTACCGAAGGATGAGGAATCTTTACAAATCATCTGCCCTTTGGCAATGGTAGTGTACCGGGTACAGGCAAAGCTGGCAAGGGAAAAATTCTTTCCATATGTGTAAGGGCCCAAAAGTCGGGACTAATTTTTCCCCCTCTTATTCTCTGCCTCGTCTTTTTTTTTTCTTTTTTCTTTTTCTCCTCGCAAAGACCGTGGTCTCTTTGCACGGTATATTTCTTTTTCCTGCTATGCTTAAACAAAATTTCCCTCGAATCACGAATGCCATGTAAACACATCACAGGCAAAGTATATTAGGATGAAATAAAAAATAAAACAACTGGAAATCAATCCTCAAGCCTCATAGACAGTTGTTAAGCATTACCGTCTGTTGCCCTCTGGCCCCTGCACTTCAGTTAAGTGTAGGTGCTCCTTGATTGATGATGTCACAGGTCAAGGGTCATGGAACCCTGGGTAGACACCTAATTCATTATATCCTCCATGGCTGGTCTACAAGAGGGCGCTTTAGCCGGATTAGGACTCGGGCTTCAGGGAAAGATTCATCATCCCAACAGCTGCATCAGATGGATGCTCCAGACTGAAGCCACAACAGAACGGAGGGGAGGAGAGAAGAGCAGCGGCGTTCCACTGGATGGCAACAAGTCGCCATGCACCAGCGAAGCCCCCGCTGAGCGGGAAACCACAGAGTTGATCCCGGCACAGACCCTCCTCGCAACTCTGGGGGCCTTCAAAGGAAGATCGGGAGAGAGGAGCTCCTCTAGGTCAAGTCGTGTGAAGGACTGTGGGTGGCGTGTATGTAAGCCACACCTGAACAAGGGTGAACAGATGTGCGACAGGGTTACTAGAATATGCAACACGCTGATGAAAGCGAAAGCGGTTTACGGGGCTATAATGAGGAGCCCAAAGAGGCCAGGCTTTGAAACGCGAACACTTAAGGAGAGGACATACGGAGCAGAGCTGGTGTAGGGTGATGTCATAGCGATTTTGATGGATATATCTGTATAGGAACATTTCCTTCTCGCCAACATCACTGCATCCCTCACAGCAGGCCTTGTCCAATCTCATCCAGTAGGTTTACATGTGCAGTTATAATTAAGCTACACCAGAGGGCTTTTTTTAATAGTCAATCTGTATTCTATATCTGTCCAAGTAATCCAACAGCTGAGAAAGTGACAGATATATGTAGAGAGGCTGGATGAAGCTGAGGTACAATGACATTATCTGTTTCTTCAACTTCACAATGGACTGGTACAATTTTAGTATGATTAAAGCATTTAGATTACACACACACAAAATATTTATATTGCTGACTAAAATTGAACAAGTAAAGTGC
Source organism: Megalobrama amblycephala (assembly GCF_018812025.1). Lineage (NCBI taxonomy): Eukaryota > Metazoa > Chordata > Actinopteri > Cypriniformes > Xenocyprididae > Megalobrama > Megalobrama amblycephala. Next base: position 32,830,964 of record NC_063047.1, read on the forward strand.
AAGTAAAATAAGGAAGTCATGATACTAAAACCGTTTATTATAAAGTTTGGAAGAGCCAGGATATTTTTTAAATCTATCTCCGATTGTGTTCATCTGAAAGAATATACAAATACACCTAGGATGGCTTGAGGGTGAGTAAATCATGGGATAATTTTCATTTTTGGGTAAACTATCCCTTTAAGATGCTGATGGTGATTTAAACAAGAGCTAGATCACAGCAAATGTTTAAAAAAAAAAAAAAAAAAGGCAAAACTACTGTAAACAATTAAATATCTAATGTTGACTGCAGTGTTATTTTTATATTTTCAGCTTTCATTTTGTGTGCTTTTCTCATTTCATTAGTTATTTTTTTTAAATTTCTATTTAACTTTAATTTATTTTTATTTTAGTAATTTTACTACTTAAACTTATTTTATTTCAGTTAGTGGCAACATTTCTAATTTTTGTTTTAATCTAATATTTATACTTTATTTTAGCTTTATTTCAATTAACAAAAAATATAGTTTATATTATAGTTTAATAGTTTTAGTTAACAACAACACTAAATTGATCAACAGGAAAATATCCAATCCACCAATATCAGCCACCCATATCAGTGCCAATATATCATGCATCATCTCTAATCTTACAGCACTGACTGAGATGCTTCCAACCAATCAGAAGCCACAGGGCCCTACTAGAACAAAGAAGGGGGAAACAGTCAAAAAGTGCCAAGCGAGTCTCAAGCCAAACCCAAAAGAAAGCATTACTTAATATGGCATTAAATCCGTTCCAATAGTCCAACACAAAGCGCTTAAAGAAAGACAATAAATCTGTTGTCAGTTCTACTGGCAGCATGATGGAGGAGATGTGTTCAAAGAGAAGAGAGCGAGGAGGAGGATAGCGATCATCTGTGTGTGCGCGTGTGTGTGTGTGAGGTTGAGGAAATGGCAGTCTGCACCAGCAGGGATCGTGAGGATAACAAGACAACTGCTTCATGATTGATTGACACCGGGAACGAGAAATGTGTTACAGCCGCTGGGGAAGTGACCGGGCCAAGTGTGCCCACACTGAGAGAGGACTGCTTAACACGTTCACGCTGGGTTCCTCATCTGGGTAGACGGGTACCTCTGAACTCAGCCTGCCGGGCTTGAGCATGACAGTAACAGATCTCCCTGTCTGAGCAAATGAAAGACGACAGCTCGGAGCGATTCACTGCCGCCCAGGGTCCTGCTGTTAGATGTCAGCACCTACCTGTGGGGCGCCCCATTAATACTTCATAATTATCAATTCTAATTCAGGCAGGCGGCACTAAGAGCTCCACTGCCTACACGAGGCAAGGAAAAAGGATGAGGGAATGTTGGTGAAAAACAAACAGAATTACAACACCAGTCTTTTCATTGGCCGTCATTGATACAACCACCGAAAGCGCCCGCAGCTACTGCCGTCTTCATCAACCGCTTTTATTAGGGCTGCCAATTAACTGCGAGGAAACTCCACCCTGCTGTCAACTGACCTGAGATAAACTGAGGGTACAGAGGGGAAAACTCGTAAATACTACAAAAAGAGATATTAATTATCGGTGAAAATAATTATAGGTCTCTTTATTGGAAGCAAAATAAAATTTTCAGCTGTGTTTACAAAACACACAAGGGCAGCTGATACATGGCACTGAAGCAAAGTTGTTCCAAACACTATGATTACAGTGCAGCGGGGGTGAAGGGGGGGTGACAGCCCGACAGGTCGCGTCCATAAATCAGATTCTGTTGCTTTACACACTTGCCAACTGCTCAGTTACTCTTGGTTTACTTGTCAGTACCTCAAAAGGCAACACCTGACAATGCCGAAAATTAGAACAACAACATTATCAACAAACCTGGGAAAATCTGACAGTGCTTCTAAAGTGACATTTGCAGGGGGGGAAAAAAACCCTGAGACTTTCCAGTGCAAACAAGAACACTTTGCTTTAAAAGGTAGATGTACATAAACCGAAAATGATTGCATCAGCATTCAAGTTTTTCGTGTGTTTGCAAGAGTCGAAGTGTTTTTTTTTTCCAGTAAATGTCAATTTAGTGACCATTCTAATGGTGTGTTCAAGACCTCCTGGGAAGTTTGTATTTACGAGTTGAGTTGACGCTCAAATCACTTTCGTCGGAGGAAGATGGCGATGCACCTTCTTTTAATTTACTACACAAAAATACAGCAAGGTTTTTTTAATTACTTCTAGAAAATGAACCAAGAATGTGCATCAGGTGTGCTTTTTTATGTATTTTAATTAATTTATGAAGCCACTGTAAACTTTATCATCACATATTCTATTGTTATATTACAATGCTATTATATTTTGTGCAGGCAATTAGCTTATATTGTTGTAAATAAAAAAGCCTGACAATGAGTGCGTTTACATGCACATTCTTATCTCGATTATGCTTAATAAGCTGACAACGTGTGTGGTCGATTAAACGCGCTAACCCGTTTCTTTTATCGGAGTACGGTCATAAACGGCTTAAGAATAAACCAATCGACAAAGCTAGATTTTGGCCCGTTACCCTGATTTCGCCTGGCATGTAAACACTTTAACCTGTGTTCTGCAGCTTATTGAAGTGCGCATATGTGATATGTGACAGGAAAGCATCGTTATATCGTACATCGTAAACTTTGACTTTTTCTTGACCCAAGAAATATAAAAAATTGGTTTATTCTTAAGCCGTTTATGACCGTACTCCGATAAAAGAAACGGGTTAGCGCGTTTACGTGACCACACACGTTGTCAGCTTATTAAGCATAATCGAGATAAGAATGTGCATGTAAATGCACTCATTGTCAGACTTTTTTATTTACAACAATATAAGCTAATTGCCTGCACAAAATATAATAGCATTGTAATATAACAATATAATATGTGATGATAAAGTTTACAGTGGCTTCATAAATTAATTAAAATACATAAAAATGACTGTGCAAGTCTCCTACTGACATTCTGAAATACTCTGGGGTTTTTAATGCCTTATTTAACAATACAATTCACATAATAGAATATTCTGAAAATACATGGATGCCTACATTTTGAAGTCACCACCGGGGAATAACCTGTTTTTTTAAATACAGTCTTGTAAACGCAGGTTACTGATTTGCAGATAAGCAGGTAAATGGGGTTATTTCAATAAACAGATTGTTGGTAGTTATCAGCGTATTGGTGTGCATGTAAATGTGCTCAATGTCACTGCTAAATACCTACAAGTATTGTGGTATTCTGGCACGTTTTTAACTGACGCCCCCAACTCGTAAACTAGAGACTTAGCCTGAGCTTCCCACTCATATTTCTGACATTGTGGTGGTGTTCATGTGCGTTCAACTTGTAAATGCAATCTTTCTGACATGACTTGAATGCACCATAACTACTGTTAACATTAGAATGGTGCAAGTAATGTAGTAAATCCCTAGAGTGCAAAATAAAATAAAAATAAAATAAAAATGATCTATTAAGAATACTTAATACTTTTAATACCCATTAAAAATGCCATTAAATTTATTTGCCACATAAATTAATTCTAATCTAAAGTTAATTAATTATTTATAGACTTATCATGCCAGCATTAAATAAAACAAATCACTTCCATTCTTGAGGATATATAGTGGTTGGTTTCTTTTAAGTAATTTTTTCCAAACAAATGTAGTGGAGTGTTGTGACTCTTACCTGCCACATCTTCATACACATGAGCATCCCCAGCTTTGAATCAGGTTTCAGAGTGCACACCGGAGTCCAGCTCCTCATCTCCACCACGCTCACCTGAAAAATATTATACACATTAAAAACTTTAAGTGAAGTTTCAGAGAGAAATTTTCTAGCTTTAGGGGAGTCATTAGCAGTCACCACTATTAATGCTGAAGTACTGCAAGTTGAATGCACATCCATACTAAAATAAGTAAAAATGAGTTAAAAAATAAAAATAAAAATGCACTGCACAGATGTGTATTAGACAACTGTTCTGTTAGTTTGCCATGATGCATGTTCACAGGTGGTAAGCGAGTGCAGCCAACATTGGGCTGATTGCCAGCAGCTTCCCATTTTCCTGCACTCTGCCTCATCAAGTCTTGACTCGTCGGACTCCAAACAAAGGCAATTGATTTAAAACACAACAGTTTCCAACATAGAAGGGCCACGACCATTAATAATATTAACTAACTGACACACTAATGTTTCTGACTAACAACATAAAAAATGGTGTGACCATTGGTGAACATGCATGCAAATTTCCCGGGCATCAAACTACAACAGTCCCCAAAAATATCTGAACACTTTTAAGCCACACTTGAATGTCAGAATGCCATTGCAGTAAACAACAAAATATCAAAGCAAGAGGTATTTGCAAATTAATGATGAGATACAATTGGCCTCAAGGTGATATTAGTGTATGAATGAAGTCATTTCTCCTCAAGTTCATACAGGACTAACCACAGGTGCAGTTCATTACATTAACTTTGAACATGATCCACAATCAGAAACCAAAGACTTTGTCTCAATTTTGAATATTTGCTTTATATATTTAAAACTACTTTTTGGTGACATCTTTTGCTTGAAATGTACGCTTGTGCAATCTTTCTTTTTAAATAAATGCAACTTGGTTTAATGTTTTATCTAATACAATGACTTTCAATGTTTTTTAATGGTGTTTAAGTGTCCAAATGCTTCTAGGGTCACTGTATATAACATGCATACAATGTAAGAACTCCCGAGTAACTGGTTCAGGCCAATATGTCTTAGGTTGATTGCAGAGGCAGCCATGATTAAGAATCATTCTAATTAAGTTCAATTTAACATCTCTGACTTCAGACCAATTCATATTTTAACACTAAGACACATCTGCGCGTTCTACATGTGTTTACGCCTGTAACTATAAACAGCAGAGAAGGGCAACTCTCATCCCCCCAGGTTAAAGAGAGAGAGCGAGCGATCTTGACACAAGTTAAGCAGTCGATAAATAACAGCGAGTCTATTAATTAAAGCCCTGCACCGTCAGCCTCACTGGAACGCTAAACATGAAAGCCTCCAAAAACACCGGAAGACACAGATGAGGTTGAGTTCCGGACTCCCAGCATGCCTTGCAGCATTGTTATTTGTTTTAAGAGACGTATAGTGGTGCAGTTTGCCTGCAGTTATCCTGTGACGGTTATTACCTTGATGGGCTTTTGACAAGGCCTTCATTAGTACAAGGTGGGAGGGAGATGTAAGAGTGCTGTAAATGCCAGACCTAATGTTTCCATATGCTTGAGCACTATGGGGAAATGAGCACACTAGGTAGCGCACACTACATTGCATATCGAGTGATAAATTCTCCTATAGCCCTTTTCATCAAAATGGTAGATATAAAAAAAAAACTTTTTCATATATATATATATATATATATATATATATATATATATATATATATATTTATGTATATTTATGTATATATGTATATGTGAAACATTTAAAAGATTTCATTTTTAATTCTCATATGGATGAGGGGAAAATGTTGCAATGTGACAAAAATGGAAAATGTGTCTCGACCGCTTACATTGACATCAGCTTTGCTGATTGTAACGGTAGTGATCTAGTCTGGTTTTGTTTCAATATAACAGTGGTGGGGGCATGGAGTGATGAAATTAAGAGGAAGGAAGATGCATATGGAGAATTATAGGGAAAAGAACGAGGATAACAGCAATATTGAAGCTCTGTGTTTGGTCTGGCTGCAGGGCTGCTGGTAGCTGAAGCATGGTAAATGTAGATCAAATGACAGCTCAGGCTCTCTGAAGTGAGTAACTGGCAGACGGGACAGTGAAACATGAATCTGGATGCAATAAAATCCAGGATAGAGCAGAACTCACACTCTCTACTCTCTGTTGCCTGCTTGACTGCACAAATCACACCTACAGTCTGACTGAATCTTACCTAAAATGACAACTACCAACTCGAATCAACATGATTTAAAAATGATTAAAATAATCTATACACTTGGGAAAATAACAGTAGTACCAGATTAAAATAATTACAAGTGGTGGTTTGACATAACTGCTATGCCAATTATTGGTCAATATTTAGCCATTTTGAAATTTGGTATTGGATTATATATGAGATTAATTGGTTAATTAATTAAACATATACTACCATTCAAAAGATTGGGGTTGGTAAGATTGATATATATATATATATATATATATATATATATATATATATATATATATATATATATATATATATATATATATATATATATATACAGAAAAATAAACAATAATATTGTTTTTTTCTATTTTATGTTTTTTCTATTCCTGTGATAGCAAATCTGAATTGAGTGTCACATGACCCTTCAGAAATCATTCTAATATGCTGATTTTCTGCTCAAGAAACATTCCTTATTATTATCAATACTGAAATCAGTGCTGCTTAATATTTTTGTGGTACAATTTTTTCAGGATTCTTTGATGAATAGAAAATTCAAAAGAACAGCATTTATTTGAAATAGAAAATTATAAAAATGTCTTTATCACTTTTGTTCAAATTAATACATCCTTGATGAATAAAAGCATTAATTTCTAATTTAAAAAAAAACGTACTGATTCCAAACTTTTGAGCAGTAGTGTAAGCTGTAAGCTATTTCAGTTTTGCCAACTCCCACCAAGACATGGGGCACATATCTGAACATGCAAAATGGTTGACAGGCAGACAATGTTTCTGATTAGTTAAAAAAACCAACGGCCGCCTACGCACAAAAAAAAAAGAAAAAGGAATGCAATAAATGCAATCTCATTGTGCGTATAATATTATGCATATAAAAAAATAGGCTAATATATCACTTATTTTATGCTATGTTGCTTGCTATGCCATTACACTCAAGGCAACACTATTTCTTTTTCTGTCCAACTAGCTTACATAACCAGACAGTAAAATGCTATTTGTTAACAAAATAATGTAATTTTTTAAACAAATGTAATATAACTCACTTTATTAGTGTTTTTTACTTTATTTATGGTGTTTTTTTTCTTATTTTTATTTGCTTAAATGTGTAATAATTTAAATATATACAGTAATATAAGGGGTGGTTCGTACAGGGTGCTATATACAGTTAATCCGGAGAGTATTCACAGCGCTTCACTTTTTCCATATTTTGTTATGTTGTTATAGCCTTATTACAAAAGGGATTAAATTCATTATTTTCCTCAAAATTCTACAAACAATACCCCATAATGACAATGTGAAAGAAGTTTGTTTGAAATATTTGCAAATTTATAAAAAAAAAAAAAAAAAAAAAAAAAAAAAAAAAAAAATCACATGTACAGAAGTACATGACACTCAAAATTGAGCTCATGTGCATCCTGTTTCCACTGATCATCCTTGAGGTGTTTCTACAACTTGAATGGAGTCCACCTGTGGTAAATTCAGTCAAAGCCACTGGAATGCAATCCTGCAACCTTTAGCCAAAAAAGTGTAACGGCTAAAGCTAACGCTCCGCCCCCCGCGGATGGAATGTCAATGGATGAGAGGCTTCACTATGCTGATTAAACAGCTTTTGTGGGGAAATAGCTAATCATTTAATTAATGGACTGCCTGTTTGCCAATTTTCAGAATGTTTTACACTAAACAATACTTTCGTTGGGAACTATATGTAGATTTTAGCTTGATAAAAATGTATTTTTTAAGAGAAGGCAGACTAGGGAATGTTGCGACTAATGTCACTGCCATTACATGATAGGCTGAGAGATGAGCACGTGATTAAGTTAGCCGTTACGCTTTCTCCAATGGTAAGAGATACAGACCCTCTCATCTCCCTATTATATACAATCTCTGATTCAGTTGATTGGACATGATTTGGAAAGGCACACACCTGTCTATATAAGGTCCCACAGTTAACAGTGCATGTCAGAGCACAAACCAAGCCATGAAGTCCAAGGGATTGTCTGTAGACCTCCGAGACAAGATTGTATCAAGGCACAGATTTGGGGAAAGGTACAGAAAAAAATCTGAAGCATTGAAGGTCTTAAAGCGGAACTCAGTAAGATTTGCGAAGCTCCCCCTACAGTTTCCTTCAGTGAATCACACTGTCGTAAATACTCCAAGCGCAGCTCTGGACTACAACGACTACAACGCTCACCAGCACAGTAGTTTTGCAAATACAGTACAAGAAAGAGGAGGTGGGTAATTTGCAAATACAGTACACTCGATGGAGGTGGGTAATTTTCGAAATTGTCTTATAAAGTCATAATATATACATTGTTTTTGAATTACCGTAAAGCATTTTATCACTCTCGCGTGAACGTGAACATGAGGCGAGATTGTGTCGGGTCGATGCAGCTCAACTTGCAAGTGCTGTATTCTGGCGTAGACGTGCCAGAGGGGGTTAGTGCCCGCCTCAAACACACCACTACAAGTCAATTAACCATCGTAAGGACTTAGAAAACTATTTATGAAGGTAAAAAAAAGTTACTTAGTTCTGCTTTAATGAGCACAGTGGCTTCCATCATCCGTAAATGTAAGAAGTTTGGAACCACCAGGACTCTTCCTAGAGCGGACTGCCCAGCCAAACTGAGCGATCGGGGGAGAAGGGCCTTAGTCAGGGAGGTGACCAAGAACCCGATGGTCACTCTGACAGAGCTCCAGCGTTTCTCTGTGGAGAAGAACAACCATTTCTGCAGCACTCCACCAATCAGGCCTGTAAAAAGCACATGACAGCCCGCATGGAGGACTCTCAGACCATGAGAAACAAAATTCTCTGGTCTGATGAAACAAAACTTTGGCCTGAATAGCAAGCGTCATGTCTAGAGGAAACCAGGCACCTCTCAACACCTGGTCAATACCATCCATACAGTGAAGCATGGTGGTGGCAGCCTCATGCTGTGGGGATGTTTTTCAGCGGCAAGAACTGGGAGACTAGTCAGGATCGAGGAAAAGATGAATGCAGCAATGTACAGAGACATCCTTGATGAAAACCTGCTCCAGAGCGCTCTGGACCTCAGACTGGGGTGAAGGTTCATCTTCCAACAGGACAACAACCCTAAGCACACAGCCAAGATAACAAAGGAGTGGCTACGGGACAACTCTGTGAATGTCCTTGAGTGGCCCAGCCAGAGCCCAGACCTGATCCCGATTTAACATCTCTGGAGAGATCTGAAAATGGCTGTGCACCGATGCTCCCCATCAAACCTGATGGAGCTTGAGAGATCCTGCAAAGAAGAATGGAGAAACACCCCAAAAATAGGTGTGCCAAGCTTGTAGCATCATACTCAAAAAGAGTTTGAGGCTGTAATTGGTGCCAAAGGTGGTTCAACAAAGTATTGCGCAAAGGCTGTGAATACTTCTGTACATGTGATTTTTATTTTTAATAAATTTGCAAAGATTTCAAACAAACTTCTTTCACATTGTCATTACGGGGTATTGTTAGTAGAATTTTGAGGAAAATAATGAATTTAATCCCTTTTGGAATAAGGCTGTAACAAAACAAAATGTGGAAAAAGTAAAGCGCTGTGAGTACATTCCGGACACACTGTAAGCTAGACCCGCCACTGCCACTGAATTATAGAATCATTTTATTGGTCATCCTAAAATCTGATTATTAATGTCAGTACCTAAAGCAACTAAATGTACTCCTCTGAGGGGGAACTGCAGTGTTGGTGGCCACTGTCCTGAGATGTGTGTGATGAAGCGATTATCTCTGCAGTCACTCACCTCCTCCATGTGTCCTGTGGGGTGGGCCAGTAGAGCAGACCCGGGCCGGGACTCCAGCAGAGAGCACTGACAGAACCCCACACTGCCCGTGAGGAGAGAGTCCGTCACTGTGCTGCGGCCTTCAGACAGATCCCACACGCACACCCGCATGTCCCGACCCTGACTGACATTCACAGACACATGCACACCAGAACAAAAACACAAACCTATCATGGCAATCACACTAATACGACAAATTAACTGATCCAGTTTGAAGAGACAGACAGTAGACTTTTAGACTAAGACAGTAGAGATAGGGGACTGAAAATGGGAAAAAGTGAAGAAGAAAGGGATCAACAGTCCAGATTTGAGGTGGAGGTCACAGTCTAAGTCTCTCCTGCATGAGCATCACAGTTTAGAAGTTAGATGGTAATGTGACAATAATGATGCACAGTTTGATAGGCTAAAGGCCCTGATATACTTCAAACGAAATCGAAGAACGAACTGATGTGACGTCATTTCGAAAAAAGTCAGGCCAAAACGAAGTTCGTTTCGTGTTCTTTTTGGAAGTTCGAAATAGCTTGCCAAAGCGAACTTTCAGGAAAAGTTCTCTCCAGCTGCAAAACACCTTCGTACTAACATTGGTCAGTGACGATAACGTAACACACTGGATAGCCGCTTTATAGTACAAAATGAAGTTGTGCGTCTGATGAAATGAGGCACTAACACTGTTTTTCATGTTTGATACTGTAAAGCTGCTTGATTTAAAGCAATCTATTGAATAAAGTGCTATATAAATAAATGTGCCTGCAGTGATAATTTGCAGAGCTCGTGCTAACTAGGGCTGAAACGATTCATCGAGTTACTCGATTAACTCGATTACAAAAATTCCTCGAGGCAAAAACTCTGCCTCGAAGCCTCGTTAAATTCCTATGACGCGCAGGGATCTGATTCACACAGACCGCTGCTCAATGTTCAGGAAGCACACCATAGCGCGTGATACATTTTGAATTTAGTTGGCGCGATGGCGGAGAGTAAAGATGTCCATAAACGGCAGAAAATGTCTAAAGTTTGGGATCATTACATTCTTAAAAAGATAACAGAACAAGGTGCAATGTGTCTACTGCAAAGTAGACCTGGCATTCCACAGCAGTACGACTTCAATGATTCAGCATCTGAACCGAAAACATCCACTCCATGCTGTTTCACCAAGCGTCGCTGAAACAAGGTAACGTAGCCTAAGCCTATACATTGATGTTCGCTGATTTTAATCCCATACTGTATTTGTAGCGATGTCGTGATGCGGTTTGACTAGATATGATGTTTAGCTTTGATGTTTTTAAGTAGTAAACGTATTCACGTTCAATTGCAAGAGAGTATAGCCTAAAAAAAAAAAAACCCTTCACACACACACGCGCACGCATGCACCCTCGTCTCTCTCACGCGCCAGTCAGACCAATCGCGGCAATGCATCACATGTGCTTAAACTTTTATGTAGCCACGCAGCAATAATTTCAGCATGCGTTCACTGTATACACCGGGACGTGATGTTGTGACGCGATTTTTCAAACGGATGCTTCACCTAAAATGCACCGCAATGGCCTTTACTATTTAACTTTGTATTCATAGTTTTACATGTTATACATGTTTTACAGTAACTTGACTTAACTGTATTGTTATATAATTGTTGGCACTGGCACTTATAAACACTAAATGGGTAAAAATAGCAATAAATAGGCTTAGTTTTGGAGCCAAATGTTGGAGTTGGAATCAATACCTCTGTTTTTTTTAGAAATAAAAGCCAAATGCTTGATCATTTTACAGCCACATTGTTTTCGCTATGCATTATTTGTTTTGGTTGTTTAAAAAATGTATCCGATTAATCGATCGATTAAGTGCCCATGTTGTTATAATCAGACGCTTTTCTTATGCTTTCTATAATAAATGCTTGCTGTTTTCTCATTTTTGTTGTGTTTATTTTGTTACTGGAAAGTGCATGGCACATATTTACATATTCATCTAACCGTCGCTCTCAGCTGCGTGGGCGGCGACAGACGTTCGTTTACAGTATATCGTTGGTCACGCATTTCGAACTTCGCTTTACCCCTAAATGAAGAATGAAAAAGAACTTCGTTTGAAGTATATCGGGGCCTTTAGGGGTGACACATCTTACCCTCCTCTCCTCTACCTGATTAGGCTGCTGCTGCTGTCTTTGAAGGTGTGGAGCCAAATAACAGAGTTCCCAGCATGGCTCTCTAAAACATGTTCTGCTCTCCTAGTGGTCAGGTTCCAAACATGGATCGCACCTTTACCTGACCTAAAGCACACATGCATCAAGATTACCATAAACAGGACACTATTAAGGCAACCAAAAGTTTAAAGGTTCATTTAATAAGTTGGCACCAACCCAGAGTAGAGAAATGGTGGTCCATCCCCACCACAGCAGAAGTGAAGGGTGTTCACTGCGGCCCCTGAACCCCTCAGGATGTACAGTGGGTCTGGAGGAGGGCGGGACATCAGCACTGCAACATCAATGATCTTAATCCTAGGATAGATAAATACATAAATGAACACATTTTAAATAATTTTATTCAGCAAGGATGCATTACATTGATAGAAAGTGGCAGTAAAGACTTTTACATTACATTGTTCCAAAAAATACTATTTCAAATAAATGCGCTTTTTTTTTTAAAACTTTGTATTTAATCATAGTATCCTGAAGAAAAAAGTATCACGGTTTAGTTTCCACAAAAATATTAAGCAGCACAACAGCTTTTTCAACAATAATAATAAACAGTTATACATGTCCGTCTAGTGCGTGATTACATAAAAAATGATGGAAAAGTAGCGCTTTAGAATGGAAAAACGAGTTCTGTGTGAACAGCCTAACTGTAGCAGTTTGTCTAAAAGAAAATCCTGACATTCAAAAAGAACAGAAAAATTAATTGACCACATGACCAGCACTGGTGGAATTTGTTTACACAACTTACACATAATTATTAGCATCAGCCCATATGAAAATGCTGATATCTCTTGGTTAACACTGTAAACACTAAAAGCCTTTGGGCAAAAGGAAGATGTGATCATGTTATTTTTTCCCTTGTCTTCCTTCTCCTTTGTAAAACCTCTTACTCAATACGTCATAAATCACAAGCGAGACAACTTAATTACTGTAAACAAACTGGAATCTGTCTTTTTAATTTTTATTTTCATCAACAGCTAACAAAAAAAAAAGAAAAAAAAAGAAGAGTTTCAAAGCACTTGTGAGCGCAAACGGCACTGTAGGCTGCAGGGAGGGCCACAGCGGAGATGCAACAGACCACAAAAATCCAGATGGAAATTATTTGATTAGATGTCAGCGACAAATCCCTTTCAAACGGCCACAAAAAAGCTAAATCTGTTGATGTCTTCATAAAAGAAAACATTAAACATTTGAAACATTGATGTGGTTTTGAACCTGCAAGACATCATAAGATGTCAGTTTCGAGATTAGGCTCTCCTTAGAAATGCTTGACACTGAGAAAAGTTTCATAACTAACCATATTAGTCATTTAAACCATTTAAAAGGGAAGCAAAAAATTACACCAATTAAAATGAAACACAATTAAGACTATTAAACAAAAATAACCACAGACAGAGCCGGTTTTCTCCTTTGAGTGGCGACTGATATTGCTGATTTTAGATATGGAGCCGCTCGGTTAATGAAGACCCTTCTGCTCAGTGTCATCTCTGGTCACCTCTGCCCTTGCGCTGAAACTGGACCCACAGGTATTTTGGGGGAGCTCATTTCGGAAGGTTAGTGGTTAAATTGTGCATGTTAATCTGTCAAGCGGAGATTCTTCACTGCCCTACCTTCCTAATTAAGAGTCGAGCCCCCAGCCGCCCCATATGAACCCCTCACAAAGGGTACAGTCACTAAACGCCCCTCTAGCTTCTTACAGGAGAGCTGAGAGGGAGGCAGTAGGATTAGAACCCGTGACTATCAGTCGCCATCAGGCCTGTATAGGAGCCAGACCCTGTCTACTGCACATATAGGGGCTGAAATTAAACCTCTGGTTTGGGGAACTGTCTATCCAGCTGAACTATATCTTAAACTAAAGCTATTTACCTTTCTAGTGCACTTAGAAATGACTGAAAATGGCTAAGTAGTCTGTGACCCCCATTTTTAAACTTAAATCTAAACTTAAAGGGTTAGTTTACCCAAAAATGAAAATTCTGTCATTAATTACTCACCCTCATATCATTCTCTCATATCGTAAGACCTTCGTTCATCTTCAGAACACAAATTAAGATAATTTTGATGAAATCCCAGAGGTATCTGACTCATCCATAGACAGCAATATAATCAACACTTTCAAAGTCCAGAAAGGTACTAAAGACGTTAAAAAAGTCAAAATGACTGCAGTCGTTTAACCTTAATTTTATGAAGCGACAAGAGTACTTTTTGTGCACAAAAACAAAAATAAGGACTTTATTCAACAATATAAGGGTGAGTAATTAATGACAGAATTTTCATTTTTGGGTGAACTAACCCTTTAAATGGTTGTAACCCATGGCCGCTTTGGAATACAGACCTAAGGTTGGTCTCTTTTTAAAGAAGACACTCAGAAGACCATTCCATAAATGAAGAAGCTTAAAAAAATTATAGAAGTTTAAGTTTACTTTAAAGAGAAAATGTACTGAAGCAAAATATTTTGGACTTCAAAATTGCTATAAAATCATGTCTAACCAAGCTGTGTTCCAAATTTAAAGTAGGTATCACAAAAATTGAGCCTGCTAAAAAGGTTTTAAAGTACAGTTACCGTGGTAATACAATGCCCCAGTATTCAGCCACAAGGGGATCATGGATAAATCAGGAATATATATCTTAATAATATATTATCTTAATATCTAATAATATAATAATATCTTAAACTAGCTTCTAGCTTTAGAAGTTTGCCTAAAAAAAAATAAATAAAAAAAAATCAAATCCTGACATTCAAAAAAAAAAAAAAAAAAGAGAAAAAAGAAAACAAGTAGTATACGCCCTATTATTCTTTTTTCTAATATTATCTTTCATGCAGTGTGTAATATCTGTTTGTGAATGTAAAATGTCTGCAAAGTTTTAAACATCAAAATGCACAACAAATAAGTTATTTGTCCCAATTCACATACTATCCATCCTAAATAGTATTCTAAATTAGAATAAATGCGTCCCAAATTGTTGAAATGAGTATTCCAATGATACTCGGATGGTCTACTTTTCCAGGTTAGAATACGAAGTGCAGATCCGTGCACACTGTAAAATGGCTAATATTGCCCAAAACCCATTGCGCATTGGACGAGGATTTGATTAGAACTACAAACTTGGATAAAAAGGGTTAAAAAACTACAAAATGGCAGATGAGCAGGGCTGAGAAGTTTAGATAAAGGGCTCTGAGTCATTAATAATCATTATCTAATGTGACGAAAATATGTTTATTCAATGTTATCCACGTTATATTTCATCTGCAACAGCATTTTTACTTTTGTAAAGATATGTTGGGTCATTAATTTTTAAATGCATTATGCAAATTAAACACATGAGGAGGATGAGGACTTGCACTGGAATTGATACAGAAAACCAATACCATCTTTGGTATTACTGTTTATCAAGCGTTGAGGAAGCCTCCAGAGCTGAAATTCGGATACGGTAATAGGCGTTTTGTTTCCGACACGTGCTGTGAATGGTAGAACAAGCACAACAGACTGGGCCATCTGACCAATCAGAGCAGAGTATGCACGTGGAAAGGAGGAGTTTAGAGAGACTAAATCTTCAAACAACAAACCATTTTCAGATTCTGTGAATTGAGGTGATGTACAATGTATATTATGAGAAAAGTAAAGTGTTTTTTGACCTTGGATGGAATGCATATAAATCTGTAACAGTACTAGGAGAACACCAAAATAAAGTTAAATTAGCATTATATAGTCACTTTAAACTGTAATTCTCCCAAAACAACAAGAGCAAAAAAAAAAAAAAAAACTGCAAAGGTGAAGGAATGCACTATTGGATGATCGTCCGTATGACAGCGAGGTTTTCATAGGTTTAAAGCAGATTAACATGCCCGTATTGTGAAGTTCACAGCACCAGGGCTGTTTGACACACGGGTCTGGAAATGCATGTTCTCGTTATGCAAACACGACGCATCAAACAAACCTCTGCCAATACAGCGCTGTCAGTCAGAGATGGAGAGAAATAAAGATATGGATGGAGTGGAAAAACAGGCTGAGGAACTAGGCCAAAGAGTCAAGAAAGATCATGACATTGGTAAGGCAACATTTTACAGAAGTTTTTTTTTTAAATGGCATGGACAGACAGAGGAGAGGAGAACGCATATAGTGTTATGGGGGGAAAAAGGCAGAATGGGGTCACAATGCAGTTCATTTGCTGTCATTATTAAATTGTTATATAATGTATATTTCAAGGGATACGTCTCCCAAAAATTAAGATTTCATTGTCATTTATTCACCTTATGTCATTCCAAAACAGTATATGATTGATATTTTGACACTAAATTAAGTGCAAACAACATTTGACCCCAATGATTTTAATTGTATGGAAAAAAAAAATAAAATTATCTATCTATCTATCTACACAATATTTGGTTATTTTTTGCTGTCAACAAAAATACTCAAGTCACAATGTTGCAAAACACAGAATTGGAATTCTATATTCAAGTAGAGTGAATCATATATTACAAACAGTGAAAAAGTTCCAGTGCTGCTGTGAAATTCTTGGTCACAAGTTCTGAAATTAAATTAGTGGACTGTATCTGTTATATTTATTGGCATTACAGCATCCATCAGCCAACATGATCTCTAGATATCCGAATCAGCTGTTAAAAAACCCATATTGGCCAACCACATCACTAACCAGTAGATTATTAAGAGAAGACTACTTCATTTACCATAGTTGAGTTTTACCACTTCACTTACACTGAAGTTCCAGGAACGCTCAATGATCATTGAACATAAGCTCTGAAATTAACACTTTTATTCAGCTAGGACACATTAAATTAATCAAAAATGACAGTAAAGACATTTACAAAAATATTTTTATTTCAAATAAATCCCATTCTGTTGAAAATTCTATTGAAAATATTAGACGGCACAGCTGTTTTCAAAATTAATAACAACAGGAAATGTTTCTTGAGCACCAAATCAGCATATTAGAATGATTTCTGAATGATAAATTTTTTTTTTAATTCACTCAAAAAAATGATTCTCGCTGCTTGCTCAATTTATTTAAATAAAATAAGCTGAACCAACACAAATATTTAGTTTTTTACTTAATTGGCATTTGAACTCAATTGTATTATGTTAAATGAAATTAAATTTGCAAAATGTTAGGTTAACCTAAACCATTTGTGTTGGGACTACACAAATCATTTATGTTGCATTGATTGAAACTGGGCAGTGGATTTCTAGTTTCCAGCATGCTTTGTGTAGGGATAGATCGGGACAGTAAATGTTGAAATTAAGTGCTGTTTAATATGTTTTTTAGGAAAGGGAATACCTTTTAAAGTTTGATGTTCAGTTATATTTGACATTTAAAAGAGTTTATGTTATGTCGATTTTTATGAGGTTACCATTATGCTGAAGTGTAGACCTTGTGGTTAGGCTATGGTTGGCTACATGAAATAAATCTATGTTGTTCTCAAGTTTTAACTGTGTTAAAGCCAGTGATGAGAAGTTCTTTACCTGATTATTACATGCATGCTACAAATGTTTCGCAGAAAACTTGAGCAACTCTGCACAAGGGCACCAGTCTGAATTGCAATAGCTCTGGTTGGATCAACAAGAATTAAATTGAATTGAACATTCACAGAATATGTCAAATGAAACTGGTGTAATCTCATTCAATTAGGATGAATTTTACTCATCAGTACAATTAACCTAGTTTAAGTTCAAATAAATCAGTTAAACTGTGTGGAAATAGGTGTCATAATTGAATTAAGTTAAACCAACAAGTTATTTTTTGAGTGTTGCAATAATTTCACATTTTTTACTGTATTTTTGATATATAAATGCATAAATAAATGCAGCCTTGGTGAGCAGAAGAGAACACAAACTTTTGACAATGATATTTTATGTTATTTTGAACGTCTGACAGGAAAGCCATGACTATGGGCCACGATTATTAAATCAAAATCAATACTATCAATATTGTGCTGAATTATTTAGGATCTGTAATTAAATGTACAGGCAAAGGCAGATATGAAATGACAATGTCCGTTTCTGATGAGAGGATGAAGAGAAAGAGAGAGCGTTTTTCAGCTCTCTTGGTGTAACAGATAAGACAGCTCCAGTAATCTGACTCTAAGACTCTGGATAAAGGCAGTTTGTCTCTTCGTGGGCCGTCTGTCAACACCTGCTTGGTAATTAGGCCTAATTATGAGAGAGAGTTCGCTTCCCCTTCATGTTATTAAATAAGAAGCAGCCACGTCAGCCAGGTATCTCTCAACACAGGCAAAGGGCTGGCGACCTTCAGATCAAACACAGGCTCTATCTGTGCCCCCTGCGCTGCGACTTATACCGGAGGAGGGGGAGCAGCAGTCATTTTAACGTGGGCTTCAAAGATCGAGGATAGGCGGTCCACATTCCTCTCCCCCCTGCGCTGTGGAATCAGTGGATTCAGTGATAGGCAGCCACACACCTCTGCCCAAACCACTGTCATACGCTGCCATTCATAAATAAGCCCAACTAAGATCCTGCAGATTGTGAGAATATAGAATGTGATTACCGCTGCCCTCGTGGAGCAGGTGGATGCCATCTTTAAAGCGCTGCTGTGACAAAGCATTATGGGAAATTAAAAAAAAAAAAAAAAAAAGTCTGAGAAGTCTGAGTCTTATTACTTTGCATTTCAGACAAAAATGAAAGTCGCTAGCCTTGTGGTTATTGCTCTGACGTGTGCACACAGGAGATACAAGTTCAGTGCTAGCATTATTATTTTTTTCTTCATAAAAATTTAGCAAAAGGCCAAAAAGATATGTGCTATTACCTATCAGAATTAGGGTTTTTTCATTTGTTTTACTGTCCAAAAATCCTATAGACTTAGTGTGTGTTCACACTTGGCAGATTTGGTTCAATTAAAACGAATGGTGCAATTGCTCTGTTCATGCAGCTCGTTTGAATTAGCGTGAATGATACCATCTGAACCTTGGTGTGCACCAAACAAAAACCCTGAAAAGGTGGGTCTTGGTCTGTTTCCAAACAAACTAGTGATCGACCGATATATCTGTTTACCGATATTTTTCCCGATATTTAAGCATTTTTCCATAATCGGGTATCGGTTTTGTAATATCGGATTCGCCGATTTTACGGCGCCATCTTGTGGCCGTTTTGAGATTTCCGCCATTGCAGCCCGGGCGTCTGAGGAGATCAGTCAACAACAACTCAGTGCACAGGTAAAGTATATGTTCTACTTGGTTTGCTTTAATTAATCAACTTTATTTAACATAACAGATATGCACAAATGCGATCTGAGACATAAATTCCTGATATAGTTAATTTATGCAGCATGTTTCTAAACAATTGAGACGAACTCATTGAGTCACGTAGTGTAATTCGTCATGTCCTGCCCCAATAAAGACGTAACTTTACATGAATTAAATAAAACAGACATGAATGAGTGCATGTTGAAAATAAAAGCGCCGAATTTAATTCTCTATCTGTTGTATTTGCTCACCATTAGTCACCAAGAAAAAGTTCGTTCATATTGCTTAGCAACTGACGGATGATCAGGAGGCTTAAGCACGGCCACTGAATGAAACTTTTGACAAGATTATCTTGTTTAAACACCCTAGATTATATTATCATTTACTACATAACAATTATTTCGCTAATACACATATAAATATAGCCTACCGCTTTGTGGAAATTAATTATTTATTATCTCCATGCGCGATCGCGGTTGATTAAGTTATAGTCAAACAGCACTTTGTCAGTTGGCATTTGATGATTTAACGTTAGATTAAATTTAGATCATAAAATGCCAACTGACAAGTGCTGTTTAACTTTATATAGTCTCGGAAAAAAAAGTTCGTTCATATTGCTCAGCACCTGAATGGGTTGATGATCAGGAAGCCTCAAGCACGGCCACTGCATGAAATTTTTGACAAGATTATCTCGTTTAAACACCCTAGATTATATAATCATTTGATTTACTACATAACCATTATTTAGTTAATTGCACTTTAATTTTTTGGACTCGGACCCCTCTATTTATTTGTGTATAAATATAAAGTTTTTTTTTGTATTCAAGGAGGGAGTGATTGTTATAAATAAAATGGTTTGTTCAGCTCATTTGTGTTGTAATAATTGTCAAAAACAGAAGTATAACAGTAAATAAATATCGGTTCTGCATATCGGTTATCGGGTACATAAACATGCAAATAATCGGTATCGGTATCGGTTATAAAAAATCAATTTGCTTTCGCAGTGCAGAAAACAATGTCTTCTCGACACATCGACAATGAGAACCAAACTCTTCCAGGCCTCAGCTATGACTACAAAGCGTGTCAAAGTAGAGGTTGTTTGCAGGCAGCCAGTGAAGACCATAGGCGGGCATTATGCAAACTTGTTACAAACCTATATATGGTCATGCAGGAAGTAAGACTGGAATGACTGACGACTCATTTAAGGCGGTTCAGAAACGGTTTATTCATTTGGGAGACAATAACTATTTATCGTGCACTTTGACCTTTGAAGAGCTTTTACATTCACAAACTTAAAGGGTTAGCACACCCAAAAATGAAATTTCTGTCATTAATTACACACCCTTATGCTGTTTCAAACCTGCAAGACCTTCGTTCATTTTCAGAACACAAATTAAGATATTTTTCATGAAATCTGAGAGTTTTTTTAATCTCCCATAGAAAGCAACGAAATTACCACATTCAAGGTCCAGAGAAGTAGTAAAGACATTGTTAAAACAGTCAACGTGACTGCAGTGGTTCAACCTTAATGTTATGAAGCAACGAGAATACTTTCCGTGTGTAAAAACAAAACAGAAATAAATGTATTCAAAAATTTCTCCTCTTCCCTGTCAGTATCCAACGCAGTTGACGCAGTGCAGAGCTTCCTTGTTCTATGTCAGA
This sequence comes from Megalobrama amblycephala, assembly GCF_018812025.1. Lineage (NCBI taxonomy): Eukaryota > Metazoa > Chordata > Actinopteri > Cypriniformes > Xenocyprididae > Megalobrama > Megalobrama amblycephala. Next base: position 32,851,745 of record NC_063047.1, read on the forward strand.
ACGCCGACTCAGTATTGGCCAACTCCTGCGTCAGCATCATGCTTTGTGCTGGTCACATGAACAGCGTCGCCATTCAGACGTAAACACGGAAGCTCTGCAATGTGCCAACTACACTTATTTCGTTGCTTTCTATGGGAGATAAAAAACCTCTCGGATTTCATCAAAAATATCTTAATTTGTGTTCTGAAGATGAACGAAGATCTTGCAGGTTTGGAACAAAATGAGGGTGAGGGTGAGCGAACTAACCCTTTAATATTTGGAACAACATGACTTTTTGCGGAATTATAAATTAAGTTTCAAATTCATAGTCAAATAGGAACACTGTTTTTAATTTTATAATTATGACAAATTTCGGCAGCATTCAGCACATATGAAAGGGCCCAGGGCCACTTCTTTTCTAACTTTAAAAGTTAATAATAATATTTTACTTTTATGCATAGAGTTAATTTACCCTAAGAAAGATAATGTTCTTAAAGGGTTAGTTCACTTCTGAATAAAAATTTTCTGATAATTTACTCACCCCCATGTCATCCAAGATGTTCATGCCTTTTTTTCTTGAGTCGAAAAGAAATTAAGGTTTTTGAGGAAAACATTCCAGGATTTTTTCTGTAGTGGACTTCAAAAGGGTACAACAGGTTGAAGGTCCAAATTGCAGTTTCAATGCAGCTTCAAAGGGCTCTACACGATCCCAGACGAGGAATAAGGGTCTTATTTTGCAAAACGATTGGTAATTTTCTAAAAAAAAAAATAAAAAAGTATACAGTATACTTTTTAACCACAAATGCTCGTCTTGCACTAGCTCTGCGATCCACACGATTGACATAATCATGTTACAAAAGTCATGTGTGACAGAGGTAGGGCTGGACAATAATTCAATATCAATATATATCGCGATATAATTTTTTTCGATAACGGTGATATGATTTTTAAACACATTTCCAGTATTTCGATATATACATTACAGCATTTCTCACTGACTTGAGGCGCAGCCGTTAGAAAGAACAGAACGCGATTGGCTATTTGCGTGATGACGTACACCACAGAGACATGCAGCCACCAGCCAGTACTCAGCAGTTGTACGCTAAGATCAAGACCTGATGCGAATGCGACGGAACAAGCTTCCACAACTTGATGAAAATATGTGTGCATAACTACACCGTGCTGGTTAATGTTTGATGCAGGAGAATGTGTGAAATAAAAACTTTAAACACGGATACTTTATTCTGTATGAGCTATGTGTTACGTGGCTAGTATTATTAAACTCATCGCGGAGCGTGTGTCAAAATAACAATCGTATTTTTCATGTGTTCGTATTCAAACTCCAGTTCTGATCGCATCGCGAGCAAAATACAAACAACACACGTGCTGTGCTGAGTAAAACGGCCTACGGCTCGCATGTTTGAAAGCAGCTAGAGCAGGCAGAGGTGAATGAGCAGCACTTTTGTGTTATTTGAATTCTCCGCTGTAATGCGATCTCATGCAAACATATTTTCCATTTGTGCTGGTAGATTACAGCAAAACAATCCACTTCCGAGAGAAGTGATGCTTCCTCATGCATAATAGTAATCTTATGCATACTACAGCGCAGTGATTGGATTAAATGAGCTTTATGTCATGAATATATATGTCGAGATTCGCTCGAAACGGTCTACGTCAGCATGTTCGACCATGCCCATACCTGGGCACCTGAAATTTTTCACTTATGAATAACATTGAGTAGGCTACCTTTAGTGTTTTCAATGATGTGCAGCCTATACATATCTTTTTACATCTCAAAAAAAAAAAAAAAGTGTTTTGGGGTTTCATGACCCTTCAAGAATAATAAAATCAGCCTACGTTATAGTTTAATGTTAAAGATATTAATACTACTAAAGTGAGTGAGTCTTATGTTTATTTTTATGTTTGTATGAAGGCTAAATACAAATAAAAGCTGAACATAAATTTATTTGTACTGTTTTTATTTCTAAAATATTATATAGTTTTATAGGAAGAGATTTCATAGATTTGGCAAATTCATTTTTCAGACGTTTGTAGGTACAGACATCTGTTGTGGCCGTTCTTGGCAGTTTTTCTGAGGCTATTATATAGATCATATCGATATCGGAATTATATCGTATCGACCGAAATTAAGAATTATATCGTGATATAAATTTTGGCCATATCGTCCAGCCCTAGACAGAGGCGGAAGTACCGATACAGGGTCTACAAAGTGAATGTGCAAAGACTAAGTCAAATGCCCTATACAAAAAAAAAAAAAAAAAAGGTAAAAACACAATATCGGACGATTTTGAAGTTAGAGAAGAAAGTTAGATGAAGTTTTTCGCCCTACCGCGGTACTTCAGCCTACGTGTAGAACCCTTTGAAGCTGCACTGAAACTGCAATTTGGACCTTCCACCCCTTGAACCACACTGAAGTCCACTATATGGAGAAAAATCCTGGAATGTTTTCCTCAAAAACCTTAATTTCTTTTCGACTGAAGAAAGAACGACATGAACATCTTGGATGACATGGGGGTGAGTAAATTATCAGGAAATTTTCATTCAGAAGTGAACTAATCCTTTAAGAAGATTTATCCGGCAAGTAAGCAAGCATAGCAACCACCAACAACAACATTCAACCATTTCACAGACAAGCACCAGTCACAATTTAAAAAATCTAGTTATCGAATGTTTGAATGTAATCAAAAAGTTTTTTTTTTGTGTGTGTGTGTGAGATAAAACTTCAATGAATCATAATAAAAAGAACATAAAGCGAGTAAAATGACTTTGAAGGCTGTGTGCTGGTGCCGTGGCCGGTACTCCCTGGTTTTAATCATATCATACCTCGGATATTAAGTCATCCTTGTCTTTATTCTTATTTTGGTTTCATCCCTCTCACTCTCTTTCTGTTACTTCTTTGACATTTCCACCTCATAGAGCCCAACACCCACACAATCATTAGTCAGCGTTTCTTTCGACCCCCCTTGTGCCAAAAAAGTCAAAATTCTCCCGCGGAGGAAGCAAATGTGGCAAACGGACCTGCAGGTCCATTCTAAAGCTCAGTTAAACAAACAGAGGAGGAAGTGTGGGATACACACACGCCCTTTATTGTGCTGCCGTGTCTCGGTAAAGGAAAACGGAGGAAAGGGGGGAGTATCTGGACTGGAAAAACAGCTCTGTGGAAGATAGAGAGCTGAAGTCAGACACAAGAGCTTCCACACCCACTGTCACTCATGCTGATGGAGGTGAGCGACAGGCCGCATTGTTCCTGCCCATGGCGTGAATGCCACGCTGAGGCTGACACAGATAAGGGCTGAATGCATAGCTGCGTGTGAGGGAAGTGATGGTGGCCACTTTGTCTTTGCACCCGGGCTTAAGGGGCTTTGGTGCTGATTACCAAAGAAACCTGCAGGTAACACACGTTTATCTGTGGACACTATCACCTGCTTCCTTGCAATGATCTATTGAGTGATTGAGATTTACTGGAATGACGCAGACAGGTTCATGCCCACTTGCTTAAGTCACACAAACTGTATGAACTGAATTGCATTGGATACAAAGTATTAAACCACATGGAATCTGCTAACAAATAGGGGTGGGAATCGGAGGGTACCTCACGATACGATACGATCACGATAAATGGCTCACGATAACGATAATATCGCGAGTCAGCGATTCTGCGATAATCGATATATCGCTAGACAATCCTATAATGATACATCGCGATATTGGTCTTAATATGAAAACAAAATGCACGTGAAAAGGTTAAGTGCAGGTTAAGCCGAGTTCAGACTGCACGATTTTAGCCCCGATTTTGGCTCGCCGACAGGTTTTGAGAAATCGCCGACAAATGCCCGAAATTACAGGCAAATCGGTGCTCGTTCACGCGAGTGACAATCACGCAGTGTGAATGAGCAAAGACGCGATCTGAGAGAATCGCCGACGAGTCGCCGACGCCCGTGAGATATTTGGCATGCTAAATATCTGGACCTGTCGGCGATTCAAAATCCTGCAGTGTGAAAAGTGTTCTGACTGAAAACTACATCGGCGATGACCGACAGCCAATGAGAGAGCAAGATACAGAGCAGCGGGGAGTTCGGGGAGGAGTTATAGACCACAATATCAGCAAGCATGGCTTCGTTTCAGATAAACATTACAATTATACAAAACAAAAACAAAGCACAAACATTTGCTTGACCATCCGCAACAGCAGCACATTGAAAAGTTATGTATTTAGTTCCAACTCTCGTTGCAGAACACACAATCCACAGTCTCCCCAACCATATCCTCCTCCATATTCTTCTTTTATTTATGTTGTTTTCGCTGCAAATCAGCGCACAGGCAATTCATATTTCAAGCTTCTTGCGGACTACTATTTTTAATAATAATCCCACCGTGTGTCTCAATCAGCTCCCTAGTTCAGCAGTCAGGGCACTGATCAGGGTATCAGCCGCATTCACTTTCATTATATACTGATTCACGACCTAGGGAGCTATGGAGCTGATTGAAACGCAGGACCAGTCTCACGTGAGAACTCCGGTCTTGAACGCGTGATATCGCGTTGTTTCCTTGTCACGTCTCGCGTGTGTTTGGTTGTGAAACGTAGTTTGCGTGCCAGACAGAGTTGTCGGCGATTCTTCCTATTGTAAAGTCATGCAGTTTGAAACCCTCTGTCGCCGATCCATCGTGCAATTTGAACACAGCAGCGACTGAATGCTGGCCAAGATAGTCATGCAGTGTGAAAAGAACAGTGACCCGACTACTTTGAAAATCGTGCAGTCTGAACTCGGCTTTAACGGATAAATCCGATCTTATATGTACATTTAATAGAGTTCACGTCACCGAAAGCAAGAAATATGAGGTGCATTTTATTGACCATCAGTTAATTTCAAAATCAAAGACTGCAATAGGAGAGAGCGGCAACAGCACTGGTATAAGGTCTCATTACTTTTAATGAAGATAATTGTGTGTTATGCGTCTGCGTTGTCATATCTGACTCTCACATGTTTCAGTTTTAGTATTTTTGGGAGAAGTAAAATTTACATATGTAGTTTCAACAACCAGATGCATTTAGACTGAGCATAGACAGTTTTGACTGGAATGCGTCCCAGACCATCTCCTGAAGTGGTTTGAGCGATTGGATTTAAATCCGTCTCAAATGCGTATTTAGGCATTTAGACCTGGTCTTTTCACGATCGGATAGCTATCCGATCAGAGAAAATGCATGAAGTCACCAGGTGCAAACAGACCCTTTGACGTTCTTCAAGCGCTCAGATATACACGGGAGCGTTCGAAAGCAGGCGTCTATCAGAGGATCCCTAATATATGCTTTCAAATGCTCCCGTGTATATCTAAGCGCTCGGTGAAGAACGTCAAAGATGTCTACGACTGTCACATCAATGGTATAAAAGTGCGTCAAGACTTTGAACTTAAACGTGGCTGGGGCATCTATTTTACTCACACTGCTGTCCGCCATCCTGTTAATAACCTCTTTTTCTTAGGCTAGTTAACTTAAGTTCACGTTTCCCTCATTCATGTGTCGAGCGCCGCCTTGAAGTAGGACGCTTTGAGCAAAGAAATCTATATATAGCGCTTTATTTTTTTTTTTAATTAAAATATCGATATTTGGCGCAGCGATACGATTCTCGTATCGCACAGAGAAGGATGACGATATATCGCCATATCGATATTCTGTCCCACCCCTACTAACAAATGATGCTTTTCTTACAACTAACAACATATGCATCCAATTCTGTTTAGTAAGATGCCATCTGGTCATTATCTGGTCAATTTCATATGTATCATACAGTACGTACTTCACTGCCTATGATATCCCACAATAGTGTGTGTTGTTTGGCAGTGGACAGAATAAAAATATTGTCTTTTGGAATGGTTGAAAGGAGCATATCTATATAAAATTTTAGTGACTAAATATTTGCTTGGTTGTCTCTTTTAAAAAAGCCTTTCTAGGGAGCCGAGATGCAAATTAGCTCATGCTATACTCTCGATGTACAATACATATTTTCCAGCTGTCAGCTGGAATCATGTCCCTATTTAAATAAACTTAAAAAATAAAGCTCACTGAAATCTGTTCTAGAGCAGTGGTTCTCAAACATAGTACATACTACAATTCAAAGGTTTGGCATTGATAAGATTTCTAAATGTTCTCCAAAGCTGCATTAATTTGATCTAAAATACAGTAAAAACAAAAGTAAATATCATTACAATTTCAAATACTAGTTTTCTATTTTAATATATTTTAAAATGTAATTTATTCCTGTGATGCAAAGCTGAATTTTTCAGTCTTCATTGTCACATGATCCTTTAGAAATCATTCTAATATGCTGATTTAATGCTCAAGAAACATTTATTATTATTATTAATGTTGAAAACAGTTGTGCTGCTTAATATTTTTTGTGAAACCTGTGATACATTTTTTCAGGATTCTTTGATGAGTTGAAAATTCAAAAGAACAGCATTTATTTGTAATAGAATTATTATAATAATAAGTTATAAATGTCTTTGCTGTCACTTTTGATCAATTTAATATGGCCTTGCTGCATAAAAGTATTAATTCAAAATTAAAAAAAAAAAAATCTAACATTATTTAATGGACCTGAGCTAACATGAACTAACAACGAACAGTTTGTTAATGAGCATTTCTGTTAAAGGTGTAATATGTAATATTTTCTGTCAGCTAGAGGCCTATTCAAAACAAAGGCGTAGCTTGCTGATGCCAAGTTTGAGAGTGGAATCTGGGGACATGTGGTCTCCACCTCACAGCCGTTGGAAAACAAATGGAATAGGACTCGGGAAGAAATCATGTTCATGGATGCGATTATTAACGTTACTGTAGTATGAAGCAGAGCAGGACCGTGTGTTGTGGGAGCTGAATGAGGACGCTGGAGAGATTGTGCAACACGCCGTGAACTTTTATTATGCCACAGTCGCCGGCGCCGCTTCTGCTTTTCCGGTCATGAGTATGAGGTAACACAGCTCTGTTTATCATATTGGATACATTTGAGTGTGTTGAAAATATTATAACGTTACTCTGTGCGTTCGCTTGGCGGCTGCTGTGAGACACTGTTGCACACTGCAGTAAGATAGATTGATTTTAGAATATCATATTAAATGCTGGATGGCTTGTGTTGATAAAAGGAATGCAAATAATTTTAAAACATACTGTATGATGGAGAAAATGCTATATTATTGTTACTAAAAATAAAGCTGCATCTGATTATGCTGTTAGCTACTTCACAAAATAGTGTTTTTCTCTGAGGCATGGTAAAGCATGGTACTCACAAAAAAAAAAAAAATCAAGAAAATTAGATTTAAACAATAAGACTAAACGTGTTGCGCTATAAAACAATAATTAGTTTTCTGTCTATAAATATATCAAAACAGTTGTTCCCTTGTCTATTAAAACATGTAATATATTAAAGCTTCTTTGGTGTTTCCATGGTTTCTACAAAATAAAACCGGAAACTGAGGGTAATGCGGGTATGACGCAATTGACAGGCGACTCCTCCCACGTCCCAGAGCCTTGGTCGCGCTCTGACAACGACAGTGATGTCTCACACTCATTGAAGTATATGCGCGAGACATCACTGTCGTTGTCAGAGCGCGATCAGACCTCACTAAGCGAGTGCTGAACGCAGTTGGACATAGTGGTGTTTTAGAGGTAAAAAATTATAGAAATACTGTTCGGTTTCATTTCGTGTCTTAGGACATCAATGTGTCGTCACGAGCCGCAGGGTTTAATTTGGATTTGTCTATGTAAGGTTTTTCGACTCTTATTGATCCAAGTTCCCATTCGCTCCCATTATTTGACTGACAGACGGCAACGGTTGGAGTTAAAAATCATCATTTGTGTTCTACTGAAGAAACAAAGTCACCTACATCTTGGATGCGCTGGGGGTAAGCAGATAAACATCAAATTTTCATTTTTGGGTGAACTATCCCTTTAACAAAGATTAATAAATGTAACAAATCTATTGCTTATTGTTACATAATGTTGGTTAAAGCATTAACTAATGCTAACTAATGGATCCTTAAAGTGTTACCAAAACATTTTACTCTGAATGTCATTTTTAAATGTTTCATAAAACTCTTCCTCAGATCTGCAAAGGTCCAGACTGGGGACTGATAAGGCTCTTGCATTATTTATTTGGAATATTGATAACAATAAGAACAATACTGCTTGCATATGCTAAGCATCCTTAGCACTCAAAATATTTCTATGTGCCCAATGCTGGGAGAAAACAAAACAAAACTGAACAATGGTAGTGAATGACTAGGTACTTAGATGTTCTGAAAAGTTTGAAAACCACTGCACTAGATCATTAGACGACTTCAAATATAAGCGCTGCTGGTCATTGACTGACTGAGCGGCTTCAGCTTTCAGACAAAGATATTTTAGTCAGTTTCCATCAAGTTCACACGACTGTCTAACAGACTAACCACAGGTGTGTTTATCATATTAACTATAGGCATGTTACACTTACATTAGACAACCAGAAAGGGTCCGAAAATTTAAACGTGCAACGTAAACGTTTTTTTTTTTTTTAAATGAAATGTTTTGCTTGTAAAGCAAAATAATAAAATATTAAAATGCCACTTATGCCATGCAATGCTTATGTAACGCAATGACTTTCATACAGCCACAGTATGCACAAATGCAAAGTTTTACCACTTTGTGTCGCATTTACCACGAATCAGACATCAAGAGTAATCCCATATTAGTGTAGATGCAGCGTGGATTATAGCTTGTAACTGTCCGAACCCTACAGTCCAGACAAAAGAGACCCCTGATGAGGCTGACAGCATGACTGTAGAGGATGAGTGAAGCATTCAGTGTTGACAGCTGTGATCAACCACTGACAGCTTCATTACATGCACAAACCTGCTCTCGCTGCACACATAATGGCACCAACACAACCAAATAAAGCATGAATAAGCACAAAATATCACGCGACGTAACAACAGATATCAGCATGTGATTATTTTTGCATGGAATCATCAGAAAAGCTAAAATAAACATTGCGCAATCCGTTATAGGAATGTAAACGCGGTACCTGTTTAAACGGCGGAATCCCGCGTGCACTGATGAAATCAGAACATGCGACAGCGAACAGGAAAAGCCCCGTAGCGGAGGAGAGCTGTCTTCAGCAATGCCTGAATTAAAAAAAAAAAGTTTAATTTAATTTATTAACCTCACCAATAAGTAAAAGGAAAAGTTTTTTTTTTGTCGGTCTTTCTTTCTTTCACAAAATAAATAAAAACAAAATAAAAAGAGTGAAAAAATAGCATTAAATATACAATTACTAATTATACAATTACTAATTACTCTGGCATTTGAAAAATTAACATAGCAAAATACCCATTATCAATTGTTTAGCTATTAGTTGGAAAATGATAAATCAAGTTTATTTATTTATTTATTTGACAGTGGTGGTGGTATTTTGACAAGTTATCAATCGCCTATTGAATAAAAAATTCTAAATTAATATGGAATCTTCAAACAGTGTGAGAATTAAGAGACTTTTCGATTATTTAATTTTGTCCTTTCTTTGTTTTTCATGACAGTGATCAACTACACTGATGATTGATTTTTTTTTAAAGGGATAGTTCATCCAAAAATGAAAATTCTGTCATCATTTACTCACCCTCAAGTTGTTTCAAACCTGTATGAATTTCTTTCTCCTGATGAACACAAAAGAAGATATTTTGAAGAATATGGGTAACCAAACAGTTGATGGACCCCAGTGATTTCCATAGTATGGAAAATAAATAAATAAATACTATGGAAGTCAATAGGGCCCATCAACTCTTTGGTTACTCATAAATATCTTTTGTGTTCAGCAGAAGAAAGAAATTCAAACAGGTTTGGAGCAATTTGAGGGTGAGTAAATGATGACAGAATTTTCATTTTTGGGTGAACTATCCCTTTAAGGATTTGAAAATCATAAATAAATGCAGGCTCTCGTCCAAACAATTTGAGAAGTCTTTAAAGTCTTTCTGATTTTACTAATTTGGTATCATGGTCATGTTTTTCTTTGGCGTATAGGCCCTGATTATGCCACGATACTGCCTAAAAATGACACAAACCCTTCTGAAAGTCCCCCTGCTGGGTAGAGCAGCCTCTCAGTAAACAGTTAAGTTCTTTTTTTGTTTCCCTCCTCTGTTTCATCCTTTCTCTAATTGAGAAAACGGGAGGGGGAAAGTCCACTCTAATCCACAGAGCACATAGCCGCCTTTCATACTTGCACCGGGTGAGAGAGAGACCTTTATTTGTACGTTTCGATCATGGAGAAGAGGTTTCAGGCTCAGCTGGGTCTGAGCAAAAAGATTAGATGTAACCAGAGCAGTTTAAACCTCTTTAGAGGCCCTGGATTAGCTCAACTGAGGGTTACTCCATCTCTCCATGCATCTCTTCATCTCTCTTAAATGAGACAATAAGATCCACAAGGACACAGGTGCTGCGCAGAATGTTGAAGGAATGTGAGGCGATCTATAGATGAGGAAATTTAAAGCATTAATGCACTTTTTCAAGGTAGTTCGGAAAACCCATCATGGTGAAAGTCTCAAAAAGCGTGGGAACAAACCTACTAACTCACACTTTACCACTCTGTCCATAATAACATATTACTCTTTCTCTTTCTGCAGTATTCTGTCCACAGGATCAGAATGCAATGCACTTGACTTTATTTTCAGTGACAAATGAACTGTATTAAGAAAATGAACTATTTATAAATTATATAAAAAATGAAATTAAAATAAATGCATTATAATTTGTATTATATATAAATAATTAAGGGTATATGTTTAAATATATTCAATTAAAATAAATGTATAAATGAATATAAAAAAATGAAATATAGAGAAGATTAGATAGATAGATAGAATGAAAGGAAGATAGATAGATACATAGATACATAGAAAGGCAGGCAGACAGATGATAGATAGATAGATAGATAGATAGATAGATAGATAGATAGATAGATAGATAGATAGATAGATAGATAGATAGACAGACAAATGATAGATAGGCAGACAGACAGATGATAGATAGATAGATAGATAGATAGATAGATAGACAGACAGACAAATGATAGATAGGCAGACAGACAGATGATAGATAGATAGATAGATAGATAGATAGATAGATAGATAGATAGATAGATAGATAGATAGATAGGCAGACAGACAAATGATAGATAGGCAGACAGACAGATGATAGATAGATAGATAGATAGATAGATAGATAGATAGATAGATAGATAGATAGGCAGACAGACAGATGATAGATAGATAGGCAGACAGACAGACAGACAGATGATAGATAGATAGATAGATAGATAGATAGATAGATAGATAGATAGATAGATAGAAAGAAAGGCAGACAAAGACAATAGATAAATAGATATAGGTAGACAGACAGACAGACAGACAGATGATTGATAGATAGATAGATAGATAGATAGATAGATAGATAGATAGGCAGACAGACAAATGATAGATAGGCAGACAGACAAATGATAGATAGGCAGACAGACAAATGATAGATAGGCAGACAGACAGATGATAGATAGATAGATAGATAGATAGATAGATAGATAGATAGATAGATAGGCAGACAGACTGTTACGTCCCGTAGCGTTCTCTCTCTCTCTCTCTCTCTCTCTCTCTCCTTCACTGTCACTTGTTACAGGTCCCGTAATTGGATGACGTCGCGGCCAGTCATCGGAGTCTCGCGACATCCCGAGAACCAATGAGACGCTAGTGGGCGCGTATAAAGACCCGGATGCGACACGAGCGCGGGAGAAGCGTTTGCTTTGTTTTGTTTGCTCTCCTGCGTTTGCTGTCGTGTTTTTGCTCTTGTTTAGTTTGATTTGTTTATTGTGTGTTTTCTTCACTTGAAACTGTGTTCATCATGCCCTACTACTGATACTGTGATTATGGCGTGACTCGACTCTTGATTTGTCAGAGTTTGTTCAAGTCCTTCTCCGATACATAGTGATGGGACCAGGTTAGTATGTCACGTGACTTACACCTCGCAACACGTAGAGTAAAGTTGTTTAAACACACTAGTTTAGGAGCGGGTGCCAATTTATGTATTTATGTTTGTTAGTTAGTGTAGATAGCGGTGTTCTACACTGAAGATGTTATTTTCCTTGCTTTCTTTTGATTAGTTTAGAATTTGTTGGGGTTTAGTTAACTTGTTTTGTTTTATTGATTTTTTTTGTTTTAGCACCGCTCTCGTCCCTCGCTTTGTTATCGTTTATTTTACTTTTGTACATAATTTGTAAATAGGTATTTGTTTGTTTTGGATGTATGTTTGGTTCACTGCTTATTGTATCATTGGTGTTTTGTTACATTGAATTATTTTTCCCTTACTAAAAGCATCTACAAATTTAGTTCTTCTCTGCCTGTTTCTTTACTACACACATCACATCTCCTTAATAAATGAGTCCATTCTTTTAACAGCTTTTTAATAGTTAATCTTTTCTCATGTTACGTCTCCATATCCTCTAGACGCCAGGGGGACGTAACATAATTGGGGGCTCGTCCGGGATCTGAACCCGGGACCTCTCGCACCCCCAAGCGAGAATCATACCCCTAGACGGTTTTAGTGAGAGATGGACTGCTGGTGCGGAAGTGGCATAAAAATAATGCTGTCGAGGATGAGTGGAACGTTGTTTATCAGGTGGTGGTTCCTTCCATTTTTCGTCAACAGGTATTGTCGTTGGCGCACGATCATCTGCTCTCCGGACACTTAGGGGTGACGAAAACATACAATCGTGTTTTACAGCATTTCTTTTGGTACGGTTTGAAGCGTGACGTTGTAAAGTACTGCAAGACTTGTCATGTTTGCCAGTATGCTGGAAAGCCAAACCAGGTGATTCCACCAGCCCCTTTAATTCCAATTCCCGTCATAGGCGAACCTTTTGAACATGTGATTGTGGATTGTGTTGGTCCTTTGCCAAAGACCAAATCTGGTAATCAGTTTTTATTGACTATTATGTGTTCAGCTACCAGATACCCGGAAGCAATTCCACTACGCAAAATCACATCCCGAGCAGTTGTTAAAGTTTTAACAAAGTTTTTTACCACATTTGGTTTACCAAGAATTGTCCAGACTGATCAGGGGACTAATTTTCTGTCTAAGTTGTGTGCTCAAGTTTTTAAGTCACTCAATATTACACATCGCATAGCCAGTGCCTATCACCCAGAAAGTCAGGGGTCCTTGGAGAGGTTCCATCAGACTTTAAAAGCAATGCTTAGGAAATACTGCCTCGAGACAGGGTCCGAGTGGGATGAAGGTGTTCCCTTGCTTTTATTTTCAATTCGTGAAACCGTGCAGGAGTCCCTCAAGTTCAGCCCATCAGAGCTGGTCTTTGGCCATACTGTTAGAGGACCATTGAAAGTCCTAAAAGAGAGGATGTTAGGCATTGAGGACTCTAAGAAAACAAACGTGTTAGACTATGTTAGCAAATTCCGTGATCAACTTCAGAAATCATGTATGCTGGCTCGTGAGACATTGGCTAAAGCTCAAGGCAAGATGAAAATGTGGTATGATAAATCTGCTGTCAACAGATCTTTTGCAGTTGGCGATCAGGTGCTGGTTCTACTTCCCGTTCCAGGGTCTGCATTAACTGCACGGTTTTCAGGGCCTTATGAGATCTTGGAGAAGAGAGGAGAGACAGATTATGTATTGCGTACACCAGATAGGAGACGTCAGAAACGGGTATGTCATATCAATATGTTAAAAGCTTACCATACCAGAGATGACAGGGAGTCACCTAAGGAGAAGGAAGACGATTGTGTCCGTCCAGTAGGTGTGGCATGTGACAAGAGCTCATTTGCTGACGATCAAGACAATGCGGAAGGCTTATTGGAGTTAGATACCCCATTGTTATCTGCTAGATTGTCTAATTCTGAAACCCTAGCCAATCTGTCAAGTTTCTTGGCACATCTTAATACCGATCAGAGGGATGATATCATTAAACTCCTTAGCAATTTTTCTTCTATACTGGGGGACACTCCTACACTAACCAATGTTTTACAGCATGATATCAATGTAGGGGAGGCCCAGCCGATTAAGCAGCATCCTTATAGAGTTAACTTTATTAAAAGAGCTGCAATGAGGAAGGAAACTCAGTATCTATTAGAGAAAGGTTTAGCCAGTCCTAGTCTTAGTGCATGGAGTTCGCCATGTCTTTTGGTACAAAAGTCAGATGGTACCGCACGCTTTTGTACAGACTACCGACGTGTCAATGCTGTAACTGTCCCTGATTGTTTCCCGATGCCACGGATAGAGGACTGTGTTGACAGCGTTGGTTCCGCCAAATTTGTGAGTAAGCTGGATTTGCTCAAGGGATATTGGCAAGTTCCATTAACGCCCAGAGCATCTGAAATTTCAGCTTTTGTAACACCAGATTGTTTTCTTCAGTACAGGGTTATGGCGTTCGGCCTGCGAAATGCCGCAGCCACTTTTCAGAGACTGGTTGAATTTGGTTCTTGCTGATGTCCCGAATTGTAACGCTTATCTTGATGATATTGTGGTTTATTCACAGAGTTGGAGTGAGCATGTATCTCTTTTAGAGACTGTGTTCAAGCATTTGCAGGAGGCTTCATTGACTTTGAATTTCTCCAAGTGTGAAATCGGTAAGGCTACAGTGACTTACCTTGGTAAGCAGGTGGGGTATGGTCAAGTACGTCCGGTGATGGCCAAAATTTCAGCGATAAATGACTTTCCAGTACCTAAGACCCGACGTGAGCTACGTAGATTCCTGGGCATGGCCGGTTTCTATCGGTGTTTTTGTCGCAATTTCTCCTCCGTTGCTGCACCATTAACTACTTTACTCAGTCCTTCAGAACATTTTGTCTGGTCAACTGATTGTCAAACAGCATTTGAAAATATTAAAGTGTTGCTGTGTAGTAAGCCTGTTCTGTCTGCTCCAAATTTCTCCTTGGCGTTCAAACTGGAGGTGGATGCGAGTGATTTAGGAGCTGGTGCCGTACTCATACAAGAGGATAAGGATGGAATCGATCACCCGGTCTGTTATTTCTCTAAGAAGTTTAATAGAAGTCAACGGAACTATTCAACGATAGAGAAGGAGGCTTTGGCTTTGCTGTTGGCAATCCAACACTTCGAGGTTTATGTTGGTTCTTCTGTATTTCCTGTGACTGTTTATACAGACCACAACCCTTTAACTTTTATTTCACGTATGCGTAACCAGAACCAAAGGTTGATGAGGTGGTCCCTTATTTTTCAGAACTACAATCTTGAGATCCGGTACAAGAAGGGTACAGATAATGTCGTGGCAGACGCTCTGTCTCGGGTCTAAGGAAGAGTACCTACTGGTATAGGTTGGTTCTATCAAACATGTGTATGTTTGTTTTTTAAGGGTGGGGGTGTTACGTCCCGTAGCGTTCTCTCT
Organism: Megalobrama amblycephala; assembly: GCF_018812025.1. Classification (NCBI taxonomy): domain Eukaryota; kingdom Metazoa; phylum Chordata; class Actinopteri; order Cypriniformes; family Xenocyprididae; genus Megalobrama; species Megalobrama amblycephala. The sequence goes on from NC_063047.1 coordinate 32,867,167, forward strand.
CTCTCTCTCTCTCTCTCTCTCTCTCCTTCACTGTCACTTGTTACAGGTCCCGTAATTGGATGACGTCGCGGCCAGTCATCGGAGTCTCGCGACATCCCGAGAACCAATGAGACGCTAGTGGGCGCGTATAAAGACCCGGATGCGACACGAGCGCGGGAGAAGCGTTTGCTTTGTTTTGTTTGCTCTCCTGCGTTTGCTGTCGTGTTTTTGCTCTTGTTTAGTTTGATTTGTTTATTGTGTGTTTTCTTCACTTGAAACTGTGTTCATCATGCCCTACTACTGATACTGTGATTATGGCGTGACTCGACTCTTGATTTGTCAGAGTTTGTTCAAGTCCTTCTCCGATACATAGTGATGGGACCAGGTTAGTATGTCACGTGACTTACACCTCGCAACACGTAGAGTAAAGTTGTTTAAACACACTAGTTTAGGAGCGGGTGCCAATTTATGTATTTATGTTTGTTAGTTAGTGTAGATAGCGGTGTTCTACACTGAAGATGTTATTTTCCTTGCTTTCTTTTGATTAGTTTAGAATTTGTTGGGGTTTAGTTAACTTGTTTTGTTTTATTGATTTTTTTTGTTTTAGCACCGCTCTCGTCCCTCGCTTTGTTATCGTTTATTTTACTTTTGTACATAATTTGTAAATAGGTATTTGTTTGTTTTGGATGTATGTTTGGTTCACTGCTTATTGTATCATTGGTGTTTTGTTACATTGAATTATTTTTCCCTTACTAAAAGCATCTACAAATTTAGTTCTTCTCTGCCTGTTTCTTTACTACACACATCACATCTCCTTAATAAATGAGTCCATTCTTTTAACAGCTTTTTAATAGTTAATCTTTTCTCATGTTACGTCTCCATATCCTCTAGACGCCAGGGGGACGTAACACAGACAGACAAATGATAGATAGGCAGACAGACAGATGATAGATAGATAGGCAGACAGACAGACAGATGATAGATAGATAGATAGATAGATAGATAGAAAGGCAGACAGACAATAGATAAATAGATATAGGTAGACAGACAGACAGACGATAGATAGATAGATAGATAGATAGATAGATAGGCAGACAGACAGATGATAGATAGATATATAGATAGATAGATAGACAGATAGATAGGCAGACAGACAGACGATAGATAGATAGATAGATAGATAGACAGACAGACAGACGATAGATAGATAGATAGATAGATAGATAGATAGGCAGACAGACAAATGATAGATAGGCAGACAGACAGATAATAGATAGATAGATAGGCAGACAGACAGACAGACGATAGATAGATCGATAGATAGACAGATAGATAGAAGGAATGAAAGGCAGATAGATAGATAGGCAGACAGACAGATGATAGATAGATATAGAATGAAAGGCAGACAGACAGATTAGATAGACAGAATGAAAGGCAGACAGACAGACAATTGATAGATAGACAGACAAATGCATACATACTTTATTAAATATATTATTGAAAGAGAAAATGCATAATGCATACTGTTTCACTCATTAGTATACAGTGTATACTGCAGTATTCAGTGAGTAATAAGCTAGCATTCTATTCGGGCCAGTCATGGAGTGATGAGATGGCAATTAACGTAAATGGACGGCGGCAGGCCTGTGACCCTGCAGAGGGGGCCCTTAAAAACCTGCATCTTCTGCTCAGGCTGGTCAAATGCCATGCCCCACGTAACCATGAATTATTGGTGCCATCTCAGATTACCCGCAATATACCACAATGCCAGTGAGGGAGCGCTGCGGTCTCCCTGGGCCTGAGGAGGGGGCCGAACATTGTCCATCTTGATGGTGGAAAAGGAAAGGAAATCCCTTGGCTCTGTCTCGCCACAGGGGCGTGTAGGTCAGCTTACAGCTCATCACTAAATTAGATAAGCTTTTAGTCAAACAAGCCTCTCTTTTAGACTGGTCAGGCATGAACTTGATATTACTGATCCTTTTGAAAATAACTACACTAAATACTGCATACTATGTACTTCTAATAGTAATATGTACATGTACATTATTTACAGTGATGGCATTGGCATTGCAGGTCACTACTACTAGTTAGTAGAGTGAACCAGGTAATAAGAATTCAAAATTTAAAATGTACTTTGTAAAAAATAAATAACTTATTTTAAGTGTAAGTTTAAAGTGATCACTTTTGTGCCACACTAAAGAAGCTACATTATAATGAAATCTGCTCTTTTCAACATATACCTTCAACATGATCTTTATACATTAGATATTGAAGGAAAATGCCATCACTTTTGATCAGTTGAATGCATATATATATATATATATATATATGCATTCAACTGGGGCATATATATATGCCCTAGAAAAGTGGGGTTTTGGACAATATTGGCATGAATCCTTTTTAAGTTGTGATAATTTTGCACTGATAAGGGACAACACAAACTACAAAAATATATAGTATTGCATAAACAGTTTATACATAGAAAAAACATAAATTTTTGATTCATCAAAATATCCACCATTAGCAGCTATTTGACCTAAACTGGGTTCTGATTGGTTCATTGTATTCTAAACTTAATTGGCAATCAATTGTTGAAGCTATTAAGGTGTGCTATAAAGGGGCATGTCTGACTTTGACATGTATATATTAGCATTATTATGTAATCATAATGAAAATTATTATTGCTGGTCTTCAATGATAATGTCAAGTTACTTTAATGTATTTGCACCACAAAATGATAAGGATTTATGCTGATATCGTCCAAAACCACACTTTACCAGGGGTGTTTCCAAACTTTTGCAGGGCAGTGTATATATATATTATATATATATATACACACACTGTATCCCACCCCTGTTAATGGGTGGGATATATTAGGCAGCAAGTGAACATTTTGTCCTCAAATTTGATGTGTTAGAAACAGGAACAATGGTCAAGCGTAAGGATTTGTTTGAGAAGGGCCAGATTGTGATGGCTAGATGACTGGGTAAGAGCATCTCCAAAACTGCAGCTCTTGTGGGGTGTTCCCAGTCTGCAGTGGTCAGTATCTATCAAAAGTCTATCAAGGAAGGAACAGTGGTGAACTGGCGGTCATTGGCGGCCAAGGCTCATTGACACACGTGGGGAGCGAAGGCTGGCTCATGTGGTTCGATCTAACAGACGACCTACTGTAGCTCAAATTGCTCAATAAGTTAATGCTGGTTCTGATAGAAAGGTGTCAGAATACACAGTGCATCCCAGTTTGTTGCGTATGGGACTGCATAGCCACGGACCAGTCAGGATGCCCATGCTGACCCCTGTCCACCATTGAAAGTGCCAACAGTGTGGATGTGAGCATCAGAACTGGACCACAGAGCAAAGGAAGAAGGTGGCCTGGTCTGACGAATCACGTTTTCTTTTACATCAAGTGGATGGCTGGGTTTGTGTGCATTGCTTACCTGGGGAACACAAGGCACCAGGATGCACTATGGGAAGAAGGCAAGCCGGCAGAGGTAGTGTGATGCTTTGAGAAACTTTGGGTCCTGCCATCCATGTGGATGTTACTTTGACACGTACCACCTACCTAAGCATTGTTGCAGACCATGAACACCCTTTCATGGAAACGGTATTCCCTGGTGGCTGTGGCCTCTTTCAGCAGGATAATACGCCCTGTTACAAAGCAAAAATGATTCAGGAATGGTTTGAGGAGCACAACAACAAGTTTGAGGTGTTGACTTGGCCTCCGAATTCCCCAGATCTCAATCCAACCGAGCATCTGTGGGATGTGCTGAACAAACAAGTGCGGTCCATGGAAGCCCCGCCTCGCAACTTACAGGACTTAAAGGATCTGCTGCTAACATCTTGGTGTCAGATACCACAGCACACCTTCAGGGGTCTAGTGGAGTCCATGCCTTGATGGGTCAGGGCTGTTTTGGCAGCAAAAGGGTGGCCAACACAATATTAGGAAGGTGGTCATAATGTTATAAATGATCAGTGTATACACACACACACACTTAAATTAAATTAAATGAGAAGAGGTATGCTTATTTTACACGTTTGCTCGATTTTGGATGACACAACCTGAGTTCAGATGTTTTGGACTTCTGCATCACCCAGCCGCGTGTTTGTCTTGGACGTCTCTGTGGCGATAGTCTCTGTGTGTGGGTGCAGATGGACTGCTGGGGTCTGAAAGGCACCTGATGGTGTCTGTGAAAAGCAGAATCTAATAACACTCCTCCAGTTAGGGCATGGCAGAGGCCCAAGCCAGGCAGATATCCTGCTCCTCTCAGCACAAGGTTAAGATCCTCCCTGGAGCTGGTGAAGGGGATGAGAGAGGATTGTACATTAGAGCCTCATGGCCTTATCTCAGCGGTTTGAACCTCCCTACAGCTCTGGCTGATGTCCTCACCCTGAATAATTTCCCATAATACTGCACAGCTGTCAAACACACATACTATGGACACACAAAGAATAAACAACATTGCGTTAGCAAAAAAATGGCTGAAGATACAGTAGTTCTGAAAAAAAGGAGCAGCATTTGTTTGCAGATGCAACTTGGTTTGATATTTTGTTATCTGATGCAATGAAGTTTACTATAAATGTGTCTTTAAGATTATTACAATTAATGGCAAAATGAATGTTTGGAAATGTATTTCCTACTGCACACTACAGCAAAAACAATAACTAACTGGCTTAAGACCGTTTTGGAGGGGTGAAAATACTGACGTGCCTAAGACTTTTGCACAGTACTGCATATATATATATAAATTTCACATTATTTATTTATTTATTTTTTGATTGATGAGTTGCCAAAACCTGTCAGGCAGACATAAATTCCTGACAAAAAGGGATTCCAGGGAAAATAGTCCTAACAAAGAATGAGTAGGTGTCACGAAACTTTTGACTGGTAGTGTAAGTCCCTGATCCACAGTGAGAGAGAGAGAGAGAGAGAATGTGGCATGTTCACTGAAAGTGTGTCAACCTTCAGCCATACAGCCCAGAGTTAATGTTGTGGCAGTAAAAAGTGGGAAGTACTGTCACAGCCAGTAAAGATAAGGTGATTTATGACAGAGAGTGTGAGGATAATAATCACAGTGCCACAGGGCAGGGAGAGAGGACGGAGAGTAGGAGTGAAGAAGAAATGTTTTGGCAGGGATTTCTCACCACTGCAGACCTGAAGACTTGAGTGAAAGAACACAGAACTAGAATCAATGAGCCTTTAATCACCTGAATGAAGATTGAAGAGTGAGTAAGAGACATGCTCTGTGGAAGAAGTGGAGAGATAAATCTGCATCTAGATTCAAACTGAAAGGTGGAATTCACCCCAAAACTGAGAATTCACTATCATTTACTCACCCTCATGTCGTTTGAATTTCTACCATTTTATATGGGAACACAAAAGGAGGTGTTTAGCAAAAAAATTTGGTTGCTGTTTCCATAAAATGAAAATAAAAACAGAGCATTTCAAGCTCAAAAAAAGGGTTAAAAAAAACGTAGTTAATACATTCCACGTGTTCCAAAATTTAAACCATTATTTACCTGAAACTCTTGCAGTCAGTCAAATGTCATTTGAAGATTTTCTGTCAATAGACTTTTATGGCACTTTCGAGTTTTTCCTTCTTTTTCTTTTTAACTTGACACTCCCTGATTACTATAAGCAAAAGAAAGAGAGAGTCATATGGGTTAAAATTCTGATTTTTGAGCAAACTATTCCCTTAATGACAAAGATACAAGCATGGGATTGGAACTACAACATATGGAAAAGTAGGATTTGGTTAAAAAACAAAATTAACCATAAGTTTTCTGTTAAATAAGTACTGGACATACACAAATAAAACAATTAAAAAATGATTTTCCTGTGAAGTAGAAGTACTGCATTCTGCATAACTGTGAGTGTTTACTGTAAACAGCACGATGGAGGTTTTGGAGATTGTGCAGGTGATGGAGCCCGTGAGGCATGTCTCATACCGTCCCACAGGAACGAAAGCAGACAACAACAGAACAAACCCTCTCAGGTATGATGTAGCACATGAAATGCCTCATTATCTCAGTGGCATATTTATAGTTTTATTGAATTATTCAAAATAAAATAGCAGACTAGCTCACTGCTGTCGTTATTTAATTACTGAAAAACAAATAAAGATTTCTGAGATGATGACAGGTGATTCACTACTTCCCATCTTGTTTGGTTTCATCTATGCAAATCAGAAACTATAATAAAGATCCTGTGTTTATGCATTCATTTTCCTGAATGGGCTCAGCTCGTTTGACATTTGAAAAACCACACTACACAATTGTGACGTAATCAATTATAACCCTAGTAGATGAATCAGTGTCTTGACGTCCCTCTCGAACGCTCGTATGACTGTAGACCGGAAGCAATGATTTATAGGGTGCTTTCAATCAGCTCCCTAGTTCAGTAGTCAGGGCACTGATAAGGAAGTCGCCATTTTAAGGGCCGATCGCAAAATCCTTCCAGTGCACTGAAACGTTCACTCCCTAAAAAGTCTCACAATGCACCGGGAAAACCAGGGAGCATTGATGCTCACTATGGCTGCGTCCGAAATCGCATACTCTAGAGTAGGTACGTATTTTGAAAGTAAGTAATTATTTCTCAACTGCTAAAAAAACGTACGTTCTATATAGTTATATAGTGTGTCGCATGAATGTAATCTGAACGTACTACATTCCCCATGTTGCCCTTATTGTTTGTTGCGCTGCTTCACTGACATTCACAAATCCTCTCCCGTGGCCTCATCGGATAGTAAAGTGTCCATCGTACGCACCCTTCAGAATCTCGCTTTTTGCCTACACTTTTATGAGGACTGTGAATTTCGACATACTTCTTTTATGACATACTGTTTTTGCCTACTATATAGTAGGGAAGTATGTGATTTGGGATGCAGCCTATGTTCCATTAATGTTAAGTTTAAGTTCTGAAGCGCGAAACATAAATCTTGTGAGCCAGTTCACACATGATGATTTTTTATAAATACAAACCATTATTTAATTATATTTCAGCATAAACATACATTGCTAGACAGGTAATGAACATAGCTAACATTTATAATTTACAGCTGAAATGCTGCATGTATATATGTACTTTAAATAACATTAAAAAATAATGTCAAATATCAGTTCTGCTGTTGTTCATAAATACCAGCCAGGGAGCTACTCGAGACACACCCATAATTAAAGTTAAAAATATTAGTATTTTTCCATATGTCAACAAAAATGTTATTCAAACATCGTTTATGGAATTTTTTTTTCAGGAAACGTTTTAATTCTAACATTTGTCTAACATTTTTAAAAGTTACTACTTGTGAATGTTACATTCAAAAGTAACATTCCTATAATATTTGATACAATGTAATGTTCTCTCAATGTTCGTATAACCAAGAAAAAAAAGTTTATAAAACATTACAAAAAACTGGACATTTTGAACATTCAGAAAGTGTTTTGATAACTTAATGGGAACATTAGCTAAATGTTCTTAGAACATATTTTTGTTAGTTGGAAAATTATTAAAAGTGTTTATCTATATGTGGTTTTCATTAGTTTTTCTGACTTTCTGTCTTACATCAACCTTACATACATACCTGGATGAAATGATTTCAGTAGTAAGCCTGAATTGCTCTCAAAGAAAGGAGGGAGCAGACAAATAATGCTGTTCTGTTGCTTTGTGGATGATGGGAATTTCAAGCTCAGTGTGACATATAGGCCTACGTGAGAGAAACAACCTATTAGGAACAACAGGAAAAAGTATTACCATTAAAATTTGGGACACCATTTCAAATAAATCCAAATAAATATCTTCCAAAAAAAAAGTGTCATGTTATTTTTAAAAGCACTACAAACCACATAAATGAATGAGCCTTGGTAGTGCAGCTTATAGTGGTTAAAGTCGGCATGAAACGTAAGTTGTGGTAGTCTTTTCTTCCCTATAGTGATGTATATCTGAGTGAAACGCTTCTCGAACAAGAAAAAAATATAGGGCGGGAATTAATTGGATGGTTGTAGTTTGCTACTGCTGTGATGTCATGTGAGCGACAGGTGGTCCCACCCTCAGGGAGGGGAAGTTATTTTGATTAAAGGCTACGAGGACACATGAATAAAAAAAATAATGATGTGCACGGATATATAATCTATAATAAATACTGCAATATTCCATAAAAAATAAGAATTGCCAATTGATTTCATGGTGATTTTAAATGGTTAGTTCACCCAAAAATGAAAATAATGTCATTTATTACTCACCCTCATGCCGTTCCACACCCCTAAAACCTTCGTTAATCTTCGGAACACAAATTAAGATATTTTAGTTGAAATCCGATGGCTCCGTGAGGCCTCCATAGGGAGCAATGACACTTCCTCTCTCAAGATCCATAAAGGTACTAAAAACATATTGAAATCGGTTCATGTGAGTACAGTGGTTCAATATTAATATTATAAAGCGACGAGAATATTTTTGGAGCGCCAAAAAAAAACCAAAATAACGACTTATTTAGTGATGGCCGATTTCAAAACACTGCTTCAGGAAGCATCAGAGCACAAATGAATCAGTGTATCGAATCTGCTGTTCAGAGCGCCAAAGTCACGTGATTTCAGCCGTTGGCAGTTTGACACGCGATCTGAATCATGATTCGACACACTGATTCATTTGTGCTCCGATGCTTCATGAAGCAGTTTTTTGAAATCGGCCATCACTAAATAAGTCGTTGTTTTGTTTTTTTGGTGCTCCAAAAATATTCTCGTCGCTTTATAATATTAATATTGAACCACTGTACTCACATGAACCGATTTAAATATGTTTTTAGTACCTTTATGAATCTTGAGAGAGGAAGTGTCATTGCTCCCTATGGAGGCTTCACGGAGCCATCGGATTTCAACTAAAATATCTTAATTTGTGTTTTGAAGATTAATGAAGATCTTACGGGTGTGGAACGGCATGAGGGTAAGTAATAAATGACAGAATTTTCACTTTTGGGTGAACTAACCCTTTAAAGAGGTAGCTGGTTACCAAAAGGTTGTAAGGTTCAAACTTTACATAGGACGATTCTTGAAATGAAGACAAAGTCAAATCAGGTAGAAACATTTATTAAAACAGTTACTTTAAATTATAATAATATTTCACAATATTACAGTTTTTACTGTATTTTTAATCAAATAAATGGATAAACAAATAGAATAGCATGAAGGCACAGTTTAATCCGATACACATAAGAAAAAAAATGGACTATAATTGGCCCCTATTCATTTTACCCATAATCCCCCTTTTCTATGGCAAACTTTTCGCATATGTTTACACAAGGTAGATATTTTTTTCTCCTCCCAGGGCTTTGGACACAAACGCAGGGCTGTAAAACCAACATGAGCGTAAACCCCCCGCAGAAGGGTGATGAGGGCCGCCTGACTCGCATCCACAATAGACTCCGAGCTCACACATGCCGATTCCGACTGTCAACCCACAATAGCAGCGGATTAAGACGCTAAATATCCACCCCAACCCACCTTGACATGTTGACATGTTCTGCTAAGTGTGTTTCAAAGTGGATTTACGTACATTTGTTCCATTTCGAAAGAGAAAGAAATGCTGAAAGCGTGTCGCTGGTTAAAAAGGGGGCTCTATCCTTTTCTCTCAGTGGGCGACGGGATGACTTTCGCCTTAATGGCTGCGGAGAGAGCTCGGAGTTAGGAAAGTTTTAGGGGTGACAACGTTAAGAGTTTCAGGGTTTGTGAGAGCCCCGTCCTTAAGCAAACAAACAGAGAGGAATTTCTGCCATTGTTGTTGTGCAGCTTTGACTGACAGGTCGGCATTGCTGAGGAGCCTGTCAGCAAAGACAGCGAGAGGTCATACCGTGACCACCCCTGCTGAGAGAGAACTCCTCAGAGGAGCTGACCTTACACACACGCTCTCTCTCTCTCTCACACACACACACACACAACCAAACATACTATTAAAATGTTTAGGGTCAGCAAGTTTTTAAAATTTATTTGAAACAAGTCTCTTACGCTCACCAACGCTGCATTTATTTAAGTAAAAATACAGTAAAAACTGTAATATTTTTTAAATTGTATTACAATTTTAAATAACTGTTTTCTATTTGAATATATTTTTAAATGTAATTTATTTCTGTGATACAAATCTGAATTTTCAGTATCATTACTCCAGTCTTCAGTGTCACATGATCCTTCAGAAATCATTCTAATATGCTGATTTGCTGCTCAAGAAACATGTCTTATCATTATCAATGTTGAAAACAGTTGTGCTGCTTAATATTTTAGTACGAACCTTGATTTTTTTTTTTTTTCAGGATTCTATGATAAATAGAATGTTCAGAAGAACAGCATATATTTAAACATAAATATTTTGTAACATTATAAATGTTTTACTGTCACTTTTATTCAATTTAATGCATCCTTGCTGAAAAAAAGTATTAATTTTTCAAAAAATTTAAATCATACTGACACCAAACTTTGAACCGTATAAGCTGTCTCAAAACCTAGTGAGCTTCCTACCTTAATAGCATTTTAAGAAAGCATAGACAGACACAAAGGTAGATAGCAACATTAAGCTGCTAATTTTGACCAAATGCTATTCTTTTTGCAATCCCAGAATGCATTGCAACAAGTACCATATGGATTTGAGAGTCGAGCAGAGAGAAATGCTAACGAAAAATGAATGCAGTTTGGCAGTTTGATATGCGATCCGAATCAAAACAAAAGATTCGTAAAACTTCGAAGCAGTGTTTTGAAATCACCCATCACTAGATATTGTTGAAAAGTGATTATTTTGTTTTTTTTAGTGCACAAAAAGTATTCTCGTCGCTTTATAATATTAAGGTAGAACCACTGTAATCACATGAACGGTTTTAAATTGTTTTTAGTATCTTTCTGGATCTTGGGAGCTTTAATGAAATTGCTGGCAATAGAGGCCTCACCGAGCATCGGATTTCATCAAAAATATCTTAAAGGATTAGTCCACTTTTAAATAAAATTTTCCTGATTCTTTATTGACCTCCATGTCATCCAAGATGTTCATGTCTTTTTTTATTCAGTTGAAAAGAAATTAAGGTTTTTGAGGAAAACATTTCAGGATTATTCACCTTATAGTGGATTTCAATGGGCACCAAACGGTTGAAGGTCAAAATTACAGTTTCAGTGCAGCTTCAAAGGGCTTTAAACGATACCAGACAAGGAATAAGGGTCTTATCTAGCGAAACGATCGGTCATTTTCGAAAAGAATCCATGATAGTTAGGAAGCCTTTGGAGTAATTTTTTGCATTGATTTTCCATTGTTTTTTCTATGTGAACATACTAACACGTTTTGTATGTCTTGCATCTTTGGCAGCATCTCGCACAAGACACATTACTCTAAAAATGTTAAATTTTTAACTTTAAGAGTTAAAGGTGCTCTATGTAAGTTTTTGACTGTACTAAAACATAAAAATACCATAATATGTTTGCAGATATTTATTAAACATGCTCAGTTCACATATTCGTTTCTCTGAAAACCAGTGCTACAGCCAGTTATTTTACTTTGAAATTTGCGTTCCGTGTCGGAATTTCTGTTTTTGTTTCGGTTTGTGCAAGAACACACGTTGTCAATTTACCCAATAGTATTTCACCACCCCGGGTTGCGAGTTGGCGGAAAATGCAAGCAGAGAAATGCAGCCATGGAAGCCAGCGAAAAACTGGGTCAGAGATCGCAGATTCTACCTGACCTAAAAAGCCTCAGCATCCATCTAAAAATCTCTATGAATGGGAGCATATTAAAACGCGATATTACATTTTTAAAAACCCCTCTCTAGACCTTTCTTTTTTCATTTCACTTCCCTGTTTTACATGCAAAAACATTCTTCGTGAATAGCCTCTTAGAAGTTGTTCACACAAAACATGCTCATAGCGTAAGACGCTGCAAAAAAATGATAGAAACTACACCATGGCTAAAAAACACATGATGCAGGTGTACATAGACAAACAATTTGAAAAAAAAAAGTGTAGATGAAATGCGAGAATGCACTCTGTATGAACGGCCCCTTAGAAGGGTGCTGCCTATACAGGGAGTAGTCAGTGAGGCAGCTCACTAAGTTTTGAAACAGAGTACACACCATCTGAAAAGAAACAGAAGACAGAACAGAATCCATCATTATTTTAATGGTGCAACTGTACATTTGTATATTTTATTACACGCACATATAAATTATCCAGTACATGGCTTAATGCCAAATCAGGCTTCTCTATTTACAGAAATAAATGTGACGCCAGGTGACATCAGACTCGCCCTCTCCAGTTTTGGCTTTTAGTGCAAGTCATCATTAGCTGGGCCCTTGAAAGTTGAACCCTGACCCTTCACAGTGTGTGTGTGTGCGCCAGTGTGGGGTTCGGAGCTGCTGTCTCAAGCTGGCCTGCGGGTAATGTATCTAAAGCACATTTTATCAGCATATAAGTGAGACAATCAATGCCGATAACTGCTTTAATTTCAATTTTAGATGTCACACTTAGATTTCACATTTAAAAATGTGTGAAAACATCAACGTTTGAACGGTAACATGACAATTACGCTGGTCATGACAGGAATATCTGTACACTTTGAAGAAATAAGCACCCGCATATTTCTGTGTTGTGGCGCAGCTCCGCCCACCGGCTGTGAGTGTGTTGTGTATGTGTGGGTTGATAGAGCCAAGCTGTTGGTGGTAGTGTGTTGGGGTCAGGGTTCTTCAGTCAGCACCCCGTCCCTGAGTCGAGCACACGGTACCCCCCTCTTCCCATCAGTCCTTGGTACAAATAAACCTGGTAGCGCAGTGCTCCTCTCCACGGCAGGCTGTCACTCCGCTCTCAGGCTCATTAATCAGAGCCAGGGCAGATTAGACTTCAAACAAAAACAAACTCCAGCAATACCGTTCTTCCACAATGGACTCCGAAGTCTATGGCATTCTCGTGAAACCGACTGAAAGTGTTTGTGTGAAACCGTAGATATAACGGCTTGATTGAAGATAGAGAGGGTTTAGCAAATGTTAATGAGATAGTTCACCCAAAAATAAAAATTCTGTCATCATTTACTCATCCCTATGTTGTTTCAAACCTGTATGAACGACTTTCTTCTGTAGAACATTAAAAGAAAAAAAATTGAGAAAAGCCGCCAAACCAAAACTGTGTGGTAGCCAATTTTCTGTAAAATATCTTTTTTTGTGTTCCGTAGAAGAAAGAAAGTCATACAGGTTTGGAACAACATGAGTAAATGACAACATAATTTTCATTTTTGGGTGAACTATCCCTTTAAGGAGTGGAATCTTGACTAGTGTTTCTCAAGCTGATTTCATATTCATTTTGCATATAGCATGCTTAACTACAGAACTGAGTGACAATGACTGGTTCAGGTGTTTTATAAGTTTTGCATATCTGTTATTTCACTCTATCACGTTTCATTGACACCGAAACTACAAATGCAAATGGCTAGTTTTTAACTTATCCATTTTACTAAACAGTTAAAAGTCATATTTCCCCAGAAAATGTAAATTGCGCCATTATTTACTCACCCTCATGCTCTTCCAAACCTGTATTTCTTCTCTTGTGTTCCACTAAGAAATAAATGCTTCCATTGAACAATTATTCTGGTGGCTTATTTCCATGCTACAATGAATGAGACTAAAACTTTCAAGCTGTAAAAATAGGACATAAAATAACCATTATAGAGTCATAAAAGTAGTTAATATGTCTCATGCGGTATTTTCAGGTCTTCTGAAGTCATATGATAGCTTTGTGTGAGAGTTTGAACTTGAGAATCGGATCAGTCCAATTTGTGAATTAATAATTCAGGACGGTTTTGTGATCTAGATCAATCAAATTATTAAAAAAAAAACTCAAAAGAATGATTCGTTCATGAATCGAGCACCACTAATTCTCTCATGAATGCAGCAATGAGAGCTAAGGTGGAAGATTTGCAGTCAATAACGACTTTTCATTCTGTTCATATGACTTCAAAACACTTGAAATACAGCGCAGAAATTTTAATGATACTGTAATGGTGCTATTGCATCCTTTTTAAAGCTTCAAAGCCTCATTATAATTTAATGGACAAAAAGCAACCAGTACAATTCAAAATTCCTTCATCAGTGTCCTGACGAACAAATAAAGTTATACAGGTTTGGATCAACATGACAGTGAGATGAACTAAGGTTTCTGAAAAATATATGCTTTTACATATGCTTTATCTGGTTTGAAAGTACACAGATTTCCTGTCACAAAATGAATTGAACTTTTGGGAATAGTTGTAGTTTAACTTCCCTCAAAGCGGGCAGCAGCACCATGGGCCAAAGCTATTAGCCAAATACACAAACAACAGATAAGCTAAACCTATGGAGCGATAAATGCCCAGTAAGTGTTCAATTAATCTTAACATTCTGCCAGTGATTAACTGTGACTTGAATTCATAATGACTACACAGCTCAGAGATATTTATCCCCACATATGTGAGTGAAAAACAGGGGGAAAAGGAAGCTAACACTGCCACCTTCAGGTAGCCAGTGGTACTGAAGCTTCCTTTGGCCTTTTAGGCTTACACATCAAGAGCAGGAGAGTATGTTATTGTACTGCGTACTTTCTGCTCCCTCTGTGCACTGGGGAACCTCCTGAAGTCCAGGACTAAACAAGCGCTCACTCTGTCCACGACCGGGTTCTGCGTTTGAGTGACACGCCGCTCACCGAGTGTTTGTCTACGTCCCTGGGAAATGGGGTGGTGTCAGCGCAGCGACGGGCCTATCCCATCCATCAGTGTCAGGAGCGGCGCATGACTAATGGACAGGAAGTACAACCAGAGAAACAACAATATTTGCAGAATATATTTCAGAAACATTAGGCCACTTTCTCCAACGGTTCTCATTTCAGCAAACTGTAATGGGGCCTTAATCCTGATTTATGGCCGTGTTTATCTGTTCGCAGTGGCGCTTGCGGCTCGTGTTGCTCTAACCTGGATCTGTGTTCGTATTCTATAGAGCAAACATGAGGACCTTATTGGATTATCTTGAGATGCGGTAAAAAGCTAGCCCAACTCCCTTGGATTGGTTTAAAAAGGATGCATGTAGAAGCACGTACTTGTTAGCACTGACCTCTGAAATTATCATCTGAACTAAATTAAACTGAAATAGATTTGCATTCTGTGGTCATTCAAAGATCCTAACATGCACACAGACAAGATAAAAACGGAAGAGCTTCTAAAGCAAAAACTGAGTTGAATTTTCATGAGATGCTTCCTGTAACTCCATGACTCGTATTATCACAACCCTGTTTGGTGGTTCCCGTGTGCTCGTGTGATCAGGGAGGGGATGCTTAACCTCAGCAGCCCGTTACCGTGGCGTCAAGACCGGAGCGTTTAGTGATGTTGAGTTTGGTGAACTCCTCGGCACAGGTGGGGTGTATTCCGACCGTATTCCTGAGGTGTTCGTAGGTAAGCCCACACCTGCAGATATAAACACACAGGCTCTGTATTCATTCACCCACACAGGTGTTGTAATGCACACTGATTTGAATTTACACGCAAATGTACGTGCAATGAAACAGACACCTGGCCGATATCAGAACAAATCATATCAAATGTAATCCGACTCCAGCTCAACATCACGTGCAGGTTAACAGAGATGTGGAACTTACTGGAAGCCCAAAGAAAAGCCCTGTGTGACCTCACCAGCGTTCGGGCCAGTAAAATGCAGACCTAGCACACGCTGCTCACCCTCCCGTAGACAAACCACCTTCAAGGGAGAGAACATGGATTTAGTTATTAGTTAAAGGGTTAGTTCACCCAAAAATGAAAATTATGTCATTTATTATTAACCCTCATGTTGTTCTTCACCTGTAAGACCTTCGTTCATCTTCGGAACACAAATTAAGATATTTTTGAATCCGATGGCTCAGTTAGGCCTCTACTGCCAGCAATGTCACTGAACCTCTCAAGATCCAGAAAGGTACTAAAGACATTTAAAACAGTTCATGTGACTACAGTGATTCTACCTTAATATTATAAAGCGACGAGAATAATACAAAACAAAATAATGACTTTTCAACAGTATCTAGTGATGGGCGATTTCAAAACACTGCTTCGAAGCTTTACGAATCTTTTGTTTCAAATCAGTGGTTCGGATCATGTATCAAACCGCCAAAGTCACGCCCCCCCAGTGGTGAACCATTGAAATTTCAAAACACTTGATGTTACGAAGCCTCGTTTACTGAAATCACGTGACTTTGGCGCTCCGATTCAAAACAAAAGATTTGTAAAGGTTCGAAGCAGTGTTCTGAAATCGCCCATCACTGCATATTGTTGAAAAGTCATTATTTTGTTTTTTTTGTGCACAAAAATTATTCTCGTCACTTTATAATTTTAAGGTAGAACCACTGTAGTCACATGAACTGTTTTAAATATGTTTTGACTACCTTTATGGATCTTGAGAGGTTCAGTGACATTGCTGGCGATGCAGGCCTCACTGAGCCATCGGATTTAATCAAAAATATCTTAATTTGTGTTTCGAAGATGAACGAAGGTCTTACGGGTGTATAACGACATTACGGTGAGTAATTAATGACAGAATTTTCATTTTTGGGTGAACTAACCCTTAAATAATTAAAATATGATTACCATCATCATTTACACTTCCATTCAAATAGGTTTTTAAAAGAAATTGATTCTTTTAATCTCCAAGGATGCATAAAACTGGTCAAAAATGACAGTAATAACATTTAAAATGTTATAAATATTTTCTTTTTTGAATAAATTCTGTCAAAGAAATTCTACACATTAGTGGTTCCACAACAGCTCAACACCTTAAACTTATAGTACTCAATTTCTATTTTAAACCCCTTTTTTTCAGCAGCCATTACTCCAGTCTATTAAGAAACTGAAACACAATCTTTATGAAATCCTTCTAATGCGCTGATTTAGTATTTGAGAAACCTTTCTTATTAGCACACCTAAAAATGGCTGCATAATCAATCTGAAAAGTGCAATATAATGTCTTTTTGCAGATGCTCGTATTGAGTGCACTTGCTTATTTTGACTTTTTTTTATTATTAAAAATGGCCCAAGAATACATTTCACTATCAACTCAGTCTGTAGTTCTTTTGAGAAATGAATACTATTTCTTGCACTACTGACTTGAAAGAGGATGGAAAAATAGCATTGTAGATGGATAAATAATTCGTTTCAAATTGTAACATTTTACAATATTACTGTTGACTTTATTTAGATCAATTAAATGCTATTTTAGAAAGAGAAGTGTCAATTTTTCAAAAATGTCTTAGTATATACACACACACACTTAGAAGAAATGTGTATGAAAATACAAATTATTATATTTGTCAATGTAAAAACTGTTACACACACATTATATATAAAATACCTTTATATAGCATTGAGTGGCATCTCTCTCAGCCACAGTGAACTCGAGCGGTTTGTAGAAGGCATGGTACACCTGTTAAACCAGAGACCACAAAAACTATGATACACCAACAACGACATAATTTCCTGAATCATCAACCACTTGAGCTCGTCATTTTAGAACAAGCACTTGGAAACAAGTGCTGCTACTGTTATGGTTTGTGTCTGTGTTACTGCTCTAAACATTTTTTGGGTGCTGAAATCATCAATATTGAACATGCTTCAGAGCGAGTGCTCTGGCATGCTAACACATGCTGCTCACAGCTGTCAGGGCCAATGGGATGCTGCGTTTTTGATCATCTCTCATCAACCTCTACAAGCATCAGTCAGCCCTCGTGCACACCTGTCAATCAAACTAGAGGCACACCCCTCTCTGAATGCTTTAGGCTTTAGAGCCATGCAGGTGTGCGAAGACCCGGTATACACATACACACTCGTATACAGTAGGATATTCACAACATTACACGTATTCGCATAAACGCTTACTATGAGGTTTTCATATTTGCAGTTTTGGTTAGGTCAGAATTTATCGCTAAATCAACTCCATGTTCGAACGCATTGTAAAATAGCTGATAAATAAACCTGTTGCTTTACATGAGTTACTAGAATACTATATTATAGAGTCCTGCATGCAGGCGACGCGTGAACCGCTAATATTTGATGTAACTGGTGTTGTCATTTGCGGTGCGGGTTCGAGTCGGGAATCATTAGGCACAGGTGGACTGCGGGTCCAATAGCCAAGGCTATTTCGACTCAATTTGGTACCCACTGATAGGCAGCTGCTTTCAAATGGTCCTGTGCTTATTTGTGTTCACACTCTGTAATCTGAAGAAAAGCGCTGCAAATGACAGTTTAAGTCATTGAGAAAGCGCTCTTTGCTCACTTTCTGTATATAATCCATTTTCAATATGATTACGTTTTATTTTTCATGCTGCTAAGAGGGCCAACGTCCACATATACACTGCAGATTTTCAGGACAGACAACTGCATTTAAATGCAGAATGAATCTGCTAAAATATCCCTGATATTAAATTACAATAGGCTTATTTGCCTTTATGTTCTTTTAATTTATGGAAACCTCCAAGCGTCAGTATATAGCCTATTTATGCACATTTGTTCAAAATAGCCTGTATGGGCAGATTGTTCATATGATGTAGACAAAAGTTTTGCATTGTTTACATGACGGATACACGTTCTCATGTTTTTTCTGTTAATTACCACCATGTTAGGCTGCGTGGTGTCTATTGTGTCTATGTTGGTTTGATTGCTTGAGATACATGAGAAAATAAATCATTTTTGTCAACCTGATTTAATGCGGGCGCGCTTCGGGTCGTGGTCTTTGTGTCAAATGGGTCGGGTACGAAATTTAAAGTGTTGCTGTCAGATAACGGGTCAGGTATTCTGTTAAGTACTGCGGGTGTGGGGCTGGTTTACCAAACAGGAGTCGTGCAGGACTCTGCTATATTAATGCACTTACTTGGCAATCATACAGAGCCCACAGTTAGAATAATGAACTATATTACTTGGTGGAAGATTTGTTTACCCTACTGCAATATTGCATTGAACATTTAATCGTATTGCTGCTGCTACCATTTTGTAACTGCATTTCTCATTGTACCTAACAGCACCCATTGTAAAATTGCTGTATTTTACCTCAATCTGGTCTTTGCCGTGTTTCTTTTCAGCCTCTTCTTCAGACAGGCCTACACAGCCGTACTCTAGTGGAGTGAACACTGTAGTGGCCACCTATACACACACACACACACACACATAGTAAAACACACATATGCAAAAGACTCAAACTAATCTACACATACATTTGCAAGAATAAGTATGTGTGAACCACTTGCAGAATCTGTGAAAATGTGAATAATTTAAAAAAATAAGAGAGATCATACAAAATGCATGTTATTTTTTATTTAGTACTGTCCTGAGTAAGATATTTTACATAAAAGATGTTTACATATAATCCATAAGACAAAAAAATAGCTGAATTTATTAAAATGACCCAGTTCAAAAGTTTGTGAACCATTGATTCTTAATACTGTGTGTCATTACCTGGATGGTCTACGACTGTTTTTACATTTTGTGACGGTTGTTCATGAGTCCCTTGTTTGTTCTGAGCAGTTAAACTGAGCTCTGTTCTTCAGAAAAAAAATCGCCAGGTCCCAAAAATTCTTCAGTTTTCCAGCATTTTTTGCATATTTGAACCCTTTACAACAGTGACTGAATGATTTTGAGATCCATCTTTTCACACTGAGGACAACTGAGGGACTCAAACACAACTATTAAAAACTGATGCTGCAGAAGGAAACATGATGCATTAAGACCCAGGGGGTGAAAACTTTTGAACAGGATGTAGAGGTCCAAATGTTTCTTATTTAGTTTAAATATCTTTTTTTTTTTCTTTTCTTCATTTAGTAGTGCCCTTTGGAAGCAACAGAAGATAGTTTCCCGGAAGACAAATTAAATTCAATTTACCTTGATCTTCAAATTCCAAATGTTTTCACCCCCCATCTATTAATGCATCGTGTTTTTTTCTGGAGCATCAGTGAATGAACCTTTTTTAAAAGTTGTGTTTGAGTCCCTCAGTTGTCCTCAGCGTGAAAAGACGGATATCAAAATAATAGTCACTGCTGTAAAGGGTTCAAATATGCCAAAAATGCTGGAAAACTGAAGAATCTGCAGGACCTGGAGATTTTTTCTGAAGAACAGAGCTCAGTTTAACTGCTCAGAACAAACAAGAGACTCATGAACAACCATCACAAAACAAAAAAAGCAGTCGTAGATCATCCAGGTAACCACACACAGTATTGAGAACCAATGGTTCACATACTTATGAATTGGGTTATTTTAATAAATTCAGCTATTGTTTTGTCTTTTGTGGATTATATGTAAACATATTTTATGTAAAATATCTTACTCAGGACAGTACTAAATAAAAAATAACATGCATTTTGTACTATCTTAAAGAGATATACCATGACTTATAATATTAACCATATGTGGTTAATTGTGCATGAAAATTATATTTCTTGTCATTACAGTAATGACAATTTGGAGGTAAATGTTTTAGCTGTCATGAATATAATATCATAATACAATAAAAAAATATCACAATACAAATCATATTAAAATTATTAAAATGTGATTTTAGAGTCAAATATGTTTTTGACAGGCTTTGTGAGATCCATCCAGAAACAAATAAAGAAACAAAACAGAATGAGAGCACATGCGTGTAACGACAAACTCACACTCTCATAATTCATGAGCTCATTGGAATGGCCCACCAGTCTGCGGGCCAGGAGCTTTCCGGCCTTAATGGCTGTCGGGGTCAACTCGGGACGACCCTGAAACAGAGCAGGAGTTGGCTGTGTCAGAGAACATTTACACACACAGATATTAGTGTTATTACTGTTAACTAAAATTAATAAAAATTACATGAAAAACTAAATTAAAAATTTTGTCTTGGCAACTAACTGAAATGAATTAGGTTAAGTTGAAGTATTGAAATAAAAATAAATTAAAGCTAAATAGAAAACGAAACAAATATATATATATATATAAATACTAGTATACTGTAGTATAATACTAGTAATACTGTAATGATATGATACTGTATACATAATACTACATTAAACATTCAAAGGCAAATCTAGTCTACAAGTACCGGGAAAGAAAATTTGCGGGCAACAATACAACTGAAAAGATTGAAATGGCAATTTTCCTTGCATTGTTTAAATGATGTGTCGTTAAGTATAAATCTATGTACGATTAGCCTGATCAGACATTTCAGAGATTAGTATCTTCTCAACATTACATGGCTGTCAGTCAAGATGATGATTACAGTGCAGAGGTGGACGGCTGCCAATCAGCGCTTTGAAAAACATGCCTACAGTAACAACACAGGAACATGCAGCACCGTGGGGCGAATTCTCATTCACTGACTAATGGCATCAGCAACCAGTCTGATAACTTCTGTACATCCTGCTGTCCAAGAAACTGCCTTGGGTGTTTGTCTCAGAGTGTGTGTGTGTGTGTGTGTGTGTGTGTGTGTATGGACACCACCCAGGCAGCTGTATAGTAAATGCATTTCTTGGCAGTAACCAGGTGCAGCTCAACATCTAGTTTTCTTTCATTAAAAAAAATGAGAAGTCATGCACATTGACGTACAAGGAGCTTCTTCTGACTAGTTTTGTGGTGGTGTGTGTGCGCCAATAATCACACAGCTGCTGCGGATGACGGGCAGCTGTGATATTTGATCCTGGTAGCCAGTTGTGTTGAAGATGTTATAGGGCAACGACCTTCCAGGAGAGCGACTGAACTGACAGACAGGAAAATGCTGTCGCTTTCCAGCTGTGCATTTTCGATTGAGTTTGATTAGGGCTGGGTGGAATGATACTATATGTTTATATCGCAGTATGTAAACATATCTATGTAGCGCAGTACCACTTAAAGTCTCGATTTTTTTTACTTGATTATTCAGTTTCTGCAGTGTTTCTTATTACAAGTTAAATAAATGTACTGTACCTGAAAAACTCATAAAAACTCATTGTGAAATAAGATTTTGGTCATATCATATTTTGGCCCACCTCTATCCTACCTTGACATTCATTCATAACGCCTACCTCACCGATGTCTCCGATAGCGAAAATATTCGGCACAGATGTGACTTCGTCAGCGGCCACAATTATCTTCCCAGTTTCTTTGTTGATCTCCACGCCCACCTTCTCCAAATTGAGGGTCTTGGTTTCGGGGGCTCTGCCTAAACTCAAAGAGAAGAAAGCAATGACAGGTAGAGGGACATATCAGACAGCTTTTGGACGCTTAAGGATGGAGTTTACCGCTCGGCCTGCTGGGAGAATGTAGGGGTGGCTTTAAGTTCTGAGATTAGAGAGCAAAATCTTATCCAGTGATTAGAAAAGAAAACACAAGCACAGCTGAGGTAGAAAGTTTCTCTGTGGTGGTCTGATGAAGGGCGTAATGAGGAGACCTGGATGCATATCCCATCAGCCACCTGGGGCTTGCGGTGTCATTTCTGTCACTTCCTATCCGAGGGCTGAGAGAGGCTGTCGACACTTGTCCATCTCTTGCCCCTTCCCCCATTCACAGCGTCTCAGACAGACACACACACACACACACACACACACACACACACACACACACACACACACACACACACACACACACACACACACACACACACACACACACACACAAGACTGGAGTCCCAATGCCTTCATAGGTATCACAATAAACAATGTTTGCAGCAGAAGCCAAAGGTACCCATGTAGATGCTATCAGACAGCAAGAACAACAAACCTTAAGCCCCTTTTCCTGCCTCAAGCACAGAAACAACTTCCTTCTGCTCTACTACAGTGAGACCTGAGCCATATAGATGAGTATGTATACATAGATTACTCAGAGAAAGAGTGAGAGATGGTGAAACAAGTTGTAGAGAGAAAAAGTGGAAAACCAGATGAAAAAAAAATAAAATAAAAAATTCACATTTTTAAATTAAAACACATTTTATAGTCAGGTCTGATATGAAGTCTGAAGCTGGTGTTTATTGGTTAAATAAAACTGTAATTAATTTGTTTTATACATTAAATAAATTAAAAACACTAACCAGCATTTGCAAAACATTTAAAGCTGATACACCGTTTCTGTGCCAATAATAGCACCAAATGGAACTGAACTAATTGTTTCTTAACAGGTGCTGATCTTAACAGAATGAAACTAAATAAGTTATTTCATATACAGAAAAAAATTATTTCAGAGGCGTTACAGGACATATGTATATACATAGGTTTTTGAATTAAATGTTTAATTTTTAATCACTTTAGAGTAAATTGAATCATTCATAGTAAACCTAGAACTGTAAAGATTGTATTTGTAATACTTTTAGTTTTAGTTTCACTTAGTTAAAAACAATATATATATATATATATATATATATATATATATATATATATATATATATATATATATATATATATATTTAAATCTAAGTATCTCAATATTTATATATTTGTATATATTTTATTATTAAAACATGAGCAGATAAAACTACTGGCACAGTCTGTAAGACACTCAAAAACCAAATAAAGAGTGTAGTAAAAATTTCAGAAAAAATAACAGTGGTTTAACTTTATTTTGGCAATAAAACAATACTGAATTATAAATACTCAATGTAATGCTTAGTTCCACTAATGTCACACAGACTCCCATCAGAAGCAGAACTGTAGTGAAAAATATTACATTTATTTCAATGTGAAAGACATCCTTTGTTTTACACCACATTCCATCAGCAAAAAAACCCTTGAGATATCCTTCAAAGTCCGTGGAAAAAGAACGTCCTTGACTTTGTGTGGGCAAAGACAGCCTGATAATAGCGAGAATGTGCATTTTACAGGCTCAAAAAAAAACAAAAAAAAACCAACCCAAAACGATGATTACTGTAAAGCGGGAAAAGTACCAGTATCTGCGTCAAACTGAAATGGGGCATTCCAGTGCTGCACTTCCTGTCTCTTTTTCTGTCTGATTTGGGCTCCTGGAACGTCGCTGGGCATTGTGAAGGCTGGACACAACAACACAGGACCACTGATAAGGACTACGACTGAGAATTCAAACCCCCACCTCCCTTCTCTCCTTCTCTCTCAAACACACACACACACACACACACACACACACACACACACACACACACACACACACACACACACACACACACACACACACACACACACACACACACACACACAGAGCTGCCTCTGATAATGCACAAGAACAAAGCCTGGAGTTATACAAGAAAGAAATCTCAAGGCCAACATGCTAATTAGACACAACAATCTGCCTGGCAAGACTTTAAATGAGCCTTATCGACTAAACAAGCCAGAGAGAAGAATGGATGAAACAATAAGAGAGGATTGAGCCGCCTTCCATTCCAGTCACACATGGCATGAGTGTGGGCTCTGTAATTCTCTCTCTTTTAATTACATTTCACTGCACAGTAGCAGAAAAACAGTTCCTGGCAAATGTAATGCAAAACGCTAGAGTGAAAAAGCCAAACCAAAGGCCCTTAATGACTTAAACATGAAATAGTGGCTTAGCCTAGACATTGAGAATTCATCTTACAAAAGTGATCAGTTTCCTCCAAAATATTACAGATATGGTTACTATTGCAAAACTGTAATAAATATGGAGGAAAAAAAAAAAAAAAAAACTTTGGTGAAGGTGTAAGGCGAAGTGTGTAATTTCTAACAAAACTGAATATGACTGTATTCAAACAGATTTCCTGAACACTGTCCCCATCTCACACTAAAGTCACTACAGATAATACAGTGTGTTATAAGTGT
Organism: Megalobrama amblycephala; assembly: GCF_018812025.1. NCBI lineage: Eukaryota > Metazoa > Chordata > Actinopteri > Cypriniformes > Xenocyprididae > Megalobrama > Megalobrama amblycephala. The sequence goes on from NC_063047.1 coordinate 32,891,908, forward strand.
GCTATAAGTGTGTTATACACTGTGTTAAAAATGTTATAAGTAACAAAAATAAGCACAAATGTCAGGGCATGTCAAAACACCTCCAGGGCCCAGAAAAAAACTTGTGGAAATTACATAATGGGGAACTACAAAATGTCAACTGGTAAAACAAGTATTATTGGCCGATGCAGTCATGGAGATAACCTCAAAATGGCAAAATATTGGCCAAAAAACAAAAGTCTAATGCTAATTTGAACATTCAAAGATTATACACGCCATTTTTTATTTACATTTTTCAAGGACGATTTCGGCAAACAGCATATTAACATTAACGTAATATGAACTGCTATGTAACTATGACATTTTTATGTAAATTATGGCTATCATTGTATTTTTTTAATATGGTATAAAAAGAAAATATGAGAATTAATCAAAATACATTAAATGCACACAATTGTGAACCAATCGGAAAGCATATTTACACAATGTATATTACTTCCCTTCTTCAGTCCTCATAAAAGTGGTACACCTACAATATGGAGGAAATGTTCTCTTTCCTGATGTTTAGCAGAGCCACCTGCAGAAGGGCGCAGCCCAGAGGAAGGATGGAGGAGCGGAAGGGTGGAAGAGCTCCACTGGGGGTGAAAGACAGGAGGAGGGATGGGGCTACTCTGTAAGTCGCCATGAGGGAGATAAAAAAAAAAAAAAAAAAAAAAAAGCCAATTTTTATGTTTCTACTGCGAGAAAGAGAGCAGGATGGAAACACAGCATCCTCTCAAGGGTGTAATAGAGGATATCAGCCTCTGAAAGCTCTTTTCACAATGACAACAGTCAATACATGACTATGAAACAGATTATTAATGCTCCATGTTGGCAACCATAAATCCCCTACGCTAATGCATGATAGTACTTGATGATAGAACTGTTTGTCACGATTCTCGCAATTAATAAATGCATTTTTATTGAACATTGACATCTCATTTTTCATATAAAAAGTGTTAAACCACAAGAAAGCATGTGTGATTTAAAGGATTAGTTCACTTTCAAATTAAAATTTCCTGATAATTTACTCATCCCCATGTCATCCAAAATGTTCATGTCTTTCTTTCTTCAGTCGAAAAGAAATTAAGGTTTTTAATGAAAACATTTCAGGATTTTTCTCCATATAGTGGACTTCAATGGAGCCCAAACAGTTGAAGGTGTATTACTGTGTAATACTGTAAGGAAACTTTAATTTGAAAGTGAACTAATTCTTTAACTGGTGATTGATCAATATTTTGGCCTGATTATTAATTTTGCAACATTGAAACAAAAACTTTGAGATAATCAGAATGTTATTTCTTTGCAAACTATAAGTGCTACATAAAATAGTACAATAATAATAATAATTCATAAAAAAAAAGGTGTTCATTTAATTTCAATGGATAGTGCACATCTGCTGTTAACATCATCTATTTTTTTGTAAATTGTAAGAACTACATAAATAGTCAAATAAATAAAATAATAAAACTGAATAAAATAGTTGTCCACTTTTCAGTTAATACTTTATAAAAAAAGCTAAATAACTACAAATTTCAGTAAATTGTAAGTACTATATAAAATAGTAAATAATAATAATAAAATGTAGTCAATTCAAATTCAAAATGTGTTAGTAATTTCAATGGATAGTGCATTTTGTTAACAATTTCTAACCTTTTTCTAAAATTTCTAAATTAATTACTACAAATTTTAGTAAATTGTAAGTACTACATATAATGTTAAAATAACAAAAATATTGAAGTAAAATAAGTGTCCATTTCATTTCAATGGATAGTACACATTTTCTGTTAATAATTTCTTTTTTTTTTTCTAAAATGTTTAAATTATAAGTCAATTATATTTAAGTAAATTATAAGTACTACATAAAATGGTAAAATAATAATAATAAATAAATAATAATAATAATGAAGCAAAAAACGTGTTCATCTAATTTTAGCAATTTGTGTATGTCTGTTTTAAATTATGTACTATGTATATATCGGGATTATGTTGGCCATATGCCAACCTTTCTTAGTATATCAGTTGACCACTAGATTTTACACACTAGGTTTTAAAGCATTTCAGTTTGTATTTTGACTAAATACACACATCCGTGGTAAAAGTCTAAACACAGACAGGACTGTACCCTGAAAGCACTGTAATCCCTCAACAGCAAACAAGTCTGGACCAAAATTTCAGGAACAAAAAGGGCTGAGAAAGCCACTCAACACATCAAACACCCAAAGCCAAGGCTGCCATACAGTGCAGCAGGAGTCACTACAGATCACTAATCTCTCTCTCCATGTCACACACATCCAGACAGGAAGCTGAAGTCTCATTCTCACTGTACACTGTAACCTCTGCTCCACCATCTTCTCACACCATCAATAAATAAACCAGCCCTAGCCAGCCGGATATTCCTATATTCCTCTCATTGTCCCTGTAACCGGAATGAGAGAAATCAGATGAGTGAAAGATACATACACATAGAAGAGGATGGCATCTGCAGCCAGAGATGCTGAGGGATGAGTAAAGGGGAAAACTGTGGAAGCTCTGGGTGGGTTTCCGTACAGAGAGACAGGCAACCCTGGCAGGAAAACCCAGAGCGAGAGAACAAAGCAGGGAATGGGGCGACCCCAGGGCCCCTGGTGCATCCTGGTCCTGAAGAGCAGACCTCAGTACAGTGATTAACACTTCCCTAGATGATTCCATCCCTCTCTCTTTATTACCCTGTTTTCAGGCCTGACAGTAGAATTTTTGCTGATACAGCAGCACTGCGGTGTAGGGAAATATAAGCACAATATGATATATGTATTATGAGGATTTATGCTTTGGAAATGCGATGAAAGCATCATTGATCACGGCAGATGACTCAACTGTACAATACATTCCCCTGAAGAAATAATCTGTTAGAGCAGTTCTGATACAAGAGATAATGCACAGTCAGACATTTATCAATCGCCAAATAAACCCTGACAGTGTCTCAATGTATCAAAGGATTTACTTTAATATAATGACTGGCTGACTGTACATGGATGCTTAAATTATTTATTTATTTATTTATTTATTTATTTATTAAGATATTATTAGATATATACATTTATTTGCAGATAAATTTTGGGGGAAAAAAGGAAAACAAATCCTAAATTTCCCAAAATGACTTTTTGTGGAAGTCTTTGAAGGAAAAGTAGTAACACTTTACAATAAGGTTCATTAGTTAAACAGTAGTTAATGTGTTAAATAACATAACTAACCATGAACAATACATCTGTTACTGTATTTGTAACAGATGTATGATTCATTTATGCTCCGAATCTTCCTGAAGCAGTGTTTTGAAATCGGCCATCACTAAATAAGTCATTATTTTGTTTTTTTGGCACTCCAAAAATATTCTCATCGCTTTATAATATTAATATTGAACCACTGTACTCACATGAACCGATTTAAATATGTTTTTAGTACCTTTATGGATCAACTAATGTTAACACGATTTTAATAATGTATTAGTAAATGTTGAAATTAACATTAACAAAGATTAATAAATGCTGTATGAGTGCAGTTCATTATTAGTTCATGTTAACTAATGTAGTTAACTAATGAACCTTATTGTTAAGTGTTACCGGAAAAGTGCCTAATAAATTAAATTACGTTGTGTCTGTATTTGTGATGCATTACAGATGTTCTCACCTACAGCCCAAAGTACTGAGTTGAAGGTGTCTTGATGTTCTTCTTTGGTGTTTAGATCCATCCATGTGACCTGGAGAAGGCCAGAAGGGAGCTTTTCTACACTTTTTGGTGTACACCTCCAGGAAAACTTGGTGCCATACGCCTCCATGTAGTCTGTGACTAAACCAGACATTTGCTGAGAGACAAGCAGAAAAAAAAGTATATATTTTTTAATATACATCTCTATTCTTTAGAGACATGTAAGCTGAACAGTTTCAGAAAAAAATATTCTCAGTCTGAAATCACTGAAATAAAGAATAATACCACGTGAAAAATCCCACAACAAAAATAATAAAATTACTTGTTTTGTAACCAACAGTAAATAAATTGTATTGCATATGGACAAAAATAAAAACCCTACAAAAATGGACAAACAAATTATCCAAAACTATCACTATTTTACCTCTGCTTATTATTACATATTCAAGTATTTTAACTTGATCACATTAAAATGATTGCGACTTGCACAATCTAACAAAGAGTAACTATACAAATAAAATGCATTTAAAAGCTTTTCCTCATCATTTGTTTTCTTAAACAGATTTAATTTCAACTCAGCAATTTCTTAACTGTCATTTTGTTACTCCTGTCAGACCATACTGTGGGTGTAATGCCTAATAATAACATGACAAATCTCCTGTCAGAACACTATAACCGTTAATTAAAGATGAATGTTAAAAAAACAGGGTCATAAAACAAGTCTGGCCAGGTCTCTCATCCTGTTTTTGCCATGTAACCTGATGGTTCTACCAAGGTGAGTCACATTAAAGAATGGCCAAACCAAAAGCAATGTTATAGAGACCAATAATAACTGTTCTTATCAGTGTATTTTACAACTTAAAAACAAATTAAACCAGGCTAACAAAGAAAAAAAAAAGTAGTACCTGATCAAACCCCCGGAGGGCGATACTACGCACCATCACAGTGGTGTCCAGCCCAATGCCTGTAAGGAAGCCAGCACATTCCAGCGCTACATCTTCACACACACAGTGAAGGAAAACACACACATATATATGCATATGTATTTTTATGAATTTCTTTCTTCTGCTGAACACAAAAGAAAATATTTTGAAGAATATGGGTAACCAAACATGATGGACCCCATTGACTTCCATAGAATGGAGAAGAAAAAAAAAACTAAGAAAAAGAAGAAAGAACTTCATACAAGTTTGGAACAACTTGAAGGTGAGTAAATGATGACAGAATTTTTGGGTAAATTTGCAATGTGCATTCTCAGTAAATAACTCCCATTGGCACTTTTATTAGATTGTGGCCACAAACTAATTTGCGTGATTTAAAAAGTGATTTAATAAAGCTTTTTAATATTTCATTGTTAATTTATTGTGTTTTCAATCTCATAATCTATGAGGAAAAACTCATGGACTTCTGGAAAAAAAAAAAAAAAAAAAATGTCTGTTTAAGAAATAAAATGCAAATTTAAAATTACATTCCAGTCACTGGGTGGTTAAATGAGCACATCTATGTTATGTGGGATAAAAACCCAGTGGATTAGCTATAATCTGTGTCACTGAGAGTATTTGCATGTACAATCATACCCAAATTATGCGTAATAACGTAACGTAACGTAACGTAACGTAACGTAACGTAACGTAACGTAACATGTAAAGACATGAAAACACCTTAGTGTTATTTTTATTGGGTAAAGGTCAAAAACCATATAAGCAAAACCAACAAAGATTTTTGCCCCCTACACCATCTTTGCCCTGCATATAAAAATGTATAGGTATTCTGGTAAAGAAAAACAGACTAAATGATTTGACTTAGCGTTTGGCCGAACATGTAAATGCACTCATTGATCTGGGTAGGTAGACACTCCCCCTGTACAGTAAGTGTCAGCTTTGAAGGATACAACTGGCACCAACAACCAACCTGGAACACACAGAAAACAGCAATTAATGAGATCACAGATAAGCAACATGATGAACAATGAGGTCACATGACAACAAACATAAAAAGAAAGCAAAAGAGTCAGTAAATTAGTCACAGGATATGGAAAACATTGTGTAAAATGATACAAAACAACCTCAAGAGACAAAATGCACACCACTTACACCAAATCAAAGACAGGAAAACACAATAAAGATGATTTAAGAACAAAGAGAAATGACTGTGTGTGGTCGACGTGAACACCCTGCTTTAATCCGCCCTGAGATTCAAGGTCATGGTGAAGTCTAATTGTTAACACAAGGTCTAATCCTTGTGGATGTCCCTACACAGTACTGCTGAGTGATACACACTTACACCAATGCAACATCACACGCATTCAGTGTACAACACTGCTAATGCACATCTGCACTTAGTGCTCTTTTGTGTGGCAGCTTATGAAGGGATTAGAAGCAAAATCTCAGACCTCTTTCCTGCCATTTTATCAACAAAACACATCCCCGAGCTCTTACCTGCCATGGTGCAACAAGTCTGATGATAAGGAATGACATGTACTAAAAACATTCTGTCTAGATTAGTATGAGACATTCTTTTAATATAGAATGAAAAATGTAGGATACATAAGATCAAAATGCATTGCATTGATTTGCCATTTGTATAGGTAACATTTCTTCTCCCAGCACAAACTTCACATGTAATCTGTTGATTTGAAGATCAATCTAAGGAAAACATTTGTTTTCAGTACAGATGAAACAAAGTTATTCTTTGTAAAAACATGCTATATTAATTCTATTTAATCATAAAATAATCAAAGCTTGGACTGAGCACATTATATTTATATTTATTTTATATATATATATATATATATATATATATACACAGTTCAATGCAGACGAATGAAAAACAAGTGCATGAAAGTATAAAATTATATCATAATTTTGTATAACTACACTCTAACAAGTAATTCAGAGGACCCGTTACCACAACTTAAATAAATGCATGGTTGAAAGTTAAAAATTCTAATTTACTGTTTTATGTTCTGTTGACATAATAATGTTGATCATTACATTAACATAATAGTGTTTAAACTCAAGTTTCTGTATTCATTGGCTTTTTAAAAAAAAAAAAAAAAAAAAAAAAATTAAGTTGTAGTAACTTAATGATATTTTCTTGATAACTTCTGAAATTAGGCAGTGGATTTCTAGTTCCCAGCATGCTTTGCATAGGACTGGATAAGGTGAATAAATGTTGAAATTAAGTATTAATTTATTTGTAGTGTAATTTGTTTTTTTGTGAAGGGAAAGACCTGTTAGTTCATTAATATTACTTAATTTGTTTGTTCATTAAATATACATGTTAAATAAGTTATGTTAACATGTGCTATGATAGCTGTTGTAAAAGGTCTGCAAAGTTTCAAATAAACCGAGTTATTGTCTCCCAAAAGAAAGAACTGATTCTGAACTGCATGAAACGTGTCGTCAGTAATTCCAGTCTATCTTCCTGCACAAACCTACGTAGATTTGTAACAAATTTGCATAATGGTCACCTATGGTCTTCATTGGCTGCCCGCAAATGACATCTGCTTTGACCTTCAAACACTGTAGTTGTGGCCTGGAAGAGTATGGTTTGTGTTGTTGTGATGTCGAGAAGACGCGCTGCGCTGCGAAAGCAAATCCACTTTGCATGCACTTCCAAAGGATGAGGACTCGGGCTTGAATTGATATGGTAAAACCGTTACTGTTTGTATTACTGTGTACAAGTGCTGGGGAAGCCTCCGGAGCTGAAATTCAGATATGGTAATGGGCATTTAGTTTCCAACAGGTGCTGTAAGTATTTTTTGTTGTTGTTGTTTTTTTTACTTTTGATGCATGTAAACCTATTGTAGTAGACCTCCAAAACAAAATTTACAACCTTTAATAATAACCTTTAATAGGTGATTCAAATTTGTAGCATAAAATGTAGCAAAAGGCCAAAAATTTGTCAAAAAAAACAACAACAACTCATATTTGATCATGTCCTTAAAAAACCGTAGATGTTTACTGTTAGGCCTAGCATAACATTCTCTCCAGCTGAAGTCCCACTAGCTTCTACATTAATGCATAAATGGCAGGAAAGAGAGTTTATCCTGGGGAGTGTGTGGGAACTGTGGTTACTGTAGAATCAGTCAACCTTGGGCAGCACTTCTATAATAACCCTGACCATGATAAGATCAGCAAGTTCATGCTGTGCCTTCCCTAATGTCTGCCCAGACTGAGCCTCCTTTCATTTCAGCAGAGCAGAGAGAGATAAGCACGGGACAGAGAAGTATTTACTGCACAAGCATCTGTGGGTCCCGAGGCCCATTGGACACCTGAACCACAGGCAAAATGGTAACCTGGTTTCCTAAAAACAAGTTATTTTCAACACTGACATTTATATAATGAGCCCAAGGGTTGATATCATACTGAATGCATCATTTGGTAGTGTTCAGAATCCAAAGCATACAGTATGTCATCAGTCCTGACAGATGCTCTGCTGTTAGTGGAAATGACTGCACAAGTCAATTTAAAAGCGCTTCCTTCGCCCTCTCAGGCATGCGTGCCAATGGTCTTGCTCATGCCCATCAGTCACCAAGGTCTTGCCACTTCCACAGGATGAACACTCTTACTGGCAACAGTCTGAAATCGCACCTGTACAGCTGACAGATCAACAGCAAAACAACATCACCTGCCTGAGAAGGTTGTGGCCATGACAGTAACTAGCGTGACTTAAAGCGAAAACTCCAGTAAGGAACTGAAAATATTATCCAAGTTTAAACCGAAGTTCATTTTTTAATAGTGCACAATGAAAAAAACGTGTAATATATAAAATTTACTTGCAGTCTGACAAATGCAGCTGGCTAAAAGTAACAAACACACTTGACCACTTATGACAGGAAGATAAGGTTGAAATACACAATAGTGTTTTTCAACACAAAAGTGCTACAATCCCTTTAATCAGACTTAAAGGGTTAGTTCACCCAAAAATGAAAATTCTGTCATTAATTACTCACCCTCATGTCGTTCCAAACCCGTAAGACCTTCGTTCATCTTCGGAACACAAATTAAGATATTTCTGATGAAATCCAAGAGGTTTTTTTATCCCCAGTAGAAAGCAATGTAATTACTGTCATTCAAGGTCCAGAAAAGTAGTAAGACATAGTTAAAATAGTCAACGTGACTACAGTGGTTCAACCTTAATGTTATGAAGCGATGAGAATACTTTTTGTGCACAAAAACAAAACGGAACGACATGAGGGTGAGTACTTAATGACAGAAATTTCATTTTTGGGTGAACTAACCCTTTAATGGTTAAAATAGTTTGCTCACATGGTCACATAAAAGAATCTGGTCACAACATAAAAGTCACTTACGTTTTTTTGGGCGACTCGCTGAGCCAGAAGACATCATCACTTGTGATCCCAAACTCCACGGCTCCTGGGACCTGGAGAATAATCCGCACAGATCAAACCCAAACAAGCTACTTTAAATATTAAATATACAACATAAGCAGCATTCAATTTAATATTAAATATTTATTTAAATATAATTGAATATTTAAAGCTGTAAAAAAACAACAACCTTCAAATCAATATAAAAATATGAATAATATCAACAGTGTTCTTTATGATTTAATAGTAATAATATACAATATAATGTACAATTCCATATAAATTATTGTAAATAATAATACCTAAAATGAAAAAATATAAAAATAAAATGCTTCTCAATTATATATATATATATATATATATATATATATATATATATACATATATACATATATACACAGTACAGTCCAAAAGTTTGGAACCACTAAGATTTTTAATGTTTTTAAAAGAAGTTTCGTCTGCTCACCAAGGCTACATTTATTTAATTAAAAATGCAGTAAAAAACAGTAATATTGTGAAATATTATTACAATTTAAAATAACTGTTTTCTATTTGAATATATTTCACAAAGTAATTTATTCCTGTGATGCAAAGCTGAATTTTCAGCATCATTACTCCAGTCTTCAGTGTCACATGATCCTTCAGAAATCATTCTAATATGCTGATCTGCTGCTCAAGAAACATTTAATGTGTACAATTGTACAAAATATTTGTGTACAATATTTTTTTTCAGGATTATTTGATGAATAGAAAGTTCAAAAGAACAGTGTTTATCTGAAATCTAATCTTTTGTAACATTATAAATGTCTTTACTGCCAAAAAAATAAAAATAAAAATTCTTACTGACCCCAAACTTTTGAACGGTAGTGTATAATGCTACAGAAGCTTTGTATTTCAGATAAATGCTGTTCTTTTGAACTTTCTATTCATCAAGAAATCCTGAAAAAAAGTACACAACTGTTTTCAACATTGAAAATAATCATAAATGTTTATTGAGCAGCAAATCAGCATATTAGAATGATTTCTGAAGGATCATGTGACACTGAAGACTGGAGTAACGATGCTGAAAATTCAGCTTTGCATCACAGGAATAAATTACTTTGTCAAATATATTTAAATAGTACACAGTTATTTTAAATTGTAATAATATTTCACAATATTACTGTTTTTTACTGTATTTTTAATTAAATAAATGTAGCCTTGGTGAGCAGACGAAACTTCTTTTAAAAACATTAAAAATCTTAGTGGTTCCAAACTTTTGGACTGTACTGTATATATATATATATATATATATATATATATATATATATATATATATATATATATATATATATATATACACACATGAAAATGTATATTGTGTTTAAAAAAAAAGTCACAAAAGCTTCATTTTCATGTGTGTGTGTAATATATATATATATATATATATATATATATATATATATATATATTTTTTTTTTTTTTTTTTTTTTTACACACACGAAAATGAAGCTTTTGTGACTTTAAAAAAAAAAAAAAAAAATTCATGATTAAGCAAATTTCTGTAATTTAAAAAATATCTATGATAGAAGTATAAAATAAATACAAAACATTAATTGTCCTGAGGAGAGGCATCAATTTCTTTAAATGCATAATTTTAGGGGGTCATTTATAATATTTGTGTCCTTTAGCAGTATCAAAAATGGAAGCAAAGACAAATAGCATGCTTTCAAGTGTGATTTTCGTTAGTTAATGGTAACACTTTACAATAAGGTTTCATTAGTTAACATGAACTAATAATAAACTGCACTTACAAAGCATTTATTAATCTTTGTTCATGTTAATTTCAACATTCACTATTAACAAAAATTAATAAATGCAGTAGAAGTGCAGTTCATTATTAGTTCATGTTAACTAATGTAGTTAACTAATGTTAACTGATGAACCTTATTATAAAGTGTTACCATATCAATTGTATCATATTTGGCAAGACGGACAGGAAATTATCTCTACCGCATGCCTATCAGCAGGACAAGGTCACATAGTGGAAAGACAACACCCACACATGCCAGTCTGCACTGGCACGCACACTTACATGAGTAGGGTACTTCGGCCGTCCACCAGTAGCTAACACAATGTTTTTAGTGGTCAGTGTCATCTGTGAATACAAAGATGCAGGGTATTTAGGAATATGGCACATCAGATTGGTGGTTAAATAACTTTAGAGAATTAAGTTGCTATAAATACATTAGCAATCATACCTCCTTCCCTTTGGCATTTACAGCTCTGATAGTGTGTTTATCCACCAGACTGCCAATCATATTCAAATACTTCACCTTCCTGTTACATTGGAGAGAGAGACAATAAATACTAATACATGAACCAAAATCGCCTACTGGCATCACAATTCCCAGTCAACTTTTACAACAGTGAATAAATTTCGACAAAGTCATGGAGATGTAAGAAAACTAAAAAAAAAAAACCAAGATATGATCATTAACAATTTTGATGTTCAAACCTAAACTGACACTTCTGTTCTAATGTCAAGACATATACTTGGGGCATTCTGGGAAATGACATCAACACACCTGTTTGCCTCAAAGCCATACAGTAAGACGGCTAAAATTTAGGACAATTTATCATGATGGCACATTCATATAGCCTCAGACTGTAATTACCTGATAAGATAGTGAAAGAGACAGACAGCTAATGAGATCTACTGGGAAATAAAGATTCTGCTCTATAATGCCTGTATATGCAAATCTTTTTAAGTAATTAGCAGTTTTTGCCCTCAGGGAAGTGCTCGACACTTACTACAGCCTAGAGCTGGAGGATTCTGGAAAAATTGAGAATCAGTTTTTTTTAACATAGAGATCACGGTTCTCCCACGATTCTGAATAGACAACTAAACAAATGTCACTTCCTAGAGGTTCTGACAAAATGTTAATTTCTGTTATCTAATTAAAAAATATTTAATTTAATTAATTATTTAAAAAAATATCAGTTTGAATAAATGATTCAATGACTCATTCAATGATTAATTACTGGATTAATCAGAGTTTTTGAACAAACCTTGAATGATTCAATGACAAATATTTTTTTAACAGTAACTTGTCACCACCTACTGGTGAAATGATGTAATTGATACAATCATTATTTGAAGCATCAAGTAATTTTCAAAAGGTTATTTGCTTTATTTTGATAGCTACCATAGACATCAGTGTTTTATCCCAGTACTTCTGTGATAATTTGAATTATTGTAACAGAAATAATGATACTGTGCAGTTGAAAAGTTGAATCTGTGTCATACCTATACATGACAACTGCTCTCTCTGGCTCAGCGGCAGTGCCAACACAGATTTGAATGTTCCGCTGTGATCATACTTGTCATAATTTAATAGACATAGCCGAAACAATGTCATGTTTGAATCGAGAATGCAATCTTTTGAGGATTAATTGTGCAGCTCTACTATTGGCCCTCTTAGAAAACATAGGTTTTGAGTGTCATAAACAAGGGTACAATGGTGATAAAAAAATGTAACCCTCCAAAAACCCATATTCTAACCCATTAGTCTACTGATCTGAATTACTTTTTCCAACAGCCAAAGTCAGCATTTCATTATAAGAATGAGTACATTTTGGCCATGTTGTTTTAATAGTAAAACTTACTTGTCTTGTAGTTGCACTCTGTGGCCCCAGTTTAGAGACCTCACATGGTTTTGGACAGCCTCAGCCATTGTTGGCCTGCAAAATATTACACAAAAACTCATACAATTCTCCCTTATCTGGTCACAACAATGCAAATCACAACAGAAACCCTCACGCATTTGAGATCTTATATTTCATCTATCAACTGCTGCACTGACAATATTTACAATATAAGTTCCATTTGTTAATATTAGTTTACATTAGTTAAACTATCAATGAAAAAAGACTTCAAAAGGAAATATTAATCTAAATTCATGTTAATCTCAGCATTTACTAATGCATTATTGAAACCAAAAGTTGTATCTTTTAATATTTAATAGACCTGATCTAACATGAATTAACAATGAACAGTTGTATTTTTATTAACTAATGTAAACAAAGATTAATAAATACTGTTACAAATATATTGTTTATTGTTAGTTAATGCATTAACCTACATTAACTAATGAGACCTTATTGCAAAGTGTTACTGATTATTTATTTGAAAGAAGTTTCATGTCAGTCCTTGTATTGTTCAACTGGTCGGTTGATATGGGATTTAGAAAGCAGTTAGTAATAAGTAATGCAATACTTTTTACAAAGAGTAATCAATACAGTAATCTAATTACACTGTTGAAGATGTAATTAGTAGCTATTAATTAATTATTTTTTTTAGAGTAACTTACCCAACACTACATATACATTATACCTAATTAAGGACATTTTAACACAAGTACCTGTCTCCTTAAAGTAATCTATAAAAGAGCTCCATAATTTAGTAAAAATACTGGGTTTCCTTTGACTTTGAGTTTTATCTTTTCAAGTTTGAGGGCAAACAGAAGGTCTAAACCCCAATGACGATAAGTTGGAGGAGATGGCAGTTTCCATTTAACAAGTTGTATTGCAGACAACAATGCAGAAAGTCAACTGTAAGTTTAATATTTTCAGGGAGATATATAAAAGCTTAAAAAAACAAAAAAAACAAAGCCAAATAATTGTATTGTACACTGGTGTATGGAAAGTTGCATTTAAGGCCAGGATTTAGACAACACCTGTAAAAACCCTAATGTTTTTATCAGACCTGGAGTGCCCTCTAGTGAAATTATTTGGATTTGACCCGCCAGACATTTATTTTTTCACCACAAGATGGTGCTGTGCCACATAAAGTGTTTATGAAAGTAGTATTTATGTCACTGACCTGAAACAAAACTTCACCTTGAATATTACATGAATTTCATAGCATGCTCTGACCAGTATGAGGCTAATTATTGCAATAAGGCAGCTCTGACTATAAGCAATGTCTCTACATACAGCCTCTGAAACTCACCAGTCATGTGACAGGGATTCTGGGATTTGCCAGCCATACTTCCTAGCATCTTTGACAGCAGTGCCAAGCAGTGCCGCCTGATGCATAAGCTTCTTTGGAATACAGCCGACATTCACACACGTGCCACCAAGACCCCACTTTGTGCCTAAAGGCAGCATGAGCTGATTAGTTATTCTGGAAATAAATACATCACCAGCAAATAGATGACAGTTATAAATGGGTCTGTCTGTATGTACCTTTGAGTGAAGGTTCAACATAGTCCAAAACAGCAACTCTGTGCCCTAACTGGGCAGCTGTAAGCAAAAAAAGTGTGGAGCAAAGAAAACATCAAATGATGCAATAAGGAGATTTACTAAAATGCCATTCCTAATAAGTGTAAATGAAGAAGAGGATTCAAACTAATCTTTAAAGTACAACACAGATGACAAATACCTTCTTTTGAACATGCCAACCCTCCAGAGCCTCCACCAATAACCACCAGATCATAATCAAATGTACCGGCTGCAAGATTAAAAAAGTCATTTAACCACAGAGACTTTAACAATTTAAATATATATAGAACAAACCAATTAAACAATGAAATTGCTGCTAAACAGGTAAATTAAGAGATTACGGATACTGACATCTCAAACAAAAGATTCGAGCGAAAAAGTTTTGCGACAATATATCTTACTATTCAATAAGCATTACCTGTAAAGTTTCTTGTAAATATTAAAGTCCTGAAAGCTTTGATAATTTGCCTGCCTCTACTGAAGGCAGCCATACTGTCAGGAGGCAGGACCCCTGTCAGCCGTTATAGGTGCCCTAAATGATGCCTGGGTGAATGTTTCACCATTATTTTCTAATTTTATGTTATGACATAGTGTCTAGTATGGCTCGAATCTAATTTAAGTAGATGGTTTAGCCGGTTTGTCAACTAAAATAACGAGTTTACAGAACGAAAAGCTGTTCAGAAAAGCTTTGAACTTGACCACTGTACAGCGACGTCTTATTCGTGAACAAATTTGTTCGTTTGAGTCGGATCTTTTAAATGAATCGAATGAACCGGTTCATAGAACCAGTTTGATTACGAAGCGCAATGAATCAGTTTAAACAAAGCACATACAACGTTGTTGTTGTTGTTGTTGTTGTTTTTAAGCGTGAATAATAATAATAATAATAATAAAATCAATCAAGAGATGCAAATTAATATATTTAGGCTGTAAAGAAAAACCAGTTCACTGAAATGTTCAAAAGAACCGATTCGTGGAAATCAGTCGAACTTTCTATTGCGCTCAGAATAAGAGGCGGGCCAAAGAATATTGAAAGAACATCTGACCAATCAAAATTAAGATAACGGTCAACTGCGGCAAGCTGATTGGCTATGCCAGTGACTGCACAGTTCAATGAACAATCAGAATAAAACAACTGTAGGGGGAGACAGAAGCTCTACTGCTGCGTTGATATCTCGCAAGAACCGTGAGTCAACATGCCTGTGGATATTAATGAATGGACAGGTTCCCTAGCTCTTACAGAGGTGGAGGAACAGCCAGCCAAGCCTCTAATGGTCAAATATGGCTCTTTGGAAATTGACGCGCTGGGGAAAGTGTTCACACCCACTCAGGTCAGAGTCCAATGCACGGCCATGCAGGAATTAGGCCAGTCCCTGTGGCTAGCAGTGCTTCTGCATCATGTTACTTGCTGATATAGGTTTGGACTTTGCAATAGACAATGGAGGGTCATTTTAATGTAGTTTTGCATTTTTTTGCATTTGCATTGACTAAAGGGGGATGAAATGAATGCAGTTTGTCTGTAGTTATGTAATGCGCACAAGGGTCGCATGCAGCCAAAGTTGCATCTGTCTAGAAATTCCATGATCACGTGTTCCTGATGTGGTCTCTCCCTGCATTACCTCATGCAAAGTTTGAGCTGCAAATGAATGGGCTAGAGCCTAAATTAGAACAGAGACCTGCATAACAATACAGAAATTAGGCCAACGGGATACAAGTGTTCTGAAATTGAATGAATAAAATTTACAAGCTAATATGTATTATAAATGTATGTATAATTCTTCATTCTGTTGAAAGAAAAAATTGTTTGCTGGAACAGTTAATTATATTTTCTGCATGGATATAGTACATAGAAGAATAAATGGTGTTGCCTAAAGCAGTTGTTAGCTGCCGTGCAATAAAACTTATTTCAAAATTAATATAATGCACTGTATATACATATTGTATAAATGAATCTTAAGCCATGTTAACTGAAAGGCCACATAAATAAAATAAAAGATGACCACTTTCCCTTGTACAAAGTTATCCATTTTCAAAAGCAACATATGCATTATTAATACTAATATAATAAATATTAATATATGCTGTCACATTCGTGTAAAACAATTGTTAGCTGTAGATCTACATTTGCAAACTGTGCTTTATAATTTATAGAAGTAATGTGCATTATGAATATATAGTAATATGTGCTTTTTGTCATCTCAAATCTTTGTTACAGGCTGCTTTGAAATGTATTTGCATCTTTGTTGTTTCACTTTCATTTTGCAGGTGCAGAATCGGCCCACATCCGTTGAGTGGGAAGGATGTGACCCCAGTAAGCTGTACACGTTGGCCATGACCGATCCAGATGCACCCAGCCGGAAAGACCCCAAATTTCGGTATGTTTTCAGAGCAATCCTCCATATTTATTGTATCAGAACTGAACCAGGGATTAGCTAGCAAGTTAAAGTCAGGGATACTTAAATCTGCTATAATTGTTGCATTTAATCTCAGGGAATGGCACCACTTCCTTGTGGTCAACATGAAAGGAAATGACATCTCCAGTGGATGCGTCATGTCGGACTATGTTGGTGCAGGACCCCCGAAGGGAACAGGTGAGAGCTCAGATTAGGTGTGTGCGACTTTACTAGGGATGAGTGTATCGATATATCAATACTGATGTACCAAAAGTATCGATACTCAAATAAAAAATATTTTTCCCCAGTGATTTTATTTGACAAGAAATTTGATGTGTACAGTATGCATTGAAATGGACAAATAATAATGAGAACTATTTTCCTGCTCATCTGAACATGCAAATGCTGCAGGACAGAAGCAATCAATCACAGAGAGCATTTGCTTACTGCTTACACTGCATTCAAACAGGGCTGTGTTGCGAAATGCTGCCCAGAATAATGCTTATCAGAGGATAGAAAAACATAATATGTTTGAGTTATTTCACAATAAACAAACTGAAAATCTATTCAATTAACATTAAAAGTTCATATTGATCAAGTTCTGTTCTGTAACTAATGCTAATATAAATCATACACTGTAAGAATAAGTGTTGCATTTTATGGGTGCAATAGCCTGTCACTGGCAGTCCCTTATGAAAATGAACCATGGTTTTACAACAGTGACCATAGTTCAACTATAGTATTTGTAGATTTCCAGTAAATGAATCTGTGACCCTGAACCACAAAACCAGTCATAAGGGTAATTTATTTTTAAAATTTGAGATTTATACATCACCGGAAAGCTGAATTTATAAGCTTTATAAGCTTCATTGATGTAAGGTTTGTTAGGATAGGACAATATTTGGCCGAGATACAACTATTTGAAAGTCTGAGGGTGCAAAAAAAATCAAAATATTGAGAAAATCACCTTTAAAGTTGTCCAAATGAAGTCCTTAGCAATGCATATCCACTCACAAAAATACATTTTTGATATATTTATGGTAGGAAATTTACAAAATATCTTTATGGAACATGATCTTTACTTAATATCCTAATGATTTTTGGCATAAAAGAAAAATCGATAATTTTGACCCATACAGTGTATTGTTGGCTATTGCTACAAATATACCTGTGCGACTTATGGCTTGTTTTGTGGTACAGGATCACATTTTAACCATGTGTAATCAAAAATATAATCTAATAGTTCAGTTGGAATTAAGGTGTATTGAATGTTAAAATGCCTTTCAAATATAATGTTAAGTGAGTATCGTTAACTATTTTACTCTTAGTAATTTAATAATTTAATCAATGTAATAATTTAAAAGTTCAGTTTAGGGGTATCGGTACCAGTATCGATATTGTCAATACTGGCTTTTGAAAGTATCGGTATCAGATTGAAAATAAGTGTTATTGGCCATACCTATGCGGCACTGACAAATCAGCGTCTGACTTAAAGCGGTGCATGCCAGTTAGAATTCTTGAGGGTTTTTTTAGACATCTTCAGTTCTGCTATTGCTTGCATTTTTACAACTGTAAAAACTATTTTCATGTAATTTTAATGTTATATTGGATCATGTTTATAAAAATAAAACTGCTAAAAATATAGATTCCATTTTATTGGTATTTCAATAGTATAGGCATACGTTACAGGCTATGTAGTAAGCAGTACATAAAGTATTGAATGAAAAGTGTTCCTGTTAGATGCAAACGTCTGTAGATTTGGGAAATAATGCATCCGGTCCACTTCATCTGTGATCAAGTGTGCAAACACTGTGCAGGAAGCAGAAAGTGTCTGATTAAATCCAGCCCCTAATTAAGTCCCCCTGTGGTGAAAATCGAGCTTTAAATGTTGTTTATATGGTCTATGTGGTGTTTTTATTAATATGCTTTAAGACAAACCATGTGCAAATATATCAGTCAGCACCATTGCTGAGTATTTTCTCCTTAAAACTGCAGTGAACCAAAGAAATTTAAATCACAAACTACCTTGTAACCAATCACATCGACGTGTGATTGTGAATGAGTGGACCTTTGAGCTGGTGTGAGTTTGAGGTGGGACTAATTTGCATATTCATAGAACCGCGTATACTAAACGAGGCAAGGGTGTAGAGTTACATTCAAGCTATTTTAAGGCATGAAGAAATATTTTTTCAAGGGAAAAAAGTTTAAATATGTAATTTCGGTGGTCAAAGATGAGTTTTAAAGGATAGAATTATTGACTACAGGATCGAACACACCTATTGACTGCCTTAAAATGACAATTCATGTTGCAGAATATATTGTATCCAATCAGCAAAATGAGTTTTTTGCCCATTTCTTCAGGTCTCCATCGCTACGTGTGGCTGGTTTACGAGCAGTCGGGTAGCATCAGCTGCACCGAACGCGTCCTCACCAATCGCTCTGGAGACAACCGTGGAAAATTCAAGATTCAGAGTTTCCGCAAGAAATACGGCCTCGGTGCTCCGCTCGCAGGGTCATGCTTCCAGGCGGAGTGGGACGACTACGTACCCAAACTTTACGAACAGCTGGCTGGCAAATAAGGACCATTTAGAATATCAGTTTATTCTGTTCAGAGCTCGGCTGTATATTTTCAATTCAGCCATTTCAAAAATGAAACTAATGAACTAAAGAAACTCTGTTTTGCTTTAAAAGCTGTGTATAAATTCATGTCATCTTTTGTTGTAGTTGAATTGAAATTAAGCAACTTCAATCTATGCCTTCATTTATAGTGTCTCTTCGCTCGGAAGCACTTTGCACCTTTGAATATTAATTCAAGTTGAATTTGTGGCTGCACCTTTAATTTCACGAATATCTCACCATTATGTACTGGAAATGAACACATCGGGGGAAAAATCCTGGATAATAAAATCAGACTATGGAAAGACATTGCTTGTGTGATGAGCACTTTATTTACAAATATAATTAAAAGCTCTGACAGAATCATGCCTCTTAACCTGAAAAGAAATGTAAAGTGCATGCGACAGTAAAGCGTTTTTATTCACTAATTTGACTTTGTAGAAAATACACAGCTGGAGAAGATGCCGAGAACCAAACAGAATTTTGAAATAAGAGGCCATTGAGACAATTTCACCAGTAACTGCAGGAAGGGAAAGGGTGGTGAAACATTTATTATATATAGATGTGTATGTATAGATATATAAAAAGAAATTGAAAGTCAGTTAAAATGTAATAGGAAAATAAGTAAAAGTTCTCCATAAATCCTTCTATACACAAAATACATGTCCCTTCCCCTTCAGCCCTTTGTGCAGGTACCACGAGTTTAGGATTCACATATGTATTATTCACATTGTGCACCTCAGCTGAGGTGAATAACGGTATTGTACATATGAATGCACTGTGTTCTCCCAAAATAAAACAACAACAAAAAAAAAAAAAACATGGGGGAATACCATAAGAATCTCAGAGTCACAGATGCAGCTATCAAATATGTACATTGTTTTAATATGCAAACTTTATCAAATTTCGTCAATACTTAATAAAAGGTATTTTTCATTATTTTTCTGGGTGAATAAATACCAAATAGATTTCAAGCAGCAAGAGGCAGGAGGCTGCAAAAAACAAACAAAAATACAGTTTTAAAAAAAAATCTTAAATCACACAGCCCATCAAAAACAAAAAAATAGCAAAAAGAACAAAAACTGAGCACAAGTGCATCTGGATTAAAATCAGCAATACAAACCCCCCACGTTCGTATTGCTTTTGTCTTGAAATCTCTATTTTAATTTTAGTTACACCGTAAGTGTTATCATTGCACGAGAAAACATTGACATCAACACTGTGACAGATTTAATCGTCTCGTATATAATATTTATATATAAAAAGAGACAACTAAAGGACGTTATCCAGCATGTTGTCTTGCAAAGGGCGCCTCAGATGTGTAAGGCCTGTGCAGGCACCAGCCCAGAGGATTGATCGGACTGTCAGTAGCAAAAACGGCTCCAAAAAAAAAAAAAAGGGTGGGTGACCAGGAAAGAGGGAGGATGGTGGAGTGTTATGGTCTCATCTGTAGTCATCTTTAGGGTAGTCCAAAGCACCCAAGTTATTGAAACCCATACGAAGGCTCTCCATGTCAAAGGTGTCGATTTCTCTCTCCTGACGGTCCAGCAGGTGTTTGATTCGGTCAGTGCGCTCTTTCTGAAGAGAAGCCAGCTCCTCCTCAATCTGAGAACACAAGACAGAAGCTCAAACAAAGGGGTGGCAAACCAACAGAGGTGTAGAGGAACCTACAGGCTTTTGGTTACTAGTACAGATCTTTCCACGCTAGACAACATCATCCCTGAAACGAAGGTCTTTTGGTTTCTTTTTTCCCTTTAATTTGCTAAAAACTCTATGAACTCATTACACACATTAGCAAAAGCAAATGTAGTTAGATTCGTAATTAGCTTGTTCACTTGATGTATTTAGCCTCAATGAATAATTCAAATAATGGAGCAAAGTAACTTTTGGAAGTCCTATTCCTCTGGAAAGGTACATTTTAATGAACCGGTGCTACTTGATCATTTTTAGGGAGAGATTGATTTTTAACAGTTTAAAAATCCTCTAATTTGACTGGTCAAGCAGAGTGCATATGAATAAAACTTCTTGTTAATAGAATTGTTGTAGAGAAGCAATATATAAGCAATAGGTAAATATGCTGTAAAATAAATGTTAAAATATCATGCTCAGTAAGGCTGCATTTTATTAAAATACAGTAAAATCTGTAATATTGTGAATTATTATTGCAATTTAAAATAACTGTCTATTTTAATATCTTTTAAAATGCAATTTATTTTTGGTTTGAATATTGTCTGAATATTTGTCAGCATCATTACTCCAGGCTTCAGTGTCACATGATCCTTCAAGAAATCATTCTACTATGCTGGCTTAATTCTCAAGTTAAAAATTATTATTATTATTATTACTATTATCAATGCTCAAAATAGTTTTATTTTATTTGTTTTGTAAACTGATACATATTTGTAGGATTCTATGATGAATAGAAAGTTTGAAAGAACAGCACTGATTTGAAAAAGAAATATTTTCTAACATATTCCTTTCTGAATATTTTTTTTAAATAGTTTGTGATTTATTTAATGTATCCTTGCTAAATAAAAAATAATTAAATTATTTGTTATTTATTTAATGTGTCCTTGCTGAATAAAAAAGAAAATAAATCATTTGTGATTTATTTAATGCGTCCTTGCTGAATAAATTTTTTAAATCATTTGTGATTTATTAAACGCGTCCTTGCTGAATAACAAAAAAATTGTGATTTATTTAATTCGTTCTTGCCAAATAAAAAAATATTAAATAATTTGTGATTTATTTAATGCGTCCTTGCTGAATAAAAAAAAAAATTGTGATTTATTTAATGCGTTCTTGCTAAATAAAAAAATATTAAATAATTTGTGATTTATTAAACGCGTCCTTGCTGAATAAAAAAAAAATTGTGATTTATTTAATGCGTTCTTGCTAAATAAAAAAATATTAAATAATTTGTGATTTATTTAATGTGTCCTTGCTGAATAAAAAAAAAAAATTAAATCATTTGTGATTTATTTAATGCATCCTTGCTGAAAACATTTTTTTTTAATCATTTGTGATTTATTAAATGCGTCCTTGCTGAATAAAAAAAATAATTTGTGATTTATTTAATGCGTTCTTGCTAAATAAAAAAATATTAAATAATTTGTGATTTATTTAATGCGTCCTTGCTGAATAAAAAAAAATTAAATCATTTGAGATTTATTTAATGAGTCCTTGCGGAATAAATTTTTAAAAAATCATTTGTGATTTATTGAATGCGTCCTTGCTGAATAAAAAAAAAATTGTGATTTATTTAATGCGTTCTTGCTAAATAAAAAAATATTAAATAATGTGTGATTTATTTAATGCGTCCTTGCTGAATAAAAAAAAAAAAATTGTGATTTATTTAATGCGTTCTTGCTAAATAAAAAAATATTAAATAATTTGTGATTTATTTAATGTGTCCTTGCTGAATAAAAAATAAATAAATAATTAAATCATTTGAGATTTATTTAATGCGTCCTTGCGGAATAAATTTTTTTAAAATCATTTGTGATTTATTTAATGCGTCCTTGCTGAATAAAAAAAATATTAAATCATTTGTGATTTATTTAATGCATCCTTGCTGAAAACATTTTTTTTAATCATTTGTAATTTATTAAATGCGTCCTTGCTGAATAAAAAAAAAATATAAAATCATTTGAGATTTATTTAATGCATGCTTGCGGAATAAAATTATTAAAAGTATTAATTTCTTTCTAAATAAAATCTTATTGATCCCAAACTTTAGCATTGTATCCATTTTAGGCTTATTTACTGCATTAAATATACAATACAATAAAGAAATAAAAGGTTACCACAATTTTTACACAAAGTAAAAGTGTATTTTAATAAATTATATTAATTAATATTAATATAAACTCCTGATTAAGTACTCTGCTCTCTAGATTGGCCGACCACTATTGATGATAACATGATTAGAGTGTGGGTAAATAAGAGGTTAAGAACCTTCTGTTCAAGGTGTGCTCGGCGCAGTGAGACTTTCTGCTCCAGTTTCTGTAGCTCGCGCTCGTGCTGAGCCTCGGTCTGAATCTTGATCTTGCTCTGGTAGGCATTGAGTAACTCCATCTCCTGCTGCAGCTGCTGCCTCAGTGCCTGGCACTCCGCCTCCTGAGCCTCATCCAGACGTAGCTACACAAAAACACACACGTGCATACGTGAGCCTCAGACGGTTTGCTGACACTACAGCACAGTTTCGGTTAACCATCAATGGCTTTCTTGTACGGGCAACAGGCAGAGACTGGAATTTCAAATAGGATGGAGGCCTTGTTTTATGTTCAATTTAAATCTGTATGAACTATCAACAAAACAATTAATTACTTTTTTGCTTTTCCAAAATGGGTTATACTTTAAATAATCCATTTTGTTTAGCATCTTCAAGACATTAGTGCCTGACCACTTTTTCAGCGGCGTTAGTTCTAGAAGTATTTTTTTCCATTCAATTTTCCATGAACCAAACCAAACAGCTATGAGCTAAAACATAACAAAACAAACTTTGATTTGAAGCAAAAAAAAAAAAAAAAAAAAAAAAAATATATATATATATATATATATATATATATATATATATATATATATATATATATATATATTTGATATAAACTTCAAGACTGTACTTAATGCTTTAGTGAGAATAAGTATTTTCAGAGCGTATGGAGACTGGATTACATCATTGCTCGCTGCAGGACTATGATTGGTGGAATTTTCTGTATAGAATCATGGATAATGTAGATTTTCCACCACAAATTCAGCTGTTAACCATGATTATTTTAAAAATAAGTTGAAAATGTGGGCTGACTGCTTCAACAAAAGCAAATACCATCAATGAACAACTTCTTCAACAGGTCTGCGTTTAAAGGTTTATAAGTTATTGTAAAAAATCAATTTACTTATGCAGAAAATAAATTGAGTTTTTACTTTCAGAACCTCAATTAAACAAATTACATTACAAATACCACTACATTATTGTTTGCCGTTTCTTCTCTTTCATTCAAAAATATGTCAAATTATGGATGTTAAATGCTTTGTGAATGTCATTCCAAGGTCTACGCCTTAATTATCTCACATAGATACCACGATAAATGGTCAACAGTGATGTGTGATGTGAAGCTTCTCCCTGGCCTTTATAATGATTAACAGTGTCATTTCTTCACTCACTGCCTGTGATGCCATCATCTCGTTGATGCTCTGCTCGTACTGCTCAGCCAGAATGGCCAGTTTGCGCGTCTGCTCATCCTTTAGGGCTTTCAGCACAGTCTTGTGCTCGCTTTTGGGGGTCACCTCTAGTTGATGGTGCCGCAGGGCCTTGTACTGTTTCGTCTGCACTTTACACGTATCCTGGAACTGTTTCTTTATCTGGAGCTCCATAGCCTGCAGGAGACACAACTCAAAGTTGTATAAACACAAACTGACAGTCTTTTCAGGACTAAAATTATCATCTAAAACATGCATTTTTTCTCAAAGGATTGTGAAATTAAACTTTTTTTCTCACTTTACAGAAGGGTCCAATTTGTTAACATTAGTTAATGCATTAACTAACAAAAACTAACAACCGTTGTTAGTTCAAGTTAGCTTACATTCATTAAATAATATTAAAAGATACAACTTTTGATTTTAATAATGTATTAGTAAATGCTGAAATTAACATCAACATATTAATAAATGCTTTAGAAGTATTTTTCAAATTAACTAATGTTAACAAATGGAAAGTGTCACCGCTTTTTTAGATTAAAATGTGCCTATGAAATGAAATGTCTGAGAAATGTTCAAGCATTTAAAGGGTTAGTTCACCCAAAAATGAAAATTCTGTCATTTATTACTTACCCTCATGCCGTTCCACACCCGTAAGACCTTCGTTCATTTTCGGAACACAAATTAAGATATTTTAGTTGAAATCCGATGGCTCCGTGAGGCCTCCATAGGGAGCGATGACACTTCCTCTCTCAAGATCCATAAAGGTACTAAAAACATATTTAAATCAGTTCATACGAGTACAGTGGTTCAATATTAATATTATAATGCGACGAGAATATTTTTGGAGCGCCAAAAAAAACAAAATAACGACTTATTTAGTGATGGCCGATTTCAAAACACTGCGTCATGAAGCATCGGAGCATAAACGAATCAGTGTATCGAATCATGATTCAGATCACGTGTCAAACCGCCAACGGCTGAAATCACATGACTTTGGCGCTCTGAACAGCAGATTCGATACACTGATTCATTTATGCTCCGAATCTTCCTGAAGCAGTGTTTTGAAATCGGCCATCACTAAATAAGTCGTTATTTTGTTTTTTTGGTGCACCAAAAATATTCTCGTCGCTTTATAATATTAATATTGAACCACTGTACTCACATGATCTGATTTAAATATGTTTTTAGTACCTTTATGGATCTTGAGAGAGGAAGTGTCATCGCTCCCTATGGAGGCCTCACGGAGCCATCGGATTTCAACTAAAATATCTTAATTTGTGTTCCGAAGATTAACGAAGGTCTTAGGGGTGTGGAACGACATGAGGGTGAGTAAAAAGTGACAGAATTTTCATTGTGGGTGAACTAACCCTTTAAAGCATTATTATCAGTCTCTACAGACCTGCAAATGTTCCTCATAGCTACCCAGTTTCTAAAATAAATCAAGGTTAATTTTGCAATCACAGTCAGAGAAACAATGAGACCTACATAGATTTTGTAGGTTAAATTCACACTATATATAGCTAAGTAATAAGAAATGTTTTTTCACAGATGTTGGTACCTTGAGGTTCTTGGGCTGCTGCCGTAGTTCAAGCACATGTTTCCTGTGCAGTTCTCTCTCTCTACGGTTGTTGTATTCAATCTGGTTCTCCAGCTCTGTTTGGTGCTGTAGTCGGATCAGGTCCATGCGAAGTTTCTGTAGCGTCTTCAGCTGTCTGTGTTCAAGTTCTTGAGTCGACTCGTCTTGTCTGATCAGCATAGCGTGCTCCATTTCCTTCTGGGTCTTCTTCTTATTCAACTCCTGACAGCCAGAAAGACAGACAATATTACATTAGCTTACACTAAAACTAAAAACATTTTTCAAATCAATTTTCTGTAACGTCTAATCCATTTGCAATTATTCAAATAACAGTGCCTCTCTATTAAATCTACTAATATTAATGGCTGGATTTTTACATATCCTTAAGAGAATGACTGGAGTTTTCTGAGGGTTTTTTTTGCATTTTTTTCGGATCTAAGTGGATACTTGCCAAGATGGTTGCTAGGTTGTCTAGGGTGTACTTTGTGGTTGACAGGTGATTGCTCAAAAGAGCCAGTCTCTATAAATGTCTCTGATGATATTCTAATTGCTAGATATGGCTCGGATACCTCCTTCAACATAAATCTAATTGATTTTTTCGCCCATATCTCTGATCACTAAGAACACTATATTAAAGTAATAGCAAACACCTCTTCAGTAAACCTTTCTGAGGATGAATTACACACACACACAAAAAAGTATGTGCAACAAAAATAAAAATGATAGCTTGCCTTAGTACGCAAAGGTTACAATGGTAAAAAGAAGTATGAACATATACAGGAAACATAATAGTATAAGGAGATAATTGATAAGTGGTTCACAATTAGTAGAGGATTCAAGACAACCAAAATTTGGACCATAATTGCAAACCACTGGATTATGCATCATCATGTTTGCTGTTCTATAGACCATATATGGGTTCCGAGCCGATAATACTTCCGAAAGTTTCCTGCTGATTAACAGCGCTGGATTAAGAGATTTGCACATTGCTGCATTACTTATTTTCAAATCAGATTAATTAAAAAGAGTCATCAACCCTGAGAAAAGGTTCAAATCTTGCATTAACCCTGGGAAAAGCCAAAAATACATTTCATACGAATATACATATATACATACACAATACCGTTCAAAAGTTTGGGCTCAGTAAAAAATTTTTGGTTTGTGAAAAGGCTACATTTATTTGATTAAAATACAGCAAAAGTATTGTAAAATATTATTACAATTTAAAATAACTGTTTTCTATTTTATTTTTTTTATTTTTTTAAAAATGTAAGTTATTTCTGTGATGCAAAGCTGAATTTTCAGCATCATTACTCCAGGTTCCAGTGTCACATGATCCTTCAGAAATTCTAATATTGCATTATTTAAATTTTGCTTTCTTTGTAATATTATTACTGTGTTATATTTCATTTTCCTACTACCTATGTATGTCTGCACTGGAAGCTCCTGTCACCAAGACAAATTCCTTGTGTGTGTAAACATACTTGGCAATAAAGCACTTTCTGATTCCTATATGTTGATTTACTGCTCAAGAAACATTTCTTATTACTATCAATGTTGACAGTTTCAGTTTTGCTGCTTAATATTTTTGTGGATTTTCAGTATTGTTTGATGAATCGAAATCTCAAAAGAACAGCATTTATTTAAAATAGAAATCTTTTGTGACATTCTTTCCCTTCGCTTTTGATCCATTCAATGCAACCTTCCTGAATAAAAGTATTAATTTCTGTATAATAAAAAATAAATAAAACTTACTGACCCCAAACCTTTGAAATATAAATAGAGTGCCAAGTAATTATTTTGTCTTTTTCAGAAGCATTTCATCCTCACCTCTCGTAACTGCTCTTGCTCAAACTCGTGTCTCTTGATCATGATCTTGCGTTTGAAGGCCCTGCAGTTCCTGTCGTAGAAAGCCCTCTGCTGACCCAGGAGCTGAGCCTCTTCTTCAGCCTGAGAGTGCTGGATGTTCTCCTTGTGTTTGGACAGCCTCTCCTGTTTCTCTTTCTTAGGCGTGCTGTGGTCTTCACTCATTTCCTAAACAGAGAATCAAAAAGACCATGAGTCAAGACAGGGGAATTAAAAGCAGCGGCGATTTTAGACTAAACGTTATTTGGAATATTCTTAGGAATTAAGGAACAGCTGATGTAAATAGGGTCAATTTTAGTTTCATGTTAACTTGGAGGATCTAGACATGAACCTCTTTGATCTTCTCCTTGCACAGCTTGTACTGTTTCTTCTGGTTATCAAGGAAGGTGGTGAGCTCTTTCTTCTGTTGGGCCATGATTTGCTGCTGGAACTTCTTCTCATCAGCTGACAGTGTTTTCATCTGAGGAATGTACCGAATTTATCATCAATAAAATGTCAGTGACAATACAGTAGATTTTTTTTTCTCATGTTAAAACAACTCCTGAAGAAAACAAACTAAAAAACTCAGTCTGTTTTCTTCTCAGGCTTCATTAACATATAAATCAACATATGTTGCATGAATAATTAGCATTCATCCCTTAGCTATTTACATGTTTAACATGCAATATGTAAAACCATAAAATAAACGGGGGCGTTTTTCAAGTGGCATGCGTGAACTTTTGAACTAATTTATTTTTTCAAATTTGTACAGGGATTTTATAATGTAGAGTTTATTATTAAGATGCCCCTGAACTGGATGACCAATACTTGATTGTCTAGATACTCATGACCAATACTTGATTGGCTAGATAATCATGACCAATACTTGATTGGCTAGATACTCATGACCAATACTTGATTGGCTAGATACTCATGACCAATACTTGATTGTCTAGATACTCATGACCAATACTTGATTGGCTAGATACTCATGACCAATACTTGATTGGCTAGTAAGTATAAACGGTAGGGTCTCAACCGAAAAAGAAAGAAAGATCACCCACTTCTTTGTCCGTTTGGATGGCGTGCTTCTTGGCCAGTTTCTCCAGCTCAATGAAGGCATTGTTGGCATGGGTTTCCAGTTCTTTCTGGAGCTTCAATCTGTGCTCGTCCATCTCTGCCTTCAGCTTGTTCTCCAGAGCAATCAGCTGCTTCTGGTGTTGCCGTCGCATGCGTTTGTATCCCGACATCTGCTCTCGGAGCTCATTTTCCTGCTCATGTTCGTGGATCTGACGTGTTACCTAGATGGAAAGGAACTCGGTCAATGAGGGTGATGGGTAACTTTTGAGATGATTGTGATGAGATTTTGTCAGTGTAGCAAAGTGTATAAGCAACCCACAGTTCTTTGGAAGAAATGGCGATTGGATGATGGCGACCAAAGGTTGAGTTAACTGAAAAATTTCCACAATTCACCAAATTTTAAAGACACTGTATCAGGTATCAGGTTAAAGGCATTCCCCTTAATTGAAAACTTCAAAAGTATTCCCTTTTCTTCATTTTAATCCCTACTGGCACCTTTTACAGTGGGGATGTTTCTAAAGCATCCCCATGAAAATAGACAGAAAAATTTAAGTATCTGGGAAGATAAACAAAAGATTCCCAATGCAGTCCAGTGGAATAATTCATTAGATATTGACCATTAAATTGGGTGACCAGATCACAAGCTCACACAATCTTCATAGTGTCATCTTTTCACATTATGATAGCAGGATAAAAAGAAGTAGCTATAAAATATACAACACAGCATTTGATAAGATCTTGTGATATCAAAGGCATGTTAAAATCTCAAGAGCTATACTACTATACTGACAAATTAAAACAGAGCAAGATGGAAAAATTACAATTCAGTCCATCAAAATGATGGATAATTGTAAATTTAGTGCATCTGATTGTAACAAAGAGGAAACGATGCAATTGTGAAAATTGCCTCAACATTGCCTTTGCCTACATTTAGAATATCATTGATGCAACTAAATATATAAATGAAAACAGGAACCCCCACCATTCCCTTGACTTTGCAAACCCCTTTAAGACAAACCTGGAAGAAGGGCGTGTCCAGATCAAACTGTTCGTTGAGTTTCTCGTAACTCCCACCTGAACTCCTCATGCCAAACATGTTGGCGAAGTAAACCACCCTTGAGAACATTGAGAGTCGCCTGCACTACATCCCCCAAAAGCACTCGCTCAAAACCCACCGAGAGAGAGCGAGAAAGCGAGAGAGGGATGGAGATAAAGAGAGAGGGCGAACACTGCTTCTCCTCTCTCCTCGCAGGTGCGCCATGAATGAAAGAGGTTCTCAGAGAGGCCTGGCCCTGCACGCGGGCTAAGCAGCGTTTAGTAGGCCAGTCACATGAGATGCCTGTTGAAGGGGGAAATTTCCTAATCACCCTGAATCAGTAGCCCCACTGTAACCGCAGTCACCAATCCAATCGCTTTCTGCCCAAATGCCCCTATCAGCCGCGCCAAAGGGGCATGTGATAGCACTAAGCCCTGGTAGCAAAAGAAGGATGGGAAATGCTAAAAGAAACACTTTCAGGTTAAAGGTAACACAGATGGCTTCAAATTCAACTTCTAACCATTTCTGATTAAAGGTAAATACATGTTTATGTGGAGCTGACACTAGTGGAGTTAATGTGTTGCCAGAACGGGCATTTAAAAGCTCTGTTCTCACAAAAATAAACAGCATTTTAAGGCTGTGTTTTGCCTGATGCAAAGGTAGCTCCAAAAGATTGTTGTGGTCAAAATATGGTATCTTAGAATCAAATGCATCCCTCACAGAAAATGCTGTCCCAAAATGCACTGCGACAAGCTTAGTGAAAAATATCGCCTAAGATTGCAGAGGAGTTAAAGTCGGCATGAAACAGAAGTTGCGAGAAGTCTTTTCTTCCCTACTGTGATGTACATCCGGGTGAAACGGATTCTGTAATGAGAAAAACGTAGGGTGGGACTGGATTTTGTCCTTCAGGAATTGATTGGATCGTAGGAAGCTGGGCGTTGCTAACTATATGTAGGCAGATCTGAATGCCAGTTTGCAGTCAGTTGTGAAGGATATTTAGTCTCCCCTATGCCGAGACACACGTCATGAAGAGAACAGATGCCGTTTTGAGGGGGAGGGGAGGTTAACGTTTTTGATTAAAGATTACGAGGGCATATGAAAAAATATTGATGTACACAGATAATTAGTTTAATATGCACTGCAACATTCTGTAAAAAAAAAAAAAGAAAAAAGAAAAAAAAACTGTCAATTTTGATTTCATGGTGACTTTGAAGAGATAGTTCACCCAAAAATGAAAATTCTGTCATTAATTACTCAATTAATTACTAAATTAATGACATCATTTTTGGGTGAACTATCTCTTTAAGAGAACTCATCTCAAACTATATCTCGATAATCAATTGATTATAAATATACTAATTATATTTAAATATTTAATATTTAAAATATTTAATATTTAAATACATACAAACTTATCAGGATCAACTGTTTTCAACATTGATACTAATAATAATAAATGTTTCTGGAGCATATTAGAAAGATTTCTGAAAGATCATGTGACACTGAAGACTGGAGTAATAATGATGACCTTTGCCATCAAACAAATTAATTCAAAAAATTCAAAATGTATTAAAATAGAAAATAGTTCCTTTAAATTTCACAATATTACTGTTACTGTATTTCTCATCAAATAAATGCAGCCTTGATGAACATAAGAGACTTTTTTTTAAAAACCTTACAGACCCCAAAGTTTTGAACAGTAGTGTAATTGTACGTTTACCGTATAAGGGAATCATACTTTAGCTTGGCAGCACACTAACGTAAAACTCTATTTTACAAATCAAATATAAGTCAAGCCTTTGGTGTCCAAAAGTATTTGGACCACACAAATTGCTCTCCTCACATGAGCACTGAGCATCTGAAGAATTGCATTTTCTGTGCTGATTTTAAGGGGAAAATTATGTTTTGTTTTGTTTTTTTCACTTTTAAAAGATCTGAGAGTACTACTGTACATTCCAGGTAACCAGAAGCATACTAAAATCAGTCAAAATATTTAAAGGGTCAGTTCACCCAAAAAAAAACGCAAAAATTATGTCATTAATGACTCACCCTCATGTCGTTCCAAACCCGTAAGACCTCCGTTCATCTTCGGAACACAGTTTAAGATATTTTAGATTTAGTCCGAGAGCTTTCTGTCCCTCCATTGAAAATGTATGTACGGTAGACTGTCTATGTCCAGAAAGGTAATAAAAACATCATCAAAGTAGTCCATGTGACATCAGTGGGTTAGTTAGAACTTTTTGAAGCATCGAAAATACATTTTGGTCCAAAAATAACAAAAACTACGACATTCAGCATTGTCTACTCTTCCGGGTCTGTTGCCAATCCGCGTTCGCGACTCTGCAGTGACGCTGCTTGTGACAACAGTTGCTGCTGTGTTGGAGCTTCTTCCATCGCTCCTAGTTCTTCGTCCGTGTATTCGGGTTCAAATAAATATGGCTGAGTCGTCCTCTGTGTCGAAATCCTTAGGCATGTTTGCGAAAGTTGTTTTGTTTACAGCGTGCGTCTCCCCCAGACTGTAAACGAAGCTCGGGCGCACCAGATAACACGTCAGCAACGTCTTACCTCAGCAGCGTCACTGCGGAGTCGTGAACGCGGATTGACAACAGACCCGGAAGAGAATACAATTCTGAATAAAGTCGTAGTTTTTGTTATTTTTGGACCAAAATGTATTTTCGATGCTTCAACAAATTCCAACTAACCCTACTTTGGACTACTTTGATGTTTTTATTACCTTTCTGGACATGGACAGTATATCGTACATACATTTTCAATGGAGGGACAGAAAGCTCTCGGACTAAATCTAAAATATCTTAAACTGTGTTCCGAAGATGAACGGAGGTCTTACGGGTTTGGAACGACATGAGGGTGAGTCATTAATGACAGAATTTTCATTTTTGGGCGAACTAACCCTTTAATATACAAACACAAAAAGGGTGGCTGTGGAACTTCATGAATCACCATCTTTCTTACTCTGCAGAAATATGATTTTTTTAAGGGTGCTTATGAGGTTCCACAACATCAGTTCACCAGGTTTTGAAAAAAAAAAAAAAAAAAAAAAAAAAAAATCTAAAAGATTTAATGTACATCCACATTGTGAGCAGGAGACGACTAATTAAAAAAAAAAAAAAAAAAAAAAACGTGAGATGTTAGGACGACATCCACTGAGCATTTATCAAATAATATGTTTCGAATTACAACCTGTAACAAATCTCTGTTTTTATGCATCTAAGACACTCACATTACCTTTTTACACCCCTATATAGTTGTCTATACATCTACTTTTATCCATTTAATTTGTTCAATATTTCGTCCCTTCCCACCTTCGTTCTCGTCTTCCCTCCTTTTTTCCTGTTTCACTTTCTACACCTCACCCCTCCTCTATGGCTTTTCATATGAAACACAAAGAGAGTCTCTTTTCCAACATAGCCCAGATCCTTGTGTCTCATTCCATACAACTGTAAACCCATATCATTAAATAAAAAGCGCACAGCTGATTCCACCAAGTCAATGAAAAAAAAAAAATCTGATTCAGGATGATGCACCATGTCAATAAACCCACTAAAACCAAACTCCTTTGTGATCATCTGAAATGATGGATGAGTGTCTGTAGTATCAGACAAAGTCCACTGTGGTTGTCTGCCCCTAGAGGGCGCTCACGCTCCAGCAAAATGGGGCCAAAACAGGTGACATCATCATTTAAACCAAGCATACTGCGATCGACTACACTGCCTGTCAGTGATCTCCATATATTCATCAATTAGGGTGGAAGTGGTTGTAACACAATAGATTATTTTTCTGCTTAATTGCATAGATTCTTCACGTGTATCGTAAACATCTGACACTGAGTTTTTATAAAAAAATGAGGTTTTTCCCAAACCCCCACAAGACGAAGAATATCCTTTTGTGTTAGATCACACTGTATTAACTAATAGTAGACAACAACACCAATGACTCGTGCGAGGAGTGCAGCTGGCTATTGACTGAATCATGTTGCCTTGACAACAGACATGAGAGTGAGAGAGAGAAAAGTAGGAGCCTTTATTTCTTCCCCTGGAATAAAGAGAGGGTTAAACAGAAAGAGAAGGAGGCAAAGACCACCGAGAGAAAGAGAGAGAGAGAAATGACCGCAGACTGTATTAAAGCCAAGGATGAAAGAAAAGAACGAAAGAGTGAAGCAAGAGAGGAGGGGGGTATGAGAGGATGACAGAGAGAATGAGCAGGGATGATGTCATTCTTTTTCCTCACCAGTGAGGCTGACTTGATGGTGGCGAAGCGCTCGCGGTTTTTATAGTTGTGAGCCTGAGCTCTTTCCGACGAGGACGGTCGCAGGTCCGACCGGTGGTCCCGATGAGGAAGGTCATCACGGATATAGTGATGATCCTGAGGAAAAAACACAGAGAAAATCAGTCAAGGATTTGGTGTCACAACATCATAATCTCTTGAGGAGTTAATGAGATCTTTTGTTTTAACCGCAGGAGTTGCTGCTATAATGCACCAGTTCTAGTGTTGTCAAAAGATTAATCGAGATTCGCATACAAAATAAAAGTTTGCTTTTACATAATATATATTTGTGTACAGTCTATATTTATTATGTATATATAAATACACACACATACATGTATATATTTAATATATTTTTGTTAAATATATACATTCATGTGTGTGTATTTATATATACATACATAATAAATATACACAGTACACACACATATATTATGTAAACGCAATCCTAAGTCTGTCCATTCAAGCTATACCTTTTCCCTACAACACCCACAGCAGGCGTTTTATATTTCCCTGTTGCTGTAGCTTTAGCTGAGACTCGAGACTTTCAACATGAGACTGTTCAATACTAACACGCTCACTATCTTAAAACATCTCTATTAATCGACCCACAAGGTTTGTCGACCTGAAGCGTTCATATTCCTGAGAGTTTTATCTTCTCTCAGTGAATTAAATGAAGTACAACTTGTTAAAGGGCTGTTCAGTTCCCCTAAAGTCAATTCATATTTCTCCTGCATGCTGATGTAATTTCCTTGAGGACAGGAAGTGTCAATCATGTGTGCATGTGTATGCGAACTTCCTAAATCACATAGTTTCAGAGAATGTGCAGAGTATGTAATTGTGTAATCGATGCAGTGCAGACTTAAATATGCAGCTGTGTGACTTTTTTTTTTTTTTTTTTTTTTTTTTTTAGGGGTGGTGGTATATCCAATAGTAATTTTCCAAAATTATACATATATTATAAAGGGTATAAAAATAATATAAGCGAATTACTATCAGAATATTTCACTATAAAAACAAAAAAAAATAATTTAGGAAAATAGTAATAAAATATACTTAAAATAAAATAATATACTTAAAGTACAACTGTAAAATTATAATAACATTTATAATAATTATTATTATTATTATTAATACTAAATAAAAATATCTAAAAAGAAATATTACTACAATAATATTTCACTGCAAAATAAAAATAAATTTTTTAAGAAAAATAATAAACCTTTTGTTTTGCATACTATAGTATATAATATGGAAGTATGCATATTTGGATGAGGGGAGCTTTTTATTGGAAGACAACATTAAATCTAATCTTATATCCAAGTATACCTTCTCTTTGCTCAGAAAGACTATGTACAGACCATTAAAATTTTAACAAGCCGGTCTTCTAAGAACAGCTCAAATGAATGATTTCCAAGAATCTACTGGAAAGCATGTTCAATTTTTATTTGTTAGCATCAATGGAATTAAGGTAAATGAGAAAAAAAGACAGAAGTGCATTGTAAAGCTTGTGGATATTTCTGTCCGTGTGTGCTTCCTGAACCTTTTTGTGGTGTGTGGAAGACTCTAGGGTGCTGTCGTAGTCGTGGTGCAGCTCGGAGCAGGAGTCATCTGGCACCTCCTGCAGGCTGTTGACGCTGCTGCTCTGACTGCCGGTGCTCACAGAGGTGCTGGGGATGGAATGATTACTGCCCAAACTGTTCATCTTACAGCCTGCCTGATCTCCATCCTGCGCAAGGGACAGATAAATACACACAGAAAAACAGATCACAATCCTTTCTGAAAACCAATATATATTTCAATTACTGAGAGCAATTTACACAAATCATTGCAAGGTCTGTAACAGCAGTTATATCTTGAATAGAGGCCCTTCTGCCTAATAGTTCATATATATATATATATATATATATATATATATATATATTAGTTTAGTTAAATTCAGTATAGTATAGTATACTAAAGTATGTATTTGTTCAGTATCATATAATTTTGTACATCAACACTTAAATTTAGTACATCTTAAGTATTTCAGTAAGTAATTCTGTAGCTTATTTTATAAAGTTTAGTATAGTGTATATTTCTAAATACTTTCATTGTAGTTTTACATAGTATACAGTATATAATTCAGTATAGTACATAGTTCCAAAACTATATATTAAGTGTATGTCAAAATAGTAAGCAGTACAGACACTACCATTGAAGAATGTTTTATATTTAAACAAGAGAAACCAATGCCTGCTTCACATAAATGCCATATCAGGTGTGTATATAATATGTGGCCATAGGCAACAACAGAACACAACACTATGAAACTCGCACATGCAAGTGTGAACATGTACGTATGACACTCATGGGGGCCTTTCATTACTCAGAGCATTTCCTGTACCCACCTCCTCCTCTTCCTGGGACTCCCCCATTGGGCCGTTGTGTTTCTCTTGGTAGAGGATTTTTTTCATTTTACGGTACTGCAAGTTGTCCAGTTCTCTGACTGCATCCTTCGTCCTCTGGATCAGATCGATGAGGACCTGTGGAGGACGATCTCTCCTCACGAACTCATGCTGGGACGGACAGAGAGGAGATTTGTCAAATGAACAACTGTTTTTGTAATTTTAAGCAAATAATATGAGCAATAAGTGGCGATGAAATGAACAAACAGCTTCTGCGAGTAAACACCCTGATCAGTCAAATCTCAACCTCAGATTCTGTGTTTTATTCAATTCATGAGGAGTGTATTAGAGAGAGGAAAGTGTGCATTTTATTTGGCCTTGTGTTCACCTGAAACATGAACGGCATCCATTTAATAAAAGCAAATATTTCAGGAGAAACATTTGGGGGTTAAGCATGATGCAATTCAACCGCCATGAAATAAACCCATAGTCTCAATCCTCTCTGCGTGCCGGATTACTCCACTTGTGCTCTGAATTACGTCATTTCATGTTAGTCCTTTGCTCACTAGAGGGTGCTCATGTGTAATGTGGCCCTGAGTGGACATATGGCATATGGAGAAAGCTTTCTGACATGGCTGGCTAAATGAGGACTTGATCTCACCTTCTCAATGAAAATATAAAGAGAACTCGACTCGAGTTCAAGCAGCTGCATGTGTGCATGTTAACTGGTTTCACAAAACTGTGCTCTGCAAACCACAAACCAAGACTCTTTGAAAGTTAATTGGTCATATTGGAGTTCTTTCCATTACCCAACTGAGCCAACTGGAGTCATTTATTTATTTATTTATTTGATTTGGATTTTGGATTCTAACCATTTTCTTCCAATCCCAGTCCCATTCTTAAAAACAGCTGCTCTTGAACGTTTTCCGTAAATCCTTCTTCTGGGACTATTGACAGCAATTTTTCCTCTAAAACATGCATCGTGAAGACCGTATTTGTAGCACTTACTCTAAACTTCTTCCTCTTTTAATTTCCAGCCCTAAAACTGTTCTCACAGACCTGTTCAAAGTCATTTTGTTCGGTTTTGTTGATGATAATAAATGTTATAGTTTGTCTGACAACATATAATTTGTTCTAAAGTAAAACCGTTCTTATAGGACTAGTCACTATGTCAACTGCTTTAGCACATTAAACTTTCGCATAGACCTTTTTGAAGTGGATCCAACCTTGGTTTTACTGACGTTAAAGGGATAGTTCACCCAAAAATGAAAATTCTGTCATCATTTACTCACCCTCAAGTTGTTCCAAACCTGTATGAAGTTCTTTTTTCTGCTGAACACAAAAGAAGATATTTTCAAGAATGCTGATAGCCAAAAAGTTGATGTCCCCATTGACTTACATAGTATTTTTTTTTTCCCACATTATGGAAGTCAGTGGGGACTATCAACTGTTTGGTTAACCATATTCTTCACAATATGTTCTTTTGTGTTCAGCAGAAGAAAGAACTTCATACAGGTTTGGTATGACTCATACAGGTTTGGTCTGTTCTTATATACTACCATTCAAGATTAGGGTCAGTTTCCACAAAAAAAAAAAAATAGATTTTTAACACCAAATCGGCATATTACAATGATTTCTGAAGGATCATGTGACAAGACTGGAATAATGGCTGTTAAAAAAATCTGGTTTGTAATCACAAGAAATTTATTAAAATATAAAAGTTATTTTAAATTGTAATTATATTTCACAATATTACTGTTTTTACTGTATTTTTGATCCAATAAATGCAGCATTGGTGAGCATAAGAGACTTCTTTCAACTTACCAACCCTCAACCTTTGAACATTTATTAACAATCAACAAAACCAAGTTTTTACTCATTTGACATATAAACATAAAATGCTCTTAAAAGCATAAACCAATTTCTTAGGCCTAATCAAAATGCTCCGGTTCCCCCTTTGCTTGGTTTCAATAACTGTTGATAAATGTTACCACTGTCAATCGACATCTATGGAGAGTGATTTGGAAAGGAATTACAAATTTAGTTGAAAATACATTTAGTTTAAGCAGGTCACGTCTGTGTTGCGATTGAGAGCTGGTAAAGCACTGCAGAGCAAACGGCTCAACCGTTAAGCCCGGCAAAGACAGTTACAGCTAACAGCTCGGCTTCCCAATGATAACACAGATAAGCATTCGCCACTCTAAACGGACATCTGTGACTGACCAGAATGGGAGGAAACTAATCTATGGGATTATCCCCTTTAAATGGAGGAAATTACATAATCTGAATTCTTCCAGCTCTAACTGTCAGATCGCGAGTGATATCCCCTGCACGTTCTCCACTGACAAGACCTCTGTAGGTCAAGAATTGAGGTGGATTTAGACCACATGTGAGATTAAGACAGCAGTTGGGAAGTGGCAAATGATGGGAATAGAACGCTAGACTCAGATTAATGACCTCTTTTCGGTTTTAAGGAGCTTTGAAGGCCAGTCTTGAGGTCTTAGGGAGGAATGGGAGACCAAAACTAGGGCGAAATTAATTTTTTCCCAGTGTCAACATATTCCACAGAAGAGACCCCGGTATCCCATGCCACCCTGGGCCGCCCACCCCTTGCGAGGTTGTGCTTGAAGTGCGTGCTTAGCATGACACTAAGCTCTCGGTGCTAAATAGGATTACCTGTGTCCACCAACGAGATCAACCATAACCTGTAACATACACCCACACAAACAGACCCATACAAAGCACAAACAAACAAACAAATGAATCACTTCGGCAGCACTATGCCTTAATGATCCAGTATCCAGAGCTACCCCACAGCCAATAATTACCCATATCCCAACTGTAGTGCTATATTCTACCACACATTTATTTTGGTGATGATATAAATCCATAAGCCTCCCACCACAGAACGATATCATGAACATTAGTCACCGCGCAGCAATATGTCCACCTACAGCCCCAGTGATTCGGTTGAGAGAAAGTCATGGTTATATTAGTTGAGTTAGACACACACAATCAAAAAATCCTCCTGCTTTTATTAACCCTCCAAGGATGTAGCTGGCACAGGAAGTGAGCAAATGAAAAAACAGCAGAATGACATGTTCTGTGGGTTGAGCGCTTGGCTGTGCATACAAAACGTGTATGTGTGTGAGTCAGCAGGGATGGATGAGTAAGGAACCCACTGTCATGAGAGCAGGAAGTACTGACAGATATGGCGAAGAGGAAGTGCACTCCCCAACTGCAAAGGAGCTTCTTTATCTCTGTGAAAGTGAGGATATTGACATTTTTACGAATGACACATGATGGGGTTTATGAATGTGTGGGTTTATGTTACTAGGGCGGTAACTCTGTAAGGGGACAGAGTTTCCTTCAAATGCGCTATAAACATGTAACTTATAGAAACGTTGAGAATGCAACATGTACACTATTTTTCAAAAGTCTGGGGTCTGCAAGATTATTTTTTTTTTTTAGTTTTTGAAATAAGTCTCTTATGCTTGGCAGCCTTGCATTTATTTGATCAGAAATAGAGTAAAAACAGGAATATTGTGAAATATTTTTACAATTTAAAATAACTGCTTTCTATTTGAATATATTATAAAATATAATTAATTCCTGATATGGCAAAGCATTTCAGCATCATTGCTCCAGTCTTCAGTCACATTATCCTTCAGGAATCATTCTAATATGCTGATTTGGTGCTCAGGAAACATTTCGTATTATTATCAATGTTGAACAGTTTGCTACTTAATATTTTTTTGGAAACCATGATTGATTCTTTGATGAAAAAAAAAAAAAATTATATATAATATATATAATATATATAATATATATATATATATATATATATATATATATATATATATATATATATATATATATATATATATATTAAAAAAAAATCTAAAGAACAGCACTTATTTAAAAAAGAACTTCTTGTAACGTAAATGTAATGTAAACCTGACTGACCCCAAACCTTTGAATGGTAATGTACTTGAGCTATTTTATGAATTGTGCAATTTAGTTTAAAAACTAAAACTCTGTACCATTCCAATTCAGACAGTCTCTTCCTGTCTAATTCAACAGTTCTTTGACAAATGGCATTATGGTCTGGTCTACATTATAGCTTTATAGCTGGTTATGGCAAAGGTCATGAGATTAAGCTGCATGAGAAGTTTACATTTCTGAGCCTAAACGTAACAATCTGTGTGTGAGTATCACATGAGTATTTCGCCTCCCCCAGCAAGTGTGTTTACAGAGATTGTTTGAAAACGTGGGAGTGAATTAACAGTAGTGTGTGGGCTCTCAGAAGTCGTGGTTGAACTTAGATGAGCAATGCTTATGAGTGACTTTATATGTGACATGATTATTTCCCCTGCATGTGTGAACATTGTGTGTATGCGATTACTCACCCGCAGGAGCTCTGCTGAGGAGGGTCTGTCCTGAGGAATTTTTAGTAGGCAGTAGTCAACGAAACTCCGGAATGCATCCGACCTTCACAAAATACACAACAGTTACAACAGTTGCAGTATTATCTACTTTTGTAGGGTACCGAATGTACAAATAAATTACAAACATGTTTTAAGCAATATCTACAGTTGACATGAAACCATATTATATATATATATATATATATATATATATATATATATATATATATATATATATATATATATATATATATATATATATATATATATATATATATATATATATATATATATATATATATATATGCATTTTGGTGAAAAATATGAAGATTTTGAATAACGTGCACAGATGAAACATTGACAATAAGACCAGAAATATGTATTCGGAAAGTAAACAGAGTTTATTCTGGCTTCATGACTTTTTTTAACATACATAATCTTTCTCTGTTTCCAATTCTGAAAGGATTCCTTCTTGTTTTGTGAAGTGTATTGCAAAAGTATTGAAAAGTCATGGGTAAATATGAACATATCTCCTCCTATGAAAAACAAGGAGGTCACCAAATAAACTTTGTGACACCCTCAACAATATTTTGGCCAATTCAGACAGCCTTTCAATTTACAGATCTATCAACTAAAGGCAACACTTCCTGAAAGACCAGCAGGCCTTTGGCTTTGCTGCAGGTCAGAAAGATGAAGGGCGCTGAAAGTTTGATTGTGCAATAATGCACAAGATCAGGAATTGTGAAGAACTGGCAGTTGGGGTCAGGGTTATTGCATAACACATTTAAAGTGTGAGAGGAGTGCGTGGTTATAAGAGTATATATGTTTGACGAGTAGGAGTGTATATGTACAAATACTGTATATACAGTATCTATACGACTGAGTCAACTTCGGTTTGGTGATTGTGTAGAAGGACACTCACCACTCATTGGACTGTAAGGTGGGAGAGTCGTTTTGGGCGATGTGGTATAAGGCACTCATAGCGTTCATGTTGAAGAGAGGAGGCTTGCGTTCAGCTAGAAAACAGCAGAAGTGTAAGAAATCAAAAAATGTGTGAAAACATGTGTGAAATCATAGCATAAATTGTGAATGAATATACATGCATATGCACATATGCTAATCTGAAGCAGAGTTTTTTTAAAACATGTTATGTCAATATTTAGGCTTAATCACAATTTTTCTTGTATAGCATGCAGTATTAGTAGTAGTGTGTCCAAAACCATAGCATGTTGAAATCTGGACAATATGCTACAGACAACATCTGGATGATAAGCTACAGTGTATTTGTCAATACGATTATGCTAATACTATTTCACTTCAATGTATGGACTTAGCGGGGATGTACATGATGAATCTCTAATGTGAAAATAAGACAGTTTTATGATTTTGCAACATGTCCCAATATTGGGCCTAGATGGCTTCAACCTGCATACTTTGCCAATGCAGTGCATAATTAAATTAATTAAAATGAGAATAAAATGAGATCATTTATTACTCAACTAATGCGCATGCGTCAAGGCTGAGCATATGGGGAGAACGCCAATCTCAGACAAAACGCGATAATGCTGGTAATTAAAGATCTTTCTGATTTATAATGACGGTCAGTCAAGTATGAAGGTTTATTTGATCGGGTGAGAGAGCTGTGATATGTCTAAGAAGAAAACAAGATCGCAAACAAAGCTAAGTGGACTCGGCTTCGTTGAACAGGTGCCTGAGATTGATATGGCAGCAGGAAAGGATATCAACATGCAGGAGCTGTCTGAGCTGATCTGAACCATAATAAGGGAAGAAATCAATGCGGCGGTTGATAAATTTCAACTGCAACTTGATGTCGTTAAAAAAGACATGGCCGAGTGTTCCAACAAAGTTGCTGTTATGGAGGAGACACTTGACCACATGGAGAGCAGGGTTACGGCGCTGGAGTTTGCAAACGAAAGTTTGCGTAAAGAGAACACGGACTCGAAAGAGAAAGCTGATCGTTTGGAGAATAACAGTCGGAAATATAACATTCGTATTCTTGGCTTGGTTCGAGATACAGAGAAGGGGAATCCAACAAGTTTTGTGTCCGCTTTGTTTAATGATCTGTTTAAGGATAAACTCCATCGCGCACCTGAAGTGGAAAATGCTCATCGTGTTGGTCCTGTGGCTAAATCGGGTCAGCGTGCAATGGTTGTAAGGATGCACAGGTTGGATACGAGAGATGAGATTCTACGTTTAGCCAAGAAGGAAAAGCTGTTTGAGATTCGTGGAATGAAGCTGCGCATTTTTCCTGACTTCACTGCGGAGACGGCTAAGGCGCGGGCGCGTTTCCGTGAGGTGAGGAACAAGTTATGGAGTGCAGGGGTGAAACATGGGATCATTCATCCAGCTATTTTGATTTTGACTTTTAATGAAAAGACCATTAAGTTTACTGACCACCTAGCTGCAGAGTCATTCTACAAGACTGTGGTTGAACCGGAGATGCAAAGTATGATCACTGATGGTCAAGCATAGGTATTGACTCTGAGCATGTAATTTAGTTTATAGACATATTTAAGTCTGTTTTCTGAAGTTTGAATTATAATGTATATGCTTTCTGTCTTCCGGTTTAAATTATATCGTTAATGGTAACAGTGAGATTAAGTGGCTTGGCTTGATTTATAACTTATGATGTATGATTTCATAACCTCA
This sequence comes from Megalobrama amblycephala, assembly GCF_018812025.1. Taxonomy (NCBI): domain Eukaryota; kingdom Metazoa; phylum Chordata; class Actinopteri; order Cypriniformes; family Xenocyprididae; genus Megalobrama; species Megalobrama amblycephala. The sequence goes on from NC_063047.1 coordinate 32,935,726, forward strand.
GAAGTTATTTGTAAAATAGTAGGTTTGTCTGAGTTGGCGTAACATCTCAGTAGTTGTTATTGACAAATGTTTATAAAATGGGGGTGCATATGGGTGAATGTGGGTGTATGTGTGTTTTTGTGGGCTGTGTATCTTTTTTGTTTAATTTGTTCATTTGATAGCTCTTTACTATGTTTAATCCGAAGTTATTACTTGCGTAAAATAAAAAATGGTGATAGATAAAGTACTCTCAAATAAAGGGTTAAAAATAGCTCATTTAAATATCTGTAGTTTGAGAAATAAGATTCAGGATATTACAGGGATTTTGGAGAATAATAATTTGAATATTTTGGCAATATCTGAAACGCATTTAGATGTAACTATAGAGGACTTTCTTTTGCATGTGAATGGATACCTTTTATATAGATGTGACAGAAATATAAATGGTGGAGGAGTGGCTTTTTATGTTCAGGATCAAATACCAGTAAAGACCAGACAAGGACTTTGGTTGTATTGGGGTTGAAGCGCTTTGGTTGGAAGTGCAGTTGCCACATTTAAAGCCTATTCTAGTTGGTTGCTGCTATAGGCCACCCAATGCACCAATAGTCTGTTTAGATCGAATCTGTTACATGTTGGATAGAGTCTGTGATTTAGATATGGAGATTTATTTTTTAGGTGATCTAAATATTGATTGGAGTATGAATAATTGCTCATTAAAAAATAAGTTGCATTCTATAGCCGATACTTGCAATTTGTCACAACTAGTTACGAAGCCTAACAAGAATTTCTTATAATGCTGATGGGACAAAAACGGAAACATGCATAGATTTACTTTTTACTAATGCTACAGATTTGTGTTCAAAAGCAATCTCAATTTGTGTTGGCTGTAGTGATCATAATTTAATTGCAATTAACAGAAAAAGTAAAATCCCCAAACCTGGTCAAAAGATAATAATCAAACGAATTTTTAAAAACTTCAATGAGGCTAGTTATTGTGCTGATATTAGAACTATTGAGTGGTCACAAGTCTTAAAAGAGGTAGATTCCAGATTTAGCTTTGGAGGTTTTTACAAATTTATTAATGCCAATTGTTAATAAACATGCCCCATTAAGACGAATGACAGTAAGAAATATTGTTTCTCCATGGTTAGATGCTGAACTTAAAGGAATATATGAGGAAAAGAGATAAATTAAAATTAGAGGCAAGCTTGTCAGGGGATAATGGAGTATGGGAAAGGTACAAGGAATTAAGAAATTTTTGTTACAAAGTTAAATAGAACAAAAAAGAAGAACTATTATGAACATAAATTTGAGGAATTAAAATTAAACAGGAATAGATTATGGAATACATTAAACCAATTAACAGGGCGGAGAGATAAATCTGTACCAACATTTTTAGATGTAGGTGATACTTTTTTGACTAAACCTGCTGATATAGCTAATTATTTAGGAGATTACTTTATAAAGAAAGTCCAGAATTTACAAAAAGATATGTCACAGGAATACCCTGATTTATCTTTAAAGACAATTAAAGATACAATCATGCTTAATAAATCATGTACATTTAAATTCGACAGAGTAAGTCTTACTACAGTAGAAAACATATTAAAGTTAATGAAAGATAAACCTTCTGGTGTTGATGAATTGGATGTTAAGCTGTTAAAGGTGGTTGCTGATGTGATTACTATGCCTATATGTCATATTATTAATTTAAGTTTAGAAAAATGTGTTTTTCCTTCTAACTGGAAGAAAGCTAAGATTGTGCCTCTTCCTAAAAACAAGAAGGGAGCATTTCTCTGGGAAAAATAGCAGACCTATAAGTATCCTGCCGATTTTGAGCAAGATTACGGAGAAAATAGTCTATGATCAAATTAATTTGTATTTCTCTAAAAATGGGTTAAATTCTCTTTATCAACATGCTTATAAGAAAGGGCACTCTACAACGACAGCCTTAGTTCAGATGACGTTTGATTGGTTGCATGAAATTGATGATAGAAAATTAGTTGGTACTGTAATGTTAGATCTGAGTGCAGCATTTGATTTAATTGATTATGATTTATTATTGAAAAAATTAAGTTGTTATGGATTTGAAAAGTGTGCAGTCAAATGGATTTATAGCTATCTTACTAATAGGGAGTTTAATGTACTGTTTAATGGTAGTTATTCCCAGACAAAGGTTCTGCGTTGTGGGGTGCCTCAAGGGAGTTGCCTCGGACCACTGTTATTTTCTATTTTTATTAATGATCTGTCTTTTGTTTTAAGGTGTGCCACTATTGCCCTATATGCAGATGACTTGACTATTTTTGTGTCTGATTATGATTCTATCAGAGTTAATAATGTATTAAATAATGAACTAAAATTAATTGAAAATTGGATCATAGAAAATAAGTTAATTATTAATGTTGCGAAGAGTAAATGTATGATGTTGGGAACTAATCATCTTTTAAAAGATTCCCCTGCTCTGAACTTGTCAGTTGGTGGTTTGATTATTGAACAAGTGGCTGAGGCCAAATTGCTCGGTGTGATTGTGGACAGCAGGTTGACTTGGAACGCTCAGATAAAATTAATATTGAATAAAATGGGCAGGAGTATGGCTGTTGTTCGCCACTATAGGAAATGCATACCGATTTGCGTACGGAAAACTTTGGTGGAATCAGTAGTTTTGTGTCATCTGGACTATTGTTCCATCATTTGGGCTGCAACTACAGAGAATAATTTAAACAGATTACAGATTGCACAAAATAAAGCGTCTCGGCTTGTCCTAAACTGTTCTTTTAGAACAAGTATTAGGGACATGCACAATAAGTTAGCATGGCTTCAGGTAAGAAGTAGAATTAATTATTCTCTTATTAAATTCTTAAAAAATATAATTATTATAAAAGCTCCTGAAATTATTTATAATAGATTGACTTTCTTCAGTGACGTTCATACTCATTCCACTCGTCAATCAAGTGAAGGGCGTTTCTTGTTACCTGTTTGTAGAACAAGTCAACTGCAAAGAACATCGTGTTTTAGAGCAATGGTGGCATGGAACTCGCTCCCAGTGTTTTTGGTTTCTGAGTGTCACAATGTTAGCTTTTCCAGAAGATTGAGACTGTATTTATTTACTTTGGAGTAATTGTAATTTTGTAATTAATAATGACTGTATAATGAGCTATGGCAATTGAAATGTGATTTGTATACTATATTATATTATGAGAGTGGTAATATTTCGGATTTGGAAGAGCTTATGTTGTTATTGTTATGTTGTTATGTTTAGTGTATATGTGTTATGCTGAGTTGTGTGTGTGTGTGTGTGTGTGTGTGTGTGTGTGTGTGTGTGTGTGTGTGTGTGTGTGTGTGTGTGTGTGTGTGTTATACGATTGGAAAGATGTTGTGTGCACTTCTGTATTTTGTCCTCATTGTACTGCCTTGATGTTAATATTTTTGATGATAATGTTAAGACCCCAGGAAGAATAGCTACTGCTTAATGGAGTAGCTAATGGGGATCTAAATAATAAACAAATAAACAAAAATCATACGGATTACAAGGTGTAAAATCACAAAGGAAAAAAGTCCATAAAATATTAAAATAAATCAAGTGATGGGATTTATTTTAATATTTTATAATATGTCTATTATAAAAGAAGATATTATATGTTTAATTTATGATATTATGAAGATATTATGATGTTATAAATACAAAATACAACAACATAAAAGAAAACAGCCTCTAAATATCTGTTTACTATAGTGAATCAGAACATTAGAAAACGGAACATGGACGAAATATGAAGTTTAAAAACCTAGCCCGCTTACCCAATTCTATGCAAGTGATCCCCAGAGACCAGACGTCCACCTTCCCCTCATACTGACCCTCATCCATGGCTAAAATCACTTCTGGAGCCATCCTGCGTTAGAAACACACACAGTTGTTTAATTAACCCCAGTTTATCAGGATGTGTCATCTTCTTAAATGTCAATATGTGCGGTACTGACCAATATGGGGTTCCCACAAATGAGTTGGCAGGAGAGGCAATGGAAGCGGAGCCAAAATCAGCCAGCTTGACCTGACCGGGCTCTGTCAGCAGGATATTACCAGCCTTCACATCTCTAAACAAAATCACAGACAGAGAGAAGGTTGAAGACAGACAGTACAGGCCTACTGTAGTTTCACATTACCACATTATGAAATGGCAAGGTGTTTCAGGTAAATAACACAACACAACCCTGCAGAGAGAAAACAAAAGTAAAAATAGCACTGTATTACTGGAAGCTAATAAAACAAGTAGTCACATGTTGTAAAGCAGTTAATTACAGTCCTGCAAATTTTTTCAGTTTTCCAGCATCTTTTGCATATTTGAACCCTTTCCAGCAGTGACTGTATGATTGTGAGATCCATCTTTTCACACTGAGGACAATTAAGGGACTCAAACTCAACTATTAAAAAGGTTCAAACATTCACTGATGCTCCAGAAGGAAACACGATGCATTAAGAGCCGGGGGGTGAAAACATTTTGAATTTGAAGATCAATGTAAATTGTACTTAATTTTTCTTATGGGAAACACGCAAGTATCTTCTGTTGCTTCCGATGGGCACTACTAAATGGAAAAAAATCATATTTCAACAAAATACAAAAATTGTGGACATCTTCATCCTGTTCAAAAGTTTTCACCCCCCCAGATCTTATTGCATCGTATTTCCTTTCAGAGCATCAGTGAATGTTTGAACCTTTTTTAATAGTTGAGTTTGAGTCCCTCAATTGTCCTCAGCGTGAAAAGATGTATCTCAAAATCATACAATAACTGCTGGAAAGGGTTCAAATATGCAAAAGATGGTGGAAAACTGAAGAATTTGCAGGACCTGGAGGATTTTTCTGAAGAACAGAGCTCAGTTTAACTGCTCAGGACAAACAAGAGACTCATGAACAACCATCACAAAACATAAAAACAGTCGTAGATCATCAGGTAACCACACACAGTATTAAGATCCTAGGGTTCCCAAACTTTTGAATGGGGTTATTTTAATAAATTCAGCTATTTCTTTTGTCTTGTGGACTATATGTAAACATATTTTATGTAAAATATCTTACTCAGGACAGTACTAAACAAAAAATAACATGCATTTTGTATGATCTTTCTTGTTTTGTTAAAAATTTTCACATTTTCACAGATTCTGAAAGGGGTTCCCAAACTTTCGATCCCCACTGTAAATCATGATGAAAAATGGTATGCTGACATGTGCCTGTGTCATGGATTATTACTTAAGTTATAACTGTTTAGTATAATTTATAATGGTAAAGTATCCTTAAAATCGAAGGGTACACACTCTGAACGAGAAAAAAAAAGCCTTTATATATAATTTGTTTCCAATAATATCATTCTAGTCTACAAATGCTGAAAAATAACATAGTAAAACAAAATCAAAACAATATAAATAAAAAAAAAATTGAGAGAGAAAGAAAAAGTAAAAATAGCAACACAGATAAGAACTCACATGTTGTAAAGCAGTTAAATAAAGTGTGCTCAATAAATGATATGCTGTCATATGCAGATGTGACATGGATTAGTACTTTACATAATTATAATGATTTTGTACTTTGAAACCTGAATCCGAAGAGCACACACACTTAATTAGGAAAAAAATAAAAAATCTTTGATGCAATCCATTTCCAATAATATCATTCTAGTCAGACCAAAGCTGAAACAAAAAGCAAATATGGTCACTGTAAAAATAGCAGTGCTTTATGGTAAGCAAATAAAACAAAAAATGAAGTTGTAAAGATTTATCTGTATTTTCCACATATTGAGGATGTTGATAATGTGCAAACAGATATCAGTCAGGTGGTGACTCACCTGTGTATCATGTTATGGGAATGTAGGTAAGCCAGTCCTAGCAAGGCACCGTGGGTAATGGCAGCAATTTCAACCTCTTGGAGGGGTTTCTTGTGAACTGGACACAAAAAAAAAGAAGCATGCTTGATGACATCTTAACATGTGCATAACAACATTTGCTGTTGTTATAATAAGCGTGGTGCTCAAAAAAGAAAAAAAATGTGTGAAAAACACAAAACCTTTTTGATACCTGACCCTCTTATAGACAAGGGCTGAGAACTTGATTTAAAAAACAGCCTTGAATTAATCAGATGCAGCCTAAATGACATAATGGCAAGTTAAACTGGAAATTCTAAATTCTTATTTTACACACACACACACACACATATGGAGCGATAATTGAAACCAACAGTCTATCATTAAAGCTGTGCATGCTGCCATGACAACATCTGAAGGAAACAAAAACATGAACGCAATGGCAGTTTGGTAGTGACACTGGAAATAAAACACAATGGGCTTTATGATGTGTCTGGGATGTGGTTAATAAAGGCCTTTAGCACTGACTAAAAAACACATGACAGCTCTAACAATTACTGTTCCTCTGTGTGAATGCATACTGTGGGTGTGCGCTGTACTTGCATACTTGAAAGTATGTAGTGTGCGATTTAGGCGTGAACTCACCCTCTAACAAGTCTGAAGCAGAGCCGAGACAATACTCCATCACAAGCTGAATGAAAAATGCAGACGAGATTATTGTCAAAAAGCAGGCATGGTAAATTACCAGGGAATTCTGAGAATTAATTTAAAATAAACTAATCTGAAAGTAGTTCTTATAAATAGTAACGTGTTTGTGAACCAAGAAAACTGTTTTATTAGTTTAATGGCAGTACTAACCCATGCTGTGTTGTCCTTCAAGTAGCAGCCTTTGTATTCAATGGTGTTTGGGTGTCGTAGCTGTTCCAAAAACTTCACCTCTTTAATGATGTCCTGCCACTTCTGAAGAGGGGAACCCAAAGAAACACACACATTTAGAATTCTGAACATCGGTACTTTTGACTTCTACCGATATTCGATACAGATAATTAACAAGCAGAATGGTTGATATAATACCGATATTATATATATATATATATATATTTATTTAAAGGTGCCCTCGAATGAAAAATTGAATTTATCTTGGCATAGTCAAATAACAAGAGTTCAGTACATGGAAATGACATACAGTGAGTCTCAAATTCCATTGTTTCCTCCTTATATAAATCTCATTTGTTTAAAAGACCTCCGAAGAGCAGGCGAATCTCAACATAACACCAACTGTTACGTAACAGTCGGGGTGTACGCCCCAATATTTGCATATGCCAGCCCACGTTCCCAACATTATGAAAGGCATTAGACAAGGGCAGCCAGTAACGTCTGGATCTGCACAGGTTAATCAACAGACTAGGTAAGCAAGCAAGAACGATAGCAAAAAATGGCAGATGGAGCAATAATAACTGACATGATCCATGATATCATGATATTTTTAGTGATATTTGTGAATTGTCTTTCTAAATGTTTCGTTAGCATGTTGCTAATGTACTGTTAAATGTGGTTAAAGTTACCATCGTTTCTTACTGTATTCACGGAGACAAGAGCCGTCGCTATTTTCATTTTTAAACACTTGCAGTCTGTATAATTCATAAACACAACTTCATTCTTTATAAATCTCTCCAACAGTGTAGCATTAGCTGTTAGCCACGGAGCACAGCCTCAAATTCATTCAGAATCAAATGTAAACAATATAACAGTATACAATAATCACATAATCTGACGCATGCATGCCGCATACATGACGAACACTTTGTAAAGATCCATTTGAGGGTTATATTAGCTGTGTGAACTTTGTTTATGCACTGTTCAAGGCAAGCGCGAGCTCCGTAGGTGTGGAGCACGAGAATTAAAGGGCCAGTAGCCCTGAATCAGCTCATTTATAATGATGCCCCAAAATAGGCAGTTAAAAAAATGAATTAAAAAAAATCTATGAGGTATTTTGAGCTGAAACTTCACAGACACATTCAGGGGACACCTTAGACTTATATTACATCTTTTTTTTAAAAGTTCTAGGGCACCTTTAATGTCATTTAATTATAGTTTAATTGAGATTTACAAACTGAAATTATGTGCATCAATCTATCCATCCATCCATCCATCCATCCATCCATCCATCCATTTGAAATTCACTAAAATATTATTGTTATATTATTTATATTAAAGGTCCCGTTTTTCGTGGTTTTTTGAAGCTTTGATTGTGTTTATAGTGTGCAATATAACATGTGTTCATGTTTCGCGTGTAAAAAAAACAGTATTTTTCACATAATTTACTTATCTGTATACCGCTGTTTCCACTGTCATAAAAACGGGCTGATGACTTCCTTGTTCTATGAAGTCCCTCCTTCAGAAATACGTAACGAGTTCTGATTGTGCCAGCGGTTCCTGTGTTGTGATTCGACAGCAGTTTAGCACACCTTGCCCGGAAAGGTCACGACTCTTACCATAACGTGGAGATGCACGCGCTCAGTGTTATTGTAAACATGTCTTTAATTTTACCCTATCAATTTGAGCCGGAATCAGACCCAGTGATTGGACTGCGGGATGAAAACAACAGCGTTTCGACGACATGGCGACAAACACACTCTACAAACGCAACTCTTGTGTATTCCTGTGGGAGGAGGTTAGTCAAAAAACTGTTTTAGTGACGTCATTAAAGAAGGAAGTAGAGGGATGTAGTCCAAACTGGCCGTTCGATGTAGGCGACTTCTGTTAAATAAAATATCTCGCTTGGCATTGAACTTTGAGCTTTAAAATTTTAAGGATTTTATTTATAGTCTAACAACAACATTACACACTAACTAAAGTTTAAAACATGGGATCACGAAGAACGGGACCTTTAAAGGGTTAGTTCACCCAAAAATGAAAATAATGTCATTTATTACTCACCCTCATGTCGTTCCTTCGTTTTTTACACTTTCAGTGCCCAGAAAGGGCATATTTATATTATAAAGGGCATAGAAACATATTTAAAACAGTTCATGTGAGTACAGTGGTTCTACCTTAATATTATAAAGCAGGGGTCTCAAACTCAAATTTTCGGGGGGCCGTTTCTGTGATTGACACCTCATAGGAGGGCCATATTATCCTTCAAGCGCAAGAAAGCGCAACATTTCAGAAAATTTACTTTCCGTTGCATTATTTCTCATTTACTTCAAATTTCATTAGGCCTACTAAAATATTATTATACCTATACTATAAATATCTTATTTACCATACTAAATGTAAACAGCAGTGTCTCTCTCATTGTTACAGAGGGTAATATAATTATATAATACTATTACTAATATAATACTATTAATTGAAATAGTCTGGTGCGACTTCTCACATCCAACAAGATATATGGAATAAAAAAATCAGTAATTTAGGAACAAAACCAGCAACACTTGTGGCGTGGAGGGGTCAGAAATAAACAAAAAACTGGAGCTATATATCAACTTTATTTTGCCAAAAAAAATAAAAATCTCTCATTGTTACATACATTATTAGTTTTTAACATCTAGTGGAAGTATTTTCCCTTACTTTATGTTAGCTTAAATAACATTAAAATCTTGCACTGAACAACACTGTACTGAACAAATACAATCCCTGAATACATTTTTACACTCCTCTGTTTCTTGACAGACACCTGTCAGCGCTTGTGCTCACACAGCTGAGACACATTTGTCCAAGATGACGTTTGAGCATCGGTAACGTTTAATGGTTGCATCGGACGTGTTTCGGTGGTTTAAATCAGCGCTCGTGACTTAAAGTCGAGAGCTTTTACTGTAATTTAGGCAAGCGCACTCATAATAGAAGCGATTGAGAGCACGGCTCATGGTTGCATAGCAACGACAGACGCCACTGGAGCAAAAGCGCATTGGAAAGGAGAATAAGGCGCGGCCGCATGAATTTTGTGACGCGATATGTGAATGCCCCTTAGAACGGCGACTTTTTCTTTGCATATAAGACAGGTAGCAACTAGAGAATAATAATAATAATTTAGCGGGCCGGATTATGTTTTACTTTTGAGATCAGTTGGGGGCCGGGTAGAGGGAGTGGGCGGGCCGTAAATGGCCCGCGGGCCGGCAGTTTGAGACCACTGTTATAAAGCGAATAGAATACTTTTTGTGTGCCAAAAAAACAAAATAACGACTTTTCAACAATATCTAGTGATGGTCAATTTCAAAACACTGCTTCGAATATTTTGCTTCGAATCAGCGATTCGGAGCACCAAAGTCACGTGATTTCAGCAGTTTGGCAATTTGACATGCGATCCAAACCACTGATTTGATACAAAAGATTCAAAACAGTGTTTTGAAATCGGCCATCACTAGATATTGTTGAAAAGTCATTATTTTGTTTTTTTGGCACACACAAAGTATTCTTGTCGCTTTATAATATTAAAGTTGAACCACTGAACTCACATGAACTGTTTTAAATATGTTTTTAGCACCTTTCTGGGCACTGAAAGTGTAAATTAACTTGCTGGCAATGGAGGCCTCACTGAGCCATTGGACTTCATCAAAAATATCTTAATTTTTGTTTCGAAGATGAACGAAGGTCTTACGGATGTAGAACGACATGAGGGTGAGTAATAAATTACATTATTTTCATTTTTGGGTGAACTAACCTTTTAATACTTTATATGGAATCATTTAATTGTGGAAACTTACATTGAAACAATATTGCCAAACACAGCAACCAAAAACTACTGAATAAATAAATGCTTTGATTTTTATAATATACAAGGTCAAGGACACAAGAAGAAGGTTTGCTTAAAGGATTAGTTCACTTCAGAATTAAAAATTTCCTGATAATTTACTCACCCCCATGTCATCCAAGATGTTCATGTCTTTCTTTCTTCAGTCGAGAAGAAATTAAGGTTTTTGAGGAAAACATTCCAGGATTTTTCTCCATATAGTAGACTTCACTGGGGTACAACAGGTTGAAGGTCCAAATTGCAGTTTCAGTGCAGCTTCAAAGGGCTCTCCACGATCCCAGCCAAGAAATAAGTGTCTTATCTAGCGAAACGATCGTCAATTTGCAAAAAAAAAAAAATTATATATATATATATACTTTTTAACCACAAATGCTCGTCTTGCACTTCTCTGCAAAGCACCACGCATTACTTAATCACAATGAAAGGTCACTCGTGACGTAGGCAGAAGTACCGCGGTAGGGCGAAAAACTCCATCTCATTTTCTCCTCCAACTTCAAAATAGTCCAACATCGTTGTTTTACCTTTTTTGTAAAGGGAGTTTGACTTAGTCTTTGCATGTTTGCTTTCTAGACTCTGGATCGGTACTTCCACCTACGTCAAGTGTGAGCTTTCCAACGTAATTACATAATGCGTGGCGCATCGCAGAGCTAGTGCAAGACAAGCATTTGTGGTTAAAAAGTTTTTTTTTTTTTTTTAAGAAAATTTGTTTGCTAGATAGGACCCTTATTCCTCGGCTGGGATTGTGTAGAGCTGCAGTGAAACTGCAATTTGGACTTTTTGCAACCCGTTGAACCCTGTTGAAGTCCACTATATGAAGAAAAAATCTTGAATGTTTTCCTCAAAAACCTTAATTTCTTTTCGACTGAAGAAAGAAAGACATGAACATCTTGGATGATATGGGGGTGAGTAAATTATCAGGAAATTGAACTCTTAAGTGAACTAATCCTTTAACATTGAAGAACTGCCTTACATGGAGAGTAAAACACTAACAAGTTCAAATATAAAGTCAAACTATTCGAGTTTGATGACAGTGGAGTTTGTCTCTCACCTCAGTGGTCTGCTTGCCATTGTAGGACATCTTCTTAATGGCCACCACCTCATTGGAATAGGAGTTTCGGGCCTGTGGGAAACCAAAACAATGTTTTATTCCATGCTATTTTTGGCTTTTATGATTTAGTACTTGTTAAACCAGGCATGTACAATATTATCAGTTTTCACTGTAGTCCTAATCAAAATAATGCTGAAACTTTAAAGGCAATACTGGTCTTAAATAATATGGTCACATACATATTGTAGATTTTGCAAGGGGTATGTAAACTTTTGAGCACGACTGTGTATTATATATATATATATATATATATATATATATATATATATATATATATATATATAAAAACTCACTGACCCTAAACTTTTGAACAGTCGTATGTGTGTGTTAAGTCATGAATGCCATTGCTTGTCAATTGTAATAGCCGACAGAAGTGTGTAAACCAGACATCAGTAATCTTAGTCTTTCTGCATCATGGGGCCAGCTGGCCCTCGCATTTAAACGGAGTGAACATCTGTCTTAAGAGCAGTGTCTCCTAGTTATTCTTTCCCCTCGAGACCAGCCCTACATCTGGATGGGCAGTTTGCATGTGAGTGAGTGAGTGAGTGAGTGTGTTTGAGAAAAAGAGAGAGAATAAGAGAGAAGGAGGGATTTGCACGGTGGATTCCAGTCTTGCCACAGATTTGGAATCAAAGGCTTTATGCTATTAGTTCGCAGATTAAGAAATGCACAAGAACTTGTCATGAGGCTGCAGTTCTTATATTTGACAAAACTGCTGCAATGTGGTGACGTTTCGAAAATGAAATGATGGGCTCCAAGTTAAACTACAGTTAAGAACTGACTGAAGAGGAGAATAAGACAAAAAAAAAAAAAAAAGCTCATCGGGCTTAGGTATTAAAAGCTATTCTGGTCTCTTGCACCTCAACTATGTGTCTTTCGTCTCCTACAGAACTTGGAAAAAGAGGGAAAAAATATTACTAGAAAGAAGAGAAAATAATTCAGTCTTTTAAAATAGTTTATAAAAACGATAGTTTGAAAAGTATATACTGTAGATAAAAGGGAGAGAGACTGACTGAGATGCAAATATATGCAAATGCTACACTGACATCAATGATATCATTATCATTATCATCATCATCAGTTTCCCCCATTCATAAGAGATGCAGCTAAAAAGGGAAATTTCCTCAACATTTCTATACTCACAAAGTACACTGCTCCGAAACTCCCATGGCCGATCTCGTGTAGGTCGCAGAAGACTTCTTCCGGGTCATCTTTGAAAAAGAGGCTGGCAAACTCTGCGTCTTTCAGTTCTCCCTTCCGCGTGGACGACGGCATCATGAGTTAAACAGAACCTCTGATGGCCACGTGCTTCTGCTCGCCTTCATTCAGCAGGCCCGGCATTTACCTGCTTTGCCTGTGGACAGAATGGAGCAGATTAAAGACTGACAGCTTGTTCAGGTCAAGTGAGGGTCATTGGCAAAAAAAAAAAGTGAAAACACTGCTTCGAATATGCCAAAAGTGAAAGTTCTGTCATCATTTATTCACCCTCACATAATTTAAACCAGTATGACTTTTTCTTTCTTGAATGAGAATTTTTGAATAGATTTTTTAATAATGGTTTGTGCTCCATATTCCAAGTATTCTGAAGTCAAGCAATATTTTTTAATGATTTTTTTTTATTTATTTTTTTAACTTTTTAATATAGAATATGAGCATTCGAGTGTTGTGGACTAATTATGATACTGTCCTCATCCATTTGTACAATAGTGAGTGACCAGGATATTCATTAGAAACTTCCCTTTTGTGTTACACAGAAGATTAAGGGTTTAAAATTACATTAAGGTGTATAAATGATGATGACAAAACATTTTGTCACAATCTTTAAATTATACACCAACCAATCACACACCCTCCACCATGTGTGATCCATTTACTATCATGCAGGGTCAGAAATATTGAGGTAAACCTACAAATGGCTTGCAAAAGCTAAATGCAAAAAGGAACATTTAAATAATAAATAATATTTACATAATAATAATAATAATAATAATGTGCAGAACGGATCACACTCACAAACCTACAGATACAAGTGAGTGTGCAACAATTCTATACTTTTATGCTAAATACCGAAACATGCCTTTCCAATTCACAAAGCCTATATTGCTTGCTGTTCCCGGCATGTTTGAGCATGTACACGTGTTTGCGATGGTAAACTGGTGTGACACAAATGTGTTTGCATTGGGGGCAGCTTGGTTAGGCATCATGGGAAGACAGCTCAACGTCTGGCAGCATTGCTCATCATGCTAGCATGTGGACACACACACACACACACACACACACACACACACACACACACACACACACACACACACACACAAAAACACACACAACGGCCACCTGCATGTAACACTGCCTACTGAGTCATCAGACATCTGACACACAAGCGGCCATTGACCCAGGAACAAAAAGGTGCTGAAAGTACTGTGTATCCAATACAGAAAGACTGAACACATGGGCTAATATCCATCTGTACATTCATTATAAATATGATCAACATTACTGCCCAGCACATCTACTATCAGTAACACAACCCCCAATAACAAGAACAACTTCTCTGGAGCCACCCGAGTGAGTGAGTGAGTTCTGTCTGTCGTGGATGGATGGATGGATGGATGGATGGATGGATGGATGGATGGATGGATGGATGGATGGATGGATGGATGGATGGATGGATGGATGGATGGATGGATGGATGGATGGATGGATGGATGGATGGATGGATGGATGGATGGATGGATGGATGGATGGATGGATGGATGGATGGATGGATGGATGGATGGATGGATTTGTGCAATTCTGAGATTCAAACCTACAAACTTTTTTACTAGCTCTGATCTTAAACCACAATGCTATACTAGTGCTATGAGCAAAAGCAATAAAGGTCATTTTTAGGCAGCAATGGACATTGGATCCTAAACCACAAGAGCAGAAAAGCATCATCCACAATTCCATTTCATGACTGAGGTACTTTCAGTCCTCAGACCAAGTAAGTGAAATCTTACTACTTCATGCCTTGGGCTATCTAATTACTGAATTAAAACAGCAGAAATCAATTAGATTATGGGTAACAAAGCTGAAAGGCAGCAGAAGCCTCAACTGGACATACACAAAGCAGATTCTGATTGTGACGGTTAAAGCTTTTAATTGGCATAAAGGTGAATCAGAGTTCACAGTCTTCTATTAAAAATATACAGATTTCTGCACAATGCAGTCACAAAACCCATTCGTTCCAGAGTATTTACTGGCTTATAGAGAAAAAGGCTTAAAACATAAAAGAACATGAACTTTCACACTCTGTTGAGTGGAGGATAGACAATAATCTTGTGGGCTACTTCCCACACTGCACGTTTGCCTGCGGCCACTATTGCACAACGTCGGTCTGTCTGTCACTGGTGAGTTAATGATTTTTTTTTTTTCATTGTGAACCTCCCTTAATATCTAGTCCAAAAGAACACAGTATATGATTATTTATTAAACTTCTTTAAAAGAACTGGAGAGGAACCAACATTTTGCCTCAAAGTCGTTTCTGGCTGTTCGTTTAAAACAGATACTTAAGGTGCTATTGTACAGGGGTTCTTAAAGGTGCAATAGGTGATTCTCTATAGAAACATGTTTTGTTATACTGGTTGAAAGTCTCCTTTTATCCTGATAGCAATCACTAATAGTCCAAATGTATTTTTATAAATATATATCATATGTGGAAGGAGTAAGACCATAAAATGTTCATCTAATTATTATATCCGATCCGAATGAATTAATACGATGTCCTACCTGCCTGTCAGCGTAAGTTTTTACATTCCCTCTTTACATACCCTGTTCGCTCAGACATCATATGTCATCAGTGCGTTTCATGCTATGCAGGGTACAGACAGACGTCGGTCACGGAGCACCGCAAAAAACAGCAGCCACCTTTTACAGTTCTGACTGAATCACAACAAGAAGCTTATTTCTGCGGTCACACCATAAATACCGTAATTAAGAGATGTCATCCCGTGACGTTCCAACAGGAGCTGTTCACATCCTCAGATTCGGAATTATGTGTTTCCATGTCAACAGTATCAACACCAAAATGAATCTGCTGCAGTCAGGTACAAACTCTCTAAGTTGTTTACATTCAGTATTACTGTAATGTTAAGTGTTTTAAGACATGAGGTAGTTTAACGCCGTCTCTTGTGACAAATTGCTGAGAGCAGCTGTGTGTGTGCACGTTCATGTGTTTTGGAGGAGTCGTGGTTTTGGACCGCGATTTGCAGGGAGGGTGATCGTATGCTTTCAATGCTAGCAGGCTAACGTTAGCATTTCCCAGAACACCTACTGCACCTTTAAAGCTTTATAGCAATAGGAGTTGACATGAGACAGCCGAAGTTACAAAGTTACGAAGTTACTATGTAAATGGATGGAAATAACTAGATGCTATTTAAATTTCAAAAATTAAATTAACAATTTTGTGGAAACAATTATGGTTTCAAAATGTACATGCAGCATATGTATGTGTTAAAGTCAACATGAAATGAAAATTTTATCTTGTAATGTTAAATGAAAATGTAAATGTCACAAACTCGCATACATTTCTACACGCAATGCACACTTCTTAAAATCCAATCAACAATCAATGGATAGAACCAAGTCCCCACGCTATATTTTTTGAATAATATGTTACAATTGACCCTTCACCGGGAGTTTGATTGACAAGTGATTTAACCAATCATAACGCCGAATCCACCATTTTGTCCGACAAAGCAATCAAGATTTAGAAGATTAACCTTGGTGGACTTGAACTTGAAAAATGGTGTGTATTTACGTCTTTCCGCGTTTGAAACAACTTTCCTTCTCATGTTCATTCATGTTTATTTGATACTATAAATTAACTAGTAGGAAGAGATGATTGGTTCACGAGCTGCTTGAGCTGAGATGCTACGGCAATCTGTCTCGACACATTAAAGAGCCACAAAATGGTTTTTATTGTTCGAATTTCTTTAAAAAAAAAAAAAATTACACAATTTGAAAGCTGTGTTGTCAGTGTCCTCTTTGCCCCGCGATGTATTTGACACTGCGTGTGATGTGACAGAGCCACGGCTTGTCGGACAAAGCAACAGTAACTAAGGGGTGCGGGTCTTTGCAAAGGGTCAATTGGATGCACATCACAATACAGAAGAAAAGATCTGTCACCATTTCAGTTTAATTGCGATTTTAACATAAGACTGGTGTGATAGAATAACTTAAACACATTGCCTGTGTAAAGTTATCTTCTCCTATATTCTCCAACTCCCACCATTGCCATATAATGCTGGCAAACCCTCAAACTTTTTCCACATACACACAAGACTGCCAGGAAGCGACATGACGCAACTATGCGTAAAATACACGTTCACTATAAAGTCTTCCACCTAAAACAGTAGTCCTGTATTGTTGATAAACAATGGTCATTTATTGTTGATAAAGCTTCACTTGCACTGAACCCAAAACATTCCTCTAATGAAGATCTATCATTTAGCTAAGGCCAAAAGCGACTGGTTAACCTGTTCAGCCAGCACCAGACAGAACGATGTCTTCTAGTTGCATCATGTCTGTCTGCCTATCTGTCTGTCTCTATCCTTTTCTGTTTCTGTCACTTTCAAACTCACGCATCCAGTTGCCTCCTTCTACCTTCGCTTCAAACGGTGACTCTGAACACGACAGCATTTTCCTTGACGCTCATAGGCTGAGATCCAAAGATCTGCATCCAATAAGATTCCAACAAACGGAGCCGGAGTCCCGCTTCAGGAAGAGACTGGAGGGGGGCAGAGGAGGTGAGATGATGCAATGCAGAACCAACAGGTTGTAAGAGCCCAACAGTGAGAGTCCGTCTAATAACAACACATCGTTTTGGAAAGCCGGTAGGAATAACTGTAAATCTATGGCTGCATTGTGCTGAGGTTGAGAGATTAGCGAGCAGGTTGAGCCAGATTAGCGGAGGGGTGAGATGGGGAGAGAGAGAGACTACATGGGTATGTATAAGAGACTTCATTAGACTGACTTTTCCTCTATATAACACTCCTTTATATGCCGTCAGGTCCCAGAGGAAAGCTATCGGCATTACTAATTTATCTGTGAATGCGCGCACATGCGTGTGTGCGGTGCATCAAGCCTCTGAATAAAACATATGTTTGACATGTGGGTAAGAGAAGCACTTTAGAATAGAGTGTCCGCATATGGTCCGAGCTCCTAAACCACAGGCCTCCCACATATGAAAGATCCTCCACAAACATGTGAAATCACACCAACACACATGCACACATGCCAGGACATCTGAGCACTAGAGGTGGGCAGTAAGATCACAATTTTAAATCACAGACTTAAATATGAGCAGTGTTGGGGAAAGTTACTGAAAATCAAGTTTTTTATGTTGTTTATATGTTTACGTGGTGTTTTAATATGCTTTAAGACAAACCATGTGCAAATTCATAAGTCAACACCATTGCTGAGTATTTTCTCTTTAAAACGGCAGAGAAAAAGTCTCAAACCCATGGTTTGAAATTGCTGGTGTTTCTTACATCATAAACTACCTTGTAACCAATCACGTCAACATGGCGGTGGGCTTTAGCATATCATTAACTATGACCGCTCTGAAGCAGGGAAGTCTCAAGAGAAGGTTTTCCCGATATATTTTTCTGTTGATATGAAAAATCGGGTAGATTTAGCAATAAAGCGAGTGTATATTGTATATTATGATGTTATAATGAATAATATGAATTTCTTCACCGACATTCTAAGGTGTTCAAAGCGTTTCTAAGGATACTCATTTTTAGAAGACAGCTATCTGACTCGCGAACAGAAACATGGTTTGTGTAACATTAGCAACCCATTATTAACTGTTTGATAATGTAGTCAAGCAAAAGGTTAATCATTAATTATGTGTCCGCCGTTGTGAAAAGCGATACCATTGTGCAGCATTTACCTCAGTAAGTTGACCGAGTGGATCTCTGAGCACGTGTGGAGTGAGTGGAGGCGGGGCTAATTAGCATACTCATAGATCCGCGTATACTAAATGAAGCAAGGGTGTAGAGTTACATTGAAGCTTAAGGCATGATTTTTTTTTTTTCACAGGAAAATAAAACATTTAAATATATCATTTTGGTGATCAAAGATGAGTTTTAAGGGATAAAATTAATGACTACAATGGGACTTTAAAAACAATGCCTTTCAATATTGCTTTATCCCCTAAAAAGTAACTAACTGCATTTCTTAGTTACTTCCTATGGAAAGTAATGTGTTAAGTTACTTTTGTGTTACTTTTTACTGGGCTTGCTTGTTTAATTTTTAATAACAAAAATAAATAATTAAAAGTTCTATTTTTGGCAAAAAGTAAAGTATATTAGCAACAAAGCTTCATGCAAGCTATCTATTTATATAACAGTAAAGCATAGCGCTAGCAACACCAAGGTCATGGGTTCAATTCCCAGGGAATGCATGAACTGATAAAAATATATACATTGAATTCACAGGTCACAAACAAACAAATATTTTAGGTGCTTTACAGGTATCATTATTAACTTGAAATTATTATATAAAATAATAATAAGAATAATATATTAGCTAAAATTAATTGTTTGTTTAACACTAACTGTAAACAACAAGCTTCAAGAAATTGATTGTTCAGTAGTATGAAAGATCATGATGGAACAGAATTCGCTAAAATGAATAATTCATGAATGTAACAGACACACCCACTCTTCTCCTAAAAATCAGAGACAAATAATTTATCCAACGAGTCCTGGGATTTTGCCACATTTCTAGAGGAAAAAGCGAAAAATTAACATGTGTTTTTCTATCCTTCTTTATTTCACTAAAGATAAAAATGAACAGGGACATCCTTTAAACAAGTATAGAACTTGTATGGCCCAAGGGAAAGACTTAATCAAGTTTCTACAAAATCACCACATTCGGACTGTAAGTAGAACACTTCATTTGTGAGTAAAATAAATTGTGATCAAATATTCAGTTAAGAAGCCAAAGAAAAAAAGAAAAGAAAATTCCTTTTTGGTGGTGCAAACAAAGTGTCAATACTACTGATCAACTAATTTATTTTATAATCACAGATTTGCTTTAATATGAAAGTCAAGTGCAAATGTTGACTGGTTAAGTTTATAAACATATGACAATGGTACAGTCACACGAAAGTCAAAAGTCGTGATGCCGTGCGAGTCTCTGTGTGCGCGTAAATCAACGTGTATGCCATATAAGAGAGAGGCCAATGTTTTATTCATTCCTCTGATGACTGTGCGTCAGGAGACGGAGGGCTTTGATGTGAGTTGTAAGCAGCACACAGATCAGTTCTTAAGTCAAACCCTTTAATCAGCACTAACATGAGCTGTGCAGTCATCAGTGTCACCCATTCATTACCACAGATGAATAAATAACAGTTCACATCATTAGAACCAGAAATTAATATTTACTTATGCTACAGACACAGATCACAAAAAGAATAATCTATGTATGTATTAAATTCAAAATACAATAGTACTACATCAATGACTGCTGCATATTTTTAAAAATTGAAACGGGAAATATAATGGAAAACAAAAAGCCTTTTCATTGCTCAAACACTAGTGGTTTGTGAGCTGATAAAAGCTAATTAATTAAATATTAAAATGTAACAAATTAAATCTAAAATGAAAAAATAAAAAATAATTTAAATGAAACACTAAAAATAATTGAAGAATGAAAAGATGAAATATTGCATTTGTTTGCCTATATGTTATGTGACCATTGACGGACATCAGAGAACAGTGAACACGCAAATTAGTTGATAAATTATTGAAATATTAACTTAAAATCTCACAGGGTGCTTCATGTTTATATATATGAGGTCATAAAGGTTCATCTGACAAAAAAAGTTCACCTACAGCAAACCGTTGGAAAAACAATGTCTTATTTTATGATGTCACAACCATATTAGCATATAACTGCCCATATATACATATATAACACAATTAGTATCCAGCAATAGACCACCCTGATTAATTACAGATGTGAAAAACCACATATTTTCAAAACTAATTAGTCAGTACGTTGCCTGAATGATCAATCAACTAGTTGCTCTTAATGGAAGAATTCACCCAAAAATTAAAATTATCCCATGATTTACTCACCCTCAAGCCATCCAAGGTCTCCATGACTTTCTTCTTTCAGATAAATAATCGGATATATATTTAAAAATATTTAAAAATATCCTCTTCCAAGCCTTATAATGGCAGTGAATAGGGGGCCCGATTTTGAGGCAAAAAAAAGTGCATTGTTAAATACTCCATACGGCTCCGGGGGGTTAATAAAGGCCTTCTGAAGCAAAGCGATGGGTTTTTGTAAGAAAAATATCCATATTTAAAACTTTATAATCTAAAATAACTAGCTTCCGGCAGACGACTGTAAACATACTGCGCAAGTTGTGCCAAATGATTTTAGACTTCTAATTTGTGACCAGTGTTTTGTTTTGATCTGTCCTCGATGCTTCCATGTTCGTCATTACGTCATTGCTTCGAGTCAGAGGTTACTCTTCCACTGCAAATCAATGCGTACGGTTGTCTGCCAGAAGCTAGTTATTGTAGTTAATCAAGTATGGATTTTTTTTTTTTTTCTTTCACAAAAACCCATTGCTTTACTTCAGAAGGCTTTTATTAACCCCCTGAAGCGGTGTGGAGAGCCAGGATATTTTTAAATATATCTCCGATTGTGTTTGTCTGAAAGAAGATAGTCATATACACCAAGGATGGCTTGAGGGTGAGTAAATCATGGGATAATTTTCATTAATGGGTTAACTATCCCTTTAAGGCCGTTCACACCAAGGACGATAACTGTAACGATAAAGATGTAGTTCTAAAAAATGTTCTAAATATAAAACAATAGCACAGTACACACCACAACAATAACGATAACGGCAGAGAGAAACAAGATCATTGGAATCACTTCCAGAACTAATTTTTCCAGCTGATGAATGATAAAAACACAGCCAATCAGAATCAATCCTGATTTAAAGAGCTCAAGCATTTAAAGCGTCAGACGGCAAACATGCAGCACACTTAGAATAAACAGAAGGATATTGTGTGTTGGAGTGAAAATTAATATAGTTATTATTATAGTTATCTTTATAGTTATCATTCTTGTATGGACAAAAAGAATTTCTTTATGTTCCACAAAATAAAGAAAGTCATACAGTCTTGGAACAACATTACATCACAATATATTACTAAAGATTTTTGGGTGAATGATCCCTTTAATTGTAAAAAAATCTGAGAACTAAATTGCAGATTTTGTGCAAGAAACTGTCTAACATTATAAGAGGACTTTTGGGTGGAAAGTAAGTAGAAAAGAATACTGCTCCTTTAAATGTAAATGAAATAAGACATGTTGAAAATGTTCAATTGATTAACAACAGATATAGTTTGGCACCTCAGGCAGCACATAATTAGAAAACTCAAGAGTGAATCACAAAAAAGAGGTGGAAAACATTAGCAACGTTTCAGAGCTAAGAGGGAGAGAGGAAGTGGAGGAATAGAGTGAGAGAGAGAAAAGAGGGTCAAAAAACAACCTCCTCTACATTTCCCAGGGCACCCCTCATATTCACATCCTCACTTGCTCTCTCTCTCTCTCTCTCTGCTGCTTTTTTCTCTCTGTTTGTGTGACTCAGCAGACAGTGTTGCTCATGGCTGACCAAGGGAGAGAGATGGACAGAAAGAGAATGAGAGAGAAGGGCCGTGGGAGAAAGAGAGTGAGAGATCTGGAGCAGGCCAAGACTAGAAAAAGCTGGCTTCTCCTGCCTGACTGCTTTAATTCAGTATGATCGGCTGCTTCTCCACATAGACGACTCTATTTAGAGTAACATCCCCAAATGCTGTAACATTTCTCCTTCATGCAGCACGCAGGGTCGGGAGGCTCATTCCAAACGCACGCTTGCAGAGACTGTGAGAGGAAGTGAGAGAGGTGGAAAAAGAGAGAGACCTTTAAACAAAGTGACAGATGTTGATGGCCTGGTCCAAGTGTGTGTCTTATGCTGCTTAGTTTTCTAGTTCATGACTAATAGAAATACTGGATGCCAATTAAAAAAAAAAAAAGACCACTGTGAGACGCAAGCAGAGAGTTTTCAATGAGCACATAATGAAATGCTTGCTGCAATTAATACTAAAATAATAATAATAATAATAATAATAATAATAATAATACAAAGGTTGGCTGACTGGCACTGTCTTTAGAAAACTTAATGGTCGAAATAAAAAGTGCAGCATAAAAAAATAATTGCAATATTCATGATGCTTGTTAAGTTTATATTTACAACAAAATAATTCATATTATAAATACTCTATTTATTGCCAGCAAAAAAGAGTATCTCATCCATATTCAATATATTGCCAACAAAACAATAAGAGTACATCTTAAATATTCAACATTTCATAATCCTTTTTCATCTCTCGTTACCACTTAAAAACTTCACTCCTCTTTTTTTCCACTGATAAGATTTGACACTGACAGTGTGAACAAGTTCATGTAGCCTCGGCGGCTTTACAAGAGGAAGAATTTAGTCATGTTTGAAAGTTTGCAGAATGATTCATTCCTTACTATGAAAAGCTATCAAAAATAATCATAAAAAGAAGTCGCTAGGTAGGAGGCTTTTTGTAGCGCAGAGTTCAGGCACGGCACAAATTCTACCTGGGAAAGTATTTAAGGTCAATGACAGCAGCAGAGTCCAACTAAGCCTCCAGGGAGAGATGTTACAGTGGGTATAAACATGAGGCAGAGGGTTACTTGACATTTACAGCAGGATTTTTGTTCAAAGAGACTTACAGTACAACCGTTATTTTATGTATGTATGTATGTATGTATGTATGTATGTATGTATGTATGTATGTATGTATATACAGCTATGGAAAAAATTAAGAGACCACTCCCAGTTCAGAAATCAATGGTAAGTGGTCTCTTAATTTTTTCCATAGCTGTATATATATATATATATATATATATATATATATATATATATATATATATATATTAATTAAATGTAAAATGACACATAAATTTAATATAGATTAATCTTTGTTAAAGCTGTGTTTTGTTGTTTGATTTACATGACAACTGCAGGTATTTATAGGTTGCTGTCACTTTAAGAGTAAGACCCCATGCACGCACACATCCGATAGATACACATCCGAATTCTCACCTCGTTCAATTAAGACATAACCGAATGTGTTTACGAGATACTTGCCGAGAGGGGTATTTTGACTGACATAATGCGTGTATGTGTCCATCCAAGTGCACTGAGGACACGAAAGAGAAATCAATTTGGAGTTTGCGAGTGATCTGAAATGTGCCTCTCTCTCTGTGTGCGCGCAAGTCTTGTATGTACCTCTTTTAGCACTGGAATGGTTTTATATATATTTAATGTGTAAAATACATCTTTCACATTTCTACATTATTTTGGTGAATAGTAAATTCAAAAGAACAACATTTATTTAAAATAAATAAATGCATTAATTTCTTTAAAAAAAAAAATCATATTGACCACCTTCAGCAGGTGCTTAATCCCAGGTTGATCCAGTGGAAGTGTCTCTACTATTAGTGTACTATAAATCGCTTTAAATAAAAAGCATCTGTCAAATACCAGGTGACCATTAATTGGAAAGGATTTGTCTCTGGAGGAACCTGGGGTTAAGTGTCTGGCTAAGTTCCCAGGATGTTCCTACAATATGATTCAAAACATTAAGTAGCATCACGCCCCTGTGAGAATGATCGCCTCGGCAATTAAAATATTATTTGCATCACAAATAAGAATAGTATAACACCATTCCATAAAATTTGTACTGCTAATAATATGCAGCTCAATTCATTTTGACCCAGAAACCATGATAACGAGTAATAATGCACATGCTGACAGGCATCTGTGAGTATGTTTACAGCTGTAGTTTGGGCCCCCGGGTTGCTGCTTCATGCCCTGAGAGATAAGATAACAATTTCAGCAACATGTGAGAGAAAATAAAGGGTGTTATGCTTGACTAACCAGAGCAGAACACTAATTTTTTTAATTAAAAGTACATTATAATATAGACGAGCAGGTTTTTTTTTTTTTTTTTAATTTATATATATCAAGAACATGACAACAACATCAACAATGTAGAGAGCTCTTTTACAAACTAACTAGTAACTAAAATAAATAAATAGAAATATTATTATTAAAAATAATAATAATAATAATAAAAAGTAGTTTTGGGGTCGGTACAATGTTTTTAAAGTATTTAAACTTTTATTCATAAAGGACACATTAACTTGTTCAAAAGAGACAGTAAAGACATATATAATGTTACAAAATATTTCAATTAAAAAAAAAAACACTGTCCTTTTGAAAGACTCTTGGAGAGGAGGGAAAAAAAAAAAAAAAAAAAAAAATCACAATTTCCACAAAAAATTTAAGCAGCAGAACAGTTTTCAGCATTGAATAGCTAGAAGAGTAAAATCAGCATATTAGAATGATTTCTGAAGGATCATGTGACACTGAAGACTGGATTAATGATGCAAATTCAGCTTTGCATCACAGAAATAAATTACATTTTAAAATATATTGTAATAGAAAATATTTAATATATTTAATATTCAAAATACTACTGTTTTTAATACATCTTTGATCAATATATATATATACAGTGTTTCCCATACATTGACTAGACTGTGGCGGCCCGCCACATTCTAATTTGTCCCGCCACAGTCTCAAAATGAAACGGAAATTAGGTTAGTCGCGATATTTAAATTACCGTCTGATAATTGCGCTCTTTTATACGGCAAAAGTGGGAGTCATAGAGCAAAATAAGTAGACTAGCACCAATTAAGTTTTCGTGCACTATATTCAAAGTCACCTGAAGCCATTCCATAGCCATTCCATGTGAGGGACAGAAGAATATGTACATCGACAAATTCACGGTCAGAAACTCGTCTTCCCTCTGCTACAGCTGTCAATCATTCAGCACTCAAACAGCGCGTCGCGTTCGGTAATGACAGTCAGCACGGTAAAACTACAATATGATATATTCCCATTATTATACTTGATATGTAGATAAAGGGCTGTGGATTTGCATAAAATGACTTTATCTTGCTGGAGTTTATTGCTGTTTCTGAACGATGTCATCATACTGGGTGTCTGTTAGATCGCGCAACACAAGGACTAATGAATTCGTGTCACACGCACGATAACTGGAATTTAAAAAAGTGAGAAGAAACATATGATTAATAAACTGCTAGATGCAAATATACACAGGGATTCTCTTTGTACCGTGAACTTTTCAATGCGTAGCGCAACTGCGCGCTCTGATATTGCTTCAAGCACATCATTCTGCACCGGGATGCGCATTAGCGTTTTTGTGCTGCTGTTTTGAAGCGTTTCATATTATCATGGTTTTGCACACTGAAAGATTATTAATAGCCTATTTTGTTCTGTCGTATCTATCATATCTTGTTGCCCCATTAAAAAGCTGCACAATACATTTAAAATAAGCATCTTTTAATCTTACATTAATATAAATACATTATTATTTACATATAAATCTAATATAAATCGATTTTTTTTTTCATTTCATAAGAATACAAATAGTAATTTTAAACTTTTTATTAACCTTTGGATTTATAAAATTACTGTGCAAAGTTTTTTTTTTCCCCCCAAGAATTAGGCTAGCATACTTTTTGCTGCTGAATTATATACTCACCTAGTTTACCTATTTATTTATTTATTGGTCAGCTTATGATTATATATTTGTATTCATTGGTTATTTTTCTCTATAATGAAGTAGTGTGTTTAGTGCATTCTGGATTGGTTAACAAATCAAAGAGTGACCATTAGTTCCACAAATACAGATGCAGGCTCTCACTAATAAATTTATTCAACAAAGGTAACCTCTTTTGCTACATATTTTAATGGTTTAAATGTATACTCTACATGTCTGACCACTTATTAACTATCATTTAGCCTTCTACATGCTGTGTACGTGACTAATGTGCTCTACCATCACCAATAAATAAATTACTATTAGAGCACAAAATTGTTTACAAGAGAACAAATTTCTTCATTGATCTAGTCACTTAATTTTGCTCTCAGAATACACCAGATTCATGCATTTAAATTTAAAATTTACAAAATTTTCCTCCAGGGGGGGCATGCCCCCTGACCCCCCTAGACGAACCGATGTCCGCCCACCACAGTCTCACAAAATCCTGTGGGAAACATATATAGCAATATATAGCAAACCTATATATATATATATTATATATTATATATATATATATATATATATATATATATATATATATATATATATATATATATATATATATTTTTTTTTTTTTATATATATATAAATTTTATATTAAATGAAATAAAATATCCAGCTTTTCCATGACCATTGGGAACTAAACAAAGCTAAATTGAGCAAACCTACAGATGCAGTGGGAATGAATCATGGAGAACATGGAGCCAGGCCTGTACATGACAGAGCAGATAGCTGATAGCATTTCAGTTTCCATTACCCCAGCGGCTTCAGAATGAACCAGTTAGGAATTCCCAGCGAAGGGAATTCGACAACGGATTTTACGATTTCTTTGCCAATCCACTACGCTGCTGCCACACACACAAAAAAAAAAAGCACAAACACACAAGAGCGCGTGCTCTTCCTTCCTGCCCCACTTTCATCTCGTTTCATGAGAAAGCCATCATTAAACAGCATTTAATGCTGCCAAAACCGCCTTTTCATTTAGAGTCATGCTGAAAAAAAAAGGCTGAGCAGCATCTGCATAACACAACCGCACAAACCCAAACAGATGAGAAGAGAGAGAGAGAGAGAGAGAGAGAGAGAGAGAGAATTAATTCCCTTAATGTAATATAGGTCAAAGGCACTGGGCCGCAGCAGAATGAGGTGGCTGCCAGTCATTCAGTATGGTTGAGCTGATGAGGAACATGGGTAAGGAAACGGAGAGCTGATAGCGTAGCTGTGGCTAACGGAGGTCAAATGGAAGGTTTCTTTGAGGACCGAGGGGGGAAATAGGGTTTGGAAACACTACAAAATCCATCGCATTCAATCAAACATTTTTTCGTAGCTCAGCGAATAGTTTTTATGAAAATAAAAAGAGTGCCTGATAGCATGGACGTCCCTTCTCGGCGAGACCAGACAGTTAATTTGATGGACAATATTAAAGGACGCGATCAGTCGGTCCGGTTTCTGTTCCTGTGTTGAACAGCATGACTACGCTCGCCGCATGAGGAGGGGGGGGAGCAGCCCAAGGCTAAGGCTAGCCCAGATTTCCACTCCTGATCTTCATGAACTCGTAATCTGCATATGCCAAAACAGAAAAGAGATGAGTTTACAGTGTCCCCTCACTCACCTGTGCTAGAGTCGTTACAAGTCAGCAGGTTGTAATGAGTTTCATGGATCAGATTAACAATTTATGGCATCTATTTTCACTCTAGTATGACTCTTCTGATGTGTGTGAACTCGATGGGAACGGTTCACCCAGAAATTAAAAATATTAATATACAAAAAAATAGGGGGGGGGCTTTGGTTGTGTCACGGTTTCATCACAATGCAAACTATTTGATATTTGAAAGCTACAGCAGAGGAGGAAATTAATAACAAATTTCAATATGTTCCTCAAAGATCATATTGAGTTTGATGGTATAAATCACCATTCACTTTGATGGAAAACAGAAACTTCTGCTTTTAAACATTTCATGGAAAGCAGAAGATATGCTTTTAGCGTTTCATGGAAAAAGGAAAAAAATAGGGCCGGAATGACATGAGGAGTAAATGACGTGACGACAATATTTTCCTTTCTAGGTGAACAATTCCTTTAATTTGAATATGTGATTTCACCTTGTACAATTCCACAAATAAAAACTCTACAGTGTTGAGTATGTTTAATGGTGAATATGGGTGTTTTGCTGATATGGTGGTGGAAAAAAAGTAGTATATACTGTACAGGGAGTGCAGAATTATTAGGCAAGTTGATTTTCTGATCATATTTTTTTCCCAAGCACATTTTACCAATTCCAATCCACATCAATCTTAATAACTACTATTAATATTGTTTTTAATCATTTATAAGTGATATATAATTGTTCATGAAGGCTGGAAATGAAAAATGCCTTATATTCAGGTGTGCAGAATTATTAGGCAAGTTTTCTTTTACAGGCAAAATGAGCCAAAAAAGAGATTTAACTCAGACTGAAAAGTCAAAAATTATTAAATACTCATGAGAAGGACGCAATACTAATGCAATACTAGAAATTGCAAAGTTAAAGCATGACCAAGGGACAGCAAAATGCTCATTGGGTCAGCGGGGTCAGACAAAAACAGGTGGAAAAGAAAAGACACATGTTAACTGCAAAATAATTAAGAATTAAGGTGAAGAATTAAGTGTGAAACCATCAGGAACCCTTTAGTCTCCAGCGCCACCATTTTCCAGAGCTGCAACCTACCTGGAGTCTCCAGAAGTGCAAGGTGTTAGGATCTCAGAGACTTAGGTTAGCTAAAGAATCCTAAAAAATGACCTGCACTTGATAAGAATCACAAGCTGAAGTGTTATAAAATACATGAAGACTGGGTTTTAATAGGGCTTATAGACAGACAGCTTGAGAATAACTCCTGATGGACCAGCACCACATCCTCTTGTACCACTGTTTGAAGAATTTATCCAGAATCTGGCAGTAAGGTGTTTGAGTTCACTTTTAGTCCATCTCTTATCCTGAAATGTCTGTCTTGCAGAGATGGACTAAAAATGATCTTCCAAAACTTACTGCCAGATTCTGGAAGATAAATTCTTCAAATAGTGGTACAAGAGGATGTGGTGCTGGTCCTTCAGGAGTCACTCTCAAGCTGTCGGTTTATAAGGCCTATAAAAACCCAGTCTTCATGTATTTTATAACACTTCAGCTTGTGATTCTTATCAAGTGCGGGTCATTTTTTAGGATTCTTTAGCTAACCTAAGTCTCTGAGATCCTGAGACCTTGCACTTCTGGAGACTCCAGGTAGGTTGCAGTTCTGGAAAATGGTGGCGCTGGAGACTAAAGGGTTCCTGATGGTTTCACACATAATTCTTAATTATTTTGCAGTTAACATGTGTCTTTTCTTTTCCACCTGTTTTTGTCTGACCCCGCTGACCCAATGAGCATTTTGCTGTCCCTTGGTCATGCTTTAACTTTGCAATTTCTAGTATTGCATTAGTATTGCGTCCTTCTCATGAGTATTTAATAATTTTTGACTTTTCAGTCTGAGTTAAATCTCTTTTTTGGCTCATTTTGCCTGTAAAAGAAAACTTGCCTAATAATTCTGCACACCTGAATATAAGGCATTTTTCATTTCCAGCCTTCATGAACAATTATATATCACTTATAAATGATTAAAAACAATATTAATAGTAGTTATTAAGATTGATGTGGATTGGAATTGGTAAAATGTGCTTGGGAAAAAAATATGATCAGAAAATCAACTTGCCTAATAATTCTGCACTCCCTGTATGCTTTTCTAGGCACATTGAGATAAATGACTGATCAAATGAATGATCAAAGATGACAAAATACAAGCCATATTCAGTCCTCATTTTGATCCCAGTCTTCATATTACGCCCACAGTCATGACACTGCATGGTCAGCACATGCTCTCTCTTAACAAACACACCAAATCAGAGTATCTCTGTAGCTCTGGTCCTAACGCTGGAGCTAACAGGCCCAAACACAGCCACCTCACTCTGCCTCTGGCCTCCCTTTAGGTGTCAGCTGATATCTAATCTGATATTCTGGCAGTTCATGTTCCTGTTAAACACCATCGGCAAGGGTGTCCGATTGACTGAGTAGACAGGAATACTAACCAAAGTCTTTGTTTGAATGTCTGCAGTGAGTTTTTGCTGTCATCAGCAATGATTGGACATTAAAACTCCATTTAACCAATCACAGACACTTCCTTTACACATCCTACAACTTTGCTTTATATAAAAGCTTTGAATGAGATTCATTTAGACAGTTCAACTAAAGTTATTTTCAGCATATAAGGAGAAGAACATGAAACAGGAAAGAATGACCTCTAAAGATGGGAATTTTAAGGAATTTAACAATTATGAAACAATCCACTCTCAGATTAGTTAATGACTCAATTAAAAATTCCTTTATCATTTGTTAGGCAGTAGTGTGGGGTTACCATGTCTGAGTGTTTTAACATGTTGTTCTGTCTGAATCAGTGGAAGAACACAGACGTTCATGGAATGTTACTGAAACCAATCATGAAAATCATTCGGTTTCAGAAACTGGAACCGGTCCTGAATAAGAATCAGCTTTCAAATCAACCAAATTTCAGAATCTTCCCCTGTTGAAATGTATGATTTTAATAATACTGTTTTAAAAACCACACAAATTGAGGATCATCATCAAACCAAAATATTAAAAAGCCACTGATCAATATTTACCAGACAATCCATTATTTCTTAGAAAAGGATCAAAATTACAGTTTTCACTTATGATTTGGAGAAAAACTACAACAAGGCACTTAAACTGTGAAGGTGTGTATGATGCAAACGTCACAAATGTGAACGTCATAAGTGATATGTAAAGCATATCCTGTGTTTATTGTGTTGTGTTTATCGTGTGACCTTGCAACTGGTTGCTTGAATAGACATAATAAAATGCAAAACAAGACAATAAAATAGTGAATCACCAAAGTCCACTTGTCTGACACAGTTTAATGCGCATTAGGTCACACTTTGTTATTGGTCGCATGTCATTTAACCTTTTACTGAAAGTAGGGTTGGGCGATGTCCCCTAAATTGGCAGTTGACGATGTTGACAGTAAAACATCATGATGGACGATGATATCGTGGGGGAGTGTATTTTAATTTTTCGTTATTATATAATTATTCTTCTTTATTTTACTTTATTACTTTATTTATCCCTTTGACGCGTATGATCACACCGGTGTGATTAGAACGTTCAGTGCAGTGCATCACGTGATCAATTGCCAAATTCAAATGTGCGTGTGCGCTTTGGCTTTGATACGTTCTAAATAACGGTCGCCTTGAAAAACTCACGCTGGGGGGTCGGCCAGAATATTTTAAACTTACGTGCGAAAGGGTTATTTTATTTCCCAACTAATGACTCATCCAGGCTTTCCAATAGGTTGCACGTGAGGGGAATAAAAGGGGCGGGGCGGGGGCGTGGCATCACGATGGTGTCTCTCCATCGTGATGTCGGTCAGCCATCACGATGGACGATGATACCTAACAGAAAGTACACAATACTTTCAGTGGCATGGACAATATCCGTGGACCATCATGGGATTAAATTACGTGAAAGAAGATCTCTGTAACTCTCAAGGTCACACATATGTCGGCTTAAACCCAGTAACCTTTGCATTACAGCATAGACCAGGCGAACATCACCACTACACCGCAAAATCAAAATGGTCTGTAAAGGTGGGAAAGATGTTTGTTGTGTTATGACACTATGGAGAACGAAAGACACACATGGTTATTATTGATCTTTATCTAATGATGTTTTCAGTAAAAGTGTTTTACAAGGTTGCAAGGCTGTGTTTACAGCTCTGATCTTTTGACCATATACATTTTTTCCCCGCCTGTTTACATTCACATTAGACACGACTGGTATCCGAAATCTGTGTTTACATTAAACCCCGCCAAAAATGATGATTGCTTTACTATGCGACATGGTTGACCCTCGGATTTTGAGTGGTCATGATGTTATTAAAATTATTATTTATATAATTCATGCCGGTGGTAGGTTATCACTTGCCAGCATGGATAAGTTAAAGGGTTAGTTCACCCAAAAATGAAAATAATGTCATTTATTACTCACCCTCATGCCGTTCCACACCCATGAGACCTTCGTTAATCTTCGGAACACAAATTAAGATATTTTAGTTGAAATCCGATGGCTCCGGATCTTCTGTTCGGAGCACCAAAGTCACGTGATTTCAGCCGTTGGCAGTTTGACACGCAATATGAATCATGATTCGATACACTGATTCATTTGTGCTCCGATGCTTCATGAAGCAGTGTTTTGAAATCGGCCATCACTAAATAAGTCATTATTTTGTTTTTTTTTGGTGCACCAAAAATATTCTCGTCGCTTTATAATATTAATATTGAACCACTGTACTCACATGATCTGATTTAAATATGTTTTAGTACCTTTATGGATCTTGAGAGAGGAAGTGTCATTGCTCCCTATGGAGGCCTCACGGAGCCATCGGATTTCAACTAAAATATCTTAATTTGTGTTCCGAAGATGAACGAAGGTCTTACGGGTGTGGAACGGCATGAGGGTGAGTAATAAATGACAGAATTTTCATTTTTGGGTGAACTAACCCTTTAAAAGCCGTCATGGATGTTTGCAGTGCAAACTCTCACTGAACGGATATAGAACGGAAATTAACAGTTAATTCTAATGAATTAACGAGAGAGAGATTGCAAGTATAAATTACCTGCGTCTGTACAGCGTCTCTATGTAATAGTGAAGGTGTGAGTTTAATTACAAAGACAGTGAAGTTATCACCTCGTTGGTGAGAAATATTATGTAGCTTTCAGTAGCGAAGGTGTTTTATTTATAAAATTCATGGGGCAGAGGTTGAAAACCAGTTTCGATGAATGTTTCTGTCTATGTTCAATTGCTTCCCTACAAAGTTTCCACCTCAATAAAAAAGCTGTGAGTTTTAGTGAGAGAACATACAGGCATTACTGCTTCATAATTCAACATTAAAAGCTATCTTTGTGGGCAAACATGCTGCCCTTGCCTTGTGGTAGCTTGGAATTCCAAGGGGAATCAGATATATGTGTATATACATAGGTCAGATGTCCAGATTTCGGATATGTATCTTCTTTAAAACCACATTTAGAAGTGGCTCAGAACGGATGTGGAAAAAAAATAAATAAATAATAAAATCGTGTGGATTTTTGCGTTGACACGTATGCAACAAATTCCAATCTGTGTCAGATGAGAGTAAAAAAAAATTAGATTTTTCTTTCAGTGTAAACACAGCCTAAGTCATGTTTTAGGGACAGGACAGAATCTTTTTCAAAACAACATTGATGTTTGGTGTAATCTCGGTTCATCTCAGGACTGATCTTTATTTTCTCTGACGGTTCGATCTCCCTACAGCTACAAAGTTATCAATTTCACAGCACATTGATTTCAGCAATACACACTCACTCGCACACAGCCCATGATTACTCAAACACACGCATTATGCACTGCTGTGGACGGCCTGTAAGAACCTGTTATGAAGGACAGGGTATGAGACAAGTCTCTTGGCATCCTACAATTCATACACATGCTCCAAGCGTTTCAACTGTTGTTCTGGTATAACGTGCACATATAAAATACATATTCAACTGTGCACAGACACTGCAAGAGGCACAAAAAAAAAAAACCTCTCACAAGGGACAAACAAACACTAATTAACTAATTAGCATTCAGAAATATGGTGACAGCAGTACCTAACTAACTAAAGCCTGGTAATATCTCAGAGGGCAACTAACAAACAAACTGAAAGTTTAACATGGGGATTTCAGTAGCATCACAAGTAATCCAATTAACTACCTATTAGGGCTACCCCCTAATAGACGACTAAATGTTAGTCGACGAGAAGAGGCTTGGTCGACTAAATTTTAATTAATCGGTAAAAAGGTTAAAAAGGTGACGTGCAACCTCAAACATGACTTATTTAAAACATGCAAGTAGTAGCCTAACGTATAGCCACTTTACACGGCGACTCGCTCTAACCTTAACGTGAACCTAGATAAATGTGCGCTAATATTAGGCGCAAATATCCAAGTGTTCGTGCGACATGTGGAAGCTTAAATTAGTAGACATGTTTAACTTAACTTCCACGTCCACCAGAGCACATATTCTTAAAGGATGGCTTTATTGTGAGTAAGACACAACGCTCACTTCTACCCAACAATGTGTTGTTCCTTTTCTCATAATATGAGAAGTCAGGTAAAGCCTAATTGTCCATATTCTTGTAGTGTTATTAGTTTTTATATAATACACTATATTTATTTTGTTTGTGTTCTGACCTCGATGTTAAGGCTACTTGTTCGTCAGCCTGATTATGTTTGCACTGATATTTCTCTATCAAGTGTTTCACTTTGCTGTATATTTATTTATTTGTTTGTTTATAATTTATATTTATGACCTACATTTTAAAAATATTTTCATTAAATTTAATGATCTCAGAAGTTTCGGTGTGGCTGTGGCAAGCTTTATGTGGTCTTGAGCACTTTGTTTATATTTTAAATGCTTATTATTATGGTTTAGTATGTTCCCCCGAATAATCGACTGGCTTATATGAACGACTGACTTTAGTCAGGGGCAGCGCTTCTACCTATCCAAATTAACACCACAATTCCCAACAAGGAGTCAACTAACCAACTAACTAAAGTTTCAGACATTTGCACTCAAGGCACCAAATTTCCCCACAATGGGCCAACCAACTAACCAACCAAACAACATACTAACCAACGACATGAGCACTACCATGGCAGCACACTTTCCCAAACA